>NC_052050.1:8459034-9182024 GCF_903992535.2 Arvicola amphibius
TCTCTCTCTCTCTCTCTCTCTGTTCTTCTTTTTGCACAGACAAGAGTTCCACAATGGCGAGGTATACCAGAGGAAGAAGGGAGGCCGTCGCTGGCCTCCCAGAGGGCACTGCCCCCTCAGGGCCTGTGCAAGGGAACTCGGGGCAGCCTGGGGTCAGCAGCTGGAGGAGGATCGCTCTGCTTATCCTGGCCATCACTATACACAACATTCCAGGTGAGGACTGGTCCTGGGGCTGTCTGCCACCTGCCTTAGGGTCGCGCCATTGTCCACACAGCTGTGCAGCTGGAAACTTTCGGTAGTGACATGAGTCCTATTTGGAGAGGAGTGGAAGCCACTCTATGCTATGGGTGATTCATTTCTAGAATGATCTTTCTGTGTTCCCACCTCCCATTCCAGTTGCTTTAAATAACCTCTGCCTATTTTGACCCAAGAGTCCCTTTCTTTACAACATTTGGTACCAGGTACCAAATCATATGAACCTAATTCTATAACCCCTGTGATTTCTGGGGATGGAGGGAGCCTCTTGTAAGTACAGGATGTCTCCACTTTCTGATGGATGCTCGTAAGGATGCTGTAAACTCAGTGGACTGGGAGATAGATAGCTCAGTCCGTGATGTGTTCGCTGTGCAAACATGAGTTTCTGCACAGAACCCAAAGTCCAGAAGCTGGCTGTGGTGGCATGTGTCTGTCATCTCAGCGCTAGGGTTGTGTGGGGGACAGGAGGATCCCTAGGCCAGCCCAACTATTTATTGGTGAGTTTCAGGCCAACAAAAGACCCTACCACCAAAAATTAAATGGATAGAGCTGAGAAGAAGCGGACACCAAAGGGTTGATTTGTAACTTTTACATAAAACACACATGCGTGGACCCATACTCAAACATGCACACCCACAAACATGCACCACCCACCACACACACACACCACACACATACACACACACACACACACACACACACACACACACACACACAAACCCTAGTATGGAATTCTGCCTTGATTAACATTCCTAGTTTACTCAACAGGCTTTCTTGGTAGGGACTCTCTCAGTCCCTTACGGATCTTTTCCTGTTATAGGCATAACTATTTGACGTCTTGGGATTTCATTTTATGGGGGTCTTACTGGTTGCTTTATTCAAAGATAATATTTTCTTTTAGAGCAATGAGAAGACATGGGTAAGCATAAAATAAAACAAAATTAAAGCTACCTGCAAAAAATTCAATGATTGAAGGATCCTGAGCTGCTGGGGAACATTAAGGACTGCTCAGCTCTGCCTCCCACTGATGAGTTTATCTCCAAACACTGTTCGGTTTTTCTCACGGATGAAATGGGACTAATATGCCATCTGGTTTCTTTTGAGACTTCTACCCAGACATGCGTCCATCCATAGGCTGTTGTTCAGGCCCGCTGAGCATCTGACAGATGGGGGTCATTGGATGGGGCTCTCTAAGGTGAAATTTTTCTCGTGAGGCTCATAGAGATGTGATTCTGCCATCTCCTGGCATTTGTTTTGTAGAAGCAGAGAACACAGCAGGGATGAAGTTCTCCCTCTGGAGAACTCGATACTCTGCTATCTGCATGAAGAAGACAGCGTGTGTAGCTTTATCTGTGTTATTATATCTAGTGTATATGGAATCTGCCTCAAACACCATGCCCCCGAATAAGTTGGGCTCTTTCTCCAGGAGGAGAAAAACATGTTTCTCTAGTAATTTCCATTGCAGTTACAGCAGTTTCCATTGGCTAATCACACAGGCTGCTTTTCTTAGAGCTGTTCTCATTGCCCATCTCTCTCCTGCTTCTTTCTCGGTGCTTTAGCCCCTCTCTGAGGCAGATACGCGCACATCCTGGTTAAGGTCTCCATTCAGAGTGTCTTCCCATGGAGTCATCCATGGGACCCCTCCACACAGTGCCCAGAGAAGATCTAAGTGGATTCGCACTGTTGGAGGCTCCCACCATGCTCCCCACAGTATCTTAAATGACCCATTGGCAGTCTGAGGGCTCCTGAGTCTCCCAGCCTGTGAAATACCAGTCATTACAGAAACAGAGTTGCCTAGGTCACCCTGTTGGCTATGGCATAGTCCCAGCATGCTGGAAGGTAGACACAGAAGGGCACTTAGGTACATAGCAAGTTCGAGGCCAGCCTGAGTTACATGAAATCCCATCTGAAAAAAAAAATCCCCTAACTGAAGTTCCCAACAGGATTCATTTCTCCTGCCTCTGCTTTCTGCTTTAGTTTGAAGAGAATAACTCACCCATGCTTCCTGTCAGTAGCACGCCGCTCTCTGACAAGAGTCATCCTAAGAGCCTGTCCAGGGCTAGCTGCCTTTGAAAGGTCTCCCTTTTAACACCATCCTTTATGGTTTATTAAAAATTTAGGTGCAAGCAGTGACATTCCCCATGACCCCGAGTTTTCAGATAGACTTTCCACAATGACTTAATGGATAATTGATTTTTTTCTGAAGTTTTTGTCTTTGCTGGTTCAGTTTTGTACATCCCGAGGATGACATTTTGTTTAAAAAATTGTATCATAGTGTGGAAAAAAGAAAGAAGGGCTTGTTGATGGCTGGCCTGGCTCTGGAGTGCTCTGGAGTGTGAGGACACACTTGAGGGCACTTGAGTTAGTGTGCACCTCTACATGCGATGACAATGAGTTCCTGAGCCCCTGGGTTTACGACTCCCCCTAACCTCCTGTGAAGTTATGGGTACCCTGCTAGTTATTCTTCATCCACTGTGACAAAATGTACGAGGAGAATCAAGCTAAGGAAGAAAGGTTTGCCTTGGCTCAAGAGTTCAGTCCCAACTCTTTGGGCTCGAGGCAAGGCAGAAGTGTGATGGCAGCGGGGTCTGTGAGCTATCTCCCTCTGATGTGACATGTACCGCCACATACTCAGTTATTTCAATCTGTTGTTTCCCCTCGTTAGATAGGGCATCTTTCTCAGAGGTCACCGCCACATTCGGTCATGGCGTATACTGAAGCTCTGACCTAACCTGTGGCTACTCTGTGCTCCAGCACCAGGAAGGGTGGGTGTGTTTGCTTCTTACCTCCATTCTAGGAGAGCAGAGGCTAGCCTACAGCTAAGTGATTCATTCTCTTTTGGTGTTGGCTACCGGGGATACGAAGGGTGTGTGTGTGTGCGCATGCGAGCTGTGAAGGTTGAAATCCGATGTTCTCCTCATTCAGTCTCCACCTTACTCTTTGAGTCAGCGTCTCTCACCAGCTCCTGGGGAGTGATGAGGCTACACTGACTGGCCTGTGAGTGCCGGGGATCCACTCATGGCCGCCTGCCCAGCTCTGGGGTTGCAGGTGCGTGCCAGCATGCCCAGCTTTTTGCACGGATGCTGGGGATGAATAGCAGGCTCTCATGCTTGCTCTCCTTCCCCCTTGAGGTTGATTATGGAGACCCACAGTGGAGCCTGCATAACTCATTTGCTTCTCATTCTCCTCTCCTTGCAGTCAAGAGCCGAGCTCATTTTGGCAGTTGTTGTTATCATAGAGACCTGAGGGCTGCTGTTTGTGTCTCCGGGAAAGCACATTGCTTGATTTTAATTATTTGGCTTGTCATCATCGCTAGTTTCTAATAATGGCTTCGAAAGGAATGCTCGGGGTTTCAGTCAGATGTGATTTTAGTTTCAGGGAACTCAACAAATTTAGAAAACAGAATAGTAACAGTGGCAGGCTGTTCCTGAAGGCTAGGGTTATGACTAATTTTTATTTTCTGCATGGCTTTGTAAGATTTAGAACCAAACTTCCCTATGAAAAAATATGATTACTTGTAATGAGTTGAAGGTGATTTGGGAAAGGGGGTCTCCCCAAGTGAGCCAACCACCTCGGGACCCTGATTTTCAACAGAAGTTATACAACAGGGAAAGCTTCATTTGGGCTAACCTGGTGTCCTTATTTGATGGCGGTAGAAAAGGAAGTTAAGAGTTTATGACAGAGATGATGATCTTGTTTGGGTTAGCCTGGTGTCCTTGCATGACAGAACAAGGATAAGAATATGAAGTAATCTCATTCCCAAGGGCTGTATCCTCATGACCTAATGACCTCCCCAAAGCTGGCATATCATACCATCCTTTGTTTTGGAAAGAAGATGAAGGACTCTATTAGTTAACTATTGTTGCTTTAACAACTTTTTTTCCCAACACAATGGCTTAAAAAAAAAAGAGATCAGACTTATTACCCTACATGTGGAAGTCAAAGGTCTTAAATCAGTTCTTAAACTGTGAACAGGACTGATTTTCTGAATCCATTCCTTGTACCTTCCAGCTCCTGCATGCTTGTGCATGGCTGTCACTCTGACCCATGTCCCATTGTTTTCTCTGCTGTGCCTGTTCTCCCCCTGCCACCCTCTGATCTGAATTCTTGGACTGCATTTAGAGCCTCCCCAGATAACTCAGGACCATGGGGATCTGTCATTCTCTTTTGCCAAGAGGACAACTGTAATAGGTTCAGGCATTAGAACTCCGGCGTTTGAGCTCTAATAGGCTCAGGCATTAGGTGTTTTTGTTGTCCTGTTGGCTGGCCATAGGAACCAAAACACTCAAGCTGGCCAGAGACAATTAGCTTGAGTCTTCTGGGTCTCCATCTTGCCCTGGGACTTCTCCTGGGCTCCATTTCTGTTGTCTTTGTTTTCCATCCCAGGCTGCTTCTGTTTGGATTTCTAAATCATTCTCCACATCTGCTGAGCGCATTCTGTAACTTACCTGGCTCTTATCCAGGGTTAATGGGGCCCAGTAAAACACGGTATTTACCCGGCTTTCTCTCCTGTGTGTTCAGTGAGGGCGTGAGGGTACCTTGGGGGTATTGCTGAATTCATCACTTGGGTACCACTGGGGCTTCAGAACTTCACAGAAACCACTTAAGTGAGGAATAGGCTTTGGGTTCAAAAAGAAGACAAATCTGTTTTGGCCTATGATTTCCCTGGGTTTAGGCCATCATGGAGAAAGAAGGCATGGCAGACAGAGCACCTTGGTCTATGACATAATTGGCAGGACCCAGAAACCAGGTACAAGGGACCCCCAATGTCCTACTTCTTCTAGCTAGGCTTCTTTACCTCCGCAAACAGTGCCACCACCTGGGACCAAACCCTCAAATCACGAACCCATTTGGGACACATTCCTGGCTTCAACCGTAACAGTTTCCATGCCCATTGAATGGACCCTCTTCTCTGCTTGCCTATTTGTCACCATGTCACCCTACTCCTGCGGCCACTTCACTTTTTGTGACAAAAAGACGTTGATGTCAAATGCACTTCTGGCTGTGTTTTACTGGAGGTAACAACACATTCAAGTGTTTTCTCTCCTGCCTGGAGAACCTCTCCTTATCCCATTCTTCTCCCATGATGCTCTGTTTTAAAGAAAGGGATTGCACAAGGTCCACTGATCACTTGAAGATGTCGCTTACCCTCCCACGCAGAGGACACTGTTCTGGCTGATTTCTCCTTTTAAGTTGAGAAAGAATCCACTTTCCGCCATACCCACCCTATACAGCAGTCGAAGGATGGGTAATTATCACCGCTGTCTACACCATCCTGTAGAGAAACCACACACCTGTCAGCACTCATTTCCCGGCCCCCCAGCCCTAGCTCCCGACTCTACCCTCTGCTCTCCCATGGATGGTGTCCCACACTATGCGTGTAGCCTGCTTCACTGGTCTCTTCACTCAGTTCCTTTGTTTCTGGCATTTGTATTAGCACTGCCTTTCCTTTAAGCCCAGAATGTTCTCCATTCTGTGATGGGATGGTGAATTGTCATCGGTGGGATTGCATCTGGAGACACAGTTTGGCTTCCAGGGAGGTTCTACTAAGTGAAGGCCACCTGCCCTGATATGGACACCATCCCAAGGTGTGAGGACTGGATCAAAAAGAGAGAGTGAGCTGAGTCCAGTATTCATCTCCTGCTTCCTAACTATGGATGCAGCAGTCAGCTGCCTCAATCTCCAAACTCCATGGCTTCCCTGCCATGAAGGACCATATCCTCTCAAACTGCACACCAAAATCAGCTCTTGAGATGCTTTTGTCGTAGCACCAAGAAAAAGAGCAGCCACGTGGGTGCATGTTACCAGGCTTGTATTCATCACCTCATGGGTGTTCGGCTTCCTTTTCCCTCGTTCTGTGTTGAGAAGGAGTATGATTTTGTATGGACATGTTCTTCTGTGTGCTTAGCTTGGAGTGGAACTGCCAGATCACTAGAAAGCTTTACAGTCCTTGAAGTCCATTGTTTCTTTTGTTAAGCTCCTCCCACTTTGTTCCATTCCTCCAGCCTTATATGTTTTCAATAGGTAGTAACTGAGGACTGACCACAGCGCCCCTCGATAAAGCACTGGCGCTGGGGTGTCTGTGAGTCCCACTCTTTAAGGAGTGCTGATCACTTTGGGGTTTGGATCTTTTTTGGACCACTAAACATCAGCATGCTACTGATCATGGCATAGGGCATTGACTTCTATGTGCTTCAAGTGTTCCTGTTGCCCCAAGGTGGCTTTGGAGGGCCAGGTCTCAGAACAAAGTCAGGGCTACAGCTTACAAGAGGCCAGTAATTACAGAGAAAAGCTGGTGTCTCATTTTCCTGGGACAAAGACTGCGTGAAACACTCTATTATTAGATACAGATTTTCCCAGGAAAAACATGATATAATAATCATTTTAAGTGACATTCTGCTTCCAGATACTGGGGTTTACTCTCAGCCATCAGTAGTGCAGGCCCGCCAACAGGTGAGCACCACACACACCTGTGAATTCTTGGTGATTATCAAAGGCATTTACCAAGGCCTTGGAAGTTCTAGACATCATAGAAAGTATTCCATGGTTGTGTTTAGGTATTTGTTCTCTTGACCGAGACAGAGATGCCACACAATCACCACAGGTAGAGCTGACTCTTGCTCAGCCCAGTCTCTCCTCCTACTTTGGTGAACTCTTGGACTCTTTTCTACCAAAGGATGGCAAAGCTCTTCAGTTATTTCTAAAAAAAAAAAGAAAAAAGAGAGAGAGAACACATTTTGCTCTTCTATTTTTTTTAACAACATGAAATGTTAGCATCTGTGGCACCAGCCGGGTGTGTTGGGGGACCTTCTCGCTCCAGATGTCCTGGGCCCTGTTCAGCAGCAGACTTGGGCCAGACAACCTGGATAGGAGGCCTCTTCCATATCCAGGGTTGTCACTGAGGGCGCTCCACTAAGCGCTGCAGAAGGAATACCCGAGTGGTGTCCCCTCCACACTTCCATCACCAGCAGGTGAGGATAGACCAGGGTCAGACACGTGCAGATCGTAGAGTCGGTAGGACCTGAATAATTCCTACAGCCACCAAGTGTCGTATTAGCCATGTGACTTCAGATACAGGCCTGAGCATCTCAGTGTTGGCAGATGTGTGAATTGGTAACAACATCTCACCTTGCAGCTCAGTATGAAGTGAACATAGCAGTTACAGCTATTGCAACAGGCAGGCCACCTGCTGTGCCACCCAACTTTAAGGGAGAGCAGAGCCTGTGAACATGAGCTCCTTTGGGCCCACCTCCTTTTCACTCATTCCCCTCCTCCTCCATCTCTCCCCCTCTCCCTCTGAGGCACCTTAGTTTAACCCTTACGGATGTTCCGGTTCGAGTCAGGTGACCTTCAGGGGGGCAGCTCAGAGCACTTTAGTTCTCATCTCCAGCAGGTTACTTCATGATTCCTCTCTTTTGCTCCAGGAGTTTGAAAACACTGTAATATTCTCCTCTAATTATCTGCACCTCAGTGGGAGGCCCGACATTATAATTAGCATGGGCTCCTCCTGCACGGGATGACATTTTGCTCAGCATATCGTGTTCCTGGGTGTGCGCCGTAGCAGAAGTCGAGAGCACACTTTCAAATTGTGCTGTTGGATGTGAGCATGAGGCCTGGCATGAGCTCCTAGAGTGGGAAATCACGGTTCCAGGGTCCCTGCGTGATCCCATGTGGACGTGCCAGGCAAGCTGAGAGGCCCACTACCACTGCCAAGGGCTGTGGGCACACAGGACTCCAGAGTCCCGCTTCCTGGCCAGAGCCACAAGCTAAGGCTACACGTGGATTCGTGTTCAAATGAAGACAAGTTTCCACACTGAGTCTGTCATGTCATTCCCCTCCTTCTTATGCAAAGAGAGACGTCAAAGCAAGATAGTTGGAAGACAGCTTTTGTATTGATTTGCCAAGAGTCTGGTTAACCTCATGCTACCTTGCTACCATGGCCAGAAAAGGATTTAAATAAGAACGTATTTGTCTAGATATTTTTCTCTTGATTTATTAAACTTATTTTTTTAAGACAAGGTCTCACTCTATAGACCAAGCTAGCCTGGAACCTACTCAGTATCCCTGAAACTCTGGCAACCCTACTGCCTTAGCATCTTAGGTACTGGCATTATATGCATGGGCCACTATGCACAGCTTAAGAAAGAAAGCCCCTGGGGTTTGGTGGCCAGCCAGTCTAGCTGAATCCAGGGGCTTCCGCTTTAATGAGAGACCCTGTCTCAAAAAATAGGGTGGAGAGTGGTTGAGCATGTCCTGACATGGACATCTGGTTTCTATACATGTGCATGTTCACCAGTATAAATGTGTGCATGCATACACACATGGGCACGCACATACATAAACACAAAGAATGCGTCGTGTAGCCAAGGATAACCTCGGGCTCTGGGTTATCCTTCCTCTATTCCTTGAGTGCTGGGGTTATAGGTGTTCATTAATGTTGCTTGTGTGGCAAACATTCTAGCAGCTGTGCTGAAACCCCTGATCCAATTCTGCTTTGTTCTTGAGTGGGGGCGGACATGGATTCAGAGAGCATGTTCAGGAAAATTGGTGCATGCTCTGAATTATGATGTCCAGTACTGGGCAAAGGCTGCTCCAAGAATGAGAAGATTTCCTCCTGCTGTTCTTCCTCCTCCTCCTGCTGCTCCTCCTCCTGCTGCTCCTCCTCCTCCTGCTCCTCGTCCTCCTCCTGCTGCTCTTCCTCCTCCTGCTGCTCCTCCTCTTCCTGATGCTCCTCCTTCTCCTGCTCCTTGTCTTCCTCCTGCTGCTCCTCCTCCTCCTGCTCCTTGTCCTCCTCCTGCTGCTGCTCTTCCTCCTCCTGATGCTCTTCCTGCTGCTTCTCCTCCTGCTGCTGCTCTTCCTCCTCCTGATGCTCTTCCTGCTGCTTCTCCTCCTGCTGATGCTCTTCCTCGTGCTGCTCTTCCTCCTGCTGTTCTTCCTCCTCCTGCTCCTCCTGCTCCTCCTCCTGCTGCTGCTCTTTCTGCTGCTCCTCCTCCTGCTCCTCCTGCTCCTCCTCCTGCTGCTGCTCTTTCTGCTGCTCCCCCTCCTCCTGCTCCTCCTTCTCCTGCTGCTCCTGCTGCTCCTCCTCCTCCTGCTACTCCTCCTCCTGCTGCTACTCCTCCTCCTGCTCCTCCTGCTGCTCCTCTTCCTGCTGCTCCTCCTCCTTCTGCTCCTCCTGCTACTCCTCCTGCTACTCCTCCTCCTCCTGCTGCTCCTCCTGCTGCTTCTCCTGCTGATTCTCCTCCTGCTGCTCCTCTTTCTCCTCCTGCTCCTCCTGCTGCTGCTCCTCCTCCTGCTGCCTTTGTCCTCCTGCTCTTCCTCTTGCTCCTCCTCACCTTCCTCCTCTGCTGCCTTCAAAAATAGACACTTACCCCATCTCCTGGCCAAGACAGCATAATGGGTCCATGTCAGCTTATGACCTCCTGAAAAAAAAAAAACTAGCCCCTTAGCTAAAATCTGCTTTTGAGGAAGGAATCCTTTCTGCTGGAGACCACTGTGACACTTACTCTCAGACCTTTGCTAGGAACATTGCCCAGCGTGGCAATGTAAGACATTTTAGTTAGCAATACATTTTCTAGAATTGCTTCACCTCCCTTGTGAACACAATTCAGGTATCATTTATTGTGTATCTCTCTTAGTCATTGGCTGCTAGGGAGACTAAGGTCTATATTTCCTTGGTAACAGTGACATATGTTCTTAGGGTATGAATTAGTGTTCTACCATTTAACAACCAATCATCTATCACTCTCTAATTGGTTTCAAAAGGAGCAGGAATTTTTCATTAGTTGTCCCAATTTTATCCTCATAGTGCTGTTTTGTTTCCTGGCTACTGATTATATTTCTAATCCAGATATATGACCCGAATATGCTTATTTTGGTACAGATGAGAGGAGAGGAAGGAATTGTTGTAGTACTCTCTGAACATTTGCAATGAGAAGCAGCTACACACCTGCATCTCGGAGGTTCAGTACAGGAGGCTAGAGAGATGGCTCAACCAGTAAGAACATTTGTTCTTGAGCAGAGGACCTGGGTTCAATCCCCAGCACACACATGGCAGCTCTCAACTATCCATGGCTCCCGTCCTCTTCTGACATCCAAGGGTGCCAGACACTCACATGGTGCACGTGCATATAGGTGAACAGAGCACTCACACACATACAATAAAATGAATATATCTTTAAAAAAAAAAGAAATCCAAAAAGAATACAATGTGGGATTTTTAAACTCCCTGATAGCTACAAATAGGAACAATATGTGAATATGCATATGTTGTGTATATATGCACATATATATCACTTCTTATACAATCTCCCCTGGGGTATAAGTTTAAAAAAATAAAATAGAAGAAGCAAAAAACAAATGGGATTAATTTACAAAATACATAACATATAGTGTAGCTACATTATTACCATTTCATCATGGAATCTGTATTTGAAACTTGGAAGACCATGTAGGTTTTGAAATGTGTGTTTTAAGTTCATGGCACATTTTAATGTGGATATTGAATTTTGATGATTAAAGTTAAATTTAGTCATTCTGAAACAGAGTTGTGAGCTAAGAACATAGCTCGGTGTGTAAAAACCACCTGCCACACAAACACCTGATGTGGCTGAGCATGGTGGTGCACACCTTTCATCCCAGCACTGAGGAGGCAGAGGTAGCACTCGGGAGGCAGAGGCAGGCGGATCTCTGAATTCCAGACCAGCCTGGTTTACAAAGTGAGTTCTAGGACAGCCAGGGCTACACAGAGAAACCCTGTCAGAGAGAGACAGAGAGAGAGAGAGAGAGAGAGAGAGAGAGAGAGAGAGAGAGAGAGAGAGAGAGAGAGAGAGAGAGAGAGGAGAGAGAGAGAGAGGAAAAAAGAAAAGAAATCCAAATGTTAAAGCAAGAACCCGCAATCCCAGCACTCATGCAGCAAGATGGCAGGCAGAGACAGGAGAGTTGCCTGGAAGCTCATGCTTGAAGCAGCATCAGCCTGATGCTTCCTGAAACAAGGTGGAAGAGAGAACCAATTCCCAAAGGTTGTTCCCTGACCTCTACACAATGCATTGTGGTATATACAACTCCTCTCTCTTTCTGAAAACAAAAACCAAAGTTGTACATAATGGACTAATGTTGTGCATATCCTCAGTCTTTAAATTTATCCTAATTAAAATGGAAGGAAATGATCTGTTTTCTCAGGGATGCTACCTAGCCACGTTTCCAGTTCTCAGCTGGCAGCTGCCATGGTGAAGGACTCTGCTCCAGTGCTTACAAAGGGATAAGGGGAACGAAATCGAGTTCTTGTAATGAAAAGAGCCTTCAGTCTAACCAAAGAAACACATTTATTCACACATTGCACAGAAGCCAAGCCTGATGGTGCACGCTTAAATCTCAGCACTGTGAGGCAGAGGCAGGTGGATCTCTGTTGTAGAAAGGGCTGTTAATTCATTCCTGCCTGCTCAGACACAAAATAACTACAGAAACTGTATTAATTAAGTTACTGCTTGGCCCATTAGCTCTAGCTTCTTATTAGCTAACTCTTACGTCTTAATTTAACCCATTTCTGTTAATCTGTGTATCGCCACAAGGCTGTGACTTACCCAATAAAGTTCTGACATCTGTCTCTGGTGGGGCTATATGGCTTCTCTTTTCTCTGCCTTCTTTTCTCCCAGCATTCAATTTAGTTTTCCCCACCTAGCTCTGTTCTGCCGTGCTCTGCTATAGGCTCAAAGCAGTTTCTATATTAACCAATGGTATTCACAGCATACAGAGGGGAATCCCACATCAGATCTCTGGGGGGTTCAAAGCCAGCCTGGTTTACA
Organism: Arvicola amphibius; assembly: GCF_903992535.2. Lineage (NCBI taxonomy): Eukaryota > Metazoa > Chordata > Mammalia > Rodentia > Cricetidae > Arvicola > Arvicola amphibius. The sequence goes on from NC_052050.1 coordinate 8,471,091, forward strand.
TAGCGAGTGCCTGGACATCCAGAGCTATATAATAGAGCTTGTCTTAAAATAAGTAAATCAACATTATACAGAGTGGATGAATCATCACAGGAAGTCAACATGGTCTATGCAAAAGCCTTGGGGGCAGGATTGTGGATTTCTGTTATTCTTGTTTTCTGTAGTTTTTGAAGATGAGGTAGTTAAAAAGTCACGTTGACTACTGGAAACTGGAATTTGGAGCTTGAGATAGGACTCAAAAGGTAAAGTTCTTGCCTGGCGTGCACAAGACCTTAGGTTCTATTTCTAGCACTGCAGGAAAACCAAAACAGAACAAATATACCAAATGAAAACAAAACCAAGAAACAGTTGTCTCTTGGCATTGGTATTGTCAACTGTTTGGGAGCATTTTTGTCCCCTTGGAGGGAAGTGTTAGTCACTTCTCTCCTTGCTTGGAAGAAGCAGATAAAGGGAGGAAAGGTTGATTTTACTGACAATGTAATGGACCACTGCCTGTCGTGGGAGGCGAGGAAGCCGTGGTGGTGGGAACTGGCCACCAATGAGGTGATCACCATAGCGCCCACAGTCAGGAAGCAGAGGTTGGGAACTGTTGGTGCTTGTCTGGCATTGTCCTCTTCAGTCCAGGGTCTCATCCTAGGGAATAGTGCCGGTTGTATTCAGGGTGGGTCTCCCGTGTCTGCTTCACTGTTTTGGGGGCCTCCCTCACAGATATACCCAGAGGTTTGTTTCCATGCTGATTCTAAACCCCATTGAGCTGACAAGATCAGTCATCACTGGAGGCTCAGAGGGGACTAGGAGAACACCTGACACAAAGGGACAGATCAAGGCCATTGTCTGGGTACCAGATGGCTCTTCCTCATCCCACTCATGTAGCCACAGCACCAACTTGCCCCCTGGGTGTGGGAGGTAGTCTGTGTCAGGGCAGATTCCATCCCAAGTGCTCTTAGCGGGTGCTTCTCCCCAGGAAGTCTGCATGAGATACACATCAGACCCTTGTGGTCCCTGGAGAAGCCACACAGAGGACCAGCCCCGCAGCAGATGTCAGGCTGCTGCCATCCCTTTGAGTCGAAGGTGTAATGGGTCAGCAGACATCCCAGAGTCCACCGTGGGTGGCCCACTGCAGCCCAGAGATGACCTTGGCAAGAGTATGTTTCACTTTACCATAAATGGAACTGTGGCATTTCTAGAACATTGGCTCATAAAAACACTGGGCACCTTTGCTGGCTTCAGGTCCCCCAAGCAGCCGCCTCCCCTGCTTCCAGTCTCTCTCCTTGTCCCCCTAGGAGCTTTTCTGATTTGTTCCCAACCCACAGCAGATAACAAGCTTTATCAATTGATAATGCTCAGGGTTCATGCTCTGTAACAACCCCAGCTGATTCCTATTCATGTATGCTAATCTTAACGCGCATTAATTATGCATTTAATAAGTCCTTGTTTATTCTGTTTGCCTGCGTTCCCTGGATGGCTTTTATGGTGTGGGGTTGAGAATAATGGCAGTGTTACTTGTGTTCTACAAATAACAATTAACCGAGGGTGGATCCTCAAATGGAAATTCCATTTTCCTTTCCTTTCTCAGATGAAAATGGCATCTAATCATCTCCTAGGCCCCTTCGTGTGTTCACCCTCAGGGCTGTGACTGCCTGTGGAGTCCTCCTGTTAGCAGAGACGCGTCGTGTCCTGACTTGAACGACTTTGTTGCTTTCTGCGCCCCTTTCTAGGCCACTAAGTCTGGGACGTGAGCTCAGTGTGGCAGCTGGGGAGAGTAGATAGACTTCCCTCCATAGACAGACCCCCCCGGGTGTAGAGTAGCTTTAAGATAAGTCATGTAAAGCCTCCCAAACCCCACAGGGGAGGGTTGTAATGAATCTAAGCTCCAGGAAACACTGGGATCATTGTGCCATTTTGAACCAGCCAGCTCTATTCTTCTGCAAAGTGACAACCCTGTGACAGCCTGCGTGTTTATCTATGACCTGCCCACTTGTGAGTGTGAAGACACTCATTCAGGTCTTCCCCCAGCCATTTGCTGCCTGGAGCTGGGGCCTTTGGGACCATCCATCTGAGTGGTTTTTGTCCTGCATCCTGTGCTAACGCTGGTTGTCCTAGTTAGGGTTTCTGTTGCTGTGAAGAGACACCATGGTCATGGCAACTCTTAGAAAGGAAAACATTTAACTGGGGCTGGCTTATAGTTTCAGAGGTTTAGTCTTATAATCATAATGGTGGGAAGCATGGCGGCATGCAGGCAAGACATGGTGTTGGAGATGGAGCTGAGAGTTCTACAACCAGACTGTCAGGCACCAGTAAGAGCATGCTAGGTCTGACTTAAACATCTGAGACCTCAAAACCCATCCCCTAGTGACACACCTCCTATAACAAAGCCATGCCTACTCCAACGAAGCCACACCTTCTAATAGTACTGATCCCTGTGGTCCTATGGGGGTTTTCTTTCAAACCACCATACTGGTTTTGTCCAGTTGTCTGCAGATGACCACAGCCCTGTGACCTGGCTTGCTCCTCACTGGCTTAGTGCCTGTCTCACTGCTGTGGCATAATACAGGACAGAAAGCACATCCAGGAAGGGAGATTTACATGAGCACACCGTTTGCAGGTGCAGTCTATCCCTTACCACAGTGGATGGCAGTCAGCAGGGAGGCAAGACAGGACTTCACATCCCATGGGTGTCCAGGAAACAGAGAGTAATACCTATCAGGTCCTGACTGACTTTCTCCTTTGATACAGTCAGGGACCCCAGCTTGACAGCCATGTTTAGGGTGGGTCTTCTGTCATCAGTTAATCCAGTCTAAAGACTCAAAGATGCCTAGAGATTTGCCTCCTGGATCCTTTTTGAACCTGTCAAGCTGACAACACTAACCACCACTCCCACCCTCCCCTCTGATGGCTGTATATTAATGGTAACAGCTCCGTGGATGCCCCTAGGAACTGAGATCCTTGCAGCCCATTTGCAATGGCTCAGGCTCCCTCCCAACCCTGCAGCCCCCTTTTCTCTGCTTCAGCAACACATACGTTATAAATGGAATTGAAGTGATAACTCTGAAGTTAATCTGCTCTCTCGATAATTCTCCTTGGGAGTGAATGGATGACCTGACAGTGTGGTGCGTTTTAGTTACTTGTTGCTGTGACAACATGCACTCACGACTCACACAACAGACTTCAGGAAGAAAGGTGTGTTTTGGTTTTTGACTCACAGTTTGAGGGTCCAGTCCCTCATGGTGGGGAAGGCGCAGCTGCAGGAGTGTGGGACGGCTGATCACATGACACTGATATTCAGGAAGCAGAAAGAGATGAATGCTGGGCCTCATTCTTTTTGTATTCGGTCCAGGATCCCCTGCAGGGAGCAGTGCTGCCTTCCTCTGCAGGCATGTGTAAAGGCTAAGCCAAACAACCCTCTTGTTGGGTGTCTGGAAGCTTGTCTCCTAGGTGCAGCCTAGATCATGCGAGAGATCCTGGACAGATCCAGACAGTTTAAGAACGGCTGAAAAATGTAATTCGCTTGTACGCCACAGACAACATGAAATTGGGGGACTGTATTTGAATGATAACAAACTAGGTTATCAGAGTTACTCAGTACCAAGGGAGAGGTCAGAGTAATGTGTGTCTTGTGAAATATTCCCCGTGACTGTGTGTGAGAACAACCCAGGATGGAGACCACCGAGTCTGTGTGGGAAGGGACATCGTTCCAGGCTCCAGCCTGGCCCCTGCTTTGCAGGTGCTGTAAGGGTAGCTAGGGTCTTAGATGCATGATGGATTGAGACATAAAGGATGGAGATGAATAGTGCTTTTCTGGGTTGATAGATACATCACTTGGAACTGCCCCCACGTTGGCTCCTTCCGACTCCTAGCTCCCTCTCCTTCAGCCGTGGAGCTCTCTCAGGTCACCAGCTTGCTTCTCTGGCCCCCGTTAAGGCTCACAACTGTCACCTCTTGAGAGTGTGTTCACTTATTCTTCCTCTTTATATTCTTAGACATCCTTCCTGGCCCAGGGATCAGAAAACAGCAGTAGAAAACAAACACTCAGTCCTGTTTGCTGGAGCAAATGAGGTCTTCTTAAATGTCAACACCACAATATAGGTGTCCCCTGTCTTCTTTTAATCAAGTGTTTTTCTCAAGGCTTGGCTGTCTGCTGCAAAATCAATAAGTCATGGTGACAGTGACATCTGGCTTTTCTTCCATGCCCTGTCCTCTAGGGTTAGCCTGCTCTTCTCCCCTCTAACCTAGGCCTTGTAGGGCTTTTGTGTTAGGAGTGGGGCGGCCGTAGATGTTTGGTTGACAGGTTGAGTCACTGTTTCCCCCAGAGGAGCAGGGAGTAAGCCAAAGGGGACAGCATGTGTAGATGGCGTTTCAGGCCACATGAACTTGGGGGGATAAAGGGAGGATGCATGAGGTCTGGGAAATGCTTGGGGATAGGCTCCTTCCTGGTCTCCTTGGGCTCTGCCTTATGAGGAGCCTGTCACTCTGCCCTGGTCTGGCTGTCCTGGAGGACTGGGGTAAGTGCTGGGCTTTTACCTCCTGGTAATTCTGAAGAGTGCCCTGTTGCTTAGAGACAGGGATGGTGCCTGAAGTGAAGATAAGGTTGTCAAGGAAACCAAGCCACAAATTCCCTTGTTTTTCTTCGGGTTGCTGGACTGAAGAGTAAAGGATTTTTACTCTGACAACTGGAAGAAGATGCCTTCCTTTCCATGTGTGTCTGGTGAATTGATGTGTTGACCAAAACATAGCCGAGCTGGTCCCTAAGTTGATAAACAGGGCATCGAGTTCTGACTCATTATTTCTGTTGGAGAGCCCTTTCAAGTACAGACAGAATTAGGCGGCCATTTCAGTCTGGACTTTCTCAGCCACTCTGTCACACAAATTCGCCTTTTTGGAATTCTCACTTCCTGTAGAATCCCTCATCTTGTCTGCTGCAGTTTTCTTCTTGGAGACTCCCAGTGGGGTCTTCCGCTTTTCTGATTTCCATCTTGGATGTAGTTCCATGCTTGAGATGGTGAGCCTCTGACACCTAGACATCTGCCTCTCAGCCCTGGCATTACTCAGGGTCCAAAGAAAAGGGTTCTCCTTCACCCTCAAGGAGATCCTTTGTGAAACTTAAAAAAAATTCTCTCAACAACCCTCTCATCTGTTCTAGCCTACTGTGTCAGCACTGAAGACACGTGGGGGTGACATCCAGGAATAAACCCCAAGTTCTCCTGCTCCACTGGGGCCGTTAAGGTCCAAATGAAAAGGTTTTTGATTGGTGGTCAAAAGTAGCTCATACTGTAAGAAGTCTGCTGACAGCCTGTCCCCTCCCCCCCCCCCCCCGTGTGTGTGTGTGTGTGTGTGTGTCTGTCTGTCTGTCTCTCTGTCCATCTGTATCTTGCCTCCATGGCTTTTTATCCTTCCCTCTCTGTTGTCCATCTCCTCTTTCTCTCCTGAGTGTCTGTCCCTCATGAGTGAGCATCACACGTTTTCTGAGCCCCCCATCCCTGCTTCTGACTATTCTCTTGCCCCGTACAAACCTCTGCCACAAATGATGCCACAAATGACCATCCTGAGCGCAGTTCAGTTCTGTCCCTCTGCCGTGCCCAGGGGTATTTTGGAAAAGTAGCACAATTGCTCAGCCAAGTGGGGGAAACTTGAAACATAGCACAAAGCTGCTGGGCAGATGTGGGGATGAGGATGTCGGAGCATGGAGGAGAAAAAACGAGGGTGGGGTACTCTGTGGGCTGTCAGGCAACAGGATGTTGAGGTACATCAGACCCCCTCAAAATGCACAGTATTCTCATTAAGTGGGAAAAAGAGGAGAGACCTGCTCTCCAGAGCCCTAAGAACCTGCTCCAAATGTCCTGCTAAGTGTCTCTGCCAAGATGGCCTTCAAACATTCCCGTTCTGGCCCTACCCTCTGTGTCTCATTGCAGATAATGCCCTGATCGTCACTCAGGAAGCCTTACAACTGTCATGGTACCTCCCCACCCCCATTTCCATCAAACATCAAGCATACTGGCCCCATCCCGCCACATCCACTCCCCAGCCTCTCCTGACTCTGCTTCTTCGTGGGACTAATCCCACCGCCCACCTCCCATGCCTTGCCCTCTGTGTTCTGCTTGCCTGGAGACATAGCATTTGAGATGTTCCCGGCGGCAAGGAAGCTCCTGGTGTCTCTGTGTCTCCACCAACACTTGTCATTGCCTGTGTTTTCCTAGTGGGTGTTGTGTAGCTACTGGTGGGGTTGCCTTGTTTCCGTGATAGTTGATAATAGTGAGCAGCTCCTGCGTTAGGGATCACAGACCTCATGGGTATCTGACTTAAAGTATGGAGCCTCTCCTTTAGTCCCTGGGTCATACTGCAATGACATATATTGTGCAGAGTCGTGGATCTGCAGACTCTTGATTTCATTCCTATTCCAAAGAATTCACCCTAACCCAGGGGAGAAGGGTGAACCTCTGGTTTGTTTAGGAGAAGTGGAGTATGAACCGTTCCCTGGAGGAAGTGTGGTCTATATAGACAGGAAGAGCTTATATTTCCTTGTACATTTTATATCACGAGCACCAATAGCATCAAATAATCCCTTCTGCGCCCAAAGACTTGGAACTCTTTCCTCCTCCCTCTTTCCTTACCCAGAATTCCAGGCATGCATTTTCAAGTTCAGGGATCCTATAGGCCATTTTCTCCAAGTTTCCATTCATCTGCAAGAAAAAAATACCCCTGTGTTTTCATGAGTGTTAGAAAATTCTCTGTGATAACTTCAGAAAGTCAGGCTCTGTGGCCAACACAGACCAGATGGCACTTGTGTGGTATTAGCATTCCTGGACATTTCTGGTCTCTCTGATGAAGTCACCATTTTCCTCTGAGTTGCAGTCCAGGATATTCCCTTTTAGCATGACCAAGTTGGGGAATCTACTGTCCAGCAACAATCTTAAGAGTGGACATAAGGAGGGAGTGATTTAAGGACTGAAATGGGGTCCTGGAAACCACCCCATGGCTTGGAGAGGGTGGGAGGAATGGCTTATAGGGCTGTGTGCAGCTCAGAGACACCACTAAGACAACAGGTTTTGTGTTTGGCTGCTGTGGATGAAGGATGCTGGAGAGACTAGTGCTCAGACTGATGTCTTGGCATCGATGTACATATATTATATAATACATACTGTGTATATATTGTATATATAATATACAGTTTATATATTATATATATAAACCTTGGCATCAGTGTACTCTGGATACCATTTACTTCAACCCTTATGATCACATAACTCACTTCTGCTTCCTGGGTGGGTGGAAGAGAGAAGAGAAAGAGTAGAGAGTGACAGGTGATGGCTCACATACCACGTACTTCCAGCCTAGAGAAACATTCGAGAAAGATCGTCACGGAAGTCTGCCAGATGTATATGGCTTTTGTTCCATGGCAAAGTCAAAAAGTTTTGAGTTTTTTCTTTAAAGTCACAAATTAAATCACTTTCTAAAGGAAATGTTTTTGGCTCAGAACTGTCTAAAACTGTTCATGTTTGCCTTGGTGGTACAGGCTATGGACACGGCCACCTTCTATTGATAACCTGTTAGAGAAAGAGACCCTAGGATCTGCCAAGGCTAACTGCAACTATGCTCAATGTCAGGAACCTTCAAGGTCAGAAAATAGTCTTGAGCCAGAGCTTTCTTCCCCCAGGCACAGAGCCTGGAAAAATTTATTTGCATGCTTATTAGTGGATTAGAAGTAAATCTTGCTCTTGAATAAAGACCCGTTCTTCATATCTCTCCACTTAAGCTGGTCCTGGGCTGTGGTGTATGAAATCTAATCTGCAATACCAGGAAATAGTTATTTGTGTGAATGTTCTCCCACAGCCGTTAGGCTCTCTGGAGCGTTGGAAATGATAGGTTTCTGTACTCTGACTCCCGGAGAGCACGGGTTTATGTATTCCACCTTTGCCTGCATGGCCAGCACTGAGTTGGGGGATTAGAAGCCCCCAGCTGCAGTTGCCAGAAGCCTGGAACATTCTCCAGCCCCATCACCTTTGTAAATATGCTGGCTTTGTGCTTAGAAATAATTTGCAGACTCTCTTCAAGCAACTGTACCTCTTCATCCTCTGCTTTACAAATGTTTTTCTCTAATTAAGAAAGGGAATTGGTTGAACTCTTGCTGGGATAGATTTTTCCCCCTTCCTGGCAGGAGAATGGGCACTGAAAGACTGAAAGAAAGAACAAATACACACACACACACACACACACACACACACACACACAGAGAGAGAGAGAGAGAGGGGGGGGAGGGAAAGAGAAACAGAGAGAGAGAGAGAGAGAGAGAGAGAGAGAGAGAGAGAGAGAGCACAGAGCTCTCTGATCCCACCAGTGATGATCAAAACTGACCCTTGAAGCCCATTCCTTCTGGAACACACTGCAAACACACCCTCCATGCCCCCAGGTATTTGGATTCCGAAATTCAAGTCCAGTCTGAGGACAGTGGTTCTGGAAATGAAATTGCTCTATATAACTGGGCAACTACCTTCGGAAACTTTTTGGGCAGATGGTGCTGAATGAAGCACGTGGGACTTTATGTAACCTCCCTGATGGGTTTTCTGTCTTCCCAGCTTTCATAAAGCATTGGCCAGAAATACAGAGAATCTAAAATATGAACCTCTCTTCTCCCTAGTTGATAAGTACACTACAGTGTTTCTGGGCACACAAACCCCTTTTAGTGTTTTTATTTTGCATGTGGCTTTGAGGTTACTTCATGGTTCGAGAAGGAAGGCTTTGTACCTGCTTGCTTTGCCTTCTGGAAAGTTCTAACATACAGTATTCTCTTATTTAAGAAAAGGGTGACATGGATTTTGGAAGGCACCATCAGCCTCTGTCCCACAAAGCAGTCTGTCAGAAGTAAACTTTCTCCATGAACTCTGGGAAGGGGCCCCCACTGTATATCACACCTCTGTAAGATATTCAGTGTGGTCATTAGGAGGATTCTGGCTCAGCCAATCACTAGGGCACTTTGGAAAGTTAATGAGCTAAGGTATGGGGTTATGGCTCAGTGGTAGAGCACTGACCTAGCTGTGGGTCTAGGCTCCAGCACTGTACTGAAAGAACTGGCTTGTTTTGTGGCTATACTTCTTTCTATAATATAAGATGAATGTACCTCTACATTCCTCTAGTCAGTGACCTACTTTCCCGTTATGTTTTATTGTTTTTTGTTCTTGCTGCCCGCCCCCCAAACGGCAGGCTGTTCCTGTTCTGTTAACGCCATGCAGCAGCCATCACCTCCCTGTGGGTCTTGGCACTCCACGGTCCTACCTGGGCTGCTCCTTTCTCATGCATCTCTTCTGGAACCTTCAGAGTTTAAAGGATTTCTTGCCCTTCCTTGCCCTGATGAGTCCATGAGCAGATACAAATATGGCCCTCTAAAGTTGAGGGGCTGAAGTGTAGGCTCGATGTCACCCCATTTCATGATCAGGGTTTATTTCAGCAAGTAGTTCCTAATCTGATTTAATCTTGGTAGCCTGCAGTGAGCAAGAGGTAGGTGGTCTTTAATTCCACTCCTTGATTTTCTACCCCCTAAGCCAGCTCCTCAGGGCTGAGGAAGAGAGAAAGAGGAAGGGGATGATGTTTGTGGGTGAGAACCCTAAGAGATGTTAGGCCTGAGGGCCTTTGCCTTCGTGAGTGGATTGGTGCGGAGACCATGGCACTGGGTAGTTATGAGCTGAGTGGGTGCTTGAAGAGGCGATGAGCGTGACTCTCCTGCGTTCCCCGTCACACATCTGCTCTTAAAGCCCTTGCCTCCCACTGTGGGAGAAAATAAGATGCTCTTCACCAGGCCTGGGTCCCCTGGCCTTGAGCTTCTCAGCATCTAGAACGGGAAGAAGCAAATTTCTCTGCTTTCTGAATTTCCCAGTCTCTGGCATCCTGCTCTAGAAATGCAAAGTGGACCAAAACAAGCACCAAAGTCCTTCCCTGATGGCACACCTGTGACTTCATGTCTTCAAGGTAGCAATTTTCAAGGGCCCTTCCCCGCCCCCCGTAGGACCTAGTTTTGAGGGCACCTCAGAACTTCCCTATGGGGGTATCCTCAAAGTAGGGCTCCCTTCAGAAAGGTACTAAGGAGTACCTCTTGCCCAGCGATCCTCTCTACACTGACCCCATCTGAGTCATTTTGTCCTCGGAGAAGGACCTCTCATGCTGAAAATAGGTGATATTTATGTCTAATCCACCTTCCAAAAAGTCATTAACCTTTGCCCTCCCTCCCCCACCCTCCCTGGACTGCCTGCTATCTCCCATTTGCCAGCCTTTGTCACCTCTTACCTCTCACTCTGTCCAGGATGTGTTTCCATAGCAACCCAAGCATCTCTCTGGAAGGAGCTTGAGGTAGCCAAGTTCCTTCATCCTCAGGCACACCCTGATTTGCTCTCTCAGGCACCTGGCCATGCCTGCTCTCCCTGTCTGTCAGCTGGGGAGCAGTAGCATCCAGGAGGGACGAGGAGCAAACACCTCCTTCCCAAGCAGTGCTGCTCCAGAGACTATCCTGTGAGGACAGAAATGTCCAGTGTCTACACTGCCCACAGAGCAACTCCAGACCACCCGCAGCTGCTGAGCACTTGAGACGTGGCTCCTGTGACTGAGAAACTGGAGATGTAATCGGGCTTCATTTCAACTAATTTAAGTTTAAATAGCCACTTGTGGCTACTGCATTAGCCGTGTGGCGAGGTTCAAGAGTGGAGGATGAGAGGGATAATAGCAGCCATTGCTCTGAGACCAGAAAATCCCCAGGAAGTGTCTTGTTCTTCTCTGGAAGCTGTCTTCATAGGTTCCTAAGCCATAAATAAGTGGCTTTGTGGATGGCTGGTCTAACTGGCAGGTTGTTAAACCATGCGGTTAGGTTTATTTTACATGTGTGCGTGCACACACGCACATGTGTGCAGGAGCAGGTACACCTGTGCAGGAGCAGGTACATATGTGTGCAGGTACAGGTACATATGTGTGCAGGTACAGGTACATATGTGTGCAGGTACCGGTACATATGTGTGCAGAAGCAGATACACATGTGTGCAAATACAGATACACGTGTGCAGGCCTAGGTACATATGTGTGCATGTATATGTGCATGTGTCTGCTCAGATTACGATTGCAGTTCAGAATTTCAGTAACTCTATAGAGGTAACTGGTGTCTTCATTAGACCATGAAATCCTTACCACGGTCTTAAAGCTGCCTTGAATTTTATCGCTTTAAAGCACATCACCCTACAGTGTGGAGTAAAAACTAGATTTGTTAGTCGAGCCGGTTCTGGAGGCAGAGTTAATCTAGTTTCTGTAAATAAACGTATAAATTTAGTAATCAGAGGAATGTGTCAGGCTCTGAGGACCAAGGACAAGGTGTCTCCAAATCCGCACTAATAAAGGCAGGCAGGTGGAGGTGTGGTCATTCTTTTCTGGTCACCGACAAAGTACCCTGATGGGATAGATTGATGTTAGCCCACAGCTTGAGAGGTGCAGTCTCTCATGGCAGGGAAGGGGTGCAGAGCTCATCACTGTGGGAGCATGCAGCGAGGTCTCCTTACTTCCTGGTACTGCAATACTGAGAGAGCTCAGGCAGAAGTAGAACCATCCTGTACCCCCTCAAGCCCCAGCTCTACTTATGTTGACCAGCTACCAAAAGCTTCCAAATTTCTAAGCTGCCTCCCAAGTGGAAGACTGACTGCTCAGGCATGAGAATGGTGGAGGGAAGTATTTCATATTCACGCCATAGCAAAGTTTCTTCAAAGGGCTGGCATCGGATTGATTCAGAAACAAAGCCGTTTCTGCCACTGTGTCATTATACTGAACATTCAGTTCTGGAAGAAAACATTTGCTTGGCCTGCTCCAGAGAAATCGTAGAGGTTGGCAGAAGGGCAGAGAGGAGCTCAGCTAATGATCCCATTAGCACAGTGTAAGACAGAGCTAGGGCTTTCTCAAGAGAAAACAGGACAGCCACCAAAAGAGGGGGGTGAAGATGCTGGACATAGAAAGATAGCCCTCTAACACACACACACACACACACACACACAGAGAGAGAGAGAGAGAGAGAGAGAGAGAGAGAGAGAGAGAGAGAGAGAGAGAGAGAGAGCGAGCACGTGCCTCTATAAAAAGAACCAGGTTTGAACATACCTCGTGGGGTTATATGATTAAATCTGGTATTCAGCTGCTCTTGTGCCTTTCATCGATGAATCACAAAACAGGTTAATTATAGGAAGAGGGCTCAGGCGATGACTCTGTTTCTCGTAATATGCTCACTTTACAGATGGAGGAGCTGCACACTTGTCTGAGTCTAAGTAACAAAAGCCATGGGACAGAAACGGGTGTCTGGACTGCAGACTCATGCTCCTAACCCTACCTATCTACCCTGATATCAGCAAATGCGTGGTGGTTTCTCAAATACGTGACTTATGGCTGGGATACTGTCACTAATGAGACTGAGGCAGAAGAATTGCTATGAGTTTGGTGTCAGACTGGGCTACAGGGTGAAACCCTATCTCAAAACGCAAGATAACAATGACAAAGACTATTGTCTTTCTGCACAGTTGGCCATTGCTGTTGCAATCCCGTGGATGCATGTTTGTTATAGGTGGTACCCAACCCTAGGCTCTAGATGCCAAATCATCCCAATGCAGATTCGTTTTCCTCCCTGCTCTGACCTCATAGCAACCAGAACATCCAGGATCTGGTGGTCATGGTTCATAAGCTTGACCTTGAGAATGGATATGAAGGATGAAGCCCCTAATATTGCCTGGGTGCTTGTCTCCTGTCGGAAATAATCTTCAGTTAACTCAGGACGAACTTGGGGAGCAGCTTTCTTACAATAATAGTTTTGGAATGTGTCACTTCAAAAAAAAAAAAAACATCATTCACATTGAGGGAAAATTTGGAGGGAGGAAGTCAAGGCAGTGTCTTCAGCGGTCACTGTGTTGGTGCAGACAGTCGCTCTCCTGCCACCCCCCCCCCCATTACAGACAGTTTTATCAGCAACATTTTCGTCATGGGTGCAATTTCATAGCCTTATGCTGTAAGCTTTTCCTTCAGAAACAATATGTTTTGCAGCAAAATTAGGCTCTTGTATCTCACAGCATCTGCTGTGTTCATTATGTGGAGCTGGCTGAATACAAGGCACCAGTATAAGGCAATGGTGGTGGCTCTGCCCCGGAGGGCAGACCATCTGCTCCAGTTGGGACAATAAGGGCAGGGAAAGCCTGAGCCTGACAGACAAGAAGGAAGGAGACTGATGTCTTTGCAAAGCAATCCTCTCCCCTCCCCATAAATAGTCAAGAATTTTAGAAGCAGAATGGACCCCAGTGATAATGTAGGCCACTTGCTTGTTTTAAGAGGAAACCAAAGCTTGGGGACATTGTGACTTGCAAAGACGATGTGGCTGGCAGCAGAGCTGATGGGGTTAGCAGGAATGACTGTGGTACAGAGCATCCCAGTGACCTCACCTCTGATGACAGGGATGCCTAACCCCTCCCATCACTTCTGAGACTCAGGCAGGTTTCTCATTTAGTTTTTTTATCCTCCAGGGGGGAAAGCGGCCTTTTCCTATAAAGCTTTAATGATACAAAGCTTCCTATAAAATGATAACTAGTGATCACTATGGAGTGAATGTTTGATTCTCCTGCCTCCGGAAACTGTCATTTGAATACTCCATGTGATAGATATAGTAGGAGTCAGGAGCTGGGGGTGATTGGCTCGGGGGGTGAGATTGTCACTGGAATTAATGCCTGTATTAGTTATTGTTTGCGCAGTTGTGACCAAACACCTGCCAAGAGCAGTGTATGGGAGGAAGGCTTTATTTTGACTTGTGGTTTTAGAGGTCAGACCATCGTGGGAAGCAAGGCGTGGCTACTGGGTCAGGAGGCAGCTGCTCATACTGCATCTGCAGGAGGAAGCAGGCAGAGGTGAAGACTGGCCCTCCACTGGCTTTCTCCTTTTTGATCAGTTTAAGACCCTGCTCTGCGGAATGGCGCCAACCACATTCTGGAAGCGTCTTCTGCCCTCAATCAACCCAGTCTAGAAACAGCTTCACAGACACACCTGGAGCTGTGTAGTGACTCTGAGTATAGTCAAGTGGGAGTACCAGAAAGGAGAGGGTCCCAGACCTAGTAAGCAGCACCCCATTGCTCTTGCCAGACAAAGAATATTTGAGTTGTAACTGGGTATGTTTGCCCTCCTCCCTTTATTTCTACATTGAAAAGGACAGTAGGTCATAGAACACTGGGTGCAAGGTAACCCGCATCTCTTTGTCCACACTATAGAGGCTTACCGATGACCTCAGAGGTGGCTTGGCACCACCAAAACACACTACTGAGATGGTGTGCACAACAAAGCAAGTGGAAGCATCAGGCCATGTCTCCCTGATCAAGGGCAAATAGTAGCCCCACAGCCAGAGAATATACCATGGGCATAAATCTACCTCTCTCAAAGGCCCGTTGGCATGTCCACTAGAACACTGGGCCTTGAGGTGACTGGCTTCATGTGCTAATTGCACAGTTGGGTGAATTACAAAAGACTGAAGCTCACCATTAGCCTCCCTCTAACTTGGCCTTTGAAAAGCCCTGGGATATTTACTAGACTGGCACACGTGTTGCGAGTAGATGAACTTGAACTGGTGTTTCCCATCAACTGCTCTTTCTGACTCATCCACCAATATTTTCGGGTTATTCAAAATCACACTCTCTCCTTGACAATTAGCTGTTCCTTCTGCAAATGCAATTCATTTGCTTGGGTATCTTTGTTATCTAGATTACATCCAGCCTCGGACTGTAGATAATGGCTCTATACCAGTTGGGCCTGAAGTGGGTTATGCAGTTCCTGCTGGCCTAACATAACAAAGCCAATGTACCAAAGGATTGACCACTGGACAGAGCTCTAAGTGGAACTCCAGGGAGATAATATATTCTTGAGATTGATACTCAAATCGAGTCTTAGGATAAAAATGCATTGAGGGGTTAGGGATGTAGCCCAGTTGGTAGAAAACTTGCTTAGCATGCAAGAAGCCCAGGATCCACCCCAACACAGTATAAAGGGCCTGGTGACTCATGCCTATAACTCCAGCACTCAGGAAGGGGAGGAAGATGGCTCAGAAGTCCAAGTTCACCTGCTGCTTAAAGAGTTGAAGGCAGTAGTTCAAGGCTTTAGCATGGATAAGGCTCTTCCTCTATAAGGATTCATCTTGGCATGGGGCTGGTCAGTACCATGTGTAACAGATGAGGGCTCACACCAAAGGCAAGAGCTATCAAGTCCAAGCAGCCAAGGGCCTCCCATCCCAGGCTACTAAGGGACAGCAATTCCCAGAGGGTGGAATAGATTTGTGGTCCTTTATTCTGCCAAGTATCTATTCAGAGCCTTCTCTCTACCACAAGATCTACCCTGTAGATGCTGAAACCCTGGTTAGGGAGGGCTCAGATCTCCAAACAAATCTGGGAGAGATCGGAAAGTACCCTTCTTTAGGTTACTTCATGGGAGACAATGTATGCTAGAACTTACTGGGATCCACAGGCTACACAGTCTACCTGCTGCCCCAGAGTGGTCTTGGGGGCTCTTTTGTGTCCCCTGAAGGAATTGCTTCATATCTAAGCTTGTGGCTTGGGCACTAGATTCTTAGACCAGGGAAAGGTTTGTGTTTGTGCTGAGGTGGAGACACACACAGCAAGGGCTACCTGTGGGGTGAAGCCTGCTTTGTCTGCAAGGCCAGATGGAGCTAAGGAGATTCTCAGTGGCACATTGGCCTGGTTCTTAATTATGCATTATATTTTTAAACAAAGTGCACAAATACAATACCTTAATCAAGAATATATATATACATATATATATATATACACACACACAAAATTGACCTTAAATTTGTATCAATAAACCAAGATTCATATCAATGCAAAGTATTCATCTCTCTATAGCATATACCCCCTTTCGATGTAAACAAACATTTATAAACATTATTTGTGAATTTGAGCATAGTTGTCTAGACTACTTCCTACTCATTGGGGGTCACTGTTAATCAGGTCTGTCATGGGGTATCCTGTGTAGTAGGTCCATCTCAGCCAGCAGTCCTAAAGCCATAATGGATGTTGGACCGTCTAGGTCATTGTTTCAGGAGGTCTTGTTTGATTAAACCATATTAGTCTGATCTGAAAGGAATCCACAGGTTCTCATTCCCTATGGAAACACAAGTAGAACCTCTTTATCCTTAGATCCAAATTTTGAAGTCAAGATACCTTTAAAATATATGTGTTGGTTTAGTTTAGCAGTCTGTACAATAAAATGTCTCTCTGTAGTTAGTTCATTCACTGTCAAAAAAATTCAAAGAAAACACAATAATACACATAATCCAGACTCTCTGTGTATATTCTATTTTTATGTGACTTATTTTTTTACTCCTTTAATCTATGACTGTCTGTACTGTGTCTCTTTCAAGACTGTTTTATTTTGTTTATTTTTTAAAAAATTTCTTTTTATAACTATTTCTTCTCTCTCCCAAGCCTGTGTACATTTATCCAGCACCATGACCCATTTAGAGGTCTTCTGTTTTTATTGTATGTTATCTGTAATTATTTTTTGACCAGGAGTGCCCCCCATTTTTTTAAAATGCTAAGCGGATGTGGCTTGTTCCAACTCCATGGTCCTGCCTGCTTGCTCCTCCTAGTCTAACATGGTGGAGGCATGTTTGCTACCTCTAGAACCATTGTCTCTGCCCAAGATCCAGGGGCACAGTGGGTCTGTGTCACTATTAAGCAATTTGTAGCATGCTGCTCACAGACCCGATTTAAGTGCTTGGCTTCCTGAAGGAGTCAGAACTCTACGTGCAACTATCATGAACCAGGAAGCCACCATTTCTTAAAGAAGCCAGGTGGTGTTTTTTTTAATGCTAAAGCTGAATCAGGAAGACCTCTCTTAAATGAGCTGTGACACCCCTGCTTGCCACCAATGTACAGAGCCCACCTGAAAAAAAATGTGGCTAAATTTTGGGGGGTGGTTGTATGTAGATTTTTTTATAAACTCTCTCAGGTTTTAAGTGGATTTAGCTGGTACACATTGGCATGCCAATCTGTTGGTGGAGGCTATTCATTAATTCCCGGCCACCCTGACCCAAAATATTTACACTGAAACTGCTTTAATTACAGTGCTGCTTGACCAATGACTCTAGTGTGTTCCTAGCTAGCTCTTATATCTTAAATTAGCTATTAAATTGCATTTCTATTAATCTGTGTACTGCCTATCAGTAAGGTTTCATCTATTGTCTGGCATTTGTCTCCTACATCGGCTACATGGCTTCTCTCTGACTCTGCCTACTCTATGTATCTTTTCCAGCCTGGCTAAATTCTGATAAGCCATTGGCCAAAAGCAGCTTCTTTACTAACCAATGGCAATAAAACATATTCATAGCATTCAGAGGGGAATCCCACATCACCAGTGGATAAACTGTTTGAGGCTCTATGACCTGGGGCAGAAATGGAGAAGAGCTAAGTGTCATAGCAGGCTGCTGTGGTCAGAGAGTCAATTTAGATCTAGTTCAGAAACTAGAAAGCAGTGTGTATCCTTTTCTGTGACAGAGCCCAAGAGCTTAAAAGGGCTGAAGTCCACAAGGTTGCATGCTTGACTCAGAGGTCCCTGTAGGACAGGCTGGATGGCTTGTCCCAGGCAGAGCAAGCTGAGGAGCTCATGGATTTTAGTCTGAGATAGGCTTCCCATTGACCATCATAGAGACTCTGGCATGTCTCCTAGGCTCTGGTAACATAACCAGCTGGCACCTATGGCCATTGTCTTTCTGTCCCTTTCCAGTTTCCTCTAGGGCACCTGCAGAGCCAATTTGATTGAAGCAAACCACCTTCCTTGTCCAGTAGATAAGAATAGGCTTGCTAGCCCCCCACACCATGGTATTGCACATCCCTTTCCCTTACCCTT
The DNA here is from genome assembly GCF_903992535.2 of Arvicola amphibius. Classification (NCBI taxonomy): domain Eukaryota; kingdom Metazoa; phylum Chordata; class Mammalia; order Rodentia; family Cricetidae; genus Arvicola; species Arvicola amphibius. The sequence goes on from NC_052050.1 coordinate 8,488,983, forward strand.
TAAACCAGTATATTGCAAAGCAAGTTTAGCCCCTGTGCCTCCCAGCCTCCTCTTAGGCCCCAGGAAGAGCCATCACTGTCCCTTTATCTCCCTTCCAAAGCTTTGAAATTTTCCACTGTCTAGAAGGGTCTCTGACTCCAGGAATTCTTCATGAACACCACACTCATCAACCCCTAGTAAATCAACCAGGCATTTGCACTTTGGAAGCATCACAAAAGGAAGCCAAAGTCAGTGAGATTAGGGGTTGGTTCCAAGCATGGTAGTTGCACCAGGCTCATAGTCTTCTGTGAGTCAGGATACAGCTTGTGTTGTCCTTACCAAAATTCTTCAGTACCAATACTGGGCTTTGACGGTGATCCGGAACATAATCTAGTCACTTGAATCCAAATATACAGCAACCTTATTGTTGACCAAGGTTTCTGTCCCGCCAGGTCCACAGCCATTTAGCCCCAAAGAAACACACAGAGGTCTACATTAATTATAAACTGGTTGGCCTATTAGCTCAGGCTTCTTATAACTTTTATAACTTATATTAGTGCATAATTCTTGTCTGTGTTAGCAACCTGGCTTGGTACCTTTCATCAGCGAGGCATTCTCATCTTGCTCCCTCTGTGTCTGGGTGATGACTGCAGACTGCCTCTTTCCTCTTCCCGGTATTCTCCTGTTCTCGTTATCCCACCTATACTCCTTGCCTGGCTACTGGCCAATCAGCATTTTATCAAAATACAAGTGACAAATCTTTACAAAGTACAAGATCATTGTCCCACAGCACCCTATTAAGATTTTGCATACATCATAAATATTTTAAAATTAATTGGGGGCTGAAAAGATGGCTCAGTAGTTGAGAGCACTGTATATTTTTTCCGAGTACCTACGTTCAATTCCCAACACCCACACGACAGCTGACAAACATCTGTAACTCCAGTACCCGAGAGCAGACTTCTTCTGGTCTTGTTCACTTCGTGAGTGTCAAAGAAGAGCAAAGAACTACTTCCCTCAGGTGAGGAATATATGCCAGGCTGCTGGGTTTTACATACAGACTTCCCATCTAGCCTCCTTGTCAGGCTGCCTCAGCACACAGTCCCCCATGAGGAAGCACTAAGAAGTAACTTGAGCATTTTGTGAGAACTCTGGTATTTATTTTAAAGGTGTGTGTGCATGCCTACAGATGCTAGAAGAGGAAGGACATCAGGTCCCCTGAAGCTTGAGTCACAGGTAGTTGTAAACCATCTGCCATGAGTGCTGGGAACTAAACTTGGCTCCTCTAGAAGAGAAGCACACATTCTTAACCACTGAGGCACCTCTCCCCTAGCACTTACGTTAGCACAGAGGGCCTGGGGCCAGGCTCTGCCACTTGCTAGGTTGTATTGAATACCTGATACCTCTAAATTTCCATCTCCTTATCTGGATACCCAAACAGTGATGGCTTACATCTTGTAAGGCAAGGCCATGCACACCTAGTACTCGATGCTTAGGAAAAGCTTTGTAAGTGGAACTGCTGGCATTGTGACGTGCACACTGCACCCAGCCCTCCCCTTTGTCTGCCCTTCCTTTATTCCCTGTGGTGAGTAGAGCCTCCCCTGCAAGTGTCTCATCTTTGAAAGCCCTGTCTAATGCTTTCTTCTTCAGCTGGAGAGGGAGGAATGGGAGCTACTCCACCACAAGTAGTTCCTTTGGTCTCTTGTCTTTAGTGCTCAGAAAGCCACATTCTGCAGATGTGGACCCCAAGCCTCAAAGAAGTTCCCTGTGACTCCAATCATCCGCCCCCCTCTCCTCAGGCACATCCCCAGTCTTACGTATTGCTGGTCACTCACAGGCTTCCCAAACAAATGTCCCGGGTCCCAGGCATTTGTGTTTGACAGGAAATTCCATATGGGTAGATCCTTGTTTTCCATAATGTCTCCTCTTCTCTGTGTTTGTTTTTCTTTCTTAAATTTCAGTTACCTGTAGTCGGCTGAGGTCAAAATAGTAGATGGAAAATTAGACAAATGAAAACTAATGTTTGTGCTGGGGAAATGGCTCAGTCAGGAAGTGCCTGCTGTTCAAGGACGAGGACCCGAGTTCGAGCCTACGGATCCTATAGGAAGAAAGCTATGGGAGCAACATGCTCCAGTAACTCCAGAACTGGCAAGGCGGAGACAGGAGGATTCCTGGAGTCACTGGCTAGCCAGCCTACCTGGATCAGTGAGCTCCAGGTTCAGTGAGACTCTGCCTTAAAGACGCTAGAAAGGCTCCTGTTTCAGGTGCTCATTCCTTGGCCCACTAGCCACTGCCATTCTCAGCGGGGCTTTTTCCTTTTTAGCAAACTGTCTCCATTCCTGTTCCATGCGACTTTCTCCATTTCCTCCTGGCAGCAGCTGGGCTGAGATTTGCACCTAACCTGTGTTATGTTTTCTCTTAAACTCTGATGAAATCGTCTTTGAACTTCAAAAGGTGGGGAATGTTTAAAGATGCCTGATGTCAACCTCTAGTGTCTGCACACACAAGTTCACAGTGTACCCATATGCACATATACACACATGCACACCCAAACACATGCACAATAGGTTTTGAGGTCCACGCTTTTCTGAGTAGCTTGAATGAATCTTGCACTGTCCTGCTCTGTCAGGAGACATGAGTCATCTCTTTGTCCAGTGTATCCACACTGTATACACTGCCTGTTCATTGGTAACTTTGCAGTTACTGTGGAAATCAGCTTGATTCTTGTGGTAAAGCAATCCTTGGAGTCAAGAAGCCTTTATTTTACTGTATAATGTCCTCCACGTGCTTTCAAATACTACATAGTGAAGCTGTAAAGTACATATTTTAAATGGAAGTTCTGGACTTAAGGGAAAAAAGATTTTACATTGCGATCACTACCATCTATATTTATCATTTTTAATCTCTTACTCTGCCTAGTTCATCAGTTAAACATGATCACAGATGCATTGCAGTGTAGAGAGAGCTGGACACTGATTTTGAGACATCTGCTGGTGGGCTTGTCATGGGCCACCCAGGAGAATGAGAAGTGACTGTTCACTGTGTGACAGGCTCTTCATATGCAGGCATGGATAAGCTCAAACACTGTTCTGCTTGGCCCTGACTAGGAGACTGACTGAAGCTCTTAGTCTCTTAGGATATGTCATGGTCTCCTGTGTCTCTTCTGGGGGAAAATGCGAATAACTTTGGCCTGTAAAATACACACACATACACACACACACACACACACACACACACAACAATATAAGGTACCTACCACCTTATATTATATTGTCATTTATCTTTTTGTATTGTTTTTTCTGAAGTAACAAAAAATTTTAAGAAATGTTCATTACTGTGTGTGTATGTGGGGGGAGGCATGCACGTGCCACAGTGCATATACGAAAAAACAGCTTCATAAATCAGATCTCTCCTTCCACTGTGAGTTCCAGGGACCAAACTCAAGTACTCAGGCTTGTGAGGCAAATGCTTTTACCCGCTGAATCATCTTGCCAGCACTCTCAAGACAACTTTGGCATCAGGCTTGGGGTAAAGCTCTTTTAGCTTGCTGAGCACTTGGCTCCAAGAGAGCATGGTGTCGGTACTCAGTATGGAGTAGAAGGCTGTGTTGCCTTTAGTGTGACTGTGCATGGCGGTTCTCTGGATACGCTGTGTTCCTCCGGCATCCGATTCTCTTTGCCGAGCTTCCCACTGTGAGGTGTGCTCTCCATCCTGTCCTTGTCTCACAGTCCCTTTCCCCTGCTGTTCTTCTCTGTCACCTTCCTGCTCTCTCATCAGACATGGCCCAGGAAGGGAAGGTGGAAGGCTCAACTAGCAGAGGCCAAAGGTCAGATCATCAAAAATAGCCCAACGCCATGGAGAAGAGGGGTTTCCAAGAATCTTGGACTGGTGCCTTTGGGCCTTTTCTTCTCTCCATGCCCACAGGGTGACCCCTAGAGAAGTCTGCACATACATACCAGCAGGCTTCTCTGGGCATTCCAATGACAGCAAATGGCTTGCAGCCCATCACTACCAGAAGGAGGTTGAGGGAGACCTCATTGGCTAAGGGAGATGTGACTTCCAGGCTCTTCTGTCTCATTTATTGGGAAATAGCTTTCCTATCTGGCCGGCCTCCTGCTGAGCCAATCAGAGGTGTTTCCTGCTGTCCAAGGCTGAGCCAGAGGCTCCAGCTCATAACTCAGTATGTGAGCCACAGTCCGAGGGAGCAAGGCTGATTGGCATGCTGCTAGAGGAGGAATTTGCATTTCGTCCTGTTAGCAGGGCGCTAGAGAAAAATCAGAGTTTGACCTCTTTCTGCTTATCTTGTTTCTTTTCTCTTCCACTTGTTTCCCCTCGAGTTTCTTTTCCTTCTGGTTCATTCATTCATCCTATCTGCCAGACACTTACCTGTGTGTCTAGTCATCCAGTAATCAACAAGCTTCTAAACCCTAAATTCTGTGCTTTCTGGGGCTATAGCTTGCAATCGTCCTTGCCTTTCTGGACTCCAGAGCTTAAGAAGATGGACAGACAGATAGTACCCTATACGTTATAGACACAATCAGTTAACTACAACAGTGGCAAGTCTCAGAACTGGCCTGCTGTGCCCACTGAGCCATCCAGCAGGAGATCTTGACAATGTGGGTATGGAGGCTATACAAAAGCATCTGCCATATGCTGAGGAGGTGATTTCATTGGGAATGTGTTTGCTATCAAGCACGAGGACCTCAGATGCCCAGAACCAGTGGAGATAGACCCCCTGCCTCAGAGACGGATCCCGGAAGCTCACTGCCTTGGGTTTCTCCTCACTGGGATTTGGCTGCCGCTTCATAAGCAGATCTTTAGCTCAGAGGCAGACTGGGAGCTGGACTTGAAGCAAGCAGCCACATGAATGAGCTGAAAATAGATCCACAAGCCCCAGTCCAGGGTTCTAGAGGAAGGCAGGCCAGCCAAACCCATGGCAGCAGCCACATGAGAGAAGTGGGGGTGACGCCTCCCAGCCATCCTGGCCCTGGATTCTTGGGTCTCATTAACTGTGAGCTTATACAAGCTTATTGTTATAAACCACTAAACTGGGAGGTATCGATGTGTTAGGGAGTACCTCGTGGTACAGGATAAAGCCCTCAGTATCTGGTTGTCTGAAATGGCCTTTATTATAAGTTCACTTTGGCTAGCAGCTTGTGTGCAGAATTCTTCCCCACAGCCAGAATGCCTCTCTTAGCTTTACCCATCACACCCAGCACTGGTGCTGTTGGGGAGACCAGTGTCCCAGTGTCTTTCTTCCCCATCCCTCACCCACAGGCACTGCATGAAATAATAAATCAGCTTTGGTTTGCTAAGTCCCAGACTCCATTGTGCAGCATTAGATACATAATCCAGAGGAGACGGTCTGGAGGGAACCTGGAGGAAGAGAAAAAATTGAGCCGTGAAGATATGAGGTGAGAGGTTTTACCAAAGAATCCCAACAAGAGCTGCACAGCATGATAGAATCTGCTGAGTTTCGGGGGAAGAATGGAGGCCTGCACCTCCAGCAGTAGAGAAGAGATAAAGGAGTGGTTGAGGTACCACTGGGAGGGACCAGACAGTGGACAGGGCACCTGGACTTTGGGGCCAAGACTCTGCTTGAGTGTTGCTCTTCATCTCAAGAGTGACAGGAGGTGTGGGGGATTTGGTCAGGAGATTCACTTAGCAGACTGCCACTAGACTGAAACATGATTGCCTGGGCCCCAGCCAAGGAGGGAGTAGCCATGCTGGGCCTTCCTGTCCATTCTGGCCTTGTGGGACAAATTGGTTCTACTCTGTTCTCCAAGATGGCGGCACCTTCTCTCAGGCATGCCCCTTTCCTGGCGCACGGGAGTCAAGGGGGCGAGTTTGCAGTACTGACGGGCTAGGGTTGACCTAGGGCTGTGTGTGTGTGTGTGTGTGTGTGTGTGAGAGAGAGAGAGAGAGAGAGAGAGAGAGAGAGAGAGAGAGAGAGAGAGAGAGAGAGAGAGAGAGGTGACTGACTGTAGTGCCTCCCCTTGCACAGTCCTGTCTTGTTCTGTCAGTCTGAAATGGGATCTGGGAGGGGCTCCTGGGCAATGCAGATGCCCTACCTGGAGAGCCAGTGAATTAGTAAGAGTGTTTGTGAGTAAGGGAACTCAGTTTTATTCTGAGGCGTTAGCATGGCCGAGTGACCCTGTGGACTTGGTCCCAGGGTTTATCTGCAGTCGTTTTTCCTTTCTTCTTCCCTCCTTTCTTTTCCCCTCCCCTCCTACCCTCTTTCCTCTTCTTTTTTTTTAAAGAAGGATATCATATGACCCAAACTGTCTCCAAAACTCATTGTGTAACCAAGCATGGCCTCAAATTTCAGATCCTCTTACCTCTCCCTCCTGAGTCCTAGGATTGCAAGCGTCAGGAGGTGCCACCCCACCCACTTATTCAGTGTGGGGAATCCAGCCAGGCTTTGTGTATACTAAGCCACATTCTCAACCCTCCTTCTTCCTTCCGTTCAATATCTGACCAGCCTTGCCAATAAATGCTCCCTGAATTCAGGAAGTCATTTCCTTTACCCCCCCCCCCCAATCTTGATACTCTTTCCTTAGAAGTGGGTGGGGGTGTGTTCAGGGTTCAGTGCCTCACTGATGAGAGACACTCTTACCTCCCAAAGGCATCCTGCCGTGCAGGAGACTGCAGTTCTGGTCTGACTCCCTCTCCCTGCTTCCTCGCGGTGTTTGAATTCTTCAGCTCACTTTCATTATATTTCATATATTTGCCTTTGAACTTGATATTCTATAACCAGGATACTGTCTTCCTCCTTAGCCAGAGACCCCTTTGATTATCCCGGTCTAAGACTGCTAGACCAGACTACTTTAGGCATGCAGGAAACCTCACTACTGAGTGATTCCAGACATTTTAGTCTATACAAAGAGATGAATGTTTGCCTCAACTCTTCAGTTGAGTTGCCATGGAAATGAAGCTTCCTGACTTAGGCTTCTGTTGGTAGAGCAAAATAACTGAGACTAGTGGGATTACGAAGAAAATAGGGATTTTATTTTGTTTTAAGTTACAGGGCTAGAAATCCAAGAGTTTCCAAGAACATGGTACCAGCATCTTCATGGCTTCTGGTGAGGGCTTTGTGACAAGTGGAATCATATGGAGGTGGCACACATGGCAGTGGTCAGCAGGCCTATAAAGAGGCAGCCACAGCAGCAGGGTGACCTTGCTTTATTCCAGCCAACATTCAGAATAATGAATCATGATACTGGAAGGTACTCTGCGTGTTACCAGAGGAAAAAAAAGTAGTAACCATCCTCACCTGTCTACAAACCCTACAAGAGTGGCCTATCAGCAAGATAAACCGGTACAATAGTGGCACAAATATTATGGGAGTAACCAACTACTTTTTTTTTGGAATTAAGGCCCATTTCAGAGATGGAAACCATGCCTGACATTGCTCTAGGGGCCAAGAACTTGATGCTAGATAGGTCATTGGCAGGGAAAACTTACTATTATACTACAAAAGGAACAATAGCGTGACTCATAATGACACATTGCTGCACCCATAGGTCAGAGCACCGCTCAGCCCTCACCAGAGAAGCTTCTTTTTGCTGTAGATGGTAACTAACACAGAGACCCACAAACTGACAGTGTGCAGAGAGTGACAGACTTTGGAGCACTCATCTCTAAGTGGGGGACATCTTCATGAATCCAATTCTTGATCCAGTCTCTTAAGAATGGTGTTAACTCATTCTTAAAGGTAAAACCACTGTGGTATGATCCTTATCAATAAAAACCAGGAGTCAGATCCAGGAGTAAGAGTGAAAAGATCAGAGAAGGAAAGGAGTCAGCACCTTGAGAGACCTTTTCCCTCTACCAAAGCCTCAGACCAAAGTGGGCAAGATGCTGTCTCAGAAGGCTGATGCCCAGCAGGAGGTCGGCCCTGGGCCTGACTCCACTATTGCTTGTGTGCTGGGGCTGGACATCCAGACCTTTGGAGAACTCCCAGGAAATGGGGATCCACAACCCCCCTTGGAATGAATGGTGCTTGCTCAGAAGCCCCACAGAACACTCGGCCTTTAATCAGACTGAAGCTTGATGGATGGGTCATACAGTCTTGCCTGCACAGTGGGCGACTGATCAGAGTCTGCTGAAGTGAACTGAAGGGTGGAATTTGAGTTCTGTCTATTATCTTCCCTGTAATAGGCCTGCCCCAAGGGGGTCTTCACCTTGGTGACAGTTTGCTTCCTCTCATCTCTGATCACGACACCAGCCTGACCTCACTCGCCTTTGGTCCCGAGAAGTTCTGCCTTGAGTTGAGTTACAGGAAGCCCGTCCCCCCTGCCCATGGCTCCTCCCGGTGGTGCCCACTCTAGGTGCACATGCAGGATAGGGGCGAATGCAGAGTGAAGTGTCTGACATGGGCAGAGGAAGGCAGCACTCTGCCTCCTATACCTCTCCCCCGGAGGTTGGCAGAAAAAAATGGAATGCTGATGTCTGGGAACTCGATGCTCAGTCAAATGAGAGCAATGATAATAGAGTAATAATGGTCCAGCTGAAAGGAGGCGCAGGGGATGAAACAGCTAGTGCTGTGTCCATCACCTCTGGCACTGTCGGCCCATCTTCCCCTCCAGCTGTGCTGCATACCCTCCTGTGGTCCAGCCCCAATACACAGCATCCTCATCCAGTATCTAGGGTGGGAGCCTGTCTATGGTGATGTTAGAACTTGTGTTCAATCAGAGTGAAACTTACACCCTTGGTACCTGTGACCATCTGAGGCAAGCACTGGATTTGGGTGGGACCAGAGCTTGGTCCCCCTACTGCTCTTGATTATGTGTTTATCTTACTGAACATGATTATTTTTAAAAGGTAGGTTTGAATCATACCTATAATGCTGGCACTTGGGAAACTGAAGCAGGAGGATTGCTATGAGTTCCAGCCTGGGCTGCAGAGTGAGACCCTGTTTCAAAAACAAAACAAAAATGGAAGGAGGAAGGAGGAAAGGAAGGGGGGCAGGCAGACTTGGGGGATGGCTAAGTCATTGTGTGAGCGTGAGGACCCGCTTTCAGACCCTCAGTGCCTGTGTTTTAAAAAGCCAGGTTTAGCAGCTGAAATCTCACTGCTGGTGAAGGAGGGACAGTCAGGTCTCCCTGCCCAGCCAATCCAGCCAAATCAGTGGACCTTAGGTCGAATGATCACAAAGAAATACAATGGTGAACAATTGGAGAAGGTACCCAGTGTTGTCATGGCTTCAACACATATGACCAATGCAACTGAGGAAAGAAAAAAGTGTTTATCATCTACTTTCAGGTAGCCATCCATTATCTAGGGAAGTCAGGACAAGAACTCAAAGTGGGAGCCTGTAGTTGGGCCTCTTTGTAGCATTACCTTTAACAAGGAACTCACTGACAGCAGAAACCATGGAGAAACTCACCTTTCTGGCTTTCTCACTGACCTGTGCCTACCTAGCTTTTTTATGTAGTCCAGGACTACCTACCCAATGGACTGTGCCCTCCTATTGACATTCAAGACAATGTCTCAGATGTGCCACCATCCAGTCTGATCTTGGGAATGCGTCATAGGCTTTCTGTTCAAGTGACGTCCAGTGTGTGTGTCAACTTGACAGTTAAAGCTAATGAAGACAGGTGGTGTGGTGACTTTGGGGTTCCCACTACAGTTTGGAAAGGAGCAGGCATGTAGCTGCAAAGAGGAGTTTGTCAGGATATGATTGGGTTTTATGTTTACTGGACTTTTGCTTCCTCAGAAAGTATTTATACCGCCCCCATGACTGTGCGTGTGATTGTCGGAATGATGAGGAAAGCCTGAGAAAAGGGGCACCAGCTGTAGAACCCCAAGGATTTCAGCTCACAGAAAGAGGGTTCCCTTAAAACCTCCAAGGTGTGGCAGCAAAAGTGATCAGGAGCCAGGGTTGGCAACTCACACCTGTCATCTCAGTCCTTGGCAGGAGGATTGCTCCAAGTGTGAGGTCAGCCTTAGAAACACAGTGAGTTCTAGACCAGCCTGGGCCTGTGTGAGATCATATTTACCAAAAAAGGATGCTTGGGGAAATGGCTCAGTAGGTAATGTACTTGCTGTACAAGCACAGGGACTTGGCTTTGGATCCTCAGTGCTCATGTGAGAGCCAGGCATGCCAGTTTGTACCCATCATCCCAGTGCTGGAGACAGGAGGATCCCCAAAGCTCCCTGGCCATCCAGCCAGCTAAATCAGTGAGTTCCAAGTTTGATATGAGACCCTGTCTCAAAACATAAGATGCAGAATAAGTGAAGATACCTGGTATTAAGGTCTGACCTACACACCCACACATACATAAAGGCATACACACACACACACACACACACACACACACACAGACTTACAACACATAACTATACCAAAAAGGAAGGAAAGGGGGGTGAAGAAAGGGGAGGTGGGCTGGTATCTTAAAGGCTCTGGTATCTCCAAAGCTACAGAAATCTGTCAACAAATGGAAAACTACATCCACATAAAACCTGAGAGAGCTTGGGAAGTAATTCTAGACACAAAAGAACAGCATTAAACATGGCTTCTTGGTAGTAACTTTTTCTCAGGTGAGCTCTGTTTGCTAGAGTCAAGTGGATCTCATTTAAGAGAGGCTTCCTGACTCAGCTTCAGCTGCAAAAACCTTGCATCTCTTTTAAGAGGTCCTGCCACCAAACACTTAAATGGTGCTTATGAGCAACTGACAGCATGCTTCTTGGTGGTGCCAGGGACCTTGAAGCTGCATCGTGTTGTGACAATAAGCATAGCACCATGAAGCTAGACTCTCAGAAAGCTAAGAAACGGGGTGGATCCAGCCATCAAAGCTATGGCTTTAACCCTAGCTATATCGCTTAGCAAATTAAAGACTCATGTGGTCAGAAAAAGAGAGACTGACAGTAAAGATAGATTCAGACAAAAATCCCTCTAAATGGTTTACAGTGTGTTTAAAAATATATGTTGGCTTGGAAGAGAAAAGAAAAACGATAACATCATTTAAAAAAAAAGAAAGAGAGTAGTTGGGTGTGGTGGCACACACCTTTAATCTCAGCACTTGGGAAGCAGAGGCATGCAGATCTCTGTCAATTCAAAGACAGCCTTGTCTACAGAGTGAGTTCCAGGACAGCCAGAGATACACAGAGAAACCCTTTCTCGAAAAACCCCAAAATTTAAAAATAAAAATAAAAGAAATAGAGTTTAAAATAAAGCCACATAAAGATGGGAAATACACAGAGAGTCTGGGTACTGTATGTTATTGTGTTGTCTTTGAATTGTTTGATGACAGAGGAAGGAGCAACAGCTGCTAAGAGACATTTAATTATAAATGCTGCTGAATTAATTCAACATGTATTTTGAAAATGTCTTGACTTTGAAATTTAAATCAAAAGATGTTACTTTGGAGAGGAGATTTTGCTTTTGTTTCCACAGGAAATGAGAGGCTGTGGACTCATTCTTGGTTAAGAAAAATCAGGTTTGATCAAGGAAGACCCCCTGAGAAATCTCTAATAGGAGTGGATGGCCCAGATGATCCAACATTTCAGAGGACCTCTGTTGGAGTTTCCCCTGAGTTCTATATCCAGAACAGCCTCAAAACTGCTGGCTGATATGATCAAGCCTCACAGAATATTCCAGTCAGAACCTTTCCATAATCCTAAATCTTCTTTAGGTTCCCATAAGATTATCAGTGCCCCCAATCAGCAGGATGTAGCCTAGAAAACTATGCACACATTCCCCCCAAAAATAGATTATGGACATTTGTCTTTGTTTAGATTGCTGGTTACAAGTGGTTGTGAATAATGGTCAGAAAAAAAAGCTAAACAAAAGAAATTAGATTTAGAGTTTTTGTTTTGAAAAAATAAGGGGGGGGGGGGGGGGGGGGGAGTACTGTGGGATAATGCTCTTGTACCCTGTAAAGATTTGTCACTTGTATTAGTTTAATAAAACGCTGATTGGGCAGTAGCCAGGCAGGAAGCATAGACAGGGCAACCAGAATAGGAGAATCTGGGAGGAGGAAAGGCTCAGTCTGCAGTTGTCAGCCAGACACAGAGGAAGCAAGATGAGAATGCCCCACGGATAAAAGGTACCAAGCCACATGGCTGACACAGACAAGAATTATGGGTTAATTTAAGATGTAAGAGTTAGCTAATAAGAATCTTGAGCTAATAGGCCAACCAGTTTATAATTAATGTAGGTTTCTGTGTATTTCTTTGGGACTGAATGACTGTGGGACCGGGTGAGGCAGAAACCCCTGTCAACAAAGAGGGATGGAGGAAGGGAAAGAGAAAGGTGAGGAGAGGGATGGAGGACAGACAGTAACTGACTGTGGCATAACCATTTCAGAACCTCTTGAAGTCTGCTTGTTCCTGTAAGTTAATGCAGATGGACTGCACTGAATGTCTCTGCTCAGAAGCTGCCTCTGTGACCCCTGTTCCTACATCCTGCAGGCCACTTTCCCTGGCATCTTCCCTTCATCTGGATATGTATCTCATTTCCTCCCTTCGTGGGAGGAAGGGGTCCATGACAGATCTAGAAATCACTGGGTAAGCTCCTGGCCATCGAGGAATATCCTGGGTGCCTTCTAGTCATGAAAAGTACCCCAGCTCCCATCCTGAAATTTTTACCCCTTGGAAGCAGTTAAACATTTGGGGGCATGGTGAGGGGCCTCATTCTGGTATCTAGGACAGCTTTTCTATCTTGATGGAAAGACAGGATGTGAGGTATAAAATAAGACATGTGTAGGAGGGCATATAGCGCATTTGCCTTTGAAATTGGATTATATTTACAGTAAGACAGGAAGATAAATGTAAAATTCTGTTGGCATGGGCTGTGGGGCAATTGTCTGGAAGAGCTGGGATCGAAGGCATCTGCAGTTACAGTGTTAACTAAGAATAGAACGTTCCATTGGCTCTTCTGATATGTTCAAAGTCTTTGTTGAAGCTCCCCATATGCTTGTACATAGAATAGGGTGTTGTTTTCCTGAGATTCTGGCTCCCAGCCCCTGCCTCTTATTTCCTGTCTACAAGATTATACCACATGGCTTCAGCTTGTGTCCTTGTGCTTAAAGGGTGGGTACGTATGCAGATGTGTGTGCATGAGTGTGGAGGGACATGGAAGGCAGAGGCCAGCCTTGGCTGTCACTCTTCAGATGCTAGTCCAACAGACTCTCACTGGCCTGGAACGTGCTGGCTAACCCTGGGGATCTGCTTGTCACCTCTTCCCAAATACTGGGGTTACAAATGCATTCTACCAGACTTTTAAAAAAAAGAAAACATGTATTCTGAGGGATTGAACTCAAGTCTTCATGTTTTCAAAGCAATCACTTTTTAAGCTAGCTCAACCATATCCCCAACTCAGGAACTTGTGTTTTGGGGGTGCTTGTTAAATGGCCTGTGGTACACAGTGGCTTTTGTAAGATATAAGAACAGTTGTGTCTTGTGAGTATAAGTGCTTTATTCTAGCTGCAAGAGAGGTGAGGTGTAATCTTGTCCACCTAAAGCCTTGTTTCTGGGAAAGGAGGAAAGAATGGTTGAAAGGGACTCAGTCTCCTGCAGGATGATGTTATTGGGGTCTGTTGCTCTTCTCATGGAACCAAAGACCTGACAAGCACCAACTTAAAGAAGTTTACCTTCATCTCGCAGTTTTAAGGTACAGTCCTGTGATGGCCATAATTTGATTATATCTGGAATGAACCACAATCCAGAAAAGGAGGGCACACTTGTAATCCAATCCTTAAGGCAGGAAGACACAGGTTTTGATCCGAACCTTGAGGTGGGGTGACACACCTGTAACCAAGATCTTGAGGCAGTGAGAAGGCACACCTTTGTTCTGGGCCACTCCTTCTGCTGAAACCTAGAATAGGACAATGGAAGAAGGAAGGGTTCTTGTCAGCACACCCATTCCTTCACTGGCATCAGAGCCTATGTCTTTGCGATTCCAGTATATACAGACGACCAGCCGAGACACCCAGCCTCATGGGACTGAGCAGCTACTAGATGCTTGAACTTTGCATTTACAGATAGCCATTGTCAAACTGCAGCCCTTAAGTCAGAGAGAGAGAGAGAGAGAGAGAGAGAGAGAGAGAGAGAGAGAGAGAGAGAGAAAGAGAGAGAGAGAGGACTCATTCCATAAGTTCTATGACTCTAGAGAACCCTTAATACAAGTCTGTCATGGCAGGGAAGGGATGGTGACAGGAATGGCTCTTGGCTGTGGAAGCATATAGCTCACTTGTTCACATCTGGACATATCTAGAAGCAGAGACAAGACAGGAAATGAAGCTGGACTATAAACCCCAAGGTCCCATCCCTACCCTCCACCAGTGACCCAGTGTCTCCAGTGAAATTCCACCCCCTAAAAATTTCACAACCTCCCAAATCAGCACCATGAGCTGGTGGCCAAGTGTTCATATGTGTGAGTACATGAGCCTGCAGAGACATCTCTGGATGGGGTAGAATCAATACATAGCAGACAGACCTCATCTGCAGAGACATCTCTGGATGGGGTAGAATCAACACAGTGGACAGACCTCATCTGCAGAGATATCTCTGGATGGGGTAGAATCAACACAGTGGACAGACCTCATCTGCAGAGACATCTCTGGATGGGGTAGAATCAACACAGTGGACAGACCTTGGCTGCTCATTGGCATGAAGAGCAAGAGAGGAGGATAATAAATTGTCCCCCTTTTCCCGCTTAGGAAACCAGTGCTAGTCCCGGAAGACAAGGAAGTGCATGCTTACATGGAAAGGAAGGAAAGGAGTGGAAAGGAGGAGGTCTGTGGTTGGGAAATACTGCTCTGAGCTTCTGAATGCTTCCTTGGGAGAAACAGTAAGCTCCCGAACTTGCCACACAGCAGGAAGGACCTGGCCAGCAACAGGGAGAGAGGAATGTGAACTGAGTTCCTAGAGGTCCTTCACACAGGGCCCTGCCTGGTTGTCTTCATCCCTTGGCTTGCTATAGCAAAGTGCTGTAGATGCTACATGTCACGAAAAACAGAAATGACTCATCACAGCTCCGGAGGCCTGGATGACCCAGACATGGAGGTAGCAGTATCAGTGTCTGAGTCAGAACTGACATTTTTGCTGTGTCTTCACATAGTAGGAGGGACTGCTGGGTTCCCTTGTGCCACTTTTAGGAAGGTGCTAAACTTATTGCTGAGAGCCCCATCTTCCTGACAGAGTCATCTCCTGGGGCCCACCTCTTGGTAACTTCACCTTGGGGCTGAGAATTCTGGGATGTGAATTTGGAGAGGAGACCACACAATCATCACTGCCCCCCTCCATCACTCTATTCCAGTCCCTGGCTGTGGTTATGCTGAGCTCTCCTGTGACCGAGGAAGCCATGCTTTCTGATTATGCCATTGTTCTGGGGCGGGGGTTCTCTGAAGAGTCCTCCTCCCCTGGGCAATTTCTGCATATCCCTTATCATGCAGCCCCCAAGCCACTTTCTGGTAAAGGAACCACATGCAGGCAATAGAACCTCTATGTCAAGGACCGTACCTCATTCTACTTTAGGTCCCAGCACAAGTGAACAGAAGGACGCAGGGCCCTCCTGAATATGGGGGTCAGATGACCTCTGTTGAGACACAGCATTTCCGCATGGCTGCCTGCAATATCCACAGGTGGAGAGGGAGCAGGGAGCGTGGCAGGTTCCTGTGAAAGAGTCTGAGTATCCTGTCATTTTGGAGTGGTGCCCCAGACATCAGTGTGCTGAGTGCTGGTTAAAGTCACCCCACGGTGAGGTGACAGGCATCTCACCTGCTGCCAGTAGATGAACAAGGCCACCTGAGAGGCTCCTGAGGAGGACAGACAGTCCTGGGAGGCTCTCTGAGGTGGAGGATCAAGCACCAGATTGGAATCAGTCAAATTTTGTAGTATTAGGCAAAGCAAACAAACAATGATTTTTATCCGTGAAGGTAGCCAGTGTGGGAGAGAAGGGCCACTCTGTAAGGCAGAAAGGTGGGTTTGTTCTGAGCCTGTTCTATGAGATAGGGCATATTTTGGAAGTCTACAAGGAAGGCCATAATGAATGTAAAGCTTTTCATATTTTTTGTCAAGTTGACCTGGCTGCAACCTAGACACTCAAAGAAGTGACTATGACCTTCACTATTCTGTGGTTGGCTAGGGACCTGCAACCTTCTAGACGTCCAGCTAGAGCTGGTGATGGTGACCCTCACTATTCCATGGACGGCTAGGGACCTGCAAACTTCTTTCTGTAGAAACGTCACTGACAGTAGAGACACTTGGGAGCTGAATGAATGAAAACAGTGGCCATGACTGCTCCTAGGTTTGGGTGAGGAGAAGGTTTATGGTAGATAAGAGGGAGAGAACAACCAGAGACATCTGGAAGGGTCCAGACTGAACATGGCCATGAGTGGAGAGGTTTGGGGAGAGGGGAGAAGAAGAGAAGAGAGAAGGAACAAAGAGGGTACCCGGGAACCCAGAGACCAAGAGGACATGTAGCCAAAATGCCTGGGTTATATAGGAGCAAGAAAAGCTGGGGGAGAAGTGAAGCTTGGGGGCTGGAGAAGCACAAAGAGGAGCCAGGACTCTGACAGGTAGGTGTTGAGAGACTGGGGCCAACATCTGCTTTGATAGGTTAAAATGGGCACCACAGGCCTAGGTTAATGGAGGAGCCTTATGTCCCCTTTGCCAGAGACAAGGAGAATGACTCCTTTTAGCAAGTAGAAGCTATCTTCTTAAATCCCTAAGAGAATGTTGGCTTTTGTCCACATGCCAGACTTTGGGAAAAAGAATTTCTTGAGACCTAACACTCGCGAGATGGCCCAGCTGGCAAAGTGACTGCTGTGTTAGAATGAGGTTCTGAGTCTGAGCCTCCAAAACCCACAGCAAAAAACTAGGCCTGATGGCATGCACCTATTATCCCAACCCTGTGAGAGTGGAGACTGGGTAGGGTTAGGGTAGCTGGAGCTCACTGGCCAGCCAAACTAGCCTAATTGGACAGCTTCAGGCAGTGAGAGAGCCCACCTTAAAAAACAGTGTGGACAGCGCCCGTGTGGCCTCTACCTACGTGGGGTGTGTGTGTGTGTGTGTGTGTGTGTGTGTGTGTGTGTGTGTGTGTGCAGGCATACATATACACAAATACAAACATGTACACTTGCATGAATACACACACAAAGATACTTGGCGGAGTTGGTGTGTGGTCCCATTACCACCTTTCTCTGCTTCCCTTTCCAGAGTGGTAGCTTCAAGCTACCCTAAAAATGTGTGTAGCAGAGTTCTGCTGAGAGTATCAGTGCCCTGTAGCTGCTGTAACAAGTACTATAAGCACGACAGATGGTCTGTCTCACAGTTTGAGGGTTAACACCAAATCCATCGTATCCGTGGAGCTGATCTCCTCTGGAGACTCAGAGGGAAAGGCACATGCCTGTCTTCCAGCTCCAGGTAGTCCACAGAGTTCATTGCTTGCAGACACGTCACTCCTGTCTCTGGGCCTGAATTCTTTGTCTATTGATGTATCTTTCCTTAACTTTCCATGGAGAGAGATGTATTGGTTTAAAGTCCACTCTAACCTGGGCTGATCTCATCTCAAGGTCCTTGCTCTTATTACATCTGTCAGGCGCCAGGTTTCAATTCAGCTCATGTTCACAGACACAAGGGTTAGGGCTTAGTGGAGAGAACAGAGGGATGCAGTTCAACTCACTGTGAATGAAGGAGCCTTTTTGTCAATAGAATTCTTCTGATTCTTTTCTTCCTAATGGTGCTGGATGGACTGTGAAGTGGATTCTCAGCTCTCGAGTATCCATTCTCTAAAGACACTAGTGTCTTGTGTCTGATGTTGGCAACAGCATCCTGGTGTCTCCCCAGCTCCCACATCAGCTCAGCCTAAACAAATGGCTAAAAATCGAGATGTGGTTAAAGTACTCGCCATGCAAACCTGAGGACCAGAGTTCAGATCCAGACTCTGTGTAAATGCTGAGTGGGTTATGCAGCCCTCCTGTAGTTCCAGCCTCAGAAGATTGAGACAGGAGATCCCGTGGCAGGCAGGTTAGGGAGCCTGACTATCCTGATGAGCTCTGGGTTTGAATGAAGACCCGGCCTCAATGAATAACGTGGGAAAGTGCTGGAAGATGATTCCTAGCAACAACCATAGTCTCCCACATGTACCCACACAGGAGTGTACACACATGTTCACATACACATGCAAAAACTTGCATATGCATGTATGCATTCCACATACACATGTGAAGGCCTTCTTTCCCTGGAATTCTTGGATTTCTTTCCTAATGGGAAGAGAGTGGCTGGAGGAGAAATGTCCCTTCTAAGTACAGGGTAGGTGCCAAGACTGCTGGCTTCAGTCTAGTGGCGTTGTGGTTCTGAATGCCCCTTTGTAGACTGCATGTGCAACTGAAGTATGGCTGGGGGCCAGATGAGGCTGCAGGCGTGCACCAGGAATGTATGAAGTCCCGCCAATTGGATATTCTTCCGGACAGGAAAGGGCAGGAGAAAGTTGATGTTACTCACAGTTTCGGAGAGTTCCAGTCCACTACAGCAAGTAAGCCATAAAGGACAGCTTAGTCATGGCTGTGGGAGTATGTGGCAGAAGGTATTCAAATCACAACATACCAAGAAGTGGTGACGGAGATCCTGGGGTCTAGCCTAAACTTGTTGGACCTGTTTCCTATAGCTAGGCTTCCTAAAACTTCACCCTGAGGAACAAATGTTAAAAACATGAGTCTTAGCGGACATTTTAGAGTCAAACCGTAACACACACACACACACATACACACACACACCCCACCACCACCACCACCACCACCACCACCATCACCACATACAATAGAGTTGTGTTTTCTGGTATATATGTTTGTGTAAATGCACGCATGCATGCATGTGGAAGTCAAAGGTCAACCTTGCATGTTATTACTCTAGAGCTATCCACCTCATTTTCTTAAAACAAGATTTCTTTCCTTTTTTTGGTGTGGGGAGGGGTGTTTTCAAGATAGAGTTTCTCTGTGTAACAGCTCTGGCTGTCCTGGAATTCACTCTATAGACCAGGTTGGCCTCAAGTTCACACAGATCACCTGCCTCTGCCTCCTGAGTGCTGGACTCAAAAGCATGTGCCACCACTGCTGGGCAAGACAGGGTTTCTTTTCTTACTGCAGCCTGGAACTTCACAATTCTGCTAGGTTGGTTGGCCATGGACCCCCGGGAATCCTCCTGCCTCTACTTCCCTGTCGTTGGAATTACAGATATGGGCTGCCAACTCAGAGGGTTTTTTTTAAAGTTTTTTTTAATTGACTTTTATTGAGTTCTACATTTTTCTCTGCTCCCCTCCCTGCCTTTCCTCTCCCCCCTTCCACCCTCCCCCAGGGTACCCATGCTCCCAATTTACTCGGGAGATCTTGTCTTTTTCTACTTTCTACTTCCCATGTAGATTATATCTATGTAAGTCTCTCTTAGTGTCCTCATTGTTGTCTACGTTCTCTGGGATTGTGGTTTGTAGGCTGGCTTTCTTTGCTTTATGTTTAAAACCCACCTATGAGTGAACACATGTGAAAATTGTCTTTCTGTGTCTGGGTTACCACACTCAAAATAATGTTTTCTAGCTCCATCCATTTTTCTGCAAAATTCACGATGTTATTTTTTTCTGCTGTGTAGTACTCCATTGTATAAATGTACCACATTTTCCTTATCCAGTCTTCGGTCAAAGGGCATTTAGGTTGTTTCCAGGTTCTGGCTATGACAAACAATGCTGCTATGAACATAGTTGAGCACATGCCCTTGTGGCACGATTGAGCATCCTTTGGATATATACCCAAAAGTGGTATTATTGGGTCTTGAGGAAGGTTGTTTCCTAATTTTCTGAGAAATTGCCACACTGACATCCAAAGGTGTTGTACCAGCTTGTATCCCCACCAGCAATGCAGAAGTGTTCCCTTTTCCCCACAACCTCTCCAGCATAAGTTGTCATCAGTGTTTTTGATCTTGGCCATTCTTACAGGTGTAAGATGGAATCTCAGAGTTGTTTTGATTTGCATTTCTCTGATGACTAAGGATGATGAATATTTCTGAGTGACTTTCAGCCATTTTAGATTCCTCTGTTGAGAGTTCTCTGTTTAGGGCTGTACTCCATTTTTTTATTGGATTATATGTTTTTTTGGTGACCAACTTCTTGAGTTCTTTGTATATTTTGGAGATCAAACCTCTGTCTGATGTGGGGTTAATGAAGATATTTTCCCATTCTGTAGGCTGTCGTTTTGTCTTGTTGACCATGTCCTTTGCTTTACAGAAGCTTTTCAGTTTCAGGAGGTCCCATTTATTAATTGTTTCTCTCAGTGTCTGTGCTGCTGGAGTTATATTTAGGAAGTGGTTCTCTGTGCCAATGCGTTCAAGTGTATTTCCCACTTTCTCTTCTATAAGGTTCAGTGTAGCTGGCTTTATGTTGAGGTCTTTGATTCATCTGGACTTGAGTTTTGCACAGGCTGATAGATATGGGTCTATTTTCATTCTTCTATATGTTGATATCCAGTTATGCCAGCACCATTTTTAAATATGCTTTCTTTTTCCATTTTATATTTTTTGCTTCTTTATCAAAAATCAGGTGTTCAAAGATGTGTGGATTGATATCTGGGTCTTCTATTCAATTCCATTGGAACTCCTGTCTGTTCCTATGCCAATACCAGGCTGTTTTCAATACTGTAGCTCTGTAGTAGAGTTTGAAGTCAGGGATTATGATGCCTCCAGAAGTTCTTTTATTGTACAGGATTGTTTTGGCTATCCTGGGTTTTCTGCTTTTTCATAAGAGGTTGCAACTCAGAGTTTTTTACTCATGTCCTGGGGCTCCAAACTCAACTCCTCCTGCTTGTATGGTAAGCTCTTCACCAACAGAGCCCCCTCCCTGGTCCTCCAATTCTGTCTTTCTTCCGGGAACTCGGTCTGGTTTATTCCCTGCCCCAGAATTTAAGATATTTATTCAGTTCAGCCAGGTCTGTACAAGGGTGGGTTTACTCAAAGAGCTCAGCCGGGGAACAGGAAAGCAGCAGTCGGAGGACTGCGTTCTCTAGGAGGAACTCAGAAAACCTAATGCCCCGCAGTACTCAAGACTCGACCCTATAAGACCTCTGTGGCCCTCAATTCTGTTTGTTCTCTGTTTCTGCCCAGTTACTAGGAGTTGGGTCATGTCCTTCCCCAAATTTCATTAGGTTAGGGAGGAAAAGAGAAGTCACCGTGAAAGGGAAAGGGTCTCAGGGAAAACTGGCCTTCTGATAACCAGGACAGAAAAACAGATGCCCGGATGCTAATGAGGCGGGTGGAAAAATCAGCCAGTGCCTGCAGCTCCCACAGAGGTCACCTCCGCGCACAGACCAGCTGGGGACAGCTCTAACAAGGACCTGACATCCTCTCCTGCTCCAGGATGACCTAGACCATTACATTTCATGTAGTCGCCCAATAATTAATGTTTCCAAGACAATTCTGAGTCACCAGTGCAGAAATTAAGTATGATTATAGATGCAGGAAAATGAATACAGCCCTTGGGAATGACTTCTAGCAACATAAAGAAGTATCACTGTGGAGCGGCAAGGCCTTGGCTGTGGGAGAAAACAGACTAATTGGACTGCCCAGCTCCTCTGTGGCTCTGAGTCAACCCAGTGACGCTGCGCTCGCTCTGTCAGGGTGCAGGGGTCATGCACGGCAGGCCACGAGAAAGTGCAGTGCTGATAACTGCTTCCCCAGCATAGCCATGGCTCTGTGGTGTCCCCCTGTGAAGTGATGGGTCTAATACTGCGTCCCTGTAGGATGAACGTGACAGCTACACAAAGCATGGTGTCTCAGGATCCTCCGTGACCATTGTGTTAGATCCCCAGGGCTTCCACAGCAGAAGACAGCCAGCTGGGTAGTTTGAAGACAACAGAAATGTCCTGCTCTCTCCGTGGCTAGATTTTTTTTCAGTCTGAGATGACGGTGTCAGCAGGGCCAGGCGGGCTCCCTCTGAAGCCTCTCTGAGGGCTCATCCTTGATCCTCTCAACTTTTGGTGGCTGTCATCAGTCCCAGGGATACTCATAGACACCTCATGGCCTCCCCTGCCAACATCTCCCTCTGTCCTCCCTGTGTGTGAAATGGATGCTTAAAAGAAATCCCAAACTAGCTCAGAATTGAGAAATAGATGGTTATTTATTTAGGGGTAAACTCACAAATCAGAATTCTCTGCTTGAATGGAGAACAGAGATCAAATCCAGCAATCCAAAAGAGCAGACAGGGAAGAAGGGGCAGACACAGGCACAGCATCAGCATATATAGTATAAGAGAGAGGCCACGCCCCAGTAGGCGGGCAACCACAAGCTGTAAGACTTCCTACAGCACCCGTGTGCCCCTGAAGCTCCACCTCCTCGTGGAAGAACTCTGGCTTTGGATTTAAGACCCACCTTACTCCAATTAAGCCTCACCTTAATGAATTTCATCTACAAAGATTATGTCCAGGGACTGGAAAGATAGTTTGCAAGCACAAAGATCTGAGTTTGATCCCCAGAACCCATGTTTTAAAAGTTGGGCATGGCAGCCCACATTTGTAACCCTGAGGTAGGGACAGATGGATTCCTGGGGCAGACACAAATCTGAGGGAGGCACTGTCTGATCCAGGACATTGTGTGTGATGTACAATTGGTTCCTTGCCAATTAGGCAACACCCACCCCTCACACCTTGAAGCCTGAAGTCCTTTGGGTTAGTGCTCTGGCCCTCCTGAGGCCCAGGGAGGCAGTGCTTTGGTTAGTTTCTGTCTGGCGCACTAAAGCCGAGCCATAACTGTGTTCATTCACAACAGATCCCAAACCCTGATCATGACGTCCATTTTAGACTGCAGATCCCCAGGACCTTGGTCAGTACCAGGTCAGCTCTTAGAGGAGAGAGGTGAAGCCGGAGGCTGGAGTGATGACTCAGCCAGGGAAGCTCCTATTGTTCCAGCAGGAAGACCTAAGTTTAATCCGTGTTTAAACAAAACAAAAAGCTGGGTGTGGTGGTGAGCGTTTGCCCACAGAGCTGAACAGGCAGAGACAGCCTGGGGTCTGGAACTGACTGACTGGCTAGCCTTGCCAATTCTGCAAGTTTCAGGCCAGTGAGACACCCTTATTGTAAACAAATAGGCAAAGAAACAAATGGAAAAGAAGGTGGACAGCTTCTGAACAATGACATCTGCTGGCTGCGCGCACGCACACACACACACACACACACACACACACGCACCACAAATGTGAAGTGGAGAGAAGTTGCATGTCAATCATCTGCTCAGGAAACCTCAGAACCTGCACCCCTGAGTCCTGTGTTGAGGCAGATGGTCATCAGAGAGGCACCTCACTTTACGACAGTCAGGGTTCTACCAGGAACAGTAGCTTCAGCTGTCCCTGCCCCACACACTCATTTTCTGTCTGTCAAATGGAGCAGGTGAGACCTTCTTTGTAGTGTGGAGCTCGGCGGGCAGGCCTGCTTTTTGTCCCGCCCGGCTCCCTCTTGGTTAGCTTTACCTGAAATAATTACATGGAAACTGTATTCTTTTAAATACTGCCTGGCTCATTAGTTTCAGCCTCTTACTCACATCTTGACTAACCCATATCTAATAATCTGTGTAGCACCACAAAGTGGTGCCTTACCGGGAAGATTCTAGCGTACGTCCATCTTGGGCTGGAGCTTCATCGCATCTGGCTTCTCTCTGAGGAGAGGCACGGCAGTCTGTCTAACTTAGGAGAGGTGTAGCATCTGACTGAGCCATCTACCTCACTTCCTTCTTCCTGTTCTGTCTACTCCGCCCACCTAAAGGCTGGCCAATCAAATGGGCCAGGCAGTTTCTTTATTAGCTAATGGGAGTCCTCCATCACTTCTTTGGGATGCCAGTGTGAAGAAAGACATCAGTGAGAATCAAATTATTCAAATGCTGTCTTAGTGGTTAAAGTGATAGTTGAGAGCAACCTGTGATTTTGACTATGCTGCAGGAGGCAAATGCACGGTGATAGTGTGTGTGTGTATGTGTGTGTGTGTGTATGTGTGTACATACATGTGTGTATTGGAGGAAAATAAGCTGATCTTTCTGTTGGTAGATATTGCTTGTTCATTTCCCAACCACTCAGATCTGAATTATCACACAGAAACTATATTAATTACAACACCATTTGGCCTGTTAGCTCAGGCTTCTTGTTAACTAACTCTTAAATCTTAAATTAACTCATTCCTATTAATCTGTGTATCACCACGAAACTGTGGTCTGTGGTAAAGTTTTGGGGTGTCTATCTCCTTCGGCAGCTACATGGCATCTCTCTGACTCTGCCTACTCTCTATCCCTTCCAGCCTAGCTTTACTCTGCTAAGCCATTGGCCTAAATAAAAGCAACACATATACAGAAGAACATCCCACATAATCTCCCCTTTTCTGTCTAATTAAAAAGGAAGGTTTTTAACTTTAAGATATTAAAATTACATATACAAGACAGTTATCAAGCAAGAATTATAGTTACAATATTTTGCCCATTTACATTTGGCAAATTAAGGAAAATCATCCTATCTTTGTTTTATATCCAATTTATTTTTTATCATAACCAAGGAAAACTATATCTATTTTTAACTCTTCAAAGACCCCAGAAGGATATAATATTACCTAAGTAAATAGGAAGTACATTGTAAGCATCTTCCAAAACTCTAGATTTGATAGAGGCATCTTGCTGCCTGAACAGTCATCCAAAGTTCTTCTGTAATGTGGGGGCATCCATCTTCAGCCTAGAGGCCCAGTGAAGACTTTCCCATGAAACAGGAAATTTGAAGATCTGTTCTGCCTTATAATGGCAAAGTCCATTAGCTGCTTTCTTCTGTGTTCTGCAAAATGTCTGGCAGCAGACTCTTTCATGAAGCAGGAACCCTGAAGGACCATCCTGGCTTTTGGAAAGTTCAGCAGTCACTTTTCTGTGGGTCCTGCATGTCCAGTTTATATAGCATACCATCAAGCAGTCCAGTCAAAAACAATTTCTTGCCCAAATGGCTAGCCTTGTCATATTGAAGGCAAATTCCACGAATTTCTTCAATACCCATCAACCTCTCTAATTGGTGGTGCCAGAAGCAGACATGTCTCACTGTCAAGAAAAGTCTAAGTTGTTAAAATGTTTTAAATGCCATGTTCTGTAGGTCTTTGAAAGACTTTTGGAGAATACTTATTTATCTGAAATATATCTCTATGTTTCTAGAAAATCTAACTATCATGGCAACAAGTTTGACAATTATAAATGACAACTATAATCTTCAATTTTTAATTATGCATTATGTTTTAAATGAGATACATAAACATTAATACATTAAACAAGAGTAGAAATATACATATAACAAAATTTACCTTAAATTTGTATCAATAAACCAAGATCCATGCCAATGCAAAGTATTCATCTCTATATCTTACTCCCCTTATATTTTTTTTAGAAATTGACTGTGACTATTATTATAACCAGCCCTTTTAAAATGAAAATAAACATTTTTTAAAAATCATTTTGGGAATTTGGGTGTAGTTTTTGAGACTACTTCCGGCTGATAGTTGGGTGAAGTATTCTTAGGATTCACGGAGACCTTTTGGAGGGGGTTTTGTTCCATAAAACCACATTAGCCTGGAAGGAATTCACAGGTTCTCATCTTCTGTGGAAACAGAAGTAGAACTTTTTTCCAAAATAACGTATCTTTAGATTCAAAATTGAAAGTCAAGTTACCCTTATGTTTGTGTAGCTTAGCAGCCCCCAGAATCAAGTATCTCTCTGCAGTCAAAAAATTCAAAGAACAATAATATTCATAATCTGGACTCTCTGTGTATGTTTTATATTTGCATGGCTTATTTTTCTTTACTCCTTCACCTATGACTTTCTGTGCTCTTTTATATTACTTCTACTGTTACTTTAAAGACTTTGCTTCCTATTTTATAACTGTCTATACTCTTTTTCCTCTCTCTCCCAAGCCTGTGGAAGAGTTGTGGTAATATTCTGGTATGAGGAAAACTAAGTCTAACATGGAGAATGGGAGCTGCAAAGTCTGCCCCATGGGTGGAAGGCCAGGGGCTGTCAAGGGAAACCATTTTCATAGTGACCAAAATTAGTTCTGCCAAGACCTTCTTCATGCGGGCCCCTGATGAAGGCTTGTTGCCAGCCCTTCCTGAGCCCACTCTGTTGGAAAGAGCCAAGGCGCGCGGAGAGCCCCTGGCAACAGCTTTCCCTCTCTGGTTTGCCAACCATACTAGATAGCATGAAAAGGAATCTACTTTCTTGTTTTAGCGAGAGAAGGGCATGGTGGTGTGAACAGCAGAGAGCCCCCTTCCATTTGCTGCAGGAAGAAGTGTATGTAGCAGAGAGATCATCCTCCTGGGAGGAGCGTGTGGACAGGCTCTGGGCCTCATGACCCTTTTTTGCTTCAAATCCATCTCTGTCTCAGATGACTAGTTTATTGCAGTCTTAAAGTAACATGGTGTCAGATGGTACTCCTTGACAGTTTGACATCTGGAAGATAAAAGTCATAAAATCGCTGTCTGTAAACAACACATTGATTTCCCCTCCTTTCTGGATTACGACTGCCTTCGGCTGTAACTGATGCCCATAGTCTTATTGGACTACTCAGTCAGCCTGCTTCATTGCCCTTTGGCATGCCTTCTCATTGATGATACCTGGCGTGTAAACAGAGATTGTCTCTCTCCCCCAGACCGTGGAGCCCCAGCTTGGGTCTCCCTCCTAAAGGCCAGGCATGGCTCTAAATCCCATTTCCTCTTCTGGCTCATTCCTATAGCATCTTGAACGACTCTCTGTACACCTTGGCTTCTGGTTCCTCACAGCCCCCTAAACAGCGTGGCGGGTAAATTTTTAAAATAGAGACCAGAACCTGGCATGTGTTAAGGGCTAAGTTATATCATCTGTCATTTCTAACACCATTAAGATCAGTCATAACCAGAGTACCCATATAATAACTCGTTATAGCTCACTCATGTGCATGTTGGCAAGCAGGAATCTGTCTGCCTCTAACGTGCAGGCAGAGCCTATATTCGTCATCAGCAAGAGATCAATGCACATGCGTTAAATGAATAACACAGGCTGAAAATGAAGGCCAGAAAGAACTCGAGGTATCTATTGCTTGTTCAGGGCCATGCTTCGCCCCACAGAGCACTGACTGGGTGTGTTGTTTGGTTGGCCAGCGTGGTCATTACCATCTCAGGTACTGAGAAACAAGTGCCAAGGAGGGCTTAGACATATGAGAGATTTCCTGGAGGGACCCAGGAAGGGGTGGTGGGCTGCAGTGCCTGTCTGTCCCCTTTGAGGTGAGAAAGACGTGGAGAGGTCTGGTGAGGACGCACCTGGACCACAGAACAGCTCCCGGCGCATTTCCTTCAGGGCCCCTGCGGAGGAGTCCCACCTTCTATTCGCATGAACCTGTGCTGGTCCGGCCCATGCTTCATCACTGACTGCGGGGTTGTGAGGTGCAGTGTTGTATGCTAAAGGACCACTTGGGCTACTAGAGGCTGGGGAATCTATGACAGACAGAAAACGGACTCTCTCCTGGGACAGGCTGTGCTGGGGTTTGAATAAGAAGCATCGTCCATTGGCTTGTGTATTTGAACTCTTTGTCCCCAGTTGATGGTGCCATTTGGGAAGGTTGTGGAACCTTCAGGGGCTGCAGCCTTGCTGCTGGAAGCACCTCAGTTTATAGCCCCACCCACTTCCTGCTGGATGGATCACTGCTTCCTGTGTGTGCTTGAGATGTGATCTCTTAGCTTTCTTTTCCTGCAGCCACACCTTCCCTGTCATTATGACACCTAGGCCACTGGAGCCATAAGCTCAGAACTCTTATTTCCTTTGGTCCCTTCATCTTGGCAATAGGAAAGTAACTAAGCCAGGCATCATCACTGAAGACCTATGCTGTTCTCTGCGTCCCTTCCCCTACACAATAATTCCTACTGCCAGATGGCTGGTTGTCTTTACTGAAGCATCGCCAGGAGAGAGCAAGCAACAGAGCAAGCTCCAAGAGTTGGTGAGCGCAGTGTTGTAAGCAAGGTTAGGGTCTGTCACTTATCAGTCCCAAGACACTGTCCCTGCAGCCTAAGGACTGGCTTCTTGTCGCACTCCAGGGTGGGATATGCTGAAGAGGTCGAGGCAGGAGAATCACCAAAAAGACAGCTTGTCATGTGCTAAATTAACTGCTCTCCTGTGAGAATGGCATCCTGAGACAGCCCGAGTACATCAGCTGCTCCCGGTGGGCAAACGAAGAGACCAATGCTATGAGGCCGGGCAGAGTCTAATTCCCACCACCGTCGCTATTGTCATTTTGCCTGCTCTCTGTCTTTTCTTGTCACCTAGTGTCATAATCTCTTGGTCTCCTTTCTAAAATTTTAGCCTCTAAAAGTCTAAAATTTTAGCCTCTAAAGTTTTACCTATACTTATCAATAGTTTTTGAGACCTAATCGCTCCTTGAACCTGGAACTCACTGATTCAGCAAGGCCATTTAACAAGCAATGAGCACCAGGAACCATCCTGTCTCCATCCCTCCCAGCTCTGGGCGTACAGATGTCCACCACAGTACCTGGGCTTTATGCAGGCACCAGGGATCCAAACTCAGGTCTTGATGTTTGCAAAGCAGGCAATTTACTGACAGAGTCTTTTCACCAACCTCAGGAAACTGTGTAATATATCATCTCACTTGGTCACCTCCCCCACCTCCCTTTTCTAGAGTAGAGGCCATTGGGGACCTTTGACCCTTAATAATTCGTGAAGGGTGAGAGAGGTAAAGTTACCAGGCACCATCTTTATTTGCATCTTACCTTCTACACAAAAGCTCATGGTCCAGTTGATCAGCAATTTCTGGCAGCTTGATGATCTCACCCCCTATTCTGCTCGTATCTGCAATCACCACTGTGTTGGCCCCTCGAGGAGCTGAGACAGGCTGGTCACTTGAGTGCTGGGTAGGCTCTTGAGGTTTGTAAAAAACAAATATCCCATTATCTTGCTCTCCCAGCACCGTCTTAGTTATGAGTCAAATGGCCTTTGTTGGATATGGGGAAAATAAATCTGTCTTTGGGGTACCTTAAAATACAGAGATAAAAATGACAAACATGTTGTTATTGGCTTAAACTACCTTGTGGCTGACCTGATTTCACATTTGTGGCTACAGGGATTAATGTTGGTGGCTTCATCTAGATTCTAGAAGGAAAGAAAACATCCCAGCTCTGGTGGGCAGCGCTCCCTGTACCTTTTGGCTATGTTTCTCAGCATGCTGTTGATGGGGACCCCCGCCATCTGAACTGATCCCACCATCTCTGGTCACACGCCAGTCCCTGGCTTGTGTTTAGGGACACTGGGTAAAGCTCCCACCTCCACCGTAGATCCTTAGTTTTCTCTTGTTACTTCTGTCGGGGCATAGGATCAGACCTCAGCTCCAGAGCTTGAACCCCTATCCAGTACCTGTAGTGTTTATGCCTGCTCCACACATTACCCTACCCAGCCACGGCTATCCATCCGTGAGTTCTCTCATGGTTTGTGGAGGCTCTTCTTATGGCATGAGACAAGTCCACTAGGGCCTCTCAGAGAATGAGGTTCACTGTCACCCATCTCTGAGAGTAAGTTTTGGAGACCCTTCCCCAAGCTCTCTCTCGTGATGTCAGCCTTGAAATTAACTCCTCACTTGGTTGCATGTAACTTCTGAGCAGCATGTCTGAAGGAGAGAGGGAGGGGGGAGGGAGGGAGGGAGGGAGGAAGAGAGAAAGGGAGAGAGAGAGAGAGAGAGAGAGAGAGAGAGAGAGAGAGAGAGAGAGAGAGAGAGAGAGAAAGGGCCAGAAAAAAACTGAGTGAATGAGGAAGCTGGTTAGTGCTCCCCCAGCACCTTGTCTTTGAGTTCTCGTGTTGGATCGTGTAGCACAGAGGTACAAGCTTGAAGGAAAATAGGCCGTGGACTCACAAGATGTTGAAGAAACCAAGTACTGCCATATAGGGTGGAAGAGGATGAGGCAGGCAGCTGATGAAAATCACATTCGCCAGGGGCCTGCAAGAACTTCCTGGGATGAACACTTTGAGAATGAACCTGGCTACTGGCAGGGGACTTGTGTTTGCCTTGATGGTTGGATGGGTCACTGACCATCAACCTCTCTCTTAGAAAATTCCTTTAAGCCCCAGTTCAGAGCAGAGTTCTTACAGAAAGCCTTCGGTAGCTCCTTCCCACCTAGCTGGCCTCTCCATCCCGCCTGCCTCTCTTTCTCAGAATCCTCATGCTTCAGTGAGTCCTGGCTTCTGAGCCAGGGTCTGGTACCAAGGAGGCTCTAAAAAGCTGTGTGTGAGTTGAGGGAGTGAGCGCAGCACCGGGATGAGTAGATTTTATCTGAAGCAGTTTGTGTAGTCACAGCCGTGAGGTGGGGGAGGATGGCTCTGAACAACTCAGAAAGCTCTTAATTATCTCCCAGGCAGTGTTTCCCAAAGCAACTCCCCACAAAGTACAGGTTCCAAGAGCTGCTAATGGGTGCTGTGTATTACAAGAGTTCTCTTGTCAAACACACTGGGGAACAGTGCTCTGCAGGTTTCTTTACCCCTGCGGATCTGAGACTCTTGAATGTTCTGGTGGGGTCTGGCCCTTCAAGATGACAGTCAAGGTTCATAAACTCATTAGGTTGTGCTACATGAGATTTTGACCTTATGATTCAAAATAATATTTGTGAGGTCTAGGGATGTAACTCAAGAGGTAAAGCATTTGCCCAGCATGCTGGAGGCTCTGTGTTCAATCCCCAATTCCACCAAAACATTGTTATGGGACATAAGTGTGACTCAACACTAGAGCGTGTTCTCAGGATATGTGAGACCCGAGTTCAGTCCACAGCATCAATTTTTTTAAGAAAGTGGTCAGTTGGGACTAGTTTCATATGATTAAACTTAACATTTGGCCATGGAACCCTTCTAAATGTTTCTAGCTCCCAAGGAGGTATTTCCACTGACCCGTAGTTGTCTTGGTTACTGTCTTGTTGTTGTGACAAAACACATGACAAAAGCAACTTAGTGAAGGACAGTTTGGTCCTGGCTCACAGTTTGAGGGACACAGTCCATCATGACGATGGCCCCAGCTCACAGTTTGAGGGACACAGTCAATTATGATAATGGCCACGGCTCACAGTTTGAGGGATACAGTCTATCATGATGAGGAAGGCACAGAGCTTGAAGCAGCTAGTCAGGTTGGGAAGCAAGAAAGATGATTCTTGTAGGAAGCAGGGGGAAGGGTAGCAGGACATAGGCATGCTCAGAAGTTTGTTTCCATGGTGATTCTAAGTCTTGTCAAGTTGGCATCAACATTAAGTATCACACCAGAACATGGGATTTCATCTGGCATGCTGAAGGGAGACTGAGGAAGGAGAAGGGTTTCCGAGCAGGAATCTCGCCACACTGGGATGCTCGCCCCAGTATATGAGAGTCTGTACTGTAGTTTTGGGACATAAATTACCTGAGAAGACAAAGTGTTCATCCACTGGGGGTCATTAATTTCTTCAACTGTAGTCTAGTTGAGCCTCAAAGGTCTTGAAGAGCTACTGTGATCAGGAATAGATATGAACATCTTGAGTCATTCGGGTGAAGCTGGAACTGCCTCCGAATCCTGACTGTTTCTCTGTGGTGGTTTTATGCTGAACAGATCTGCAGAGCGGTAGGGGAGTCCAGATCAAAGTGACACTCATCTCCTACAAGGGGAAACTCAGCATCCGGGACCCGTGTCAGACCTACTGCTCGGTCTCATGCATCCTGGCCTCACCTCAGGCTGAGTCTGTGCTGCAGACAACTGGCTGGAGGGTGGAGCCCCGATCCCCGTTGAGCAGCTGAAGCCGACCCCATGTTTTTGCCTCCTCATGAAGGAACTTGTGCCACCTTGCCCTCCTTTCTCTTGCTTGTTTCCTCCTGTTCTTTTGAGTGTGTATTGCCCTGAGCTTTGCATATAATTTGCAAAAGAATTGCAACCAAACTCAATTCATGCAGGGTGATGGTTGAAACTCCTGGACCAAGCTTACCATTTATCTTTTGTTAATCTTAGGCAAGTGAGAAGAGCAGAAAACTGGGACTCAACAGGCATGGCTGCCAGACATTGTGTGTCCCCCCCCCCCAAAAGTTATACTTTTATGAGCTCTGGCTTCTTAGCTTTAAAATGCAGATTGATCATATCTCTACCCTATGGTTAATATTTGAAAATATGAAGTGCAGTGCCTAGAAAATAGCAAGTTACTCAAAAGCCACACCCTGATCCCCCACCGTGTCTTCCCTTGCCTGCCATTCCCTTTAAGCGCCCACTTTAGAATGTTTAACAGGGATTGGATATCTGAGTGGCAGAATGGATTGGATTAAATAGTTTTATTTTCCTTGATTTGATTGGTTAGCTGGAGCGTCATTCTACAATTTGTATTACTGGAGAACAGCTGATAAAGAGGGGAAAAGCTCCATGCTGGAGATTCTATCGATAGGAATGGGTACTTAGGAACTGGGCAGATGCCTTTCCAGATGGACCTCGGCTGGGATTGCCCCTGTAGGAAGGCTGGAAACAGATTGGATAGTGATGTAGTATCTCGGTAGCTGGGGTGGGGAATGCAACCTCACGAGGGAGGGTAGTGAGTGGTCTGCAGAGCTGGGTCTCAGATAGCAGCGGAAGTGGACATTGTGTGGCTGGCTTCCTTGATCACAAATATCTGCTCTCCACAGAAGTGGAGAGGATACATCCTGTGTCGATGAAGTCAGCCCTGACGACATCCCAGGCATCCTTTAAGTGATGGCGCAGTAGGGGAGACTGACTCAATCACTCACATTCTTCCTTCAGCATATGAAGAATCTCTCCTGGGATGTGTGGGTGGCTGAGGTTGGACACTGGCTGTGATTAGCTGCCCTGGGACCACTCTGTGCCCCCACAGAGACCAAACTGTCTGTCTTCATGTCCTGAACCCACTTCTGTAACAAAAGGGAGCAGTGGGCTTGGACCCATGAGAGGGCCTTCTGTACAATGCAGAGGGTTTCCCCTGATGTCTTTCCTAATAAGCACAGGCTTCAGTACTGCACAGAACCCATAGATCACGAGATTTGTTAAGACAGAACCTAAGAAGAACTCTTTAATCAAAGAGATCAGACAGAGACTTGCATTCCTCATGTACTTCTGACAGAGTCACCCAATGCCAACTAAAGGGAACTATATTTATATGTATGTTTTACATACATGTGTGTACACATAAATATGTGCTATATACACATGTGGACACATATGTATTTTTATGTGTAATATGTATGATAAACACTGTGCAAATATACACATACAAATATAGACACATGGCTACATAACAATAGGTATAAAGGTATGAATATGAATGTGCATATGCATTTGGTATCACATATGTTTGATAGAACTCTCATCAAATGCTTATTATACAGCTGACCTAGAGCTCTGCAGAACTCCCGTGAGCAATGCCCTCTTCCTTTCTCTGTTTTGATTTCTTTTTGTTTTTTTTTTTTTGAGGTCCCGTTTCTGCTTAATCCTAATATTCCTATACTGGGAAGTCCTCACCACAAGGCTTGTGCAGGTAGCTGATGAAAAGCAAGGGTGTCACATATGAAACCCAGAGCTGCCCACCTGCCTTTCTCTTGATTGGTTCTAAATCCAGAGCATTACATTTAGCTTTCCTTAATCAGTTAATTAATTAATGTTAATTAATTTTGTTGGGTGGGGAGGGCGCATATGTGGGGAGGTCAGAGGACAGTTTTCACGAGTTGCTTCTCCCCTTCTACCATGTGAGTTCTAAGGATCCAGTTCAGGCCTCCAGGCTTGGTGACAGGCACCTTTACCTGCAGAGCCATCTCATCAGCCCGCACGGCTTCCTTTTCTTGAGTGCTGCAGCTGGTCTTGCTGTGGCTCCTTCTCCACCCTCGCTTTCCGTGTGCCACCTGTCGGGCCCCTTTGTGGTCTTGGCTCTGTGCTCTGCCCTGATTTCCCCCACGTCTCCACTGGTGTTGCTGATGTTGCTGATGATGGGCAAGAGCAGCGTGGTTGGCTCAGCTCTGCCCATCTCCTCCCAGGATGCATAAACTCATTGTAATTCACCTACTGAGAGCAGTCAGTTGGGCAGTGAGGAATTCATTTCACTGCACCCCGATGGAACCACTTCTAAAAAGCATGTTCGTGTGATGCCTGGAGAATGAACAGCCCGAAAGCAATCCAGACACACGGAACTTTATTTTTCTCCTTTCACGGTCTCCTCCCTGATAAAATGCAATCTAAAGGATATTGTCTTTCGCTTGAAATGTTTCTGAGAACGAAGCCATGCAGGTTTTTCTTCATCTTCTCCTGCATTTGTTCGCTTGAGGAATCGATGAGCCAGACATTACTCTTGATATATATATATATATATATATATATATATATATATATATATATATATTCTCCTTTTCATATGATGGCCACTAACAATTTGTTGTCTAAAGAGGCGGTACATAGTTTGTTGGGTGGAAGTGCACATGCATGTTCAGGCCAAAGGTCAGCCTCGTGATGTTCCTCGGGTGCTGTTCATCCTGGATTTTTTTGAGACAGGATCTCTCACTTGGATCTGGGGCCCACCCATTAGGCTATCCTGCCTGGCCAGAGAGCCCCAGGCTTCAACCTGTCTCTGCCTCCTCAGAACTGGAATTACAAATGCATGTCACTGCCCTGGGTTTTTATGTGGGTTTCTAAGCCATCTCCCTAACCCAAGGTTTCTGTAGTCCATATAGATCGTATAACATCTTCATCTTTAAATCCAGCCCTTTTCTTTTCTTCTGGAATCTCTAGTATTTACTGTAATTTCTCCAATATGTATTTATCCATAATTTTCTTCAGGCCTTTATTAAGCTGTCCAAGTAGGTGTGTACATATAAGGAGTAAACAGCAGTGAATCGGGACAACAGCACCTTCTACACACGTGGGGACTTGTGTCTGCCACAGTGTGAAGGCCAGGAGGTTGTCAGCCTAGGGATTCTTAGATCAAATGAAGGGCCTGTTATGGTGCCAGATATGGGTTCCATCTCTTGGTGTAGGTCTTGATTCCAACCTTAAAGTGTCCATTTACTCCCATAACGTTCAGGCCACTGTGGCTCCTGCAGGCTTATCTTGTCAGGCCAGTCATTGTTGTGACTCACAGGGCTCGCATCTGAGTCTGACTGATGATAGCCTGTCTCCTCCCGGAGCAGGCACCTTCCGGCACCATGAAAGCCTCCCGGCCAGTACAAGCTGTATCTCCATGTTGTGTGACTCAAGTTTATGATAGCTTCAGGAAAAAGTAGAGGCAGATCTGGGAGGTGTTAGGGGAGTGAGGATGGATATAATCAAAATATATACATTGTATCAAAGTCTCAGAGGATTAACAAAACTATTTAAAAGGGGGTGATATCCTAGGTTTCATCTTTTCCTTTCATATACAATTGGATTTATTTCTTTCAAAAAACTACCTTATCCTTAAAAAATAGATTGTGTAACTATTGTATGACTCTTTGCTAGTTTCAAATGAGAATGTAAAATGAGGCATTTTTATGTGCCTTGAGTCTCAGAAGTAACATGGAGAAATGGGGTTCAGATATATGGAGATGGTAGCAGCAGACACAGTCAGAATGCTAATGAGGGTCTAAGCAGGGAAAACAGGCTGGAGCTGGGCATGGCAGAGAACAAGGCAGCATCCTCCGGCTCCCTATGCCTCCAGGGTTCGTCTGAGCGCCTGCATCCCTAGAGTTGCTGGGAGGATTGGATGTCTGTGGGTCCAGCATAGCTCTCTGAGCTCTGGCCTCTTCCTCCCAGTTTCTCTAGGTGTTAAGAGCCTCTCCAGACATCTTCCCATTGTCCCAACAACTCAGGGTACCAGAAACTCTCCTCACCTCTTTCTTTGTACCTCAACAGTTTCCTTTAAACCTTTAATGTCATTGTGTAAACTTCTCCGACTTCATCTGTACACGACCAACGTGGCCATGCCACATGGGGCCACCTCAAGGAGAAGGTTGGCTGCTACCTGGCACCAGATACCACCAATACACTGCTGAGCTGAGCTGTAGATGGCAAGAGCTTACCTTTTTACCCACTGTTAATCTCCTGGTGAAATACTGATAATGTCTAAGATTGCCCGCACTCCAGAACACGTTTGGGCTGCTGCCTGACCTTGGGGTAGCAATTCAGAATAGTGATTGAGGCTTCAGACTATTTTCCAGCCTGGTTGTTTTTTTTTTTCCCCTATGCTATGGTGCAAGTCAAATCCAGGGCATGATAAATGAACCTGTATCTCAGGTTATTCATCATCCTGAAGGAACTGCCAGGGTCTAATTTTATTCAGGAGTCCTCCGAGGAGGTTAAAAACAAATCCTTTCTTCTCATTTTCTTCAGGTCAAGCCCATAGACGTTACAAAAACATGAATAAGTTCCCCTGTTCCAACACATCCAACAGTCATTTAGCAGTCGTTTAGTGATTCCTCGTGCTGCCACCAAGAGGGGCTCTGTAGACGCGATCACAAGACTCTGGCCTTAGGCTTCTGCGTGCGTGTGTGCGTGCGTGTGTGCATGTGCGTGTGTGTGTGTGTGTGTGTGTGTGTGTGTGTGTACATGCACACTCCTTGGTACACATATGTGTATATGTGTGTGGAACAGGCCAGAAGATGGCCATGGCTATCATTCTTCAAGAAAATTCCTTTTCTTGTCCTAAATTTTCTGGCCATAGTTTAACGAACGTCTCCTTACTACATCCTCAGTGGACTTGGGAATGACTCATCCTGTCCATTTCAAGTCACCCCTCCACCCCCGGGGCCTCTTGTCAGTGGATTTGTTTGCTGGTAGTGGCCATGTTTAATATTTATGAAGCCTCCCCAGGAAATGTTAGCAGTTGCCTAAATTTTAATGGTTTTCAAATTGAGGAGGATAAGCCACAGCGGCTCCCCTGATTTCCTCTGTGGTCTTTGGGTTGACATTTTCTGGCCATAACTTCTAGAACTAACATCACGCACACATCAACTGGAGGCCCAACTGGAGAATGAGTGGCACACAGTGAGGAGATTCAGGGGCAGGAGCTAGGCTGTGATATCATAACAGCCCACAGGGGATACCCTGGGCAGTCAGTGACAGAGGGCCCTGGAGTTGTTTCTGTGGGAAACTTCTCAGGGGGACTGTATTCCATCCGGAGCAGTGTGAGCTATGTAGAGTCTGAAAGGGGATTACTACAGCCCTATAGTCCTCATCCCTGGTCCCACCAAACCCGGATGACCACATCCTATTTCAGAAGCCTCACAGTGCCGAAACTGCTTGGTACCCGAGCCATGCCATTAGGAGCACAATCAGGCAAAAGAAAGCTTTACTCCTCAGAAGCTCCAAGGCTTTCTGCTTCAGAA
This sequence comes from Arvicola amphibius, assembly GCF_903992535.2. Lineage (NCBI taxonomy): Eukaryota > Metazoa > Chordata > Mammalia > Rodentia > Cricetidae > Arvicola > Arvicola amphibius. The sequence continues at coordinate 8,526,276 of NC_052050.1, forward strand.
GGGGAGGCAGCTGAGCCAAGAGGATGGTGCACCTCCTTTCTTCTCACAGTGCCCCTTCCCACTCCACCCATCTCCAGCCTTCATGAATGCCAGCCCAAATGTTTGTGGCCTTTAAAACCCTCCTCTGCTGTGAAGCTGCTGGCATCACGATCTTGGTCCTTCCAGCCTCCAGGAGTGAGACAGAAACTTCTTTCGTTTATGGACCACTCCGTCTGAGGTGCTTTGTTCTAGCAGCCTGCGGCAACTAAGACAGCTCTCAAAGCAAAGTCACATAGATGCTGATGTTTGGAAGACTGAAGGGGCGTGGTCGGTCGGCAATTGGAATTAACCAAACTAGCTTTATTATAAAATACTCAGCTTTAATAAAAGGAGGAAAAGGGAGAAACTTACAAAGCCAGAGTTCCAGCGAAGTGCAGGAAACAAAGAGGAAAAACAAATGCACTTGGATGTTTTATAGACTATGTGTGGCCCCGGGGGGACACACCCCACAGACAAGGTGATTGGCTGGGGCTTCCCCTTCAGAAGACAAGTAAGAAAGTCTCGCAAATTCTGTCCTGTGACCTTAAAACCAAGAGTCAGTGGTATTGACAGCAGGAAGAAAAGACACTTCTCCTTTCATCCTGTCTACTTGGACTCCTGGGGTGTTCTGGAATACTTTGAATTTTCGTTGGAGTTGCCGATCGCTGGCAGGAAGAGAGTAGGGATTTCTAGAATGTTTCAAGCGCTGTCATGAGCCCTAGAAAATTTTAGCCCGTTCTAACTACCCCCAGGTCAGTTGCCACTATCAAGATCACCCTGTAAGCAAAGCCACACCACTCTTTCCAGTTCTGTAAGAACCTTATGTAATGGGGTAGGACCTAAGATTGGGATTGGGTCTGTCTCAGCCAAAGGTCCTCCCTTATCCATTCTCTCTCTCTCTCTCTCTCTCTCTCTCTCTCTCTCTCCTCTCTCTCTCTTCTTTGACAATTTTGTACAATACATTTAGATCATATTCATCCCTCTTCTTCCTACTCCCCCCACATCCATCCTGGCTTCCCTACACACCCAATTTTGTGTCCCCCCTCCCCTCTTTAAAGACCCATCAAGTACAGTTCTTGGTCTTCACTGGAGGGTGGTCTACCTAGAAGGGCCCACAACCTTAAAGAAAGCTGACTCTCCCTCCCCCATCTGCCATCAACTGCCAATAGCTCTTTAGCTCAGGCTGGCGCTCCATGCCCACCTCCCCCCACCCATGCTGAGGTTCTGAAACTCGTGTGCTGTTGTCTCAATGGCTGTGAGTTCACTTACGCAGCTTCCCTGATGTCCTCCGGTAGGTGGTCATCCACCGCCTGTAGGTCTCACAAGAAATCTTTCTTGACCCCGCTTCTGCCAGGATCCCTGAGCCTCAGAAGGATAGGGTAGTGGCAAGGGACAGACAGCCCCATCCCGGTCCCAGGGGAAGACTGTGGTGGCTACGGCAGCTTTAGCCTTGGTGCTTGGCTTGACCTCATGTCGCCTCCCCTGAAGTCAGCCATCCTCACTGGTCCGTGTCCTGGGGGGCAGGGCTAATGGCAGAAGCTTCCTAATGATATTCCAGGCAGTGAGCATCTTGTCTTAATTACTTTCCTCATTTGCATTTTTGGTGGAACACCTGGGGTAGAAGTCGGCATTTTAGCTCCCTTCCTTTCCCACCAGTGGTTTCTTCTTCCATCTGTTGATTCCCTAATTTATGTTCTTTCTGTGAGTGTAATTTATCTTAGCTTCTCTTTCATTTAACTCATTCCTATCACCTCCCACCTTTGAGCACAGTAACAAAACCCTTCTCTCTCCCTGTTACCTTCCTCCCTTGCTTAATCCAGTGGGAACATGAGATGCCCATGGCCACCTTCGAGGTCAGCCCCTTGCTTTAGAGGCAGTGAGTTGTGGCTCCCTTCCTTTGGACTGCCACTTTGGAAACCATCACCCAAAGTTCTCTAGTGGAGGGCCCCCTGCTGGTGGTCTGCCTTAGGTGCATAATTGCCTGGGAGCTGAAGCATTCATTCTGCTGAGAATGGAGCTGCAGAAACTGCTATTTGGTGCCCACGGGGCCACACCACATCCATGAAGAAAAAAAGCCATGAGCCCAGACAGCAAACTGGAGATCAAATAGCGTTCTGGGAATGGTAACAGATGGTGACATCGGTTCAAGGCCAGCCCACCCCTCTACAGCTGGGTCACTTTGCTCATCCATTGTCCCATCCCAAAGCACCAGTGGGCATGCATATGTCAGAGTGTTGGGGCTGTGTGCTGAGCCACACTCTCTGGTGGGAGGGGGAGGTATTTTGCTGATTAACTTATGTACCATTGCTCTAGGCTGCTCTGTGATTTGCATTAAAATGACTAATTAGAAAAAAAAAAACATTAACAGAGGACCCAAGCAGCTGTTGTTCATGGCTTTAAAGAGCAATTTTCCCCCAAAGGGAAGTCTGCAAGTCTAGGGTTAATAGAAGCCTTTAGTCCCTTCCCAATTTTTGATGCCTGCCCTCAGCTGGCCAGAGTCCCAGGGAAGATCCTCGTCCCGACAATCCAGCATCACCCATGGGAGTGGGTTGGGGGCCTCAGCTGTGTTGAACACGGCAGAGGACAGCAGTTTGGTAATGTCTGGGTGACTTGAAGGTGAGGCTGCTCGGGGGCAGCAACTTGGATGTGCCCCAGCTTTGTCTTCTCATGGGTGGGGTGTGGGAAGCGCTACAGAACGAGGCTGCCCAGGACCTCAGCCATCCCCACTGCAGCCTGCCCTGAGCAGGAATAAATTCATCCCTGCCTGCCCCGTGTGGAAGCGCATCAGAAATACGAAGCAGATATTAATATCGGGCACATCTAGCCCGCTACTTGGGACTGTGGCTTGGACTCTGGGTGGGAACATCTGGAGAAGAAGAGGAAGAACAGACAGCTGTGGTACCCAAGACTCTGGCTCTAAGAACCAGAACTTACCTGAGCCAGGACCCTGTCCCCTTTGCCCTCTGGTCCAGAGCCTGGAGATGACAGTCACTGCCTACAATACACATATCATCCTGGAGTTCTGAGGATCATCACCCCCCCCACACACACACACACCTTTCTAAGGAAAAGGACTCTAGAAGACGAGGATTTTGAAATAAGGTCCTAATAGGAAGCCATAATCATCATCATGGAGGAAACGCTTGACAAGTGGGGATCAGCAGAGAGGCAGGGTCCTCAGAGACAAACTGAAGTGACTGAACTATAAGACAAAATCTATTCGTTTCATTTTGTATGTATGTGTGATTTGCCTGCATGTAGGTTTGTACACCACATGCATCCCTGGTGCCTGCAGAGGTCGGAAGGGGGCATCAGATCCCCTGGAACTGTGAGCCATCATGTGGGTACTGGAAATCAAACCTGGGTCCTCTGCAAGAGCAACAGGCGGTCTAAACCTCTGAGCCATCTCTCTAGCCCCATGAATGAAGTCTTAATAAGCTCACATTTGGGGGCTCACTGGCAGAGGGTTTATCTAGCCTTAGCAGGATCCTGGATTTTATCCTCAATAGTACTAAAAAAAAAATTCAACTTGTAATAATCAGGCCGCCTTGATCTTGACTTAGCTGGTGGCCTTGGTGCTGATTGACTTAGCTGGCTTCCTTTTCCACAGAGCTTTCAGGAAGGAGTGTCTTGATGACTTCTATGTGGCTTGCTGTCATTTGTAGCATATATTCGGGGGAAGCAAGGCTGAGGAACCTCAAGCTGCTGTGTGGTCTTAGGAAGAAATTCCCCCTACAAACATGTGACTTTGGATTGGAAATGGCCCAAGCTGGGACTTGGGGATTTCCACTACTTCAGAAGGTTCTAAAACTCTGTATTCTAGAGTTAAGATACTTAAAGAGAAACCAGAATCCCAAATTCTCAACTAGACTACCTACAGTGGCACAGGTACAGCGTGAAAGATTGACCAGGAGAGAGGCCATAAAGGTAAAATGAGGCACCGAGGAGTCGATGAGGTCTTAGCAGGACTTTTGGGCTCCAAGCCATACTTGGTCTTACGTGAACTCTGACCCTCAGCCTACCGCATGCATCTATGACTCCATTGTTTGGTGCCTGAGCCTGACCTGCTCCAACTGAACATGACTCAATGAAAGAAGCAGGTCATTCAAAGGGACAGTGGCTCCTGAAGAAACACCGGCTCCTCTCACTCAGCAGTTAATGCCTTTCTCATAAAAATGCTCCAGCGTAGCCCCCAAAACCCTTGGACTTGACCCAGACAAGTACTGGAGATTCTTCCTGCTTGGCTCATAGGAGCATCACACACACCCCTGCGGGAGGAGGGGCTGGTGTCAGTGGGTATTGGTTCTTGCTCTGACCTGGGAGATACATGTGGAGTTAGGTCATACAGATATGTCCAGGGATTTGTTTCCACAGTAATTCTAAATTTCATCATGTTGATAATCTATATACTCTCTCTCTCTCTCTCTCTCTCTCTCTCTCTCTCTCTCTCTCTCTCTCTCTCTCTCTCTCTCACACACACACACACACACACACACACACATACACACACACACGCTTTCATATACATCAAACATGAAACAGACTGGAGTTTATCAACCCAGATTCAAAGTGCTGTTACATTGATTTTTCTGTTACTTGCAGCCTGAAGCTGTCCTGTCTGACACCAGGCTGGCAGGAGAGGTAACTCCTAATCTCTGGGTCTTGTGTCTGTTGCAGAGGGTCTCGCTGTCGGTGTAGGATTTGGAGCTGTGGAAAAGACTGCATCTGCCACCTTGGAGAGTGCCAGGTAAGCCAGCGCCTGGAGTCTGGAGCCCGGCCCTCACACCTCTCGGTCTTCTGCACTTACTTGGTACCTGGGTCAGTTGCTGGCACAAGCTTGCTGAGCATCCTCAGCCCCATCGTGGCAAGAGGGGTGATGATGTGAGCGGAATTCAGGTGTGGGTGAGGTACTCAATCAGACAAGCAGTCTTGTGGAGTCTTTCTCTCGGGAGCCGGCTAACAGGTAGCCACGCTGTAAATTAAACCGAGATGTAGCAGCATGCTGTAGTGCCACAATGTCTAAGACAGAGGAGAAGGGTTGGCAGAGGCTGCCATCCGTGCTCTAAGTGACTCCTTCCTTCTGGGAGCCTCCCTTTCTCTTGCTACTGGATATTCCTGGTCCCCCAGTCTTAGACTGTCTTCCCAGAAGGCTCTTTTGCCTGTTGCTCACCCAGTGACCCATCCTCGAATGTCACTACCCAGCAGTCTATCCCTGAGGCATCTTCTCTTTTCATTCCGTGCACACTTCCTGGGCAACTTCCTCCGTTCCTGTGAACTATTTCCCATCTAATTGCCAGTGATGGCCACATCTGGCTCCAGCATAAACCTGAGTTCCTTCCTATGGGGCTGGCTGCCTTCCAGACATCCCTGGGCAGGTGTTCCTCAGAGTCTTGGTGCTTTACTGTCACCATCTCTGTCCTATGGGCCCTGTCCCTCCTCCAGAGTTGCCTTACATCAGCATTTTGCCAGTCGAGCCAAACCCACTGTCTTCCTTACCATCTCAGCTTGCCCTCTTTCTCTGGACCGCCCAACCTAGTAAGTTCTTCCTCTCCGTTAATTCCATTGAGGCAAACAGGGCCTCAGTGTGGCTATGGCCTCGAATCGCACGATGCCATTTGTTTCATGTGATAAACCCCACAGGGTTTTACAAAAACCCACAAAGCTATAACCACTCTGTCCTCTAGGCTGAAGGCCAGCAGGGATGGGGCTACAATCTCAGGCACGACCCGAGGACTCGGGGTACAAGGACGAGTGGAAACAATTGATAGAGATGTCTGGGAACGGTGCACACTGAGGGAACTCAGCGCACTCACTGTCTAAAAGCACTTGAGAACTTGAAAATGTTCAGTTTTCCAATGTCCCCTGTACAAGAATGAAGATCTGAACTAGATCCCCAGAACTTATGGAGCAGAGAAGCCAGGCAGCGTGGTGCATCCCTGTAATCCTGGTACCGGAGAGTGCAGAGACAGGAGGATTCCCTGGAGCTAGCTGACCAGCAGCCAAGCCTAATTGATGAGCCGTAGGCTAGTGAGACACCGTGTCTCAAGACAAAATGGTGAACAATGCCTGGGGAGCAACACCCGAAAATTGTCTTCTGGCCTCCACATGCGCAGGCATGCACATGTATGTACCCCCAAACATACATGAACACACACATGTGCGTGCACACACACAAACACGTCTGATGGGTCAGAATACCAAGCTCATTGCCTTCAGACAGTCCAGCAGGAAGCTCTTATGCTCCCCATATGCACAGTGGACCCCTACTGTAAAGACCAGCCCTATGTCTATGGGCCAGGTATGTCAGGAGTTTCCTGCATTGCCCCTTTTCCGTCTTCACATGAGGCCTTTTTACACCCCGGGAGGACTGAGACTGCATCAGCCTTGTATCTGTGACCAAGATGCAGTGGAGCCCTGTGGGTTAAATAGTGCTGTGTCCCAGATGCAGTGGGTTACATGCCTTCATTGTCAGACACTGCATCCTATATGTTAAAGCCTGTATGTTAAAAGTGTGTTTGCTACAGGAAGCCCCAAACATGCAAGAGGTACTGACATGCTCTAGGTTGAAGTATGACCTACTTTTAGCTCATTCTTCCCGCCTCTTGGACTCCTAAGCCATGCTCACTTTAGCCTCATGGCAAAAATGACGCCTTTAGTAAAACTCAAGTCAGAAAGTGGATGAGGGAAGGAAGGAAGGACCTTTAGAATGTAAGAAATATCACCAAAGCCAAACCAAAGGAAAAATAAACAGCCAAGGGCTAATGATGACTCATGACATCCCCAGACTGCTCTGCTCCCGTGTCCTGGGAGAGGGCAGGCTTGGCTCTTGGCCCTCTTGCCATAGTCATTTTTGCTTTGACTTCATCAGACCATGAGAACCTCCAGGGTCAGATAGTGTCCCTGGGTCTGAGAGCCCCGAGGAGGTGACCTCACGAGCATTCAGAGACCAAGCTCTCCAGAAATGGGCGAGCACATACGCTCCACGAGGCCAGTGCCCACAAGTGACAGCCATGCTCCAGGCACTGTGCTCATAGGCCAGGCTCTGTCTGGTGGCACCATGCCCCCGTGACATCTTGATATCAACTCTGATCTCCTCCCTCTCCGCTGTCACCTGCCCTTTCTGCTGGTCTCTGTGAACATTCCTCAGGGAAATGGAGCGAAAACATTTCCAACATCCTCTCCCATTTACATGGCCCCTTCACAGGTCTCTACAACTGGGGTGGAGCGGCAGGTCTCAGTGTTTTCAGCCACCTGAGCTGCTCTGTTGTGCCCACATCGCTAGGTTCTTCTTAGGCCCCCGCAGTCCTGTCACCCCTGGTAAAGACCTGGGGACAGAGTTGTTGGAGATCTGCTGCCATCGTGGCTGGCACTTCATATATAGAATTTGAAGGAGTATAAAACCTGAAGGCAGTGAAGGAGGGGAAAGACCCCTCCGACCTTCAGCCCAGCTGCCCCATGGGTTTTTTACCAATTTGCTTCCTTTCTTCCCGACGCCTGTATCCTTGCTCTCTGATAAACAGAGAAGCAGACAAGGCTGATTACCCTTTCTGGTTCAGCTCATGCTTTAGAGGAGGGGTTCTCAACCTTCGTGATGCTGAGGACCCTTTAATATAGTTCCTCATGTTGCAGTGACCCCCCCCAACCATAAACTTATTTTCGTTGCTACTTCATAACTGTAATTTTGCTATTGTTTTGAACTGTAATGTAAATATCTGATATGCAGGATATCTGATATGAGACCCCTGTAAAAAGGTCATTTGACCACCCTCCAAGAGGTCACGACCCACAGGTTGAGAATTGCTGCTTTAGATGGATTCTCATGAGAAGAAAGGTAGTGGCAAGTGAGAATCTGTTTCTCTGGCAAACACAGGTTGGGAGAGGAGACCTTGCTGAACTGCAAATGGGGTGGGCAGTGCCTATGATTTCTGAGGCTGTAGGGACCAAACCAAGCCCGTGGTTAGACCTGTAGAGTGCTTGCTTATGCAGTGAGCTTGAGGAAGGTAGCTCCTGACTGCCTCCTCATGCTGGGGCTTTTGAGCCTGTGCTGCATGCGGAATCTGGAAAAGCGGGCTGCAGGAGCATCTGAATGCCATGCCAGGGCCCTGCCTTGGATTACTGCCTGCAACTTTTACAAGGCACATTATGGTAGGTCTGCCCCTCCCACCACCACCCGTTAGTTCTCTCTCTGTAAGGAAAGGAGATCATAGTTGGCTATAAGACAGTAACACAACCACATTTCTTAGAGGAACCGCTGATGAAACCCAGATGTCACCAGGGTTGGACAGAGCAGCAGAGGAGGGTGTGTTGGCACTGAGTAGTGGACTCTGCACCTAGTCCCTGTCTGTTTGGGGTCTCCTGGACTCACCCAGTGCTTCATTTGGGCCCTAAATAAAGACCCCAAATTCTAGGGTCTTGTGGAAGCTGCAGATACTGAATCTTCAGGTTCTCTTGATCCAATTCATTCATTCATTCCTTCATTTATTCACTCACTCACTCATTCATGCTGTGTGCACTTCAGTGGGCACAGGTGCATCCCCCACATTGTGCCAGCCACCGTGTAAAACACAGTTTGTATAAAACTCTTCCAAGTAGCATGAAAAGCTCCCCAGTTTTTCCAAGAACAGGGTACACTCAAACGACATGGATGTCCCTTCTCAAAGGGACCGAGGAGCACTAATAGTGTCCATGGACTAGAGAAGAGAAATACTCACCTACAGGGGACTCCAAAGGCAAGGTGGTGAGTGACTTCAGAGCCTGGGAGGGCGGGCTTCAAGTGCATGCTGACATGGCCTTTTCCGGGGAGTTCAGGAAGCTAAGACAGTCCAGGCAGAGAGAGAAAGGCCTGGATATACTACCTGCATATATAAGGGGGCTGTAAAATGTTCCATGATCCAGGAGCTTGTGTGGGGAATGTGCTCTTTCCAGGATCTCAGCTGGAGAGGGGATATATAGCAAAGTATCCATAAGATATCAAAACCTTAGGCCCATACTGCACAAGGCTATAGAATACGAATTATATACTCTATCTCGTCCCAGAAGTCACAAATAGAAGCCACAAATCCAGGATGCCTCAAGGCAGACACTTAAGTATAGATAAGAGCACAGTGAAGGGACTGGAGAGATGGCTCTGTGGTTAACAGCACACTTCCTCCTCTTCTAGAGGACCAGCGTTCAGTCTCAGTACCCCTGTCAAGTGATGCACCACTGCCTGTGACTTCAGCTCCAGGGAGCCCAAGGGGCTCTTCTAGCCTCTTCAGGGACTCATCCACCCGCCTTCACACACACACACACACACACACACACACACTCATCATAATAATAACAAGAATGTAAGATCTTTAAAAAAACACAAAAATAAAATAGAAACAAAAATCAGTTAAGAGAACAAACTGCCACCAAGGAGAAGAACACTTTGGTGTAAAAAAGACATCAAATCCATGTGACCAGCCTCTGCCAAATTCTCAGTATTATCAGAATTAGGGTTTGTGGGAGACACAGGCCAGAGAGGTTGCACGTAAAGTGCCGTCCTGATTGGGATCCTAAAGACAGCAGGAGAAGTTGACAAAAATCTAAATCTGCTGCACCATGTCATTCCCAGTAATGTCTCACTGAGGAAAACATACCCTTCTACGGCCACATTAAGTACTGGGGGACTCGGCATGGTTCCGTGTTGAAAGTGCTTGCTGTGTAAGCATGACAACCCAAGTTCAGACCCTGAGCACCCACAAAAAAGCAGGCAAGGGTGGGCACACAACCTGAAACCCCAGAGTTGAGGGCTGGAGACAGATGGGTCCTGGGGGCTCCCTGTTTGGCCAGTGCAGCAAACAGTGTGAACCACAGATTCAGTGAGAGGCCCTGTCTTAAAAACTAAGGTGGAGAGATAGAGGAAGGTACCCGAAATCACCCTCATAACCTCTGCACATACACATTCACACAAAAGAACCTGGCAGCCGAGTAGGAGGCACCCATTGTGTCTGCCTGGTCTTGGACATCACAGCTAATCTAGAGTAAATGATTTATTCTGGGGTTACAATAAAAGGATGCTTTTTAACCTTTAGTGAAAAATAGAAACCCAACAATCAGACAGGAGTCCTGTAGCCAGGCAGGAAGAGTCAGGAAGATCCAATGCCAACGCTGATTAAAAAACAAAGCAGCCACCAGTTCCCCTCCCCTCCTGCAGTGGGGAGCTGTAGGAGGAGTATTTTATGGAGAGGGAGCAGACTGCAGGATGACGTGAGAAGCATGTGTTTTATGCACCTGCAGCCCGAGCCCAGACGCCTCAAAGGCAAGCCGTGTTGGAACTGTGAGGAGAGAGGCTGAAACTGTGGTCCTGGGGGGAGCACAGTTGTCTCTTTTGAGGCTTGTTAGGAACAGGGCAGGAAAGTGAGCAGAACGGAGAGCAGGCGTTGTAGACTTATATATCCTGGGTACATAGCGTATATTTTCGTGTGTGTGAGTGAAGGTACATGCATGACACAGCATGTGTCCGGGGGTCAGAGGGCAGCCTCAGGGGTCAGTCCTTGTTGTGTGACAAAAACTTTCCTGGGCGCACAGCAGAGACTCGTCCTGACCCTCCAGTCGTCTGACTTGGGTATTGCTGCAGGATCCGGAGTACGTCCGAGGACCTCAGGAACCATGCCGAAACCACACAGCGAAGCAGGGACTGCCTTCATTCAAACCCAGCAGCTGCATGCAGCCATGGCTGACACCTTCTTAGAACATATGTGCCGCCTGGACATTGACTCCGCACCCATCACGGCCCGCAACACTGGCATCATTTGTACCATTGGTCCTGCTTCCCGGTCTGTGGAGATGCTAAAGGAGATGATCAAGTCGGGAATGAACGTGGCTCGTCTCAATTTCTCTCATGGAACTCATGAGTACCATGCAGAAACTATCAAGAACGTGCGTGCAGCCACAGAAAGCTTCGCCTCTGATCCCATTCTTTACCGGCCTGTTGCTGTGGCTCTGGACACAAAGGGGCCTGAGATCCGGACTGGACTCATCAAAGGCACGGCACTGCAAGAAGTGGGAGCTAAAGAAGGGAGCTACCCTGAAGATCACCCTGGACAACGCCTACATGGAAAAGTGTGATGAGAAACACGCTGTGGCTGGACTATAAGAACATCTGTAAGGTGGTGGAAGTGGGCAGCAAGATCTACGTAGATGATGGGCTGCATTTCACTGCAGGTGAAGGAGAAAGGCGCTGACTTCCTGGTGGACAGAGGTGGAGAATGGTGGTTCCTTGGGCAGCAAGAAGGGGGTGAACCTCCCCGGAGCTGCTGTGGACCTCCCTGCTGTGTCAGAAAAGGACATCCAGGACCTGAAGTTTGGGGTGGAGCAGGATGTAGACATGGTGTTTGCGTCTTTCGTATCCCAGGCAGCCGATGTGCACGAGGTTAGGAAGGTCCTGGGAGAGAAGGGCAAGAACATCAAGATCATCAGCAAAATCGAGAACCACGAAGGTGTCCGCAGGTTTGATGAGATTTTGGAGGCCAGTGATGGGATCATGGTGGCTCGTGGTGACTTGGGCATTGAGATTCCCGCAGAGAAAGTCTTCCTGGCTCAGAAGATGATGATTGGCCGATGCAACCGCGCCGGGAAGCCAGTCATCTGTGCCACACAGATGCTGGAGAGCATGATCAAGAAGCCCCGCCCCACCCGTGCTGAGGGCAGTGATGTGGCCAATGCGGTCCTAGATGGAGCAGACTGCATCAATGCTGTCAGGAGAGACGCCAAAGGGGACTACCCTCTGGAGGCCGTTCGCATGCAGCACCTGATTGCCCGTGAGGCGGAGGCCGCCATCTACCACCTGCAGTTATTCGAGGAACTCCGCCGTCTGGCGCCTATCACCAGCGACCCCACAGAAGCTGCTGCCGTGGGCGCTGTGGAGGCCTCTTTCAAGTGCTGCAGTGGGGCCATTATCGTGCTCACCAAGTCTGGCAGGAGTGCTCACCAGGTGGCCAGGTACCGCCCGCGTGCGCCCATCATTGCCGTGACCCCCGCAATCCCCAGACAGCTCGCCAGGGCCCATTTGTACGCGTGGCATCTCCCTGTGCTGTGTAAGGATGCAGTGCAGGACGCCTGGGCTGAGGATGTAGACCTCCGTGTGAATTTGGCCATGAATGTTGGCAAGGCCCGAGGCTTCTTCAAGAAGGGAGATGTGGTCATTGTGCTGACTGGGTGGCGCCCTGGCTCTGGCTTCACCAACACCATGCGTGTAGTGCCTGTGCCTTGATGGCCCTCTGGAGCCCCTCTTCTAGCCCCTGTCCCGTCCCCTTCCCCATCCCATCCATTAGGCCAGCAACGCTTGTAGTGCTCACTCTGGGCCAGAGTGTGGCGCTGGTGGGCTGGGACACCCGGGAAAATTACTGTCGCTGAAACATGGAATAGAGCCCAGCTGTCTGTCTATCATATGGCCCTACCCAAGCCAGGGGTGACAGAGGAATGCAGAATTGGAAACCCTCTGGCTTTATCACAAAGGGGCAGCAACATCTCTGTGTACTTTGCTCCTGTAGAAAGTTGCCCAGAGAACTCCCAGCCCTGGCCTGGAGTCAGGAGACAGCTAGAGTAGGGGTTTAAGGCATGGGGCCCAGGTTCCTGTAGAGATGATAACCTCTGGCCCCGGGCCGGACTTGCTTCCCCAACAGCTTTGGCCTCCCCCACTGCTCCTTGCGCACTTCTCAGCTGTCACTACAGTCACACCCTCCACCTCCCATTCTACTGTGCAGCATCTCCAGGCCTGTTGCTATAGTGCCCACCTGAGTGTCAATAAACAGCAGCTGAAGAAAAAAAAAAAAAAAAAAAAAAAACTTTTCCTGGGAGACACAACACATATCTGCTGTCCACAATGAGGTCGCCTACAACAGACCAAAATACAACTACTACTGATGTCCAACTTGGTGAACCAGTGAGTTTTATTGGGGTCACTTACAGGAGGATGGGTAAGGGGTCACTTAGAGGAACAAAGACAGCTGCATTACCAAAGCACAGGTGACAGCCCACAGGTCACTTACAGGAGGATGGGTGAGGGGTCATTTACAGGAATAAAGACAGCTGCAGCATCAGTATGGGTGACAGCTCACAAAATCTGGGAAACCTGGAGCACACTGCACAACCACAGGCATCTCAACAGGTTGGAGAGCGTCTTTTCCAAGTGGCTCTGATTTAAACCTCTTGGAAGCAGCTTGGCTGGTTTCTACTTCCTCCGAGCAGAGCAGCTGGTCTGGTCTGAGAGTCCTTACAGCTCTGCTCCCCTGAACAACTTACAGAGCAGCTTCCCGAGAAGGGGAAGCTCGGCTTTTATTGCTTACCTTGCAGGGAGGGGCCTAATTAATCTGGTCAGTTTCAGGGACTTCTGCAGCTATTTTGAGTTGTTTACCTTTCTGTTTCAAGAGCTTCCCTGTGGGATAGAACGTTTCAGTCTCTGAAGAAAACTGCTACAAGACAGTCCTCTCCTTCCTTGTAATTGAGACATTCTGGTTTGTTGCTGCAGACACTAGGCTAGTCTAGGCACGAGCTTTCAGGGTCTGAATTCTGCGGTCTCTGCCTCCCATCCTGCAGGTCATGCTGGGATTGTGAGTGCACTACCATGTCTGGTTTTATGTGTGTTCTGGGGATTCAAACCCAGGTCTTCGATGCTTGCACAGCAAGCACTTAGCCCACTGAGCCATCTTTTCAGCCCTGAAACCATGCTTGTTTCCCAAAGTTGATTGGTGCCGTGCCACGGAGCCATTACCATTCAGGTCATTCTCATCTAGGCTGCGTTATCCATCGTCAGTGTGATATTGTTGCTCATCATTAGCAGACGCGGTTTTGGGGTAGGACAACATGATTTGTGAGTGGGCATTTAAAACCAGAAGCAGCATTAAGAATCAGCATTAATCAAAGCTGCAGGGGAGTGATGGAAACCAGACCAGCTATGAAACTCAGAACAGGACGAGCCTTTACAATTGCGGTGTGAATTTCCAGGCCAAACCGAAGGCAGCCAGCTGGGATAAGTGGGTATGGCTGGAAGAATGCAGTAAGTAAACGCCAAGGAAGCCCCAGTGTGTTTGTAAGGAGGATGAACCCAGGGGCCTGGACACGGCCCAGCCTTGGTGCAGACTCGGGACAGAGCCCCAGAGGTGCTGGATGCAGCCACCTGCCTAATCTGGGATGGCTTGGGGAGGTGGGAAGGGGATGCAGGAGCCTTGGAAGGATTCTACCACAGAACAAGATGTTTACTGGCCTCGAAGAACAAACTTCAGTAACCCCAAGAAAGGAAGGGCTGCAGGGTGGAGGAGAGGAGAAAGAAGAATCACCAGAGGAGAGTTTCTCACAGACCACACAAATGGTGTTTGTTTAGAAGGGACAAGGGGCCACAGTCAATCATGTGACAGCAATGGGTGGGCTGACATGAATCAGGGAGTTAGTCAGCACACGCAGACTGCTGCCCTACCCCAGCGACTGCAAATGGTCCCATCCTCTCCGAGGATGCTGGCAGTTCCCAGCCAACCTCTCCAGGGAGTGATTGGCATTCTACAGAGTTCTGTGTTGTCAAAGAGCACTGTGGGAGGAGGGGGCAGGCAGAGTACACCCTGCAGGAGCCAGTGCTCTCCTTCCACCTTCTGAGTCCTGGGGATCAAAACTCGGTTGGTAGACTTGGCAGCAAGTGCACTTACCCACTGAGCCACCTTGCCATCCCTCAATACGGCTTTTTTACTTCTGACTTCCAGCGGGTTCATCATTATTCCAGGGGCCTGTATACATAGACGCAGCTGGCCAAGTTTGGCTCAGCCGTTTCTGTACATAGAGTTTTATGGAACCACAGATTCGTCAGCTTCTTTACCTGCTGTCTCTGGCTTTTTGGCTATATTGAACTGATGTGGGTAGTTGACACAGACTTTCTTAAGGCTGAAAACATTTTCTGACTTAGGTAGAGTGGACACAGTCCGTAGCTTTTAACCCAAGTTCATTACCGAGCCCTTAGGTGCCAGACTACCTCTTCATGACCTCGTGGGGCCTGTGTGCAGTGCATCTCTCGCCTGTACGTCAGCCATCACTGCCAACAGAGACGAGAACTGTGAAGAGTAAATGACAGTAAAAGTACTTTCTTCTGGTCGCAGCATTTTGCTCTGACTTCCTATAGGCAAGAGAGAAAGCAGGAGGCACCTAGCCTAGAATCGGCGCGTGTTCCGCTCACTTGCCAACCGTGTTCCACACCTTGCTGGTCTACTGTTCTCCTATCTCGCCCAATGTCCTTGCTGATCAGCTGTAGGGCAGCCTTTTCCCACTGAAATCCTCAGTACCCAGCGATGGGGTATGGTGGTATAAACCTATAATCCTATCATTTTGAAACTGAGGTAGGAGGGTTTTCAAAAGTTCAAGGCCGTCTTGGCTACATATAAATTATCAGGGGAGCATGCTACTTATACAAGACCCTGTCTCAAAAAGGGAAAGAAAGCTGACCAAGGATGTAGCTTAGTAGTATGTATTTTGCATGCATAGGGCCCTGGCATCAACCCCAGCATGGAATAGACACAGGTTGTGCTGTTGGCCGGAGGTGGGGGAGGGGCATGGCTGTAAAGCCCAGTGCTTGGGAGGCAAAGAGAGGAAGATGAGAAACTTCAGGATCATCCTAGCTGTGCAGTGAGTTTGAAGCTAGCCTGAGACATGAGACACCTGTCTTAAAAAAAAAAAAAAAGTGTCCCCTGAGTCAGGAAGACTCAGCCAGCCATGAGCAGCCCGTGGGCCAAGGGAAACACGGCTTGGCTTTGCTTTGCTTTCTGATCTGGTTCCCTGGTGGTTTCTTTTGGCTTCAACCACAAAGAAATTCCGAAGACTGTATGTCCTCGGGGAGTTTGATGATTAAAGTGATTTTCCTCTCCTAAGTATCATTAAGAGGAGACCACACCCTTCATCCCTCCCTTTCACGGTGAACATAATTCAAACCAGCAGGGAGAGCAAAGGCAATTTATGCTTGAACACCGACCGAGCTTTGAATTCTCCTTTCCAGCCTGGGCTAGGGCCATTGAGAGGCTGTGAACTCCTGGACAGATGAGTTCAACAGCTGTCCTGGTGCAGGACCATGCAGAGTGGGCAGTGCTGCCTGCAGACTGACCACACACCTTGGACAACCTGCAGAAGCACACCCCCAGGGGCTGGTTGCATGCATTTCGTGCTCCGTGCCCAGGCTGGCTCCTGCTGCCCAGTGTCCACACTTAATCAAGGATGTCTGGTGGGTTAGCCTGCATTCAGAGCTACTTGCTCAGTTAAGACCAACTTTAAAGTTTGTGTCTGCTAGCCTATCAAAGAGTAGAGATCATAAATAATAGAAGTCTTTTCTTCTGGCTTATGAAATGTGACCAATCATGTAAGGCAGGAGTCATTAATTAACCATTTGTTTAGAATCAATAAAAACAGAGATGCACATGTTTTCCTATCTCACTGAGCATCTTTTAAGGAACAAGTCGTGATAACTGCCTCTCAGCAAAGATCATGTGGCAGCATGTATGATTTGCCCTGTACACTTACCCAGTCCACCTGCCTTTAGGGACATCCCAGGGTGACCCTCTCTTCCTCTGGGTTCTTGATCTCGAGCTCCCCATGCCCTCTGACTTGGTTCTCCTTGGAAGTGGCCTCTGGACTGAAGTGTGGCAGGTGAGCAGACATGAGGTGTGCAGGCGACTTGAGCACGGTAAGCCTTTTTAAAACCGTCATCCCTCCGCTCACAGCCCTTCACTCCCCCTCCGCTCGCTCTTCTTTATCGCACTCGAAGATCCTGCTCTGCAGTCTCACTGAAGTGAGCAAGCCTTTCTCCTGAAAGTGTTGGCTCTGGGGTTCTAGAATGGTCGGGCATCCCTTTCCTTCAGTTTTTCCTTTCCCCGGTCACAGTGGCATTTGAAAATGGCCCACAAGCGCCACCGTGTGGTGATCTGGCATCATAGCTCACTAGGTGAAGTAGGAAAAAGAGACTTTAGAAGGTAGCTTGGAGACCTGATCCTATCATGGACGGTGGTGTTGGGCTAAAGGTAGCACTTATACCCATATTGACTCTCGGTTCATGGATAACTCCAACTACAGAAGCCCGGGTTGCATATATTATCTATCAAGTTTGTCCATCTGTCTTATCTTCTTCTATCTATTGAGTCTGTCTTTTTGTCTTCCGGGTCTGTAGGAGTTGGGTAAAAAGCGGCCTCGACCGTTTCTAAAAGTAGCATTTTTATAACTAAAACCCTGCTGGTCGTGGCTCGGAGGCATTGTCACAAAGGCCGTTCATTTAGTTCATCGCATAATCTAGGATTCATCATCATGACTCCTTCGTCCAAGAATTAAAATAGGATCGTCTTGTGATGACCATGCGAACTGGCCAATAGAGGCAGGAGGACTACTGTAATCAAGTGAAAGTGGAGGTGTGGGGAGGCCCAACCCCAGAGCCCCCAAAGTGGTCGAGTTCCAATTGCCTTTTTGTACCATAGGTGTGACACCTGTAGTGCTCTAGTTGGCGTGTTAATAAGATTATGTTAGTTGATGCGTATGAGTGCTCTGCCTGCATGTATGTTTGCACACCACGCCCACAGATGTCAGAGAAGGGCATTGGATCCTCTGGAACTGGAGTCATGGATTGGTTGTGAGCCACCACGGATCGCTAGGAATGGAACCCAGGTCCTCTGTCAGAGCAGCCAATGCTTTTAACAAAACAGCCGCCCTCGCCCCCCGCTCCTATGAACTGTCTCCTCAGGCTCAGACAGTAACAGAGTGGCTCTGATCTGATTGGACCACCATTAGGAGGGTTCTCGTGGGCCAATGTCAGATAATAAAGTCACGCAATCTACATGGCATCCCTTTGATCCTCAGGCCCCATCTTTCCGGACAAGGATAATATGAGCAACTATCCCAGCCATTTCTAGCAGAAAAATACACTTGAGTCAAGGGCTGACGGGCTCTAGTGACTTCTCAGAGACAAAGTTTGCTTTTGAAGTTTGGTTGTTGTTCTTCAGTGGATACTTTCAATCAAGATTCTGGGTAGAATAGACATCATCACTCCTGACACAGAAAGCCCCCTCTGTGCCTTAATCAAGGAAGACTTTGATTAGCCGGCAAAGTAACAGCAGACCACATATACGGGAGCGCTTGTCTAGGGGACAGGAGGCCCGTACCTGGCTTCTTCCTCTGCCCTAAGAAAGACGTTTCTAGGCCCCAGATGCCCCTTGCCTTCACCTTGGACAACAGAGAGGCCTCTAGATATCTCAGACCTGGCTCGCCTTTCAAGGTTGCCTACACTTCCCCATCATGGCTTTATCTCCCTCTGCTTAAACTCCAAGAAGATCCTTTCCAACTCTAGAGGGAAATGGTGAGGCCTGCGTGAATCTTTGTAGGACTGTTCCATTTGTGCTACAGAAAGCTGAGTTCAAAGGATAAAGTTGTCGGGTGGTGGGGCTGGCAACAGAGTAGGGGATGTGCACCTCAACTTGGAACCCATCTCCAGGATCCACGCCCACCCAGGCATCTCAGACTCCATCAGGAAAGGGTGCAGCTGCGCCCTCCCCACTTCTGCACAGCTGTGATCTGCCAGTCAGAGGCTTTATGAACAAACATGCATCTTCATTTCTCTTAGACACACACCCAGCAGGGGAATAGCTGGGATCCATGGTCATCCTACGTTTAACTTTCCATGGAGTTTTTGAAGACCTTCCCGTGGGTCAAAAGAACAGGAGGCAGATTCAGAAGACCAAGAGTTTGTCCATTAGCGCCTTAAAGCGCTCTTTCTTAAACGCACGCTCGTCCCAACAGCCCATGATGCCTTGAGTAGTAAACTTCGTACCATGATCGCGATGAGGATTGGTGTCTCTGGTGACTGCCTGCCAGGTGCTCAGTACTGAGTCCTCCTTTCCGCTCATCCAAGTGTCAGACTGACAACAGGACCCACAGCAGAACTGAGGCCCTAAGGGGGACCCTGTCTACATGCCCATCTCCAGTCAAGCTCTTGCCCAGGTCTCTGGCCCTAAGAGAAAGTGTGTTAGGCGTGGGAAGCAGGCCTGGCTTCCTACAGCCTCTCCTTTATTGCAGGTCTTTTGAAGGGTGGTATGGAGGCACATGCGGCAGAATACCCAAAGAGTGGGTTCAGAGCCTGGCTGTCTAAGGTGGTGGGTCGCTTTTCTCTGTAAAGCGTGGGTAACCGTAGCTACTGCTTTTACCCATGTTTGTCTGCAGAAAGCACCCACAACAATTTGAAACAGGCATGCCACAGGGCTTTCTTTATATGTTGTATGAGATAGCCAGGCCCCTGTTCTCCCCATCCCTGGCCAGCCCAAGCCCCAAAGCAAGTACTCCATGCCTTGAACCCCCTGCCTCCCCCCACACACAGAGGATCAGTGTGGAGACAGTTTCTGCAGTGTGTAGAACTCAGGCCCAGGTCTCTTGGTACAAGAGGTGATCCGAGTGTTTCCCTCAGGCTTGATTCCTGGCCTTGGCATCCTCCCCAGTCACCCCCAATACAGTTCCTAGCACTGCCGTGATGCAGAGTTGATGTGTTCCTTATTCCTTGCCTTGGCAATTCTTGCCCAGTATCCTTAACCTTCACCCTGCGCAGGACTAGGCAGTGTGCTGGGCACCAATGCCTTGCCCAGAAACCCACAAGCAACTTTAGAAGAGACAGCCCTGTGCCCGATCAGAGAGTCTTTCTTTTGCTTCCCTAATTACCTGGACTGACTCCCAAGCCCCTCTGATCTCACCGCACACAGCACTGTCTCAAAACAAGAAGGCCACCGAGCCACCCCTACCCCGTTTGCCCTAAGCAGCTTGCAGCCACTACCCCCCCATCAGCAGCACAAGGGGCCCTTTATGCCCACCCCTTCCTCCTCCACTGCTGCTTCAGCCACCCCCACCCAAGTCCCTGGCGACAGGGGCTGGCCGTCTTGGCAGGAGGAGCCATGGATTCACAACACTGTGCTCTGTTAGCCTGGAGCAGCGAGGGGAGGGGCAGGCCCACAGAGCCCTCTGGGAGCCAGTATGCTTTCTATGTGGCTTTCCCAGGCATTCAGGATGACAGGTTCCCTCTCTTCTGCACTGCTCTCTCTCTATCTCCCCCAGCAGCTTGCAGATACAGGGGGGCGGGGGGCTATTGTCTTCCAGGACAGACCGCTGGAACAGCACCCCGGAGGGAGAGAGGATGGTGCCCATCCCCATACATTTCGCATAGGGAGCTAAGAGGTAGTTTGGGATGTTAGTGCCCGTGTGGTACTGAATAAGAAACATGTGTTCACACCAGTGTCTGTTTATAATGATTACTTGATGGGGACAGCTGCAGAGGCCTGGCTATCCTTTAGCAAGTGATGGGATTTGACTTCCGTCCATCAGATTCCAGAATGCATGAAGCTGACATTTCCTGAGCCCTTTCTACACGGAGACCTTGCGTCCTGATGTAGCCTGTTGTCTGTGCCTCCCAGTCCTCTGTGTGGGAGAAGATGTCCTCCTCACTCTGCAGACGGGAAATGGCCACATGACTGCTCAGGGTCAGGGCAGAAGTGGGTTTTGAACCTGAACAGCCCAACGGCAGAACCTTCGTCTCTAACCACTGCCCTTCTTGGCCTCTCAAGCCACACATCTGTTGTAACCTAACGGCTTAGAAAGTGCTCCCCAAAGTGTTAGGGAACAGGGGTCAGCTCCTGTCAAGGCAGTATGTCAGCTCACACTGTAAGTAGCTTGGCCGTTGTCTGTAGAAGTCCCAGTTCAAGCATTAAGTGCATCTTTATCTCCCTGGGATATTCCTGGAGACAATATGTGCAAAAACTGCCCCCATGGAGAAGCCAGTCTGTCCAGCCAGTCCTACAAGAAGCGGCATTAATTGCTGAAGAAGGGCATGAGTGCATGTGCAGGTGCCTGCGCTACGGTAGGAACTGTCGCCCTTGATGGCTGCCCTACATGGTGGGCGGTAAAAGGATTGGGTGGAAGGGAGAACGTAAGGAAGAGAGGTGGGGAAGTGAGGAGGGAGGAAGGTAGAGGGAGGGAGAAAAGGAACACGCCGGAGAGGTGGGCACTTACCTGGTGAACTGCTTACCTAGCAGCGTCACCTTGTGACAGGTGGACAGAGGGGCAAGGTCACTGAGGAAGACAGAGATGCACAGTAGGGCCATGAGTAGTCTGTAAAGTTCCCAGAATGGAGGTGATGGTGAGGGAAAGGTACCTTAACACCCAGCACCGGGAAGGTCCTCACGTGACAATAGGTCCTCGCTAGTTCTGATCAGCTTATACTGACCATTAGGATGGGTCCTAAATCCTCTACAACTGGGAACTTATAAGATGAGGGGGGGGGGATAGGGATGGGGCAGGAAGAGAAGAGTGGGAGGAAAAGGGCAGGGAAGACGGCAGTTGGAAGGAGACAATGGGGATATGTAGTCACACAGATTCACAGAGGGAAGACACTCGGTTAACAGTGGTGGCAGAGTTCAGAGTGAAACCCACCCTCAAGTCTTCAGGTACCACCCAGAGCTGGAATAGGCAGGAATGATCCTCCCTGGAGCTGCAGAAGGGAGCCTGGCTCTGCTGATCCCTTGACTTAAGACTTCAGGCCTCAAAGAACCCTGAAAATCTCTGCTCTCACAGCTCCGATGAACTCAGGGAGGAACTCAGGAGAGCCTCCTGGCAATACCCCTGGGTGCCTAACCTGGTCCCTGCTTGTCTTTCTAAACCATGTTCCTCCTATAAAGCCTCAGGTTACATTGTAGCCCACGTCCCATCCATGGCCCTGTATCTGGTTGTCTTTACCTTTGGTAGTTTTGGTAGGAGGAGCTTGAAATTTGGGAGGCTAATCCTCCCGCTCCAGGTCACCCTCAGTTCAGTTGCACCAGACTGCAAAAAAAAGCAAACCGTGGTTCCACCTCCTTCAGCAACCCTCAGAACCCCCGGCCTGGCCGGTGAGAGTCAGGGCCCTCCATATTGGAGCTATAAATTGTCATAAGAAAGAGGCCTTTGTCGCAGGGACAGACACGGCCCTCAGCTCAGTCACAGAGACAGATTGTGCCAGGAAACAAATAACAGAAAGAGGAGAGAGAGAGAGAGAGTTCACCACAGCGTTCTTTGGAGCTTCAGGTCATCTGCCTCCCGCCTGCTCTTAAAAGAAGAATTTCCTTTTATCAGCGTAATTCCTTCGGATAGGTTTACTGGCTTATAATTCCATCCAGAACAAAGAGCCCTGTGGAGACCCTTGCCCAGACCATCTGCATGGCCTGTACCCTGCAATGGGGAGACAGAGGCCCCCTAGACCTCGGGTATCCAGGAGAGACCTGGGCTGCAGCGAGGAGACAGGAAGCTCCTCAGGTGCCTCAGGGTCTCAAGAGAGCCAGGGCCGCAGTGGAGTGTTTCAGGCACTAGGAATCAGCAGGACTAAGTCATGAATACCTCAGCTCACAAATCTACATTCACATCACAGCTGACATCTGCAGGCCAAACCCAGGGGCCTCTTGATCCACGTGGCCCCTCAGGTACTGTCACCCAGGCCCAGAAGTCCATGCAGATACTTCCACCACCCCATCTTCCATCCCCCCACCATTCCACCGGCAAAGGTCCTTCTCAGAACGTTCCCCACAAAGCCCTCAGCTCCAGTAGCCAGCCTGGGGTCTTCCCCCTGAGCCTGGAACTTCCTTGATGAGCAATTTGTAGAAGTTGTGAGCAGTGGGAGGCTGCCCTAGTTGGGAAGCCCAGAAGACCTCGGCCTTGGGTGCGGGTGGGAGGCCCACATCCTGGCTGTGGAAATTAGTACACTCCTAAAGAAGAACTTACCTGCAGGTGCGGGGATGGAGCCCAGGGCCTTGTGCGTGCCAGGCTGGCAGACTGCCACTTCGCATGTATTCTCAAACCCTTGGTTTACTCTTGTGATAGGAGCTCACTGCATAGCCCGGATTGGCTCCAAACCTGAAAATATTCTTCCTCCAGCTCTTAGAATGCCTGAGAGTTACAGGTGTGTGCCACCACACTGGCAAGAATATCTTTAAAAAAAGGAGGATGTGCAGGGTATAGCTCAGTTGGTAGAGTCCTCACCTAGCACGCACCTGTCTTGGTTTGATCCCTAGCATGACATAAAACCGGCTTGGCAGTACCCTGCAAGGTCATCCTGAACTATATGATGAATTTGGAGGCCAGGCCTGGCATACGTGAGACCCTGCCTATGGAATGAATGAGTAAATGAATGAATGAATTAATGAATGAATGAACATGAGACCTTGCCTATAAATAAATTGATAAATAAAAGATATGTCCATATTTAGAGGAGACAGAACAATGTGTGTGGGGTAGGGACTCTGCCTTATCTTTCTTCAAGTCCCAAAGCCCAACGTCCTGAACCAGGAATGGGGATCAAGAATGAATGTACAGTAGAGCCATGGAAGAGCACAGAATCCAGGCTCTAGCACTGGCGTGTCATGTAGCACGCGCTGGCGTGTCATGTAGCATGTCAAGGTTGGGCCCCAGCATCTGCAGTTCCCAGGAGCTCTGGTGTGCCACACAGTGTGAGAACCAGCTTTTTCCAGAAGGAAGGCAGGAAAAAAGAGGCTCCTGACACCCACACCCCCACCCCGTGCCCTCCGCTCCCTCTGTAGGGGCTATCTTCTCCCAGGCAGGTAACTTTTGCATGGGAGTGCGTTGCCTCTGGCTAAAGCCCAGTGAAGTTAGCTCAGGTTGACAGCAGTGAAAGAGACGCTGGATTTTTATGTCCTGAGGCTGGGAGTTCAGGATCTAGTGCAGAGTGACATGCAGGGGTCTTGTCCCCAAAGGTGAGACCTGAGTTTTTGGTCCCCTCTGTGATGGTTTCCCTTAGTTCGTGATGCTGTGCATGCGCGTGTGTGCAGGGCCATTTTAACTTTTCTTAGTAAAACAGATATGCCTGATGTGACTCCCACGGGCATTTCCTGTGGTGCACAGCCATGTTGTACCACCATCCATTTCAAGAACTCTCTAGCTCGTCCCGAGCTGCAACGCTGTACCCATTTAACACCAACTCCTCCCCCTTCCTGGCATGCCAAGCATTTCTGCTTGCTCTCTCTTCCTCTCTGTCTACTCTCTCCTCTCTTCCACAAACTAACTCTGCTAGAGACTCCTGTATCTGTGCTTTTGCGACTGGCCCTGTCACTTAGCATAACCTTCCTGAGGCTCATCTGTGATGTAGTCTGTGTCCATTACCTTCCTTTTCAATGATGACCGTAGTTATTCTCGCAAATGGACCATATTTTGTTTTTCTATTCACCTGTCAGTGGGCAATCAGTCATCTTTCTTCCCTTGGCCCGGTGAACAGCACTGCAGGGATGGTGTGTCCACATCTCTTTGGGGCCCTGCTTTTAATTCTTCTCTGTGTATATTCAGGAGTCATTGTGATTTGACTGGTAACTTTAGAGGACTCGGTCAGGGTGTGTTATCTTGGCTGGCACACCATGCTACTGGGCAAAGGGTCACAAGGTGGAAGAAGGAGACTCTCACAGATTTGCAGGGCCAGAGACTAGGCATGTAGAATGTGCTCAGCCCTGAGTGGGACCCCACATGGCTATGGCCACACATCTACATTGCTGACCCTGTAGTGGGGAGAGTGGGGAGGAAGTGGGAGAAGCAGTGAGAGTCACGGGGCTACTCTGATTCCAGCCCTGCACCCCAGCTGATCTCCTAACCAGGTGGGTGACATGCTCATGACCCCTACTCTGAAGCCAGGCAGTGGCAACAGGCGACCATCAGCTGCTGACTGACTCTACACCCCTTCTTGCCCAGCTCAACAAGCCACCCTGTGACCACAGTTGGCTCTCACCCTCTGGTGTCCAGTGCCCAGGACACAAAGCAGGAGTGATGCTCATTCTTGGCCCTTCCTCCTCCCTGGGCCATAGTTTCCTCAAAAAACAGGAGTTGTCAGGAGAAGAAAAGCAAGACTTTGGTGACCAGCCCACCAAGGCCCTTCTGACACGCTCAGGAGGGACAGTGGTTGTACCCCCATTCTGAGACCCACAGCTTACGGTATGGTGGACTCTGGTCTTGCCTTCAAGTTCCCCGGCCCCCACTCTTTAATAACTAGGATAATTTTGGAAAGTTACCTTCTCTGTATTGGACTTTGATGCCAACTGTCCCCAGGCCACAGTGCTGGAGGTAGAATGCCAGTGCCCTATGGGTCTCTAGACCAGTTCTAGAATGAGAGAAATCACACTGTCGAGTCAGATAATGGCAGTGGTACGGGGTTGGGGAAAGTGCTGCCTCTGGTCATTCAATAAGTAAAGCCAGTAGGACTTGGGGCACAGTTGGATGAGGATGGTAACAGCTGCCTCCCTGGGTAGTGGTCCCAAAAGTCTCCACCCTGCTGGGCTTGGCAGGTGGCTCAGAGGGTAAAAGGATTTTCTTTTCGGGTGTAAGGACTAGGTTTTAAATCCCCACAGCCTGTATAAAGCCCGGCATGGCTGCTCAGTGCTCCGATAGGGAGATGGGAGGCAGAAACAACGTAAGATTTCTGGAAGCTCACGGACCAGCGAGCCTCCCGTAAACAGCAGAAAAGCAACAAAGAGACCCTGTTTAAAGAGGTTGAAGACGATGACTGGTATCCAAGGTTGCCCTCTGACCTCTGACCTCCACATTCGTCCTGTGGCACGCATGGTACCCACATTACTATGGAGCATGTGTGCACACACATATACACACACTATCACAAACACACACAGACACACAGGACACACACTCAGTTGCAAATGCAGAGACACACAGGGCACACAGTCACAAATACACTCAGTCACACAGAGTACACACATGCTCACACACAGGAACACAATGCATACATTCACAGGCACACAGTGCACACACACTCACAGGCATGAATATACACAAGAACAGTCAGACACACGGTGCACACACTCACTTGCACATAAGTACACAGTGCACATACACACACACAGGCATGCAGTGCACACGCACTCACACACACATTGCACACATACTCAAGCATGCACACACACACACACACACACACGACACCCAAGTACACACTCATGTCCCCACACTGTGCTGCAGGGGCAGAAAACTTGTCGCTCAAGGTTCCAGTACTACTATGACGTGCCTGCTTGAACCTTCTTGTTCCATTCCTGCTGTCTCTTTTCCTAGCTCAAGCCTGCCTGGTCTGCTTGAATTTGGAGCTGCTCACCTGCCTTCCTTGTTGGTGCTGTCTTTCATTGTCACCTTTGGCCCAGAAACTCAACTTTTTTTTTTGTGGCTTGTCAAGCTAGCCTGGTGCTCACTATGTATTCCAAAGTGGATTCAAACGTAGGCAGTCCTCTTGCCTCAGCCTCTTGAGTGCTAGAATTATCAGTGTGAGCTACGGCACCTAGCTCTATTTTTATTTGTCTGTTGTTTTTATTGTTTTCAAGAGGTCTTACCAAGTAGTTCAGGGTAGCTTCGAATCAGTGTTCCTCCTGACTGCCTCCACCTCCAGACCCTGGTATGACCGGCATGGCCCACATGCTCAGCTCCAATGTCTATCCCTTCCCCGTCTGGACTCCTCACCTTCCTTCTTGACGTGGACCGGCCTCCCCGCTTCATGTTGTTTGTCGCAGTGTCTGTCACCTGTCATTGCACCGGCCTGGCACACCTGGCCTGCCCCTTCCTGCTGCAGATCGTGTCTCAATGTGACCCGCGGGATTAGCTTTCACCTCAAATGTTCCTTTTCTGCTTTTCTCTCTGCGGTTTAGTAAAGCATACAGAATCATATCCCTTGATCTTGTACTACGCAGAGGGAGAAACAAGGAAGTGTAGTGGTGAGGGTCACCTCTAAGGACTCTGGAAAGTTCCTCTCCTCACCTAGCAGAGCTGCGAGAACAGTCAGGGGCAGCACTCAAAGCTCACAGTGGGAGCCATGACGAGGGCAGGAGCCAAGACTGTCTGCAGGTGGCCTTCCCATGCTGTCTTTTGGTCACCTTCTGTGAAAAATCTGGTTGACTGAGCTCATTAGGAACTTTAAAACACATATACTTTCCTTCTACGTGAGGATTCACGTAGTCCAGGCTGGCCTTGAACTTACTGCATAGCCACAGGTGGTCTTGAACTTCTGACTGGCTTGCCTCTCTATCCCAGAGATCACAGGCATGCCCACCACATTTGTTTAGGCAGTGCTGGATGGAGATCAGGACCCAGGCCTCACAGACACTAAACAAGTTACATCCCCAGCTCTAGCTTCTAATCTTATTTTGGCCTTTAGCCTCCAGGAGCTGGGGAGAATAGCATCTGTCTGCCTTTGAGTGAAGAGCTGGTGTTGTCCAGCATGGACTGTAGTGAGCAAGTCAACTCAAATATATGTTCAGGAAATGACAACAGAAATAAAAATACATATGATGAAAATTCTTGGAACCTAACCTCTCTCTTTCTCTCCTTCCCCCACAGAGAGATAGATAGATAGGTAGATAGATAGATAGATAGATGGATGGATAGATAGATAGATAGATAGATAGATAGATAGATAGATAATTTATGTGTTTGTATTCCATGCTGACCATTTGGGGTTGGATAGCCAATAGGTGAGCTCTTTCCTGGGGAAGACTATTCTTCCACTCTCAGCATTCCTCAGTTGCCTGTAGTTTGTGCAAGGTTGAGGCCTTTGTGGGCTTTCGCTGGACCACATTAGCTTGTCTCTTCGTGTGGCCCTTGATCAGCTCACATTTAGGCAGTCGTGTTGGTGAGACTTCATGAATTTAGTTCCTGACGTTTCCTGGAGACACAGTCTCACAGCAAACTCCACAGTCCTCTGGCTGTTGCAGTCTTTCTGCCCCTTCTCCCACTGTGATCCCTCAGCCATGGGTGCAGGGATCCTGTTGTTAATGTGTCAGCTGGGACTGAGCTTCTCAACTTTGCATTTTGATTGGGTATGGTTTTCGGTAGTGGTTGGCAGGCTGGAAGCTCTTCCCAAAGGAGCGGCCAGGCTAATTGGAAGAGGACCAACATGATCAAAATTATAATTAAAACTAAAACTCTTGGAACTTGAGTATTAAAAAGGAAGAATATGATTACCTGGAGCAGATGTCGGTTGGGACCCCCATCAAACAAGAGAGCAGTAATTTCCTAGTGAGGCGGATGAATTTTACAAGACTAAGTGGAGTAGTTGAGCATCTAGAAAACAGAGCCTGAGGCAACAGAAACTAAGGAAGCTGGAGAAGCCGTAGGAGGGAAACAGAATGCAGGGGGAGGCAAGAGAGTCAGTCCAAAGCAGATCTTTTGCCATGGTTTCTCAAGAAATGAAGTCTAATGCTTCAACCCTGGGTCATCGAACCTAAGAGCCTCGGTCCTGATGGCTTGCGGGAAAAGGCAGACAGAGTACAGAAGACAAGACAACCAGGTCACTCCGTTCTTCCCATCCTCTGCTTCTTTGGCCCAGGCCCCCTTCCCTCACACTTCTAGGGTGCATTTCCCATTTTTCCAGGATCTACCTTGTGCCCAATCAAAGGGAATGAAACTGTCATTGGTTCAGCCATCATTCCTAAGGAGTCAGAGACCGTGCCTGATACTGGATCATCTGATAGGGCACAAACAAGACTTGATCTGACAGTCTGAGTCCGCTAGCAAAGCACAACCAATGGGATGTGTGTATGGTACGAACAGATCAGAAGGAACCAATGGGATGTGTGTATGGTATGAATAGGTCTGAAGGAATCAGTGGGATGTGTGTATGGTATGAACACAGCCAATGGGATGTGTGTATGGTATGAAAAGAGCAGAAGGGACTGGCTCTCATGAGTACAGAGGTCAGGAAGTCCAGATTCACATTTTGGATAGGGGACTCAACCCGAGAGAATTGAAGGTTAAGGTTCCAGTCCACAGGGAGTTCACTGGAGGAACCCTTTCTCACTTTGGGGCCATGTCTTTTTTTGTTCTAGTCAAGCTTTAGATTATTGAGATAAGGCCCGCCCAGATCAGGATAGGCAATCTGCTCCTTGTCACCAATTAGTGTTTGCCGTGAGACTGGGGATGTAGCTCAGTTGCTAGCCTGATTACTTAGCATGCAGAAAGCCCTGAGTTCAACCCCCAGCACTGCATAAACCAGGTGTGGTGGTGGTGACACACTTGTGTAATCCCATCGCTCTGAGGTGGAGCAGGAGAGTCAGAAGCTCAGGGTCACCTTAACTAGCCGGTTCGAAGCCGTCAGTGAGATCCTGCTCTAAGATACAAAGCAAAGCAAAAACAATACAACTTTCATCACTTCTATAAACACCGTTGCAGCAACATCTAGACTACTTGACCATCCCTAAGCATTCCATAGCCCAGTCATGTTGAAAGATAAAATGAGCCATCACCCACGAGACCTGTGGGGACCGCTCAGCTGAGGAACAGAGAGCAGCCAAGGTTCAGAGGGCAGGCAGGTCCCATGAACTTACGCAGACAGTCCTCAGACAGTGGGCTCAGACAGCAGGCCGCTGCCCTGTGAAAGGAGAAGGTTCTATGTGGTCACTGTTCCTGCAGGGATTACGCTTGGTTGTCTGTCTGTCTGTCTGGATTCTGCTGGCTGGCTTCTCTGTGTGGCAGTCTTGCTTTTTCCAGCTGTTTGTAGTCAGAGGATAGGTTTTTTTTTTTTGCCACACTTGGGGAAGACTAGACAGAACGAGGCTTCATGGCTGAGCTTCGCGTTTTGCTTGGCACCAGTTACTCCAGGCCATGGACTTTGCCTCCCTGGCCGTTTGGTGGAGAGAAGATCAAGAATGACTTCATGGCCCTGCAACAGAGCAAGCATGTGTGTCCCTGTGGGTGTGGGTGCGGGTGTGTCGGGGGGATGATTGGGGCTTTGTTCTCCTTAGGAGTGGAAACGATGATGTCTTGAAGCGTCTTGTGCTTTCTTTTCTTTTTTTTTTTGTCAGTCTTTCTCTCCCTTCAGTGATTCTTTCCACTTCTTACCCACACTGCGGCCCCGCCCACATGTCCCTGCCCATACATGTGTGCCAGCCTCTCTCAGGACAGATCCACATTGTTCCAGTTGAGATTCACATGACAACCTTGTTCATAACAAGGCTCACATTCTCTTTGTCATAGTCCCAGGAGCCCGACTCCTGTTTACACCTCATCTCAGTTTGGATTTGCAGATTTCCAATGTTCACCAGCCACCCGTGGCTACCATATTGGGCAAAGCATGGGTTCTAACTCTCAGCTGCACAATGCAGTCAGCTGGGGAGCTTTCAAATGCTGAGGCCAGGGCTGGAGAGATGGCTCAATAGTTAAGAGCACTGGCTTCTCTTCCTGAGGAGCTGGGTTTGATTCCCAGCACCTATTCCGTGGCTCACAACCCTCCGTAACTCCAGTTCTGAGGAATCTGACCCCCTCTTCTGGCTTCTGTGGGCCCTTTGCATACACATGGTGCACAGATATACAAGCATGTATATGCAGATATACAAGCAAAACAGGCATATACATAACATTTTCTTCAGTGCTGATGTCTAGGTCCTAGCTTACAGCCATTCTAAACTTTTATCACAACCTTTTAGTGTGTGTGTGTGTGTGTGTGTGTGTGTATGTGTGTATGTGTGTGTGTGTGTGTGTGCGCCTGTGCACACGCTACAGAGTGTGGATGAAGGTCAAAGAACAACTCAAGGGTGTTGGTTTCTCTTCTTCCACTATGTGGGTTCTGCTGTTTGAACTCAGGTCAGTCTTGGCAGCAAGCACCTTTATTCGCTGAGCCACCTCATTGCCCCTGTTTTTATTTTGTTATTTGGGTTTTGTTGTTGTTGTTGTTGTTGTTTTGTTTTGTTTGTTTTGGTTTTTGAAACAGGGTCTCATGTAGCCCAGGGCATATATGGAGAAGAGTTATCATGGACTTCCAATCCTCCTGTTCCCATTGGGATCAGAGGCATACAACACCACACCTGATTTCTATGTGGTTAAAGACTGAACCCAGGGCTTCTGGGTGGTAGGCGAGTACTCTCCCAACTGAGCTACATCCCCATCCCCTGGTGATTTTAATTTAAAACTTGGCTGAGCTGAGTTCTGGGCTCCTCGGGCAGCTGTGAAGGACGCAGAATCACAAACCGCGGTAGTCTAAGGTGCTGTCCTGGCGAGGCGAATCCCTCCTCTGTTAAGGCCAGCTCTCTCTTTCCCGCCTTCCCTCTGAGGCCCACACTGTAAACAGAAATTAAGCAAGCTCCAACTTGGGTCACAAGGGAAGAAAACCAGAAACAGGAGAGTATTAAATTCTGTCTGACAGGCAAGAGGGGACAAGCCAAGCTCCCTTGTCTTCTTAGGGTTTGTTTACCAACAGGTTCAGTGGGTGTTTGTTTTACCACTGCCCTTTAAGCTGGCGAGGCATTTTGCATCCCCTCTGCCAGAGTGTTCTCTGAGAATCGAGGAGCTATTAGGAGCACTGGATATTTAACATGGCTTGCCCTGTGCCTCCCTGGGATCTCATGAAGGGATCAGAGGCATTTCCATGGGGAGTCTCCATTCTGGAGAGAATAAAGGCATCGAGATGGTAGAAGACCAGGACACTGCCAATTCTGCACAGTCTATTCCTCTTTGCCCTAGACGAGTGAACTCTCCATCTTCTCAAATAGAAACCAGCCAGACTAACCGCAGGGACTCAGGTTTTTTTAATGCATCCAGAAGTGATTGTTTCAGGGAACTGATCAAATGAGGCATGAGTAATTCAGTCAGAAGGAATGCAAACACAAGCTGGGTCCCCTGGTGTCTGGGTTCAGCTCCTGGCCAGCCAGGGCAGCTCTCACACACACCTGAGGCCCCTCCTGACCAGTTGGTCCCTTACACTTCAGGGCTGCCAGAGGCCTGGTATCCATGTGGGATCAGAAACTTATTCAAGGCTTCCTGGAGGCTGGAAATCAGGGGAAACTCCGCAGAGGAGGAGGGGACACTCACTCCATCTTTTCTCTCTTTGTTTAAACTCTGTGTATGTACATAGGGAAGGGTATGTGCATATGACTGCAGGTGCTTTCAGATGCTGGAAGTGTTGTTTCCCTCCCTCGGGACTGAGATTATAAACAGTGTGAGCCCTGTGATGTGGATGCTGGGAAGAGAACTCGGATCCTCTGCAAGAACAGGATGAGCTCTTAACCACTGAGCCGTCTCTCCAGCCCTTCCTCTCTGTTTGGAGGGTATCAGTTTCAAATAAATAAACTCAGCAACTGATCCAAGAAGATAGTTGCTGGATTGTATGCACGCGGGCAATGTATATAGCTCGCTGTCTGCTACTGAGTCAGGATGTCTGTTGGTTAGGCCACCAGCTTTTGTATGTCAAAACCTTCCAGTAGAGAAGATAAACTGACCCCTCTCTCCTTGTCTAACTAGTCTGTCACCCTTATTAGCAAATAGGAAGCTTGGTCAGAGGTACAATGTATCTGCAGGTAGGTGATGCTGTTCAGTGACTTCTGCAGGATCCTTGGCTAGAGAGATGGCTCAGTAGGAAAGGTGTACCTGCTGCATAACTGTGAGGACCTGAGTTCAGATGCAGCACCCACCTAAAAAGCCTGGTTCAACCATGCATGGTCTGTAACTTCAGCGCCGTGGGAAGTAGAGACAGGATGAGATCTGTTGGCTTCTAGGTTCAGCTCAGGGTTTAGTGAGAGACCATGATAGAGGATGACAGACAGGACACCCAGCATCTTCCTCTGGCTTCCGTGGTGTGTGTGTGTGTGTGTGTGTGTGTGTGTGTGTGTGTGTGTGTGTGTGATCTCCTGTTTATAATCTGATAAATGGTGTCCCCGCACACACCAGGACTTTGAGCTCTGGTTTTCTCTCTCTGTTTCCACAAGCCTAGCATCCTTTCTCAAGACTTTGAACAAGTTTCTTGCTTCTTATTTACAAGTATAATATTCTTATTTACAAGTACATTTATATTCATCACTTATACTGTTTACAAGACGTGGAGGCATAGCTCCCTATCCCCTATGCTAAAACACCCAAAACAAAGAAACAAACAAACAACAACAAAAAACACAAGAGTTTGCTGATTCACATAGGAAAGGAATCCAAGGATTCTGGCTTCAGGCACAGTTTGGTCCAGAGGCTGAAATTGTATCCTTAGACATCTGCTTATTTTTCTCTCTCAGTTCTGCTTTCTTCAGTGTAGGCTTTTCCCCCAGGTTCTGTGTTCTGGCACGATGACTTCCCAGAAACAGTTCCAAACCTGTGTCCTCCCTGGTTCATGCCTAACAAAAACAGGCTATCCTTTTTCTGTAGCCCCGGGGGTTCCAAGTAAACCAGTGTGGTTCACTGTGAGCAGAGAAGGAACGGCATTACTCTCCAGGGCAGGCTGTTCTGCAGCCTGAAGCTTAGCATGGGACCCAGCTGAGTCTCATAGAGGAGGCTCCCTACAGGCACCTGCTAGGACACCAAGGCAAGAGAAGAGACCTTTATGGCGGAGCCTGTGGATTCCTTT
The DNA here is from genome assembly GCF_903992535.2 of Arvicola amphibius. Classification (NCBI taxonomy): domain Eukaryota; kingdom Metazoa; phylum Chordata; class Mammalia; order Rodentia; family Cricetidae; genus Arvicola; species Arvicola amphibius. Next base: position 8,559,649 of record NC_052050.1, read on the forward strand.
TGGGCAGAAAGCATGTACAGAAGTGATGCTTAGGGTTCAAGTCCAGGCTCTGCTGTGGGTGGCTGTGTGGTTATGAACAGGCTCTGGGAGATTTCTGGGATGTCTTTCAGAGCATGGCAACTGTGTTTATGGGAACCATATGAATTAGTGAGTTAATCTATCCAGAATGTGAGGTACTGTATCTGCCAAATAATATTTGGTTATATTACGAGGCCACAATGCAAGTTCTTCTGTTTACTGATTGTTGAATAGAGCAATGAATTTCCAAGACTCTTCTAAAGATACACCATGGAGGAGACCACCCAAGCCTCTCCGCCAGCTAATGAGAGTCTCTGAAACCCTGGGATGAACTTAGTTAGCAAAGGCATGTATTAGCTTTCTGCAAAGGTTTTATGAACTGAATATCTCTGAACTTCAGTCTTAAAAGAGTCACCTAAGTTCATCGGGAAAATTGGGGGCAATGGCTGGGGAGAAGGTTCGGGAAATGTTTTTTTTGTTTTGTTTTGTTTTGTTTTTCGAGACAGGGTTTCTCTGTAGCTTTGGAGCCTGTCCTGGAACTAGCTCTTGTAGACCAGGCTGGTCTCGAACTCACAGAGATCCGCCTGCCTCTGCCTCCCGAGTGCTGGGATTAAAGGCGTGCGCCACCACCGCCCGGCTAGGGTTCGGGAAATGTTGGTCATGCAAGCAAGAAGACCAGAGTTCCATCCCCTAAGACTCACATAGTCTCATCCTATTGTAATCCTGGAGACAGGGAGGAGGGGATAGGCAGACCCTGGGGATCCTAGCCAGTCAGTCCAGCGGAATTGGCACATTCCAGGTAATTGTGAGACTTCCTGAAGAAAAATGACAGAGATTAACGATTAACCTCTGGTTTCTACACACACACACACACACACACACACACACACACACACACACAAAGAGAGAGAGAGAGAGAGAGAGAGAGAGAGAGAGAGAGAGAGAGAGAGAGAGAGAGTAGGGAGCCTTCGTTTATGTCTCGTGAGCCTACTGTCAAGACACAGAGCCCGGGTGACAGGTTTGGAATCTGGAGAACACTGTCCCCCTGTGGTTGCCTCCGCACCACAGGAAGGGCAGCATTCAGATGTGTGCCTTTGCTTGCTTTCTGCTTTTGCTGTCGTGGCCTCCCCAACTCTCCCTCCCCAGGGCTGCTGTAAATAAAAGGCCATCAACATTGTAATACCTCTTGGCCACCAGGCTTTCTTCAAGTCAGAACTCGAGTCTTGAGGGATTTCACTTGGGCATACGGCATTCATACTGCCTTCTGTCCCTTTTGACACACGTTCTCAATAAGAGCAGCAGGCCCATGTGGGGGTCTCTTCCCTCCCTTATGGTTTGGAAGGGAACTGTTCTTGATAGAAAGCACCTGGTCTTTCAGGAAAAGCCTATTAAGGAAATCCCAGTGGGAGGAAGAAAAATCACACTTAAGTCAGATCCGTCCACAGCTCCTCTGCTCTGCTGTCTGGATTCAGTGTCTATTAAGTCTTCTTTGCTCATCCCCGGTCCCTAAGCCCACAGGGAGAAGTAGAATGCATTCTTAGCCTTCCTTGGAAAAGAGGGGGTTCCAGGGAGATGTGAATGAATAACTACTCACCCCACCAGCAGAGCAAAGGCATATTTCCACACATGTTCATCGTGGGGACCCAGGGAGTCTATTGGACTAGTTACAAGAATGTGGGTGACCCCCTAAAATAGCTGCACCGCTAGAAAGTCTCACCCCAATGTTGATGACAAGCTCCTCAAGCTGGATGGATAGTGTCCCTCCCTTCTGTTAGTGCTCTATGTTCAGCGTGGAGGGAGGCATGAAGGGGAGTAGCTGAATCTCAAGTGAGGGTCGATGAGCCTCCCACCCTTTCTTTCTGTGACAGAATGCCGCAGGCCTAACCTTATGAAGGGTCTTCTGTGGGCTGTCACATCTGTTCTTACTAGGACGACAATGGCAGTCACACTCTGAGAACTGTGGTCCCCAACAGCTCCAATCCTACTACATCCACACTGCATCCATAGCACAGGACTGGCTTCATCGCAGAGCGCTTCATCTTTGGGATGAATAATCTGTCATGGAGGACGCCATGTGTGGTGTAGCACACTCAGCAACATCCTTAGCCCCTGTCCACACCATGTGCCCGAAGTTTTGAAGGCCTACTATGTACCAGGCACTATATAAAAGAGGGGAAAGAAACAAACAAAACAAAAAACAGTTGGTTTCCACCCCAGAACTCCATAGAAAATACTAGGACAGAGTTAGAACAGCATGCCAAGTTATATGAGTGTGTAGACTGTGGGTTTGTGCGGGAGCATAAGATGGGTGGAAATTGATGTGTTCTTTAAACTGTGTCACTCAGTGTCATCCTGAAGAGTTCCATCTGGCCTGGGGCTTCCTACTTAGCATCATGCCTCTCTTGAGCCCCTCAAATCCATCCCTCTGTCTCTCTACAGTGCAAGGGGAACACCCGCTAGATGCCACTGGGCTCCTTCTCTTTAAGAGGAATTCCAGATCTTCAGCCTCCTGGAAGGCATTATGGGTAATGCCCCAGCTGTGCCAGACATCTGGGTGAGAACTGCCAGTGGAGGCCAGTTCTTCCAGAGATCTCCAAACTCTGCCTCTGGGATGAAATGTTAGAGTGATCTTCTGAGACCTGAGTTCTGCAGTAGGCCATGTGTCCTATTCCCCATTTCCTGCTGGCCCCAGAACTCTAGGAAGTGACCGACTGGGTAAATCCAGTCTAGTCTAAGGCAGGTCCTCCCCCCAAGCCACCAGCAGAGTCTGGAGTGATTTCGGTCCTCTCCAGAGAACTCACACCCTCCTGGGTGCCTTGTCCTCTGAGAAAGTCCCCATCCAATGTCCCACACTCCGTAAGCTCTGCTGGCATGAGGACATCTATCCTACCCAAGGCCCAAGAGAGTACAGGGCACAAGGGAGACAGGTGAAGAAGGCGGTTCTAGACCAATGCCTTTTATTTCTGTTGGGTTTGTTGGTTTTGGGGGTATCCCAAGTTATGTATCCTCAAACTTACGACCTTTTGCTTCCACCTTCCAAGTGTTCACATTGCAGGCGCATGTCACCCGGTAGAGCATATTCCGTTGTCTCTTCATTAAAATCAGATTTGTGTTCATTGTCCTCTTCCTCCTTGGAGAGAGCATTTCATTTAAACATATAAAAACAGTGAGAATTCTATACTGCCGTACAGTACAGATCCCATAGATCCCGTGTGGTCAGCAGCAGCAGCTCAGCTAAGCCATGTCTTGCCCCTTTTTATTCTCAAGATTTGTCAGCACACATCAAATGGGGGCCCCTGAAATGAACTCAGCATGCAGTGTGAAGACCCAGCTACCAGGGGCAGCCAGCTTCGCCACAAGAAAAGCACAGCCAGGGATTTAAGTCACCATTTTGGAAATTGCCAGATCGGCTCCCTTCTGAACTGTTTATAGAGACAAACCCAACATCCTACAATTATATCCGACTTCCTTTTGGAGAGAAGACCCAGAAAATGCCCACTCTTTTCTTCCCTTTCATCTGAAAAAGCTGCCCCCAAATTTCAGCCTTTGCCTATGTAAACACAGACTTAGAGGCGTATAGGGGAACACCCACCTCCAGGGGGGCTTTTATCTGCGATTATCTTATCGGGATAACACTAAACCAGCCCCTGGTAGAACAAGGCTGCTAGTCTTTGCGCTCAGTTTCTGTTCCCAACCACCAGTGAGGTTTGTAAATCCACCGTTCAAGGCGGAAAACAATTTGAAAGGCAACATTGTTTCTGGACAAGGCTGTGATTGTGACAAAGAGATTGTGTGGCTCCCTTCAACTAATAAATCCCCTGCTGGGTTCTGGCGGGGAGGGAGGAGTGGTCGGCAGAAGGATGGGGCAGCATGTTAGCCAACCTTCCCGGACCCATCTGAGGAGTTGATGTAGAGAAGTCATTCAGTACAGAAGGGCTTTCCCAGATCCCCTGCAGTCATGGGGGTGCTAGGTTGTGTTTTGAAGATGTAGAGGGGCAAAAGTTTCTGTGATAGCATTTCTGGGGGTGCAGGGGACACCTGCCACCAGTGTTCTGCCTTGTAGGTGACCGGGTGTGTTGTGTGGAGCAAGCTCATTGTATACGATGCCTAGATGTTTGAGTGGTGTGTTTGAATGTCTGTGTGTATGTGTTCGTGCCTGTGCAGGTGCATATCCACATGCATGGGGAGGCTAGAAGTAGAAGGTGACTCTGTCACTGCCACAGAGTCTCTCACTGAGCCCAGGCCTCTCCAATTAGGCCTGACTAGCTAGAAAGTCTCCATGGTCCTCTTGTGTCCGCCTCCCCCAACCCAGAGCTGATGTTACAGATGTGGCCCGGTGTACCCTGGTTCTAACCCTGGCTCTGTGAGTAGAACTCAGGTCCTCATGGTTACCCAGCAGGTGCCTCACCTCATGAGCCACTTCCCCAGCCCCTCTCTGACATCTCTGAGATGGTTTGGTGTCAGTGGTCTCAGATGCGACTTCACAGGGTGGGTGTGCCGGATCTCTACCCTCTTTCTTCAGCCATCCCCTGGCCCCATCTTGATTCCAAGCAAAAAGGGACACCTCACCAGGAGAGAACTAGGCCACGAACTGTATAAAAGTCCAGAGAGAAACCATAAATGGTGCATAAAAGTTGGGTGTTGAGGGTTATTAGCAGAAATAAAACAAGAACGCTGCGGGCAAGGTGCCAGAGAAGGCTTTGGACTTGGATCAGCACCCCAGGCCTTGGGCAGGGCCCCCAGTTTTGCTTATAAAACGTAGACACAAAATGTAGCTCCAAGGCTGCTGTGATAATAAGTGGGATCTTGTGTGTCAGTGTCTACTGGGGCATAGCACACATGTCAGAGCACGCCAAAGGCAGGCAGTAACAACAACGTAGCAATAACATCACTAGCCTTACAACAACTAAAAGTGGATACATGCAGGCACCACAGAGAGGGGAACAGGTCACTGTGGACGAACTGGGAGGCTCCTAGTGGATGTAGCTGTAGATTATAAGAGAATTTATGGGGAAATCAAAGAGTTGGGTTCGGAGTCCCTCACTAAGGGAGTGTGTTTTATTGGTTGAGCATCTGACCACAGCTGGGGGACTTTCAAGAGTGACAGAGGTGGCAAGGGCCGTCCATCCAGCCCAGCACGAGCATAGACTTGGAGGTGAGATCTGGGGTTCACTGTGGAAGGACCACTTCACAGCCCCAAACCTTTGCTCTGTAGGTGGAGATTAATGCCAGCCACCTGCATCCTGTAGCTGTCCTGTGGGCCCTGGGCAGTAGTGACCACTCTTTTGTACTTTGGATTCTTCTGCCAATGGGATGGAGGGCAAGGATGCAGAGGCTAGGGGGTTCAGACTTAGCACCACTGCCCATTTTGGTCCCTGGAACTCCCAGCTGAATACCAACATGTCTGATGTCCTCTCTTCTCCTCTGGAGACCCTCTGCTCCCTCCAGCCCACCCATCTCTGTTCAGGCTCTGCGCCGACTGTAATTATAAACATTTTTCTTTGTTATCGTCTGTGTCTCCTCCCAGGCTCTGCCCCATCGCAGGGTCCATCTGCCCATACCTGGCATCCAGGTGTCGCACATGGTCTCCTGGGGCTGCTATAACAAACTGCCACAGACTTGGGGACTTGGAACCATAAAGGCTAAATCTTGGAGGCCAGAGTCTGAAGGCAGAATTGTAGCAGAACCTTGTTCCCACGGAAGGCTAAGGAAGGAGTCTTGCCTCTGCAGTTCCTGGGGGCTTCAGGCTTCCCTGGGCCCAAGCTGCATATGTTCCCTTAGCTGCCATCTTTGCAGGCTTCCCCATCCTCTCCATGTCCAGCTCCTGTTCGTATCTTGTGAAGACACCTGGGATGGGAATTGGGATCCTTCCTGATAATCCAGGATGTCCCCAGACCCAGACCTTCCTTACAGCTCAAAACTTCCTTTCCAGATTTTTACAGTCTCTGGGACTCAGTTTTGTCGTTGGAAGCTGGTATTCGATTCCAGAAGCCTTCCTTCACCAGAAGTGTCTCTTGGAACAAATGAGTTTTCATCTATAACGTTCCAAGTCCCCACAGGCTTCAGAGTCCCAGTCGGGGTCAGCAGTGAAGAGCCCTGGTGCTTCTCCAGAGGTCTTAGTTGTGACGCCCTGCACCCACATGGCGTTCCCAACTATATGTAACTCTAGTCCCAGGGGATCCAGAGCCAGTGTCCTTTTCTGGCCTCTGTGGGCACCAGGCATACATGTGATACCCAGACAAACATGCAAGCAAGATACCTGTATCTATAAAAATAAATAAAAATGAGGAAGACGTAAGCTTTTAACTTCCTCTTTCTGCTGCCATGACTTTCACCCCATGCTGCCATAATGAACTCTTCTTCTCTCGGGAACCAGAACCCCAGATAAACTCGAGAAGTTGCCTTGGTCATGGTGTTTTATCACAGCAAAGGAAACGTGACTACACACACCATCCCCTTCTGTAAGAACCAGCAGCTGGGGAGATGGCTCAGTCAGTAGGTTAAGCATGAGGACCTGAGTTTGAACCCCAGAACCCAAGGGGTTTTTTGTTTGCTTTTGTTTTATTTAGTGGCTATGATAGCATACTCTTATATCCCAGGACTAGTGATAAGGAGGAAACAGGAAGATCCCAGGGACTTCCTGGCCACCCTCTTAGCCTATTTGGTGAGCTCTGAGCCAGGAAAAGGCCCTATCTCAAAAACGTAGATGGGGCCTAAAGAATGACATCTAAGGTTGTCCTATGCACCCTCCCCCCCCCCACACACACACAAACCAATCTCTCAGAGAGCATGCACACAGCCCTAGGTCATAATAGCCAGTCGTACAGGCTTTTACAGTCAACCAGTCTTGATGGCACTTACTCAGCTCTCCCCTAGTAGCCCAGCCGGAGCTGTAAATAATAGAAAAAATGGGTAGGTGTGGCTGAGCTTCAACAAAATGTCCCTTATGAAACAGGACGAGCTCCAGGCCTCAGAACAGTTCGCCAGTTCTTCCTGTAGGCCGTAGAGAGCTATGGATTGTTCCTGAGCAGAAGAACAGTGTGGCGAGAATGTGGGGAGTTGCTGTGGCAGCTGCAGATGCAAGAGAAAGCTGGCTTTTCCTTTCACGTTGTTTCTCAATGGCCTTTGCACTCTGAGGCCAAGGGCAACTCTCCCAAGGCAATACCGTATTTGCTGGTGCTACTGAGAAGCAAAATTCTTGCCATTCTGGAACCACCCACGGAATGGATGGTTGACTGATCTCAATTTTAAGGATAATATCTAACAATGAGGCCTATGTGCCTATGTGTGTGTGCCTATGTATCGTCCCCTGTGCGTGTGCCCTTGTGTGTTTGGTGTTTGGAATAGAACCGAAGGCTTTAAGCATGTTATTCATGTAGTCCATCACTGACCTGGACCCACGTTTGTCCAGCATGGTCAAGGCTGTCCAGTAGAGCAGCCCTACTGTGTGCCCTAGGAAGGATTAGTACCTCCCCCTTTTGCGCAGTCATGCCTGCATGAGGCCCTCTCCCAGCCTGGCATCCACTCCTGTCTCCAGCAATACTGTGTACGTCTCCTGAGCCCTTCATTCAGCCCCTCGTGGCCTCTTCTCATTCTTCCTGGCTCCTGCGAAGCACAGCTTCCTCATTCAGAGGGGGAAACAGGCCCAAGCAGGCCCAGGGCAGATCCATGGCATAAAAGCACACTTGTTTCCTTCAGGTTCACAGTTAATCAGCCCAGACACTTGACAATCACCTCAAGTGGCCTCCACAGCTAATGGCTCCTTTCTTATTTATACTTCACTTGGATTGTTTTCCACTGGAGTCAGGCCATCCACGCACAGAGAGGGGCCTGCTGATGGATGCTATTTGTGTGAAGTTGGGCACACCAGAGTTCGAGTCCTGGTTCTCTGGGGTGGGGATGATCTTGGAAGCATTTCTTAGCATCCCAGCGCTTCCATTTCTGCTGGCATAAAATGGAAGTAATTATATTCTCTTGGCAGAGATGCCCCAGGTACCACAGGGTATGCAGACTTGGCTTGCATTCGAGAGACAACTGCCACTGTTTTATTAGCTTCATCATCATTAGCATTGTGCGCCTCCCATTCCAACCCGCTTGCTCGTGGGAGTGCTGGTCCCCAGGTTCAGGATCTCTGGGTTTTCAGCAATGCTTTGCGACTCTTACTGGCAGGGCTCTCCACATCCAGGGTGGGGTGAGGGGACCCAAGCCTCGTCATTTTCAGTGTTCCTGCTGAAGAAAAGGATTTCCATGCCTCATTCACTTGGCAGGTAGCCATTCTAGAAGCCTCCAGAGAGTCTGTTCCAGGTTTTGACAAAGCTTGCTAGTCTGACCAGCAGATATTTGGTAGATATTTGGCCAAGAAAAATAAGCATACTTTTCTTCTAACAGCTAGTGGCAGATGGACCAGGTCACCTATGAATCTCAATATGTGCTTTCCCCCCATCTGGTTTTTTGAGACAGGGCTTCTTTGTGTAGCCCTGGCTGTCCTGGAACCTTGAACTGAGAGCTTCACCTGCCTCTGCCTCCTGAGGGCTGGGATTAAAGGTGTGCACCACCACCACCCAGCTTCAATGTGTTCTTGATTCGTGGCTACTCTGACTTAAACCTCTGTTGCTGCAAGTTCTGCCCATTTGCTAGAGGAACCCGCTGGCTTTCGGGCTCTGGATTGAACTTGAATGCACACGTGGATTTCTGCCAGCCATCAGTCTCTTTTCAAACATTCTTGTTAGACTTGAGCTCACATGGGTGTTCACGGCAGCCATAGAGATGTATAGGGTGGCCTCCTTCTCTGGCAGGGGCGCCCAGGGGCACATGCTGATCCAGGTGGACCTGGGGCCTGGGGACAGGGGGAGAACCTAGGCAGGGGCAATCTCCTAGGAGGAAGTGGCATTTGAGAGGCAGGTGGAGCGTGAGGGGGCAGGATCCAAGAGCAGACATCTTTTGAAAATGTGGGCAGACCACAGTCGGCTTTCAAGTTGGTCACCATGTAATGGGAGTCTGCACAACTGTCAGTGACTCCGGAGCAGGGCAGGAAATAGGAAGTCAGCAAGATAAGGCTTCAGTCGTAGAAAGGCCTGTGTCAGGGCCAGCAGAAAACTGAATTGCAGAGACCAGTCATGTTTAAGAGAAAGACAGATACATGGTCTGCAAAGTAGTAACAACATTGGAGTCTTGGTCAGTGGACAGAAATTAAAACCGAACCTGCAGATGGAGGTCCAAGGGTCCAATCGTACGTGGGGTTACATACAGATCCATCTGCTTTGTAATCAGGCAGTCATTCTGAATTTATCTGAATTATCTGACATCACCGCCTAATCCTAGCCTCCCACTTCCTGTTCATGAGTGTGTCACACAGGAAGTTGAGTAAAACATTTGGGGGCATCTGGTGCTGACCCAGGATGAAAATGGACCTTGGTGTGTCCTAAGAGGAATCCTATCTGGGCTCAGGACCTGTGGCCTGAATGTCTACATTGTCATCTCCACCACGAGATTCTGATCTTACCAATGTGTCAGGCTTTGTCCCTCCGCACGGAAAGTTATTTTTCCCTAATGCTCAACTCTAAACCACCTCAACCCCTTTAATTCTTCATATCTTAGATTCAGTGTCGCCTCTTCAAAAAGTCTGCCTACCTGCCCTTCTTCCTCTAGAAACTTCCTTAAACTTGATAACATTGTACTGGGTAGTTCCATCTACAAAACATCTGCCTAGCTGGTCCTTCTGTTTAGGTAAAGAGTTTGGGGACAAAGTTTCAGTCTCTTGACCTAGCAAGCCTCTAGAAATCCTTCCAGTAGCTTTCTGGAATCCAGAGTTATCCCAGATAAATGTCAATATTGGCTGGGCAGGCTTTCTTGCCCTTGGAATAGTGGCTTCGTGGTTGGCACTTTTATGTGTTGGTTAGCTTGTAAGGTGTTTGCTTGCCTCAGCGGGCAATGCCTATGGGCCATGAAATGAGCACCAAGTCTCTGACTCCTTCATGGTGTTACCTGACATCCGGCTGACCTCTGGCATAGCAAGCCCAGGTGCTTGCTGGGCCAGGACTGGGTTCAAGAACCCAGCTCTGACTCATGAGCTATTAAGCAAACCCACTTTTGGAGACAGCATATAGATCATGGCAAGCTATTAACAGGTTTACAGAAATAGCCTTGTGGCTCTCTGGAGACCCGCATGAGAACAGGAAACCTGCCCTGTGAGTCAGTGTGTGTCTGCCGTCAAAAGTAAGCTCCATGCTTAGAAAAGTGGACTCGGGGACTGAGGAAACTCTCTGTCCACAGCAGTCAGATCGGTGAGATTCAAAGGGCATGTGTCAGGAACACTCTCACGGCTTCCAAGGGGAGTTACCCAAGAGGAGTCATGGGCCAGGCGTCTCTGGAAGAAGGCAAGTGACAGGACCCTAGGGATGGCCCATGTTCTCTGGGGAACCAATCTCCTGGTGAGCACATTCTGACTTGCAGCTATACTTTTGGTTGCCTAGTTCTGCCTCTGCCTTCGTGGGTTTTCTACCAGCTCAACCCTTGACTGAAAAAGTACCGGGTGTGGAACTACCCATGGACCCTATTCTGTCCTTGCTACTGTCTGCATGAGCCCCAGGGAATTGGGACAGCAAGCCCAGAGCCAATCATAGCATCAGCCATGTTTCTTCTTGCTTCCCTAGGTACATACAAGCCATGCCACTTGGCTGCTCCTTTCTCTTCACCCCCATAAATGGGATCTGTTGAGACTGGGGGGGGGGGGGCATCAACTAGAGTCTTTTGCCTGCATAAGGCAAATTAGACTGTGAAGTGCAGTCAGAAATGTTCCAGAAGGTGCTAAGCCCTCTTCAGGAGCCGTAGCCGCTTGGCCACATGGCACGTTTTCAGTTCAAGGGCCTATGATCTTTATGTGATCTCCTTCATATACTTTTATAAAAGAAACAACTCCTTTAAAGACTAGGCAACCGGCTCTCTCAGAATGAAGATTCCCTCCATCTGAACTGAGAGGCTGGGCAGGGGCGTGGCTCCTACTTCATCCTGACTTGTGAACTCTTGTTTCATTTGTGAGTTTTATTGGTTTTGTTTGATTTTAGAGAAGAGAAAGTTCTAGGTTTGGGGTTATTCTGATTAAAGATGATTTAAACTGTGACTCCAGATGGCCTCTTACTAGAGAAACAGTGATATAAATAATAAGGCTAATAAGAATAATAATAATGAAGGTTTTCTGGGAGTTGGGCTTCCTTTAGGGTAGATGCCAGCTTGTGGTTGGAGGGAAGATCAGGATGAATGGTGACCACAGTCCTGAGCAGTGTGGGGACACAGAGGTCCCTCAGATCTGATAGGGGTTCAGCTAAGACAGCTTGGAAGAACTGTAAGGTGGGGCTCAGGATTCATGCACTTCTTGTGGCCCAGCTGCAGGTGAGTTCAGATCTCCTGGCCTAGGCTGCTCCTCCATGGTAGGTTCTGCTGTTGACTCTCTAGTTGTTTTCAACCCATGAAAATGTCAGTGGGAAAGCCATTCTTTACCCCTGGTGCCTGCAGGTCTGCCACCAGCTCCTCTCCTTTCCTGAAAGAAAAAAAAAAAAAAAGAAAGAAAAAGGCAAGGAAGGGACATGGCTCCTCCTAGGTACAGTGGCGGAGCAGGTTTCTTGTCGAGATGAGGGAGAGCATAGCCAGAGGCAGCGATATCTGGGGGAGTCCAGAGTAGACTTGACCCTGAGCCCTGTGAGGAGATGGGGGAGGGGAAGGAAGAGGGGGAAAAGGTACAGCAGGTGCAGCAGCCAGGAGGCCCAAGGAGAGTAGACAAAAGGACTAGATAACCAAAATGGCTGGATAATATAGAGAAGGGCAGCTAGGGGAAGGACAGCCCAGTCCAATGCCTGGGCTGGAGAGTTCAGGGAGGGGGATGTGTATGCCAGCCAGTCCCTAGCCTGTAACAGGTAGGGGCTTTGGTATGTTAAATAGGCACCTCGGCCATTTGTCCCAGGTTCGAAACCTAACATTCTCCCTATGGTCATGGTCATCTGCTCTCTCTCAGCTGGACTAGCACCCACCACCAGCTACCACCTTGATCCACACCAACCATTGCAAAGACCTAAAAACACATTCCCAAGCACACATGACCCCTTCTCTTGAGTGGCAGCCGGCTGGGCCTGAGACGAACACAGAATCCTCAGGAAAGATGTCTTCGTGACTGCTCATGCAGCACTTACAGCAGCCAGAAGGCAGAAGCAACACAAGCGTCCCGTGGATGGAGGAGCCATAAAGTTACTGGCACATGCGACGGTGCATTGGCTATAAAAGGAGTGAAGAGGTAAAGCAGTTCTCACCATGGATGGACCTTGAAACTATTATGGTCATTAGCTAGTGACCCCATACTTGCGGTTTCACAACATGCTATTCAGAGCTGGTGAATTCACAGAGGCAAAACCAGGGTGAAAGAGAATAGCTAGCTACTAACAGGTGGTGTAGGGGGCAGAGGTTGTCATGGTGATGGGAATGTTCTAGAACCCAACACTGCGAGTGGATTTTGATGTTACAGAAATAAGCTTTATCCTAGCCAGTGAGGTGGCTTGCACGTGCAATGCTAGTGCTCTGGAGGCTGAGGCAGGGGGTGTGTCATGAGTTTGAAGCCAGTGTGGGCTACACAATAAATTCCAAGTCAGTATGATCCTCAATGTGAGACCTTAACTCAAAAAAATCAATCCCAAAATTAACTTTTAAAATTATTTATATTGCTGGTAAGATGGCTCTGTGGGTAAAGTGCTTGCCATACAAGCATGGGGACCTGGGTTCAGATCCTCAGAACCTACCCAGAATATTAGGTGTGATAGTATCGGTCTGTATGCTAGTGCTAGAGGCAAGACAGAAAGAGCCTGGGTGTCAGGTATGCAGGGAAATTCAGTTCCCCAAACTCCAAAAGGCAGTCCAAATATCCAGAAATGAGCTCAACCGAGACTCAAGGAGGATTTCTGGTGGTTAGATTTATAAAAGCCAGCATTGCTCAGGAACCTGTGAAGCCAGTTGCTGCTACCAAGAGGAGTCATCCCTCCTCTTGGTAGCAGCAACTTGGTAGATAGCGACAGGAAGAGGCCCCAGAAGGTATCCAACACTTCTGTCCAATTAGAGGAGGGGAGAGGAAGAGGCCCCAGAAGCTCCTGGACCAGCTGTCCTGCAGTGCACAGTGTATCAACAAACAAGAGAGACCCCGACTCCAAATCTGTGTGTGTGTGTGTGTGTGTGTGTGTATGTGTGTGTATTGTGATGCTGTGGGTTGAACCAGGGCCTTATCTTTCAAAACAATATAGAGAAGTAATTCTTTCTCCCTAAATATGGGTCCCACCCAAGAACTAAAATTCTGCCTGCAAATTAAAATTAGTCATCCCTGTTGGCCACCTTGGCAGTGAGTAGACGAGAAGGCATTGCTTGGTTTTGCCCATCCAGGGATTTTTTTTTCTTTTTCTTTTGTGGAAATGGGACTGTTGAAACAGCATTTAGGCCTTACTTCTTACACTTATAATCGGGAGACTCAGGCCTCCGTGTGTGCGTGTAGAAGCGGATCTCTCACCCCTGTTGCTATGTATTTTTCCATTGTTTGAACGAGACTCGGCTTATTTGCTCACCTGTTGTGGATGGGCATCTGCATGGTGTCCAGGTGTGGGCCGATATAGCAGTGCTGGGGCTAAGGGCTTTCATGGTCTTCATCTTAGGATGGACAGATGAGCGAGCGCACAGCTCCGAGGCGCAAGAACTCCCTGCTAGTTGAGGCAACCTTATGGCCAGACAGTGCACAGGGTTGGCTTTATTTGCTGGTAGTCTCAGCAGGTCAAAGTCCCCAGGGCCTGACTCTGGGACTCCCAGATCCCATGCATACCTGCTCTTCAGCACGTCTACAAGGAGAGGTGTGGAGAGACCTGAACCACCCTCAGCCACCACCCTGCCTTGTGGCCTGGCCACCTGGTGCTCTTCCCTGCCCGCTTTGGGGAAGCAGCTAAAGGAACGCATTAGCAGAATGGATGGGTCATCTGAGCCTGAGCCAGACAGGCTCTCAGAATGGCAGGAGAAGGGCGGGGGGAAGATCCCTTGCGTGCTAAGCCAGCTCTGCTGAACGGGTAGGGACCGGCAGCCCTGCAGGGAGCACCCAGCCCCTTCCCACCTGCAGGCTCATCAAACACCTTGACAGGCTGCCTGAGTGGGAAGCCGGTGATGTCATCACCAGGCCTGAACAATCAGGCCTTTTAAGGCAGGACGATAACAATCAAAACAGTATGTAAGGACCTGCCACGCAAGAATACACACGAATACACACGCTTGCTCGTTGCCCCTGGGAGGCTCCAACACTGGGGTGAAGCAGGGCTTGTCACAAATATGCCTTTCTCTTTCCCTCACCAGCAGGCCAGGGAACGTAGCCTGGAGATCAAGGTTGTGAGCTGTCTAGGTGCCTGTCTGTTTGTAGAGAAATCCTCAAGTTCTTCCCCCATGTACCCCAAAGAAACCTCACCACCAAGCCCAGAGCTGAACCTCAGGCTGAACAACTAACTCTCCATGCTTGTGGGCCCCACCGCACAAGTCTAGAGAATGCTGCATGTAAGAAGCTTCTTCCAGCCCCGAGCCATGGTGACACTGGAGAGTGGCCAGTGTCACAGGACAGAGGAAAGGGGGGTGGTGATTCTCACATATTGTCTTTACAGATTTAACCCCAGAAATTGGTGCACCACAGTGAAGTTCTCCAGAGCCTTCAGCTGTGCTGAGCTTAGCTCTTCTCAAATAAGATGTCTAGGGACTGGGGGGGGGGGGGGGGGGCGGCTTGATTGGGAAGAATGTTGTGCAGCTATTAGGACCTAATGCTATGCAGAGCATTGATCCCCAGAACTCATGTTAAAACAGCAGTGCCACCAACAAAACCCCAGATGTAGTAGTAAGCACCGCAATCCCAACACTGGGCACACGGAGACTATAGGATCTCTGAGGCTTTACTGGCCAGCCGATCTAACGATCCAACCAAATTGGTGAGCTCTGAGTTCAATGAGAGGCCTTGTCTTAACAACAACAACAACAATAGTAATGTGGAAAGCGAGGAAACAGGGCTCGGTGAGTAAAAGCGCTCTCTACACAAACCTGTGGACCCCAGTCTGTATCCCCGAAGCTGTGTGCAAGCTGGATGTGATGGTGTGTCTGTAATCCAGTGCTCTGTCCAGTGAGGGAAGGCGACAGGAAGAGGCCCCAGAAGGTATCCAACACTTCTGTCCAATTAGAGGAGGGGAGAGGAAGAGGCCCCAGAAGCTCCTGGACCAGCTGTCCTGCAGTGCACAGTGTATCAACAAACAAGAGAGACCCCGACTCCAAAACAAGGTAGAAGGCAAGGACTGACACCTGAGGTTGCCCTCTGACCTCCATACATGTGCTATGACATGTGTGCACCCTCACACACAAACATGTATATACCATGCACATACATATTAAAAATGAACATTTTTTTACAATATAAGATAATGATCTAAGGAAACAAGTGATGTCAACCTCTGGACCTTCACATTTACATGCATAGAAATGCACATGTCCCCCCCATACACACTCAAGTGCACTCATGTGCACGCGTGCGCGCACATGCACACACAGAGTTGTTTGCTCCTGAAAAGGCATGGATAAACATAGCAATTAAAACATTTTTCAATAAGATGGCTGGGATTGTGGTGTTTCTATGCACACTCTCATTCACAGTCACACACATGCACTCACCTGTGTGTGCACACATACACATGTAAATACATATATATATAGAGAGAGAGAGACATGCAGATATACATAACACATACACACACATATACAGACACACATAGTTCTTTGCTTCTAAGAAGAAAGCAAAAGGAACAAAGAACAATTGAAAACATTCCCCATGCTGTTCTTCCAATTAACCAGAATGGACCAGAACCTCATCTCATTAGCTTGAGGTGTAAAGTAGGTGTAAGGTAGTACCTGTATCTTCCCTGCTGGAGATTAAGTCGGTGTAAGGTAGTACCTGTATCTTCCCTGCTGGAGATTGGAACCAGGCAACTCCTCTGTCTGCAATGGACTGATGCAGCCACAAGAAACTAACAAGACCCAAAGTGCATGCTGAAGCCTCGTAACCCTGAGGACCAGTTACCCAGCTTCTATCTACATATCTGCTCCCAGGCCTGTGGAATGGGGATAATAATTGAGACACTGGAGAGGCCTCTGAGGAGGTGAACATGCTGCTACATGTAAAATGCTGCCAACCACACCCAGCATGTAGCCACACTCAATACCGGAGAGATTAGCATCTTTTTTTTTTTCTAGCCAGAGGACCGCAGGCTTGGTCTAATGGGTGTGGTAATCAAAGACTGGAGCTGGTTTCAGCCACAGGTTGTTGCAATGGGTGCGCAGGACTCTTCTGCACAGCTCCTGGCACATGCTCCGTGCTGACTCACCATGCTCAAGGCCTGAGATGGCCTTAAGGAAAATGTCTGGGTGTAGTGGTCAGTAAATGGATTTCAAGGGATGGCCCCCGACAAAAAAAAAAAAAAAAAAAAAAAAAAAAAAAAAAAAAAAAAAAAAAAAAAACCATCTCCTGAACAAGTCACTCAGCACAAGGACCTGCCTCCCAGAAATTGGGTGGGGACCACATAAGTGCAAATCCTTGCTTTTGGCCTTGCAAGAGCCGTGGATTTGGGTTTTCATTTAAAAAGCCAGTGGAGTGTGGCAGGACAGTGTCACAGAGGGCAGGTATCAGCAGAGATGGGCTGTGAAGCTCTTCACCGTTGGTGGTGTTGTCTGGGATTCGTCTTTCACTTGGTAGGAGGGGGAAGACTTGAGTCACCCTTTGGGTCCCCTTCTTCCTGGATGAAGCTCGCTTCTCTCTCCCTGGGTTTTAGAGTTGTCCCCTTTCTTCAAAGTCCATCTTGAGTATCACTTTGTCCGTGAAGTTTCTGGATCCATATCCTATGCCACTTCCCTCCTGGCCATTAGCAAGCTTCTGGGCTGTGTAGCAGTTGTTGGCCAATGGATTCTTTTATTCCTGAGTTCCATTGGAAGTTCCTTCCTCAAGGTGGGTCCCTCCCTAGTGCCTTTTTTCCTGGCATCAGCTTAGGCTTAATGGTCCACTCCTGAGACATCGAGGAGGAGAGCCCCCGCTGGCCATGCTATGATTAGAGGGTACAGGAGGTCCCAGCACTGACTGGAAGGTTGTACAGACCATGCCTCAATATTTGTAAGTGAATCCAGCCCCTTCCCCACCTCCAACCCACTGTGATGTCAGTGGCCAAAGGATGCTGAGTGCTTAGCTCAGTACTGTCTCTTATGGGATCCTTGGGCAGTGTTGACAGTAGCTAGCATGTAAGCAGTACCCACCAAGGCCTCAACCTGAGACTTTATAATGATTATCTTCCAACCATGCAAAAGTTCTGCCAAGGAAGTTCTCCACCATTTTACAGATAAAGTAGTGGCTGGTGGCTGGGTCACAGTGTGCCTGGGGCTCTGAATTAGTTAATGTTCTCATTGCTGTGGCAAAATGCCTAATGAAAGCAACTTAAGGGAACGAGGGAGGGTTGATTTTGGCTCACAGTTTGAAAGGAGACAGTCCATCCCAGCTGGGAAGATAAGCCCACAGGAGCTTGAGATACATGGTCATATTGTGTCTGAAGTCGGGAAGCAAAGAGCTATGAATTCTGATAGTCAGCTCAACCCCAGCCCATGGAATAATGTCTTCTACCTCAGTTCACCCCATCTACAGACGTCCTTACAAACACGTTCGGAGGACTGTTTCCTAAGTGATTCTAGATCCTGTCAATGCGATCATCAACGGACTCGGGCTCCCACCCATGTGTATTTGACTCCTTACAGGTCACACGGCCTCCAAAGGCCTTGAACTTGCCACATATCTGTTTTCTTCCCTGGTGGTAAAGCCATCAAACAAGGTTTCCTCTGGGGCCACTTGTAATGCAAGTTCTCTGATTTGTAGCTATGATATGTGAGGCTAGCTTTAGGAAGACATTAGGGGTAGCAGGACAGCCATGGGGAGGTCGAGGGAGGAGAGTTAGGCTTCTGGCTGTCCCAGGGATTTTAAGGAAAACCCCAAACAATGGCCAGTCTCTTGGGAAGAATGGCCTGTGATGAAAAGGGAAAGGAGGCTGTTGTTTGCCCGGCAGCCTGGAAGGACCCAGGCCCTTGCCTCTGCACCTCTACCAGGTTGCAGAGCAAGGAACGACAGAGACAAGGTAGAAAAGAGACACTCCTCCCCTGGGGGTGTGTTTCTTCTGCTCTCCACCCAGACTGAGGAGGCCCAGTCTGTAAATGGGCACCCTTGAGGTTGCCTATACCTCCTTGGCACCTCGCATGGGGTTAGCAGTGTCTGCTGAGTCAATATTTGTAACTGAGCCTAGCCCCTTACCCACCCCCACCCATTCTTCCCACCCTCGGGGGTTTCCAGTAGCCTCCTGGCCCTAAGCAGCCTGAATTGTTCCTTTGTGTGCCTGCCCAGCCTTGGAGCACAGTATCCGTCAACCTCTATGGCTGCCACCTCTTAAGTCCCTGCAGCAGTGCCTGGCTGTCCTGTAGGTGTCACCCACCCTGGGTGGGGACAGCAGCCTACAAGAATGGCTCTGACATCATCAGGCTGGTGAAGGTTTTAGGGAGTTGGTTGTATACAGGGAGGTAGCCTGGGCTAGCCTCCAACTTGCTGTGGAGCTGAGAATGTCCTTACACTTTGGATTCCCCTGCCTAAGTGCTGGGATTATGGACATTCACCAGGTTTATTTGTGGTAGGGATAAAACCCAGGGCCTTTTGCATGCTGGGCAACACTATCCCAACTGGGCTACATCCTCAGCCCCAGGCCTTTTCTTTTCTAAGTAACTGTTCCCCTTCCAAGGTAAAAGCACTCCCCTTCCCAGGACTTGTCTCGGTTACCTACCCTTCTGGGGTAACTGTCTCACCCAGAGTGTCCTGGGGAAGTCCTAGGTTTGGTACTGCCAAATCCTCTGTCCCAGAAAAAACCCTCAGCTCTGGAGTATCCTGATTCCCACTAGGAAAGTTGTGAGTGCCTGGGAAATTCTGATGCCTTGGCATTGATCAACACACACTGGCGAACGCCTGTGGTTCCATTAGCCCCGCTACTCACCTCAACCCTAGTCCGAGGACTCTTACTTTGTTGTATTCTTGCTTGCCATTATTTTTTTTGTTGGAGGCCTGCATTCATGTTCTCTCTCTCAGTCTCTCTCTCTCTCTCTCTCTCTCTCTCTCTCTCTCTCTCTCTCTCTCTCTCTCTCTCTCTCTGCCTGCCTGTCTGCCTGTCTGTCTGTCTGTCTGTCTGTCTCTCTTCCTCTACCCAAGTATGATGTGAAATGAGATTTTTAAACAAGCCTAATTTTTAACCCCCCAAAGCTGGGCTGCAAGTAGCCATTTCTCTGGGTCTGGTCCGTCCTGGCAAATTCTGACTCCCCAGGAAAAGGAAAGTAGAAGTTTGGGCACTTAAGCCAAAGCCAACTCCTCTGAGCTGCAGCCCTTCCCCCACAGACCCTTGGCTCACCTTTCCCAGGAGAGGCCTCCTCAGGACTGCTCTTGCCCCTGCAGTTGCAGCCTGGCTCCCTGGGAGCCACTGGGAGCCACTTACCTGCCCTGGCCTCCTCTAGTGATACCCTACCCTGTAAACCCTTTCCTGGACCTCTGTCAAGGTCCCCTCTCTCATACCTGGCAGCCAGGCCCTGGTGAGAGGTCACTAGGAGGCGTGGCTCACTAGCAGGTGTGGCTGCTCAGGAAAGGAACGCTGCTATCCCCATATTCATGTGGGCTGGTAATGAGGTATTTGTTTCGGGGAGCAAGAGAAACAAAACCCCAAACAGCAACTTGCCTGGGCTCTGAGGGCTGAGGTGACAGGCTTAGGTTTATGTGCCATCCCATCTGTGCCTCGCCCTCTTTGAATACTGCTTGGAATTTTGTAGCAGGTTCTGGAAAGGAAACCCCTCATCTCAACTTTCCCTTCTCTAAGTTGCAAGGAAGGAGATCAGCCAGGCCTACCAGCCCAGGAATGCCTCGGTAGAGTGCTTGGTTAGGTCAGAGGCCATGGATGGCTGGACAGCAGGACTGTGGTGGGGACTCCTCTAAGCCATCAGCTCTGTAGGCACATTTTCTCCTCACTGTCTCCCATCCCTGCCAGCACATCCAGAAGTAAGCTCAGAGTGTCCTCTGAAGACCTTCCCTGACAGCTGAGTGTCTCCCTCCCTCCCCTCAAGTGTTCATTAGCATCCCGTGCACCCCCTTCTGCAATCCCATCACTGTGGCCACTACTGCTTGGTTGGTCCTGCCCCTGTTCCCTGGAATCCCCTCCAGGGCTTCCCAAGTTGGATTCTATGTAGAATAGACAACCAGTCTGCAGAGTCTCTATATATCCTCAAGCGCCTCCCGCCCCCAGCATCCATGGCTCCCATTCTGTGTTGGGAGCCAAGATAGCAGCTGAGGCTCTTACAGTGGAGGTGGACTCAACCACCACCTCCATCCTCACAGCTGCTGATGTTGTTATTCATTGATCCCACCAGAGCATTGTCTTCAGACTTCACAGGCATGGGTCCTGTGGTTTGTCAGTCTTCAGAGTGTCCCAGGCAAGGTGTGTGGTAAAGCTCCCTGGTGCCTGGAATGGAGAACTGGTTCTTGAGGGCTGGGGATTCAAATCACGTTCCAGAGCTGATGCAGGTGACAAAGAAGAGACCCCTTCCCTGCCCCTCTGGCATCTGCTGGACTTTGGATCTGGAGTGTCTCCTAAAGACTCACACATTGAAGGCTTTGCCCCCAGCTTATCAATCCAGTCATTGAGATGTGATCAGATTGTAATGGCTCTGGCCTCATTTTTTTATTATTAATAGATTCATAATTCAATGGCATTTTGGGGAGCTGAAGGACACTCATGGGGTGGGACCTAGTTAGAAATTGATAGAGACATGCCCCTGGAGGTTGTCTCTTGTCCTGGGCCCTTCCTCTGTGTCTCCCTACTTTCTTGATGTCATGGGAACAGCTCTGCCATGTGCTCTCTGCCATGATACTCTGTCTCACTATGACCGAGACACGGTGGAGCCACGTGACCACAGACTAAGCGCTCTGAAACTGTGAGCTGAAGCAAGCAAATCCTCCCTTCCTTAAGGTGTCTATGTTAGGCATTTTGTTAGAGCAATAAGAAAGAAACATGACGTAGGTTGGGGATTGGAACACAGCTGGCCTTGTGTGTGTGTGTGCGCGCACATGTATACACACACAGTGCCTTATACAAAGGAGAACTGATTCTAGAAGGTTGTGTAGGAAGGAGGGAAGGCAGAGAGGCTGTAGTTTCTGTAATTTCAGCCCACACCATGGTCTCAGGAGCCCATGGTATGCTCAGGATAGACTTCCTGATCACACAGCAAAGCAGTGCCCTGAAGAGAAAGACCTGGCACAATCTTGGGGTGTGGCTAGAAACCCTGTGCCAGGGCTAGGGCAGGGCAGTGACAGCGAGGGTTGCCAAGGACGGAAGAATGGGGTTTCTGTACTGCTTATCAGGGGCCCAGCTCCAGGGCAGGATGTGGAGGAGGCTTCCCCAGCCTGACTGGTGGATGGCGGGGCTTTGGGCAGGAAGTGTCACCTTGAACTTGCTGATGACCCAGGGTTGGTGACTCCATGTCTACTCCTAACATAGGTCATGCTCCTGCCTGGGTGTATGGAAGTGTAACTACTAACAATGGACTACAAGCCCAAAACCAAGCTCTGCCTCTGCATCAGAGAAGAGACAGAGTACCTAGTTTGACCCCTAGGCCAGTGGTTCTCAACCTGTGGGCCGTGACCCCTTTGGAGTTCCATATCAGATCTTTACATTATGATTCATAACAGTAACAAAAATGCAGTTATGAAGTAGAAAGGAAATAATTTGATGGTGTGTGGGGTGGATCACCACAGCATGAGGAACTGTATTAAAGGGCTGCAGAATTAGGAAGGCTGAGAACCACTGCCCTAGTTTGATCTCTTTGGGAAAAAAAGATAATTTTTTTTGGCATTGGCCTCTGCAAAAGGCCAAGAAAGCTGGTCTTGTTTGACCATGATCTAGGGAGAGGCAGCAGCCACTGGAAGATGCAGGATGTAAAGGAGAGGGCAGTGCCGCCAGCAGCTGTGGAGAAGGCTGTGTGGGGAGCACTGTCAGCAAGTTCTTGAGGTTTATTTTTGCCACAGAAATGTATGCCCAGTGTCCCCCCCCCCCACTTCCTCGAATAGGAGTTCAGGATCTTTTTGGACATAAAACTGGTTGAAGAAGCTTCTAGAAAAAAAACTATAGTTGGGTCTTCTATCTTGACTGGAAATCATAACCATGACCAAAGCAAATCAAAGAAGGTATTCAATTGGGGCTGTGATTCCAGACGGGTAGAGTGAAGGCGGTAGAAACAGCAGAGAGCTCAGATTGTAAACCGAAAGCAGAGGCAGAGAGCACACTGGAAATGGCACTAGTTTTTTTTTTGAAGCATCAAAGCCTGCCCCCAGTGACACCTCCTCCAAGAAGACCACACCTTCTAATCCTTCCCAAATAGGTCTGCCAAATGATGACCAAGTTTTCCAACATTTGAGTTAACCAAATGGAGTGCAAACCAGCTGAACGTTTCTAAGTTCGATTCTGGTAGCGTTAGTCTTTGTCTAAGAAATGCCCTGAAATGGTCCCAGGATACAGGGTCATTGAGCCCTGTATGAGATCCACGTACATATATGGTGATGGTGGATGAAGGCAAACATGATGATGAGATGAGGCGCCCAAACAAGATGGAGATGTGATATTTAATACTGATTGTTATCCCTTGTGCTCTTTGCTGGAGTCTAGACTGGCCATGGCCAGAGCTGGCCTGGTGGGCTTTCAAGGCAACAAATTATGTTCTTATCCTGGAGCCTGGGAACAAACATGAAGTGGCCAGTAAGGACAAGATAAGGCCCAGATGCTGATCTTCAGCTCTCCCTTGGATCAGTGCAGAACTGAAAAGCAAATTCCTACTGGGAGCAAAGCAGACATACAGGAGTCAATTGACCAGAAAGCCAAGCATGAGGCAACTTTCCCTTTTCCATATAGACCACCAACAATATGTTCAGGCCAGCATTGTTAAGTGATTGATGCCCTTGAAGCTCTGTAGTCAGAAGGGCCTTCCATGGAGGCACTGCCCCAGACCTGTCCAGCTAAGGTCAAGTCTTGTCCAGGGAGGTAGCTTCATATTGCCTTCCTCTTGCCCTCTGACTGGCCCTGTTCCCTCCTGTGGCATCTCTCCTTACTTTGCATGTAGGCATGAGTGCCCACGTTTGTGCATTATAAATTATAATCATGTGTTTACCTCGCCTCCCTGAATCAGTTTATGTATTGCCCCTGTGCCTACCACGTTCCCATTCTTCCTTTACCGTGATCTAATCTTCAGCTTCTACACAAAGCTGTCTCTCATAGACAGGTCCCTAGCATCTGACTTGGGCACACAACACGACAGTGCCCTTCAGCTCTTGCAGAGGCAGAAGACCAGAGGCTCTCAGAGAGCACCACCCAAGCCTAGAGAAATGCAGCAAGGGTCCTTGGGAAACCTGAGCCTGGAGCTGCAGAGTGTCACCTTCATTCTGCCTATTTATTTCCTTGGGCTGGCTTTGATGTCCCTTCTGGGGAAAATGAGATGCACCTGTCTCTGCACTACAGGAAACAGACACTCAGGTGCACAGAGGAAAACATTTCATTGGGCCTGGCTTACAGTTTCAGAGTTTTAGTCTGTTCTCATCATCATCATGGTGGGACATGGTCACATACAGGCAGACATGGTGCTGGAGAAGAATCTCAACCCAAGGCAACATGAAGTGAACCATGACACTGCACACGGGTTGAGCATAGGAGATCTCAAGGCCCATCCCCACAGTGACACACTTCCTCTAACACGGCCACACCTCTTAATAATACCGCTCCCTACAGGGGCCATGTTCTTTCAAACCAACACAGTACATGACTCCAGACACTATTCTAATTCTGTGTTATTCTAATTTCTTCTCTGTTACTATGATTCAGACACTGACCAAGATCAACTCAGGGGAGAAAATGGCTTATCTTGGCTTGCAGACTCCATTCCATCACCGAGGGAAGTCAGGACAGAAAATCAAACAAGAACTTGAAGCAGAGATCGTGGAGGAGCTCTGATTGCTGGCTTGCTCTCAGGCTTATCC
Organism: Arvicola amphibius; assembly: GCF_903992535.2. Taxonomy (NCBI): domain Eukaryota; kingdom Metazoa; phylum Chordata; class Mammalia; order Rodentia; family Cricetidae; genus Arvicola; species Arvicola amphibius. The sequence continues at coordinate 8,583,836 of NC_052050.1, forward strand.
TTAGTTAGCTTTCTTATACATCCCAGGACCATCGACCCAGGGAATAGTGCAGCTCACAGTGGACCGGGCACTCCTAAACAATTAATAACAAGACAGTGTCCACTGACATCACCCACAGGCTAGTCTGACCAAATGAATTCCTCTCTAAGATTCCTGGGCTACGTTAATAGTCAAAGTTTACTAGGACTTGTGCCTTCTTGACTTTTTTTTTTTTTTTTGCAGGAATTTGGCCATTGGAATTGGGATCCAGAATTTTCCCGAGGGCCTGGCTGTCAGCCTCCCTCTGCGTGGAGCGGGCTTCTCTACCTGGAGAGCCTTCTGGTGAGTGTGCCAGCCCGTTAGCTCAGAAGGGAGGGATGTGGACTACTGGGCGTGAACTCATGCTGGTCAGGCTCATGCTGGAAACCAGTGTGGGGCGTCTCTGAAAGAACACCACAAGTGTGGGTGAATGCCGTACACACAGTAGAGACCCCAAGATGCAAGCTCATCTCTTAACCTTTGACCTTTACACAGCTGGTGTGCATGACTGTGTCCCCTTTCAAAGGCTTCTGTGGAAAGCAACCCATGGCCGTCACACTAGCCACTTACCCCATAACATGTCTCCTCTAAATGTCACAATATCCCCAGCTGAGGATCATCTTGCCACGACCTGACCCAGCGAGTCATTATAATATAGCTTTTTTCATACGTCCTCCACTTGGGACACAGGCCTCCCACCTTTCTCTGCTAAAACAATCACCGATCCATAACATAAGGTCACCACACTCATGCAGACTGCTGACAGGGACAATTTTAAAATGCCTTCCATTGTATAAGACCCTGTGACTTGCAAGTTTGTCCAGGTGCTCAAGTGACTGCGTTTCCGCCCTCTTCAGATCCCTTTCTCCTTAGTCAGAGACCCTCAAGTAGAAGATTTGAGAGACAAGGGAGGTGGGTGGCCTTAGAGAGGTTCATAACCTACCAAAGTCACAGTCGTCATTTCTGACAGTCGAGGTACCAGGGAGAAAGGATGGGGGAGATGCAGAGATTTGCGGTCGGCACCAAGATTGGGAAGTGAAGCTTTGTTCTCTTCCTCAAACTCTAGTCTGGGCTTGATGTCAAAGCCACATTTTCCAGAGACAACAAGGCCACAAGCAGGGGTTGGGTACATCAGAGGGCTGTCTGTCCTGCTGGTATGTTTGTGGAAACACACACATACACACACACACACACACACACACACACACACACTCCAAACTTGTTTTTTAAAAGAGAAAGATACATGCTATAGCAAGAATATATCTTGAAAACATTATGCTAGGAGAAATAAGCCATCCTCTCTTCACCCCTCAAAATCAAACAAAAAACCACATATATGATTCTGTTTATAGGAAATATCCAGAGGCAGCAAACATATAGAGGGAAAAGTGATGGAGAGATTCATGGTGATGGGCTGGGAGGAGCAAGAAATAGGGGCATGGCTGCTAATGGCCATCAGCTTCTTTTTAGGGTGATAAAGATGTCAGAATTGATGGTGATGCTCACTTAACCTTGTAAATCTACTAAAAACAGTTGTCTATGCAGTAAATGTTACATGGGTTGCAAATTATGTCCCAATCAAATTGTCATTGTCAAAAGATATAGGCAACTTAAAGATCCAAAGGCGATAAGGGATACGAAGCTACCGTAACTGCTTCAGTGGGATCTGAGCAAGGAGCGGGAGGTGCTTCTTAGAACATGGCCAGACCAGATGCCCACCACACACGTCTGCTTTCTAGGGTTGAGTCTGGGCAAGTGTCACATCTGCTTGGATCTCCCTGCACTGGCCAATGTCTCTGTTTCCTCCTTAGGTATGGACAGCTGAGCGGCATGGTGGAGCCCCTGGCTGGGGTCTTTGGAGCCTTTGCCGTGGTTCTGGCCGAGCCTCTCCTGCCCTATGCGCTGGCCTTTGCTGCTGGTGCCATGGTCTATGTGGTCATGGATGACATCATCCCTGAAGCCCAGATGAGGTGAAGAGCTTGCCCAGCTGTCTCCCCTTGCTCCAGGTCTCATCTGAGACTCCCCCACCTCACCCCTGCTGCTTTCACACTTGTCTGCTCTCCCTCTCTTCTCTTTTCTTATCCCCAAGATCTCTCTGCCCTTCCAATGGTTGTTCCTGTCCCTCCTCTGCTTGCTAAAACTGAAGTGAAAAGAAAAAAGGTGACATCTCACAGTGGCATAAGGCAGGGGTCCCTAACCCTTGGTGAAATAGACTGACTCTCTCTCTCTCTCTCTCTCTCTCTCTCTCTCTCTCTCTCTCTCTCTCTCTCTCTCTCTCTCTCTCTCTCTCTCTCTCTCTCTCTCTCTCTCCCTCTCTCTGTTGGAATGAGGAGAACGGTGGACTCAAAGATGCAGACTGTAGCCGTATATCTGTGCTTCATTACCTTGCCATGGGCCAGGTGTCAAGGGGGATTGTGGGCAGAGTAGGGACCTTGCATGGCTTCATTCAGGTTTTTTTATAACAGAATAATTGTGAAGCTAGTTTATCATATCAGATCATCGCCTTTCATAAATAATAATCAGGGCTGGGGAGATGACTCCCCAGCACCGTGCTTGCCACACAAGCATGAGAACCTGAGTTCAGTGTCCAGAACCCACATAAAAAGCCAGGCACGGTGGAGTATACTGTAATCCCCGCACTGGAGAGGTAGACACAGTGGATTCTTGTGACTCCATAGCTAGACAGATTAGTCTGATCGGTGAGTTCCAGGCCAGTGAGAGACCTTGTCACAAACAACAAGTAGACAGTGCCTGAGGAGGAATGACTCCCATAACTGACCTCCATCCTCCACACACATGTGCACACATGTATAACCATGTATACCTCTATCTATCTATCTATCTATCTATCTATCTATCTATCTATCTATCTATCTCTATCTATCTATCTCTATCTATCTGCCTATACCCTCTCCCCATGCACATGGAAAAAATGCAGTTACTAATTTTTAGAAGGTGTGTGTGTGCACGCGCGCATGTATTCATAGAGGCCAGAAGTCAGATTCCTAAAACTATAATCACAGGCAATTGTTAGCTGATTAATATGGATGCTGAAAACCAAATGCTGGTCCTCTACAAGAGAAGCAAGTGCTCTTGCCTGCTGAGCTGTCTCTCCAGACTTTCTGTACTGACTGCTTTGGTGTATCAACTTGACTCAAGCTAGAGTCATCAGAGAGGAAGGAGCCCCAGTTGAGAAAATGGCTCCATGAGATCCAGCTGTAAGGCATTTTCTCAATTAGTGACCAATGGAGGAGAGCCCAGCCCATTGTGGGTGGTGCCATCCTGGCTGCTGGTCCTGGATTCTGTAAGAAAGCAAGCTGAGTAAGTCATGTGAAGCAAGCCAGTAAGCAGCACCCCTCCATGGCCTATGCATCAGCTCTTGCCTCCAGGTTCCTGCCCTGCCTTCCTTCAGTGATGAACAGCAATGGTAAAGTGTAAGACAGATAAACCTGTGTTTCATCAGAGCAATAGAAACCCAAACTAAGTCATCTCCTGATCGCTACTTTGTTATTCAAGCCTGAGCTGGAGAACCATGCTCAAAGGATTTCCCTGTGCTGCAGCCCCAGGAACCATAGCCTAGTGAGGACATTGCTCAGGACTGGGACTTAGCATTCCCTTGGCCTCTGAAACCCACTTGTCCATGTTGCCACCTTTAGTAAGATACTTAGTGTCATAGCTGGGTATTGCAGAAGAGGCTTGGACAAGGCCATAGAAGTATCAATTAAGCCTTTCTATTTCCCTCTCCTTTCCTCCTAGTGGCAACGGGAAGCTGGCCTCCTGGGCCTCCATCCTGGGATTCGTGGTGATGATGTCCCTGGATGTGGGCCTCGGCTAGCTCCAACAACCTTGGGACCCAAGGAAGAAAAGTGCCAGACTCCTGCAGGACTGCGAGCCTCTCTCTTCACCTTAATATCCCATCCCTTTCTCTCCTCTCTGCCTCCTACCCGGATCAGCTCTGATTACACTTTGACTTTTCATTTTGCTTTGGAGGGAGAAGCTGGTTTTCTTTGTAATCTCAAGGAGTCATAGGACTGTAGATTTGTGTTTGGGCCACTGAGTGGAAGGAATCTGTCTTCAGTAGGCTTGTCAAGGCCAGCCCCTACTGTCCTACTTCCAGCCCCCTCACTAGACTCAACTGCAGCTCCTCAGGGTCACCTCCAGAAGTCAGCTCTTAGGACACAAGTCCTGAGCGTGTTGGCCTAGGGTCTTAGAGCAGGTGGCCAGAGCCCCTTGTGCTCTCTCAACCGTGGACCTTCTGTCCACCTAGAATGCCACCTAGAACACCAGGACAGACGCATCACGAACACAGAAGGCTGAGCCAGCTCAAGCAAGGTCTGCTTCTTCCAGGGAGGCCGCATGGGACGGCCCCCACACAAAGGGTAGGGAGTCAGCTAGTCTTTCTCTTTTGTCCTAAGGCAAATATTGGCATTACTGAGGCTAGAGAAATTGGGAAATTAGGGTGACCGTGAGCACACACACAGTGTACTCTGAAAAGCAGTAGGAGTATGGCTTTAGGCTGAGCCTCTGCTCCTGGCAGGTCAGAAGAACAGAGCGATTAATTAACCCTGATGTGTTTACAGCCCTTGTTTTTCCCTAGAGACTTGTGGATACTAGCAAAGTACTCAACCCCTCCTTCACTGATGGAGTTTCTTAAGTTAGCTCTAGGGGATGAGTGACCTTTGGAGTCAGCTAAGGCTCTTTCTCCATTGGCCATTTGGAAACATAACCCACCCAGACCCCTGAGCTTCGGTAGGCTTTGACAGAATCTAGCCAGAGGGCTCCCAGTGAGAAAGAAAAGGGGGTAGGCAGGTGTATTTTTACATTTCCTTTCTTAGAAAACTTCCCAGCCTGAGGTGACCCTGAGGAATAACTGGACCTAGATTAACCTGCTCCATCAGACATGTAACTCCTCCAGCAGGTCTCACAACACGCCTGAGACCCGAGCCCTCCTTGATGGGTAGTGTGTGTGGGACTCAGAGTGGACTCCACTTGGGAGCCAGGCGTTCGGGTACTGGGTTATCAGGGTCTGCTCTCTGTGTTTACGTGTTCCGTCCCTGCAAGGGTGAATACCGTAGCCGCGAAGGCTCAAGATCCCAGAGGCCAACCTCAGGCTGGGTGTACGCACGTTCTTCAGATGATCAATTTTGGTGATCAAAATTGAAGGCTCATTCAGAGATTTGGTTGGCTGAGGCTGGTTTGGTGATTGGCACATGTGTGTATTTTAGTCTTGTGTCTTGGTGTGTAGTTCTGTTACTGCAAATTATTCTTTCTGCTGGATGAGACCTTGTAACTGTGATTTAGTATCAATAAAGGGAATTTTGTCATGCACGAGCTGTGTTATAGTCGGCCCTCGACGCCGCTTCTTTCCAGAACCGTGATGCCTCCTCCTCTACCCACTGCCAGCAGGAGTGAAGAGATGCTCACAGCAGGATGACTAGTCATCCTAGAGCTTGCCAACAGCAGTATCCAACTCCAGCTTACTTAGCCAGAGGAGACTGAGGTATGGGCTTTAAGAAACTCAAAGGATCTACTGGGGTCCTGGGCTTGGGAATGGGGTGGGTCTAAGACTATATATCTTAGCTGTGGCCTGAATGGCTTTTGAAAAACAGCTCCATTAGATGCCATGGCCCCTGGTGCTGGTAACTAAATACTAGAATACTAGGCAGCTCTACTGAAACTCCCTCTCTCTGATACCTCCAACAGCATCAAGAGAATTAGGCACACACGGTGCTGGACAAACATCCATCTAGAACTTTGATCATGTGCCCGGGAACTGGCTGGTCTTACCCCTGGCCAGGTCTGACATGACAGTAGATTTTCCAGATTTGGGGGTTCAGATGATAGAGAGCACAGGACGAGACGTGGCTGAATCAGGCTAATTTTATTTTAACCTTATTTTCACATTTTGCAAAGATCATTGGCTTAGAGGTTTTTGCCATTCCTCATACAATCAAAATTCACTCATCCCCTTCCCTAAAGGGGTTAGCCCAGTGCGGTGACAGTCCCCGTTCCAAAGGTGCCTATATTAGAATCTATTTCGATATATATATATATATATATATATATATATATACTTTCTCTCAAACTTTTTATGAATAATTTTTTTAAATCCTAAAGTTACATTGGGAATTAGGAATTAATTCCCATTCTTGGTTTGTGTTCATCACAGTCTGTTGCTCTGGCTTAGAGATGGGTTGAGGATGTGTTCAATGGCTTTGCGTGTTGAAGTTTCATCCCCCATGTAGCAATGTCACAAGGTTGAGAGATGGAGCCTAGTTGGAGGTCAGAGGTCAGAGGAAACTGTTCTGCAGTCCAGGCTAGTTCTTGAGTATAGATAGCGCTTCCTGACCTACGGTGTGACCTTTCTCCTCTCCACATGGTGTCATTGACCTAGTTTTTGTCAATTTCATTCAAACCAAGGGCCTATTTGGGAAGATGAAATCTCCACGGAGTAATTATCCACCAGACAGGTGGGTATGTCTAAGGGGAAATTTCTTAGTGAATGGTTGAAGTGGGAGGACTCAGACCACTGTATGCAGTGTCACCTCTAGCCAGGTGATTCTGGGTCATATAAGAAAGCAAGCTGCCAGTCAGCAACACTCCTCCATGGCCTCTGCTTCAGTTCCTGTCTCCAGGTTCCTGCCTTGACTTTCCTCAATGATGGACTGCCAGTTGGAAGGGTAAGCCAAATTAAATCTTTTCCTCATCAAGTTGCTTTTGGCCATAGTGTTTATCACAACATCAGAGATGCATACTAATACAGACCATCACCAGAGTTCTGCTGCGGGACAATGGTCTTGTACTCTGTAAAGATTTGTTACTTGTACTAGTTTAATAAAATGCTGATTGGCCAGTAGCTAGGCAGGAAGTATAGGTGAGGCGACCAGGACAGGAGAATTCTGGGAAGAGGAAAGGCCTCCCCACTCCTGGTACATATTAGAGGGTGTGAAAGGCAGAAGCCAATGGACCCCAGGAAGGGATTCCTTTTACATGGAGTTATGCCATCCATGCATCAAAGACACAGAAGTTTAGAGTGTGTTACACTCACATATGGATTTTACCTATGCATCTCTGGGACATACCCTGCCTTGGGGTGTGGAGCCATTATCCCAACTCATAGGCATTCTGGTTCCCAAGATCTGGAATCTTCTTCCTCTCGCTAAGGTCCTGGGTGAGCCCAGTCAGGCTGCAGGTGTGGGCAGACTCCACCCTGCCTTCCTCAAGCCAGGTGATAGGGACTGCCTGCACCTGCACAAGTTCCTGGAGCCCAGCTCTGAAAGTCTTTGGCTTGACTGTAATAGGGAACAAGGGCTGGGTATAGAAGGCCACATGCAGGGAAAGCCACATACGTGCCCTTGGACCCTTCTCTTCTCTGATCTGCCCACCTGCTGAAAGATGCAGTGTGCCAATCCCAGCTGTCACCTGCTTGGCTATAAAGCAACAGGGAGCCCGAAGTGACCTCTGGCTTCCCAGGATCCCTGGAGGTACACTGTGCTGTCATGTCCTGCTTTTCTTTCCCAAGGGTGAGTCTGGGGAGCCCCAAAGGTAGAGAGTGCTCTTTGAGAGAAACATACGGAAGTGCCAACAAAATTAAGCTGAGGGCTCAAAAGTGGCCCCTGAATGCACACTTCTGAAGCTCAAGTGTAATTAGTTTTGGGGTGACCAGACCCTAGTGCAGGACAAGGAGGCCAGAGGGACTTAGGAACTCTTTTTGTTTGTTTGTCTGCTTGGTTGGTTTTTTTTGTTTGTTTGTTTGTTTTTCAAGACAGGGTTTCTTTGTAGCTTTTGGAGCCTGTCCTGGAACTAGTCTTGCAGACCAGGCTGGCCTCAAACTCACAGAGATCCTCCTGCTTCTGCCTCCTGAGTGCTGGGATTAAAGGTGTATGCCACCACCACCCAGCTAGGAACTCTTAACAAACCAGCTTTTTTGCCATCTTCCTATGCAGACCAGACCAGTGACTAGAAAAAGACTAAGTGCAAAGGTGGGAAGAATGCGGCTCAGTATGCTTCCATCCCTGCCTTCCCTGGTGGAAGAAGAATTAAACCTCTTTCCCTCCCCTTCCTCCCTGTTCACTGGGGCAGCCAGAAGCGGCTATAGGAAACAGCAACTTTGAACCATCTCTGAATTCTGTTCAGTCCCTGACCTTCAGGTTTCTTCCTGGAGACTGTGCCTAAGTTCCTCTAGTGGCTTGAAGGTCAAATATATCCTGTGTGGCCTCAGTTGGCCTCTGGAGTTACCACTCAGACCTCCAGACCCCTAAGCAATCTCAGGAGGCTAGACTGCTGCCTTCTGCTCCAGGATAGGGATGATATGGGTCGATGATCCCAAGAAGCAATTGACTGATGCCAGCCCTTAAGGGATGCAGGTAACGCTGTATGGATAAATCTCTGAACAGGTAGTCTAGCATCCCATGGTCCCTTGCAAATTCAAACATGAGACTGGAAATTGAGACAGCCTTTGCAGGTGGAGCTACCGCTCCTCAGTGCACAGTGAGCCATGGTATGAAGTTCTTTCCAGTTCTTTCTCCACATAGCAAGGATGGATTATGGACATAGTTTGCTTGGTGTTGGTGAAGGTCTAGCAAGATTTCAGATGAAATCATTTTCCATTGCTAGTCACAAAAGAGATGACTTCTAGAAAGCCCAAGGGGCAGAAATGTAGAAGTGTGGATGTTGTGGTTTAAGCATATCCTCCAAAAGCATGTCAGCCTGTTGCACTATGGGAAATGGTGATACCTTTAGGAGTAAGGGCTTGGAGGAAGGAAGTTGTGTCATTGGGGATGCTTCTCTAAAAAGGATGTCCTAGTTTAAACTGCCAGCTGGACACAGCCTACACTCACCTGAGAGGAGAGTCTCAACTGAGGGATTGCCCAGATGAGATTAGTGTGGTCATGTCTATGGAGAATTATCTTGATTGCTAATTGATGTAGAACTCAGTCCACTGTGGGTAACACCATCCCCTAAGCTGGAAGTCCTGAACTGTGTAAGAAAGCTAGGTGAGTATAAGATGGCCTGTGGGCCAGCTAGCAAGCAGCACCTTCTGTAGTTCCTAATGTACTTCTTGGCTATGAAATGAGTTTCTTGGTCAAAGGTGATGTTGTGTGGTATAGCAAGTATATCTGCCCTGAGCCTCTGCCTTGACTTCCCTCAATGAATCATGGCCTGAAAGTATAATCCAAACCGATCCTTTCTTCCTCAAATTGCTTTCGGTAATGGTGCTGTTACAGCCATGGAAAGGAAGCTAGATGAGAGATTGCTGGTGTGACCATTCTTTCTCTTTGTCCCTCTTTTGCTCCCCACCACGATGTTCCTCCTCACCACGGGCCCAGAGCAACCATGACCTGAACCCTCTGAAACGTGAGCAAATGTCCCAGGGATGGAAATCTTTCACAATTGGGGAACTGTACAAACAGAAAGAGCCCCTTAGCCACAGTTCAGTTCTCCTTGTGCAGTAGTGGTGTGAGAAATGAACCCCTTTCTCTGACATTGGATTTTCAGGAATAGGGCTTGCTGCACACTTGTGTCTACAGCATTTCCTGGAGGGTGTCCCATGTAAGAGTACAATGAACCATTGCAATATTAATACAGATATGTAAATTTTTCCAAGAATTTCTTCAGTAGGAACCTCCACTCCCACTGAGTGTCATAGTAAGGGTTTCAATTGCTGTGAAGAAACACCATGACCACAGCAACTCTTATAAAAGAAAAACATTTAATTGGGGTGGGCTACATTTCAGAGGTTTAGTTCATTATCATCATGGTGTGACATGGTGGCATGCAGGCAGACATGGTGCTGGAGAAGTAGTTGAGAAGCAACAGAAAATGATCTGAGACATTGGGTGTGGCTTGAACATATATGAGACCTCAAAGCCCACCTCCACAGTGACATGACACACTTCCTCCAACAAGGCCATACCTACTCCAATAAGGCCATACCTCCTAATAGTGCCACTCCCTTTGGGGGCCACACCAAGGTTCTTATAGACTGTCACATGATCACAGAGTGACATTCAATCCCTGTTGCGCTTTCAACTGAGGTCACCAGATTTGATTTCAAAGATTTCATTATCATCCCTTTTACCCATCAAGGTAAACATGACACACTCAAGTACACGTGGTTAGGACAGTTCTCTTCTCTATGATGGAGACACTTCAAAGTGGCACAATGAATGGTGACAGAGACAAGTGGGCAGGACAGGATTGGCATCAAGGCTGCCCCGTGGGATGACTATCTCTGCTCCATGACCCTGAGCCTGATCTTTCTGCCCTCTTCTCTGGAGGGGTTTCCACGCTAGTCTCCAGGGGTAGCCAGCTCTTTGTTGGTCCTTTGGAGATGCTGAGAAGTCAGGGAGCGTTATCTGCACACACGTCATCTTCTCCCATCTTCTCCGTGAGCACAGTGGTTCTGAGCACAAAAGAGCTTCCCATCCAAGTTGCTTCTTCCACAGAGACACGCTCAGGATGCTGCAAGCAGGTCTTGATTTAGGTCACTACATTGATGTTGTTCCTTTAAAAAAAAAAATCAACTCCAAATAAGATACCTCTGGTGACAAATGGATGTTGAAGCCTCAGCCATGTGTTATCTGTGGCCAGGGACGGTTGGAAGGAAAAGGACTAAGTGACATAGGGGTGGGGATTAGCTAAAGTGGTGCTATCCCTAGACCTAGGAGGTGTTGTAGTTTACCTCGGCTGTGCTAAAACACTGACGAAAGCAACTTGGGGAGGAAACTGTTTGGCTTATCCATCCCAATGACAGCATCACTGAAGGAGTCAGGGCAGGAACTCAATTAGGACAGAAACCTAGAGGCAGAACCACAAAGGAAGGCTGCTTAATGGCTTGCTCTCCATTCCTTGCTCAACTTGCTTTTTTTTTTTATACAACCCAAGACCTCCTGCCTAGGGGTGGCACCACCGGAAGTGGGCTGGGCCATCTCAGGTCAGATATTAATCAAGAAAATACTCCTACCGGATTTTTCCACAGGCCAATCTTATGGAGGCAATTCCTCGATTAGTATTTCTTCCCTGGTGACTCTAGATTGTATTCAGTTGATGAGACTAAACCAGCCCAGAGGATATAGACAACAAGTGTCTCCCAAGGCTTTGAGAAATATATATGCTACTTCATCAAAGGTTGCCTAAAAGAAGCAACAAAAAAATCTTGTAGGTCAGAATGAAGTCTGAGCTTCCTCACTTTGCTGCGCAGATGTTTGCAGTAAGAGAAACACAGGGAGAAATGGGTTTCAGGTCCTCTGCTCTGGAAGTCAGCGAGGCCATGAACCCACGTTACCCTCCTGACTGGGAGCTGCCTCCTTATCCAGGAGGTTCTGCTTGTTTGGGATGGAGGGTGATGTAGGTGTGTGTGTGTGTGTTTGTTTGTTTAATGCAGAATTCTTGGCAAACCCATCCTGCTGGCAAGCGCTGACAAGTCAAATCCTCCCTTTTTTCCAAGCCGGAGGAAAAGTTCTAGTGCCAGTTTCCTATCATTACCCTCACAGGCCCACCAGGTGAAGACTCCTCTTTGTCGTTGGTGTCCCTAGACATTGGAAATAGTGACAATCTCTGGCTGAATGCTACAGCCCACAAGGTCCAAAAGATTTTGGTATTTCTCCTTCACGGTCACTATCATTTGGAATAGCCCCTCCCCTGTTGTGGAAGACAAGTGTTTAAGTTACCTTTGTTGTTGTTGTGACACATGGCCTAACACGGGCAACTTAAAGCCCATCTTTTAGATGATTCTCGATCCTGACAAGTTAAGAGTCATAACAAAGATGAAAGCAGGTAGGGGGCATGGCCACAACTGAAGGTTTTAGACTGGGGTAGTAGACGTGGGCTGAGTGAAGAGAAGGGAGGGATGTTGGCGGGGGAAATGCAGATCAGCATCCTGGGAATCTTTGTGGAAGTGTGTTTGGGGTAGGCATGTTGAGACCAGCATTGTGAGTAGCCCTATAGAAATGTGTCTGGACCAGGACTGCAGATCAGCATCATGGGTATCTCTATGAAAACATACCTGGACCAAGGATGTTGAGACCACCTTAGTGAGTGGTCCGGTAGAAGTGTGCCTTTATCGTAAACATTCCTGTGAAAATAGACTTGGACCAGGGATACTGAGGCCCGCTTTGTAGGCATTCTTGGGGAAGTGTGCCTGGATGAACAGGCAACACGGCCTTGGGAAAAGGCAAAGCTCCTCAAGGGTTCGTCCTGGGAGCTCACAGCACCCAGTGCATGTCCGCGGAAGAGATGACAATGCCGATAGCAAGGCTGATTGGGATCAGCCTTGGCAGGAGCTCCTCAAAGAGCTTTGTGGTTTGGAAAGTTGCAGCAACAGCCAGGAGCCAGGGCACCAGCCTGCCTCTCAAACACACCTTTCCCTGATCAGGGGAGCTACCACGCCCACACCCGGGCTTCTCCCACTGGAAGCTCAGCTTCCACGACCTACCTCCTTTGGCTAGAGCAGGATAATAATACCCTGAGGGGATTGTCTGTCAGTACCTCGTACCCTGCCTCTTGTGGGAGTGTGGACTTCCTGTGCTACCCATGGCCCATAGACATGACCATCATCCAGTTAGGATCACTTGGCAAGAAGGCATACGCCATCCCAGTGCATTCAGAGCTTGAGTTGAGGAGGAGGTTAGGGTGATCAAAGGAAAGGCTTCTTAGGCAAGCAGATGTGACTGCTTTGCATATCACCTCTCTGATCTTAACTTCCACCAGCTGGGATCTGCTAAGAACAAAACAGCAGGAAAAGAATAGAGTCAAATCAGGCAATGGCGGCGCATGCTTTTAATCCCAGCGCTGGGAGGCAGATTTCGTGGCTAGCCTGGTCTACAGAGTGAGTTCCAGGACAGCCAGAGTGACGCAGAGAAACCCTGTCTCAAAACAAACAAACGAGACAAATAAGTTAAAACAAAACAACAAAAGAATAGAGACCTGGGCCTCAGCTGTGCACCAGTTACAAGTAGGATAGCTGTTCTCTCAGACGGCCAAGTTAATACAATATCTTTTAGACGATTTCACTGCTTTACCCCGGGGCTCTAGATGACTGCATGGATCATTGAAAGCCATTGTCCAGAACACTCTCTTCTTCCTTCTGCTTTCAGAAGTCTTTGTGACAATCCTCTTTGAAGTAATAGCTAATACAGAAGCTGGAAAGATGGCACAACAGTTAAGAGCACTGATTACTCTTCCGCGAGACCCGGGTTCTAGTCCCACTTGGTAGCTCACAACCATTCGTAACTCTAGTTCCAGGGAAATCAAAGCCATCTCTGGCCTCCACAGCCACCAGGCATGTAAGTGGCACACAGGTATGCATGTATGCCAAATACCCATCCACGTAAGAGGGGAAATATGAACATAATAATAATAGCTAAAACAGGAATTTTTGAGGTGCTGTGCTTAGTGGCTACCTCAAAGTCTAGATTTCCTACCTCTCTAAATCTGTAACATATGTCTGGCAATACCACCAATACCACTCTAGTGTTTTGAGTAAATTTTACTGCATTCTGTTTTGGAACCTTATCAAAAATAGTGACTGGTTTACTATCCAACACTGGCTGGAACTTACTCATATTTTAAACAATTAATTAAATTGTATGTGTGTGTGGTATGTAAGTTTATGTGTGGGGTCTGGGTGCACATGTGTGTGTATGCATGTGAAGGCCAGATGGGTTCTGAGACTCTGACTGACAGACCATCTCTCCAGCCCCCTCATTCATATTATTGCCAGGTTATAAAACACAAAACAAAATCTCTCTTAGCTGCTACAAGTTAAAAGCAAAGCCAGATCTGATCACTTCCTTTCTAAGACTCACATCAATTCATGTGCATGTCACTTTATTTTTTTACTCCACATTGCTCTTTAAATTTTATTTTTGTTCAACTTTCTGTTATGAAGAATTTTAAGCCTATGCCTAAGAAAACAGTATGGCAGCATGAGCCTCATAGACACATCACCCGTGAGCCTTCATGGACCCATCACCCGTGAGCACTCATGGGCCTATTACCATGAGTCTTCATGGAAACATCATTCATGAGCCCTCATGGGTCTATCACCCATGGACCTCATAGATTCATCACCCATGAGCCTCATAGACCCATCACCCATGGACCTCATAGAGCCATCACCCATGAGCCTTCACGGACCCATCACCTATGAGTCCTCATGAGCCCATTGCCTATCACTCATGAGACCTTAAAGGCTCATCACCCAGGTCCAGTGACTATCTAATTTACCCCAGCCACATCCTTGCTCTGCCTTCTCAAAACAAAACAAAACAAAACAAAACCAACAACAACAAAAAAACCCCTAAGGTCTGAGGAGATGGCTCAGTATGAAAGTGCTTGTTACACCAACATGAAGGCCTAAGTCTAAATCCTCAGCACTGTGTGAAAATCTAGGCATGATGGTACATGCCAAAAGCCCTAGCACAGGAGGGACAGAAATAAGCAGGACTCTGGAGCTCCTGGCAAGACTATTTATTGGGAAACAAATGGTGAGCTCCAGACTCAGTGAAAGCCCCTGTGCTGATCAGCTCTGGCCTCCACAGACACAACATGGGTACACATGCTCTTTCTCTCTCTCTCTCCCCCCCTCCTCATTAAAAAGATACACCACTACTTCCTTAATAAACAGCTTGGTATGAATCTCAAAAAGAAAGCTCCTAGACTATAATGTGTCCCTCAAATTTTGTATGATAGTAACTTAACCTGGTAACTTGACTAATATAAGTTAGTTATATTTAAGTGGGGGTCTTTGGGTCATGGTTAATGGGTTGTCTCAATAATGGCTTGATTACAAACCATGCTACCTCTGGCTTGCTCATTTTCCTCACACTGTGATATCTGCTGTTGTGTTAGGACATAGCATGAAGGCCTGCACCAAAAGCCCTAAGGATGCTGGCTCCATACTTTTCATCTTCCCAGCCTCCAAAGCTGCATCCACATGACTCTCTGTTCTTTATAAATCGTCTAGTCTCTGACATTCTGTTATAGCAACAGAAAATAGACTCAGACCTCTCTTTGCCATGACTCTGATGCCATTACCATGCACATACAAAGTAACATTATATAATCTGCTATATGATTATAATTTGCTATATAATTTTACTATATAACTATAATTCATAGAAGTTATATATCATAAGTTTTATTGCCTTCCTTTTAGCTAAGTAGTGGCCTTCGGCTAAAAGCAATAAAAATCTTACTTTTTTGGCTCAAGTATTCTATATTTCTAAGGGAATTTGGGCTTCTTCTCAAAACTCATTCATTAGCTCATTCCATGATTAACCCTATGAATTCAGTCTTGGAATGGACCTGTGTTAGGGGATGCTGCTTGTTCGTTTCCAGCTGCCCAGAACTGAAGTAATCACACAGAAACTATATCATTTGCAATACTGTTTGGCCAATAGCTTAAGTGTATTTTTAGCTAGCTCTTATATTCCAACTAACCCATCTCCATTAATCCGTGTATCACCACGTGGCTGTGGCTTACCGGGTAAAGGTCTGTCCACCATCCGGCATCTGTCATGACTTCTCTCTGACTCTGACTACTCTCTCTATATATATCTCTTCCAGCCTGGCTATATTCTGTTAAGCCGTTGACTGAAAACAGCTTCTTTATTAACCAATGGCAATAAAACATTCACAGCATACATCACCACCCACATGAGACCTAGAGAGAAGGGTTCACTCATAGCTAATTTCCGAACCTGCCTTGTCCATGTGGCCTCAGCAAATCAAATCACACCAATGACTCCCACCCCAGGGTCATTAAACCATACCCTCCTTTTTTGTCCTCTTCCCTCTTCTGTGTTGAGTGCAGGAACAATGCAAGAGCAGGCAGAGAGAGACTCTGTTTACGCAAAGAATACACTTGTAACCTTCCTGGCCTCGTGACTGGCAGTGACATGGCCAGAGGGAGGGAAGGAAGCAGGGCCTGACCACTGAGGGCACCAAGAGATCCACAGACCAGAGACTGGCTGGGGATCTGGAGTGTCTATAGTTCATACAAAGCTAAGGTTCAATCCTTAGCACCACACAAAGTGGGCATGGCACCTCGCTCTTGTAATACCAGCCTCCTGGAGACAGATCTTGGAAGATTAGGAATTCAGGGTCATCTTCAACTATTTCTGAGGCTAGCCTGGGCTATGTGAGCACCTGCTTCTATCAAAAGAAAGAGTTCGGAGAAGGGAGGAAAGAAGGAAGGAAGAAAAAAGAAAAGAGAGAGAAAGAGGAAGGGAGGGATAGAGAGAGGGAAGAAGAGAGGGTAAGGGAGGGTGGGAGAGAAGGAGGGAGAAGGGGAGGGAAAGAGGAAGGGAGAGAGAGGGAGGGAGGGGAGGAATGCGAAGAATAATGTGGGCAGCCTCCAAGGAATCTCCTTCTGGTTTCTGTTGGCCACAACAACCTCAAACTTCTGCAGACCTCCACACTGTGAGGAAGTTCTCTTTGGGCTGGGTTAGCCTGGTAGGATATAACATTGAGGAGCTGGAATTCCCAACCCCCACTCTGTTCTTGTCTATGTCCCGGGCTGCTTGCCTCATGGGCCAAGTGTCTGTGTGCACCACCCAGGGCCACAAGTTGACTAGCTAACCCAGAGATCCCCTGCCAGCGTGAGGAAATGGTTTTCTCTCACACAGCCCTCTGTCGGGCTGTTTTTAAGAAAGGGTGCGTCAAGGTTTCACTATTACCTTCTTTGGCCCTGGTTGGCTTCTGGGAAGGAGAGCCCGGTCTCCCTGCCTGCCCCCCTCTTTGGTGGGTCCCCACCCTTAGCTCCGCGAAGGTGACTGACACGTTGCGTGTCAGTCAGAGCTGCCCCGGGCTCCGCTGGGGAGTGGGGAATCACAGCTTGCATTGTGTACATGGAGGACTCTGACAGGTGCTGATGGATTTGGCTTCCTTGCGGCTCCAGAGTCCTGGGAGGGGACAAAGAGGAGCATTGTTTGGCAGGGCAGGCCTCTGCCTGTGAACCCACTCATTTGCCTGATGCTGGAGACAGGTGTATCACGCTGAGTGTGCCAGAACTATGTTGGATGATAAAGATCTCAGCTGCATTCCCCAGGGCCAGCCTCATGCCAAGGATGCGGCATGAGGGGCAGCCCTTGGTCCCTCTCTCCCTGTCTTTTCTTTTCCTGGTTCGCAGTTCTGAGCTATACTCATAAAACCAAGGGCTTGTCAGGGATGGGGAGTGGAATTCTGCCTCAGTGTCCCACTCTTTGGAGCAGAGGTGGCAGTGGGGAGCAGGGCATGCTTACCAGGGAAAGCACATTCACTGAGTTGTTGAGCTAGGACTTAAGGTCAGCTCTTCACCAAGATCTCTGCTGACAGAGTCTTCCTGGAGACTCATCCAGCCAGAAGCATGCCAGCCAAGGGCACCCTGTGGCCTGGCATTTTCATTGTCCCCTCTGGATGGTTGCTATAGATGTGTCAACTATGCACATCACTTTTAAATTAAAAGCATGTTCCTTGGGCTGTGGATTCAGTGGTGGAGTGCATGTCTAGTAAGTATGAGGTCCTGTGTTCAATTTTCAGCAAACCTCCCCCAATCCCTACTACCTGGTATATGTTTTTCTTCTAAAATTTTTATATCCACTTCTGTGTGTGTGTGTGGGAGGGTATGTGCATATGGGTGCAGGTGCTTATGGAGGCCAGAAGAGGGCGTCTGGTCCCCCTGGAGATAAGGTTAGAGGTGCTTGTGAGCTGCTCAACATGGGTGCTGGGAACCAGCCCTGGTCATCTGTAAGAGCAGAAATACATGCTTTTAACTATGGAGCGATCTCTCCAACCATCACAAAGTATACTTCTCACAAAGTAAATGCAACCCTGGATAAGTTGAGCAGCACGTGGTAAGGATTTTAGAGAGAGTCACTCTGCCATCCCAAACCTCCATCTCTCCAAGTTTCAATTAAGATAATTTGATTAGAGTCGGGCAGTGGTGGCGCAGAGGCAGGTGGATCTCTGTGAGTTCGAGGCCAGCCTGGTCTACAAGAGCTAGTTCCAGGACAGGCTCCAAAGCCACAGAGAAACCCTGTCTCGAAAAAAAAAAAAGATAATTTGATTAGGATTTATCTCTGATTTCCCAATATAGTTTTTGTCCTGGCATTTCTCCTTACTTTTGGTATAAGATATAACCTTTTTACTCCTTAGCAGGAAAGCATCTATTTTCTTAGATTTGCATTTAGCTTTTTACGGTAGAAGTCTCCCTCCGTTGGCTTTGCCTGAGTAGGGTCTGTTTCTCTAGTGAACTTAAAGTACAATATAGGGTTGACCTGAGGTTAGAGCAACTTCCGCATGCTACTATGGGAGCCTCCTACCTCCTTCCTTCTTTCTGCAATCCTCCGGCTGCGTGCATATGGTCACTCTTCCTTTAATCCTAAGATAAAAACCGCCCCGATTTTGCACACAGCTGTAACATGTTCAGGACAGGTAGATAGAATAATGACCTCCTGAAGATGTCTGAGGCCCAGTCCCCAGAACCCGGGAACATCTTGTTACATGGTAAAGGGACTCCAGGTTGCAGATGGCAATGGGGTTTTAACAGCTGGCCTTAAAAGGAGATTCTCTCCGAGTTTCCCAGTGGGCCACTGGAATCAAAGGATCCTTGTTTCTAAGTGGAGAGGGAGACTGGAGTGGGTGGGTCAGGGTGATTGATGGGAGAAAGCCTCATTGCAGATGAGGAAGGGGCTGTGCTGAAACTCCATGGTCCTGCGGTTTATTTCATTCAGCGACTTGGACCTTTGACCGCTGGTTTTTGTTTTGTTTTGTTTTGTTTTAACCTAGAACTTGTGTCATTTTCATGCGTCATTATTTTGTGAGTATACATGTGTGAGTGTGTGTGTGTGTGTGTGTGTGAGAGAGAGACAGAGAGACAGAGAGAGACAGACAGAGAGAGAGAGACAGAGAGAGAGAGAGAGAGAGAGAGAGAGAGAGAGAGAGAGAGAGAGAGGAGAGAAAGAGAGTTTGTGCCTGTCTGTCAAGGGGCTATTGAATACACAGGTGTGCACAATATGTATTGAGGTCAAAGGTCAACCTCAGGTATCATTCCTCGGGAGCCTTCTGCCTTATCTTTTGAGGCACGATCACCGAGACTTGACAGTCCCCATGGCAGCTAGCCTCGCAGACCGTCAAGCACAAAGGATCCACTCGGGGTTACGGGGTTACGTGAGCCGGCACTACACCCACTTTATCCATGGGTGCTGCGGATCTAACTCAGGTCCTTATTGTGCGCAGGCATCCCCTTCCCCACAGAGCCCTCTGCTGTGGAACCCCCATCATTGGAATCACTAGTTTGATTCTCCGCTTCACTTCTCCTTCCTCATGACCTGCTGTACCCCAGTTTTGCTCCTACCCTTTTCTTCTTAATTTGTGCTATCACGTTTTTAGTTTCTAAAATCTCTAATCATCATAAAATCCCTCTCCAGACTGCCTGCAGGCCCTCCTGTCTTCCCAGAAGGTGTAGATATAGGTTGGCTTTTTTTGTCTTGTTCCCTGTACTGTTTCCCCTAGACCTATTCCTCTTCTTCCCTCTTCTCCTCCCCCTTCACACCCTCTTCTCTTTCCTCTTTTCCTTCTTCTTGGTGTGTATATGATGTATGTCTACGTGTGTTGTGGGGGTCATACATGTGCCATGGTGCTTATGTAGAAGCCAACCTTGGGTCTTCATCTTCTACTTATTTGAGGCAGGGTCTCTTTCACCGTCTAGCTAGTCCCCTGTGAGTTTCCAGGAATTCTCCTGTCTCTGCATACACTGTAAGAATGCTAGGACTTTAGACACAAGCTACCATAGCCAATCATACATGGGTGCTAGGGATTTGAACTCGGATTCTCATGCTCTCATAGTAAGAACTTTACTGAACCAATTCCCCAGTCCCTCCCCTGGGTCTCTTTCTTTTATTTTATCCACTCCACCATTTCATAAGTTGAATCTTCTCCCAAATGTCTGGTGAATACCCCGCATGTAGGGATATAGGAAAGGGTGCTGAGACTTGGCAACCAACTTGTGGCCAACGTAATTGTAGGCTTGGAGACAAAGACTTGGCCTTTTAAAGAGCACCTCTAAATATTACATTTTTGTTATTGTCATTTTCTGTCTTGCTTTTTGAAACAAGCTGATCTTGAACCCATCATGTAGGGGAATTTGACCTTGAACTTTGGATCCTCCTGCCTCCACTTCCCAAGTGGTAGAATTACAGGTATAAGCCATCTTGTTCTGTAGTTCTAGGGATTGAACACAGGGCTTCTTGGATGGCAGGCATGCTCTCTACCTGCTGAGCTGTGTCACCAGCCTCCCCAAATATTGCTCTGTAGGGCTTTTACTCCTGTTGACCTGTTACTGGGGAGGACTAAGATGGCTCCTGGTAGGTATGGGGAATTGATACTAACATTTAGAGAGCCAAGTAGATGTGGTGTTGTAGACCTTGCTCTAATGCCTGTGCCTCAGTTTCCTTAATCTACCCTTGACCTCTGCCTTCCTGGCTCTGAATGCCTTCACATAATACCCTACTCCTTCACTGTGGCACTTTGTCCAACAGTCACCTGCACGAGACTCTATTGCTAAAGTGTTTAGAATGGCTTGTGGCACAGTTAAGGGCTGGCTGTGATTTACTGTGCTATGCCACCAAACACACCTCCAGATGACCTCGGGGCCGCATATCCTCTCCTGGGCCTCTCCTTCATGGTGCTCCTCTGCCATCCCCAAATCTTCAGGGTCTGGTGTTGTTTTATTGCCAGCCCATTCTCCAGCTATACAAAGGGAGCCATTGTCATTGTTCCCTCCAGATGTTGCATGTTTAAAAGACACTCCGGCCAGAAGGGACTTGTCCTCTGGATGCCCTTAGAAGAGGGAAAACATTCAGGAACAGATGAAGGAATGGTGGTCCTTAGTCTCAGAGTAGGGGGTTCCCCCAAGGGAACTGAGGGAAGCCATGGGTACCTAAGAGTCTTGTTGACGTCATCGTCATTAGCTTCATCTCCATCATTCACTCAGCCCTTCTCCAACATCCACAGACAGGCTGTACACCTTGGTCCTCCCCTATGTGTATACATATATGCTTATGAGTTCATTAGGTCTGGTCACCCTCCATCTGATTGGATTCTCTTGAGAACAGTTAAATGTTTAATACAACAATTATAATTTATACTGGGGTAAGACTATGGATAACCTTAATTTTCTTCTTCACAAGTTTAGAGTATATAAATTATGTATCCTCTTGAAATGTATAAATACTTTATTTTTATTCTTCATTTTTATTAGTTTTTTTGGAGAATTTTGTACAATATATTTCAATTATAGTCACCCTTCCCCCAAATCTTCCCAAATCCATTCCTTTCCTATCCAGTCAACTAATGGTGTGTGTGTGTGTGTGTGTGTGTGTGTGTGTTTAATTTTAAAGCCCACCAAGTCCAACTTGTGTTGCCTGTAAACTCTTAAATGTATGGTCATCCACTAAGCATGGTAGGCTTACTACATCATACCCCCTCTGCTCAAGGCTTTGGGATCGTCATGGAAGAGGGGGTATAACAGCCACAGGGAGTGGAGAACCACACGGAAACTGTCTTCCGTGCACAACAGGACAGCTGTTCATATGAACTCACATATGACACAGTTGTGGCAGCAGGCACAGAACTCTGCATGCTCAAGCCAGATAAAATCCCAGCACAGAAGAGGAAGGTGGGCAAGAAGTCCCGCCCCCAGCTGAGAGCTATTGGCCACTGAGAGCTCCTAGGAGAGGAAGTGTTAGTTTTATTTAAGGGTGTGACTCATGGAAGGTGGGTGATTAAGTAGCAGAACAGGATTAGAACCTGGGATTCTGACACCAAATCGTTTATCAAGGAAAAGGCAAGCGGTGTTACTGCTAGGGTTTCCCTACAAGGTCATTATCTGATATGGCACCTAGCTCAAGGGACTCTTGCTCAGTCTCTCAATGGTTCCATTGGGAAATCAATAGACCTCAGTCCAATGTATGCTGCTAGAACAAAATACTCAAGGCTGGGAAATTTATAAAAAAAAATAGAGTTTGCTTAGTTCACAGTTGTGGAGATTGTCAAGTCCTACATCAAGGTTCTGGCAGTTAGTACTGTCTTTCTGTTACAGCGTAGCATGGTAAGTGGAGCTCCCCATGGTGAGACAGACCAAGCCTGCCAGCCCAGGTCTTTTCCTCTGCTTATAAAACCACTAATACCATCAACCCCCCCCCCCCCCCCCCGCCAAGATCTCATCATGACCTCAGGTGTTAATTCAAATCATTTCCCAAAGACAATTTCAAAATATCTTTGATAGGTGCATTTGGGCTTATGTTTTCAAGCCATGAACTCCCGAGGGATTCTTTCAAGTCATGGAAGTGATTTGTAAAGGGAGTGATTGAGATCCAAGGAGGTTGGACCACCTTCCCCAGAATCATACAGTTAATGAGTATGAGGCCAGGGCAGAACTGGGACCCAAAGCTCCTGAGCACAGTCATTTTCCCAAGGCTCAGAGTCATGGGGTAGGAAGGGGTAAGAAGCTTATGGCCATGGGTTAGCCATCCTCAGCTGAGCCCAGCCAATGGCCTGGTCACATGGAGGCCTCTCGGAGAACCACTCTCCCTGCCTTTCAAGGCTCTATCCAATTGTAGGCTAGCCCTTCTGCTTCCTATGTATGGCCACTGTTCCAATCCGAATGGGACACGCAACATCATCATTGGCTAGTGACTGTTTTAACCTCTCCAAGGCTCAATTCCTCTCCTTACAAAGCATTAAATTCCCTCCCTTCTATGGGGCTATGACAAAGACTAGGGAGAACCACATCAGATTAAATATTGACTATTTCATGGACTTTCTGTGCGGTTGCTAGAAACTTGCTATGAAGTGGGACTCATCATTGTAATCATCTCCGTCAGGGCTGGTGAGAAAGTCAGTCTAATAGAGTAGAGAATCAGAGGTCACATAGAAGAAGACTAAGGAGCCCCAGTAAATATATAGTACCAACTGCTACACAGGTGATTGAGGTTACTGGGACTCAAGCCATAGGAATGAACCCAGGGAAGATTAGCAGCGAGCATCCGAGTGAACCCGAAGAATCACGAGAAATCAATCGTCGATTGAAGCCATTGAGTTCTGGCTCTAAGCTCAGCTACAGGCAACTGCAAGCCACAGGGCCTGATTGAGAGCCATCCTGGATTGCAAAACCCCAGGCAGCCAAAGTGTGCGAATGAATGCCTCCTATTGTGAGCCAGAGTGTATGGGCGGTTTGTTTGCAATGCTATCCAGTAGGTGATTAATACAGGGGATTCAGACCTGACTCCAAAGCGCGCTCTCTCTCTCTCTCTCTCTCTCTCTCTCTCTCTCTCTCTCTCTCTCTTTCTCTCTCTCTTCTCTCTGGAGGCCAGAGAAGGGCAGCAGGAGTCCCACTCTGTCTCCCATACCTTATTCCACTGAGATAAAGTCTCTCATTGAACCCAAAGCCAGGCAGCCATTAAGCTCCAACCATCCTCCTGTTTCTTCCCCCAAAGTACTGGTTATACAGCCATGCCAAACTTTTATTTGAGTGCTGAGAATTTGAACTCAGGTCCTCACCCTCACAAATAAAGCTCCCGTACCTCCCCCAGCCATCTCCCCACCCCCCAGCGCTCATTCATAGCCCCATCACAATACTGTGCTGCTATCCCATAAAACACACGAGACATGTGAATCTTGGTACACACGCACACCTCCATGCTTCTCAGAGATGCCAAGAACCCTGTGTTGAACATGGGTCTCATTGGAACAAACTTCCACGTTGTTAGAAAAAGGAGTGGGGATCTGTGCTAGGACAAGAGGATGGGTGAGAAGGATTTTGTAATTTCTGTGACACTTCACGGATAATTTATTCCTAAATGAAAATGAAAACATCTTGATATACTACCCAGGAGTTCTGAGGTGACACAAAGGCTCCACATTGGAAGGGCAGAGAGGAAGTCATAAGGAAATACATTCATGCCATTGGGGAGAGAATGTCCAGACTCCAGGTGACACAAGCTCGTTTGTATGATGTTCAAATCTGAGCAACGTGTTCTTCAGGGAGACAATTCACAATGGAAATGAGAAAGCGAGAACCAAGTCCGGTGCATTAACCCTTCCAGGGCGACTGTGGAGGGATACACAAGAACCTCGAGACGGGTCGCATCCGAGATCTGACATTGATGGATAGGATTATAGCTCACTCGGTAGAGTGTTTAATAGCACGAGTAAAGTCCTGGTTTAATCTCCAGTACCTCGTAAACCAGGCATGGTAATACATGCCTGTAATCCTAGTACTTGGGAAGTGGAGGCCAGAGGGTCATAAGTTCATGGTTATCAGCTTATACAGCAAATTTAGGGCCAGCCTGGGCTATATGAGATGCTGTCTCAAATAAGCAGGCTGTAGGCGTGTGCTGAATTCAAATTTGAATTTGCCACTCATCGGGGCCCTGTACTTTCAACTCTCTGAACATTAATTTCCCTGTTTATAGGATAGTCACTAAGAGGGCTTGCTTAAAGCAATACCTGATACCTAAGAGCGGTAAGCCCCAAGTACGGTCTCCCAAGTGTCATTATGTGACTTCGTAACAAGTGTTTCCCTGTATAGCAGTGATGATGCAATCACACAGATGGAGATAGGAGTGGGTGCAAACCTGTTATCCATCACTAACCCCACATTGGCCAGACATGTTTCTCATAACACAATGAGTTAGGTAGCCAAGGGCCCAAAGTGGCCATGTTGTTATAGAGACCTTCTTTAACTGGTGTCAAGGACAGACAGTGCAAGCTGCTTCTTAGAAGGCAGAAGGGGGTTTGACTTGCTTGCTCCAGGTCCCGCTGGGTGTGGACAGAATGCAGTCTCCAAGCTGGGTGTACCAACTCGGGGTCTGCCCAGATGGCGGTCCCACCCCAGTTCTGTGAATGGAAGGGATTGTCATGTTCATGGGAGGAGCTGACTGTGGAGATCAATAACTTATTTGCCACAATTAAACCAGAGACTTCTGTCTCCAGTAGCAGATAAGCGAGTGGAGAGCTAACAAGGAGAAAGGGAGGGGCAGCTCTGACAAACTGGTTGTGAAGGGCAGGCCAGGCTGATTGAGTGCCTGTCATTGTTTTATGGTGGCAATAACATTGGCAGGCATCTGAGGGACCTAGGAAAGAAGAAGCCAGCTGTAGGCACAAGGCAGGCACACCAGCAGGGCTTCCTTCCTACTGGAGCCCCCAGGGAAGGCTTGGGGTCCCTAGGCCCTGTGAGAAGCCTTAACTTGCTAACCAGTTCACCACCTCCTCCCTTTCTGGATCATATGAACCAGGGACTACTGGAGTGTGAAGTTCAGACGTGGGTATGGAAAGGCAGCTGAAGTCACGAGGACACCTTCTGCTAAGATGGGGATAGAGTTGTGGAGAATGGGTGCCCCAGGAGGGCAGAGACTGGAACAGGCAGTGGTAGGTTAGCCTCCAGGAAGGACTGGCCCCGACACTGACAACATGGAGAACTGTGCGGAATGGCTGCTCTCTGCCCAGGTGATTTCCAAGAACTTGCCAGTTCCTGCAACGCACAAGTAGACACTTTCATTATCCAGCTGGGTTCCCCAGAAGGTAAATGCCTCGTCCAAGGTCGCAGCTCCTGAGTGGCAAAGCCGGGTTGTTCTTGGAGTCTCTGGGTAGTGTACCCATCTGCTAAGATAGCCTTATCCATCAGATGCTATGGAATGGTCTCTCCTGGTCATCTTGCTGTGCCATTGATCAGTTAGAGAAGTCATACATATGTGCACCACATACATACATGTACACACTGCAAAAAATATCCATGCGCATCCATGTGTGTGCACGCACCACACATGCACATCCCCACATAGTGTACAAAGGCCATACATATACATATCACACACGTGCACATAGTATGTGTACACTCTTGTGTATGCCACATATTTGCACAGAATCACATAAAAGCCACACGCCCCACCTGGCACCATCGCACATATATATGTTGTTCTCTTCAACCACCTATAACTGGTGTGACTGGAATAGCCATTGACTTCATTTCCCTTCTTGTTCACCTGAAGCACGCGTGGTTGGAGGGAACTGCAAGGATTGATTCCTCTCTGCCTAATTTGATGGGATCTGGCCTGCTGTCTGGACCCCAGGACTTCTAAGACATGGCTCGAAGGCAAGGGATCTCTGTTTCAGGGACGTCTGGGGCCAGTTCATTCTGTCTTACAGGGCACTGTCCTATACACCATACAATACTTACCAGTATCCTAGCCTCTATCCCTAAATGCCAGTACTGTCATATGTGCAGCTAAAATTGTCATCAGACATTACCCACAGTCTCCTGGGGCGCAGATATGCAAAACTGCCCAGGTTCAGACTTTGCATACGACTTACTTTAAAATGTTGGACTGTAGAGCTCAGAGCATAGCTCAGTTGTTAGAGGACATGCCTCACACGTATGAATCCCTGGCTTTCCTTTCTAGTGCCACCTTAAACTGCGTGTGTTGGTGAATGCCTGTAACCCTAGGACCCAGAAGATGAAGGCAGGAAGGTCCAAAGTTCAATTCAAGGTCATCCTTGGCTACATAACAAGGTCAAGGCCAGCTGGCTGTATGAGATTCTCTCTCTCTCTCTCTCTCTCTCTCTCTCTCTCTATATATATATATATATATATATATATATATATATATATACATACATACATACATATATATACATATATATATACATATATATGTGTGTGTATGTGTGTGTATGTATATATTATATTACATATATTATGTAGGAAGATAGACAGATTAGCTATAGATAGCCTGGCTTCATGCCAGCAGTCCCCTCTGCCAAGTCCACTGCTTATACACCCATCCATACTGTTCTCTGTTTTATGGGAATGGGGCAGCTGTTGGCAAGACCGCGTTTTTTGAGTGAGGAGGAAGGGGAGACACGGGGCCCTCCATCATCGCTTCTACAGTTAGCACTTGAGGCTTTCAAGAAGCTAGCCCTGCTTCCGAAAGTTGGGGCACAACAGCTGGAAAAACAGGCCTTTCTCTCCACCCCCCTCAAAGTCCCAGTTGTCTGCCGGGTCCCCCACATGGCCGTGTGAGACTCTCCATTCTGCAGGCAGCAACCAGCACAAACACCCTTCTGTGCTTCCTCCAATGGGAGTTTTCCTCCTTTCTTCATCTTCTCCTTTAGAAATGCTTGGAGGTTTTTATTTTTCACATTAATTCACTTGCTGCACGCTCCCACCCCCTCCTGCGCAGTGCCCTCCCCTTCCCCTGGTACACCTGACTTATTTATTTATTTATGGCAGGAGTATTTGAGCTGGGGGCGTTTAGTTCGGTCTATTAAGCTTGCTCCTTTTCCTGCCTGGGAACCCGGGTAATGAGTAACCATAGCGTGCTACAGGCAGCTGTCTCGGACAACCCAAGAGACTCCACGGAGCCGCATAAGGGAGCGTTTGTTCTGTCCAGGCTCAATAGTTCCTTGTGCGGGAGGCAGGGATGGGAGGGAGGGAGGCAGGGAGGCAGAAATGAGACAGACACTAAATCACTGCTCTGACGATTCCTCTCTTCTCTCTCACCCCTCCCCTCCCCCACCTGCCCTGGCGATGTGCACTTGGGACTTTCCAGGTCTTTTTTTCTGAGCCTGAGGACCTGACCAGAAGCTTATACGCATCCATCCCAAGGAAAGCTCTTCGGCCAGTTTAGGTTACATGAAGCCTGAAGGCTGCATTTTCACATGGGAGTGGATTTGGTGGCCCGGATCTCTCGTTGTGCCGGGAAACACAATGCCCATTGTCCCCAAGGTCATTTTGTGATCCAATAAATCTCCAGCCATTGGCCTCCTACCTTGTGTGCCTGGATATGCCATAAAGCTGTTTGAGAAGTGCTTTCATGAAGTCGTTCAAGTATATTATGGGATTAGTTATATGCCCCACAATCAACACGGGACTCGTTAGGACCTTGTTTGATCTGTGACAGTCTGTAGACAGGAGAGTCAGAGACAGACATTATATATATGGCCTCTAGAAAGCCCCCAAACTGTGGTCACACCAACACATTCCATGTGCGGGGCTAGGGTACCCCTACTGAACCAGCTGCTTGGCCAGGTACTGGGAATGTACTGGGAATGGCTATCAAAACAAGAAGGGTGTGGCCATGCTCTCGGCTTGCAGTGCCGTAAGGAAAACATAGCAGAACAGAATTGCAATTATATAAGGTAAGCCAGGCTATACAATGTGGAAAGGGCACACACTAAATAGCTGGGGATAGGAGAGCAGAAAAGATTCGAATTTGTGTAATCACCAAGGAAGATTCTAGAAGACAGCCTCTTCCCCAGGGAGAGAGGATGTTTTGCCGGGAGTCTGAGGTGTCAACCATTGGGACATGTTGAGGAAAAAGATGGACAGATGGACAGAGATGACAAGGGCATAGGCAACTGAGTCATAATTCTTAGTAAACTCTGGGCTATCCCTTGGGCTATGATATGTAAAGTGCCTGGAAATGTGAGGAAAAGGTGACAATGTGGAACCCACCTTGAAGCAGATGCCAGTGGTCTAAACAAAAGAACAGGACAAAAGACAGGGTGGACAAGGTGATGACACCAAGGGCAGCTGACGGAGGGTCCAGCAACACAGGGGGCAGTGGTGTGTTTCAGAGGGCAGAGGACAAGTGTCTCTGTGGCTCTAAGTCTGGATGATTGGAACACAGATCTAGAGAAATATAAGTATTAGAAGATCCTGGTGTCTGGAGCTGGGGAGATGACTTTGGAGAGAGTTCCATCAGTAAAGTGTTTGAGTACAAGCATGAGGCTCTAAGCTTGAACCCCAAAGCCTCTGTAGAAAAGCCAGGCATAGCAGCATGAACTTGGAAGCCCAGCACTGAGGGGGCAAAGGAAGATGGATACCCAGAACTTGCTGGCAGGCCTACCAAATCTTAGTGAGTCCCAGGCAAGGGAGAGGCTCTATCTCAAAATCAGGCAGCCAGTGCCCAAGGATCAGTATCTAAGGTTGATGGTTAGCCTCACACTCACATAGGCTCACATACTTGGGCTACGCACATACGAACACACACACACACACACACACACACACACACACACACACACACACACGTAAATGAACAAACAAAACAAGAGATCTAGGGAATTGTCAGAGCTAAACACTGAGATGAGGAGTATGGTTTAAATGTTGCATTTGACAGACAAGAGAGAGAGGCAAATATTCCAAGATTATTTAGAAAGTTGGGAGTCAATGGGAGGTCAGAACTGCTGTCTCTTAGAGCTCCTTCAAACATTCCTACAAGACCAGAAACTCTTTTGCCATGGAGCTGGATCTTCTCTTTATAGTAGGGTGGTATTGAGGCGGTGTGGTTGATAATGGAACCAACATGAGATGGCATAGGGTCAAGCTCCAGCTTTGCCACCATTGTATGACTCAATCATTGCATGACTGGGTACCCTCTCAACATACCTCACCTATTTGCATATCTACATAGAAAGACATCAACTGTACCTACCACCTCAAACTATTGACATGAAGCTTGTACAAAACAGGGTTTGGTAAAGGATGCTGTAAATTCTCTTTTAGTCTAAGTTCAGGAGGGCAGAATCTGTGATGCATGGATCCCAACACTACATTGGGTTTCTGTGAGTCTATTAATATCCACTGGTATTTGTAACATCTTGCAAATTAAGGATGGATAAGAAAACATTCTCTCCACGTTCGACATATGAGAAGAGTTCTAGAAAGGTTTTGTGACTTCTCCAAGATCACCTAGCAAAGACAATGCCATCATGGCCAAGGGCTTCCATGTTTTAGCCTAATGCAGTCCACCTAACTCAAGACTAGTCAAAGACATGTCTATGTATGTGACACATAGCTTAATGGAGCCTGGTTTAGATAGTGAAGTCATAAGTTAGTCTACGTGTCAAGAAGTCCCAGTGAAGATAAGCTTCAGACCTATGAATGTCCACTGATCCATCAGGGACTCATGTATCTTCATTTCATCTAGATCTTCATCCTAATTGGCTGCAAGAAGGTAACCAATGACAGCTGAGTTTACCTCTTTCCTTGTTCAGAAAGGAGAGAAAAATCCCCTAGGCAAGCAGAAAATATGTTCTTATGCATTTTATACGCAGTAATTATACACAGTTGTGTGAAGACTCACCGTAAACTTAGTAGCTCAAAGCTACAAACAACATGTCACAAATACACAGATCAACAAAACTCAGCTAAGTCTTCTAACTTATATGACATCCATGGAAGCTACCTACTAATTCTCTGCAAATGGGTAGGTGGGCTCCATGATCCAAAATGAATTTAGTCATGTCTCTGATATACCTTTGGAGACCTCAGTGATGGATGAACAAGCAACTCAGACCAGAAACCCCAGGCATGTGTGCCCATGATCTGTAGACTTTTCCATGGTGACTCACGGAGGCTGAACAGGTGTACCAAGATGCCAAACAACTTATGACTTAGCTTCAGAAGTCAGAGGTCTTGTCTAGCCTATCCTGCCAGTCAATAAGCCACTAAAACCAATTAAACTTCATAGTGAGAAGGAAGAGACTCTACTCAGTGAGAGGAGGAGTCATGGGTGGTAGCCATCCTTGAGTTGCCCTAGAATGTAACAACATTCTTCAGTCTTATTGAATGTGATGGTTAATATTGTCAATCCAAGAACAGGTAGAATCACTATAGAAACAAGACTCTGATCACAAATGTGAATTTACTTAGATTAGGCTAAATGAGGTTGGGATACTAATACTATGTGGGTGGCACCATGCCATATGTTGGGGTCCTGGTCTAAATTAAAAGGAGCAAGTGAGTCCCAGCATTCATCACTTTCTGCTTCTGGACCATAGATGCAATGTGGCAAGATGCCTCAAACTCCTTCTGCCGTGTCTTCCCCTCCATGATGGACTGTACCCCAAAACTATGACCCAAATAAACCCTTCCTTCCTTAAGTTGCTTTTGCTGGGTATTTGATCACAGAAATGATGTGAGTAATCAGTACACTAGGCCATTGTATGTCATGTTTAACCACCGCTTTTCCCAAAGCAGTGGCAGTTACCAGGGGAACCTTAAGGCTGATTGGCAGGGGTGAGTTAGCATCCCCTCCAGAGGTAGCATGAAGTCTGGGCAAAATCCAAATTCTACTGAGAAGGAAGAAGAAAGTATGGAATGTTAGATAGAAAAATCAGAACTCCCTGAAAGAATGGGTCATACATCCTTTATCATCTTGCCTCAAGTGAGAAAATCAAACTCTACCCCCTACACACAC
This sequence comes from Arvicola amphibius, assembly GCF_903992535.2. NCBI lineage: Eukaryota > Metazoa > Chordata > Mammalia > Rodentia > Cricetidae > Arvicola > Arvicola amphibius. The sequence continues at coordinate 8,615,101 of NC_052050.1, forward strand.
ACACACACACACACACACACACACACACACACACACACACATTTCTAGGACAGCTCAAATGGAATATGAGCTAAGTAGAGGGCACAACAAATGGAGTACAGAGAATACAAGAAACAAACTCATGTTTTAATACATAACTATATATAGATGATGGGAAGTCTAAGAAAAGAAAAGTAGATATCTCATATTGGACCGACCACATTGCCTTGCTAATGGCTTCCCAGCCTTAAGGATGCACTCCTGATAGGCTTGGGAGTCAACACAGTGACATCTGTAGAGTTCAGGAAGAGATGTTGGGATCAAGGTGTCTGCTGCCATGAGCTTGAGGCTCAGTTCTCATTGGACTCAGCCTCTGGTCTCTCCTGTCTTGTTTCAGCCTTTTATGCTTCCTCTTGCTTTGGCAGTTGTGCCAGAAGTGAGTAAGGCAATAGCAGCCTTCTTTGGACTTGACACATGGCTTGGGTTGATTCCAGAACATTCAGTCTTGGCTGTCTCACAACTTTATTTGTGTACATCCTTTTATATATCCTGTCTCCCAATTTAATGAAGATTTGCTATGTCCTTTTTCTGCAACTATTATGCCGTTCTTCCCATTCCCTCTCCTCTATGCATCCTTCCTTTCTTCTTCCTTCCTTCCTTCCTTCCTTCCTTTCTTCCTCCCTTCCTTCCTTCCTCCCTCCCTTCCTTCCTTCCTTCTCTCATTCATATATTAGCTAACATTTACTAAGCAATGCTTTATTATAGGCAGCATGGTGATTATGTTATATACATTCTCTTTATCTAACTGCACATGCATTAATAGCATAAGATTACTATTCTGTGCCTATTTTAATAGGTAGAAAAAATGAGGCTGACAGATGATACAGTGTGGGCTGGGAGATTGCTCAGTGCATAAAGTGACGGCTGCATAATCCTGAGGACCTGAGTTTGGACCCCCAGGACCCACATCAAAGCAGAACCAGCAACCCCAGAAGTAGGGGAGTGGAGACAGGCATTTAAGTCAAAATGGTGAACTTCAGAGTTAGTGAGGAGAGTTTGCCTCAAAAACTAAGTGAAGTACACAGAGGACTTTATCCCTGGCCTCTACACGCTCATAACCAGACACAGGTGCAGCCCCCCCAACACGCAAACACACATGTGCACATATGCAACGGAAGTGGATGCAGACTCCGATGAGGTGGACTCACATCTTTATCACTTTGTTCCATAGTCCTCCATCTCTGTCGTGGGTACAAAAGCATCATATTCCTTATATAAAATGTCGTAGTATTTACACCCAGTCCTTGTACATTCTCTAGTGACCTTTAGATCCTTTCTAGATGATGTATAATGGATAATGCAATGAAAGTTCTGTACAAATCATTGTTATAACTCTTAAATTTGGACAGCAGAACTCATGGGGATGGAGGGTCTGCTTGATATATTTTTACACTAATTATACATGCTGACGTGCGGTGTCATGAATTTTAGCAAAAATACTGCTTTTAAAAGGAATAACAAAATAAGTAGAGCCATCATGCTCCCTTTACTCAGTTATTTCAACAAATATGTGGTTAGTGTCTAGTTTGGGTGAGGCGTAGTGCTAGGTGCATAGACAGGTCAGAGCAATCTTCTCACACCAGCAAAATAGTAATAATAATAACATTGGTGATGATAATAAACTATGACAAATTAATAAATGAGATCATCTCCTAGGACTATAGAAAAAGACATGGAGGCCCAAGTAGAGAGATACTTCAGCTTGCAAACTGTAGATGGAGCGGTGGAGGGCCACTTCCTGCCACCCGGCTAGCTTTACCCAAAATAATTACAAGGAAACTGTATTCTTTTAAACACTGCCTGGCCCATTAGTTTCAGCCTCTTATTGGCTAATTCTCACATCTTGCTTTAACCCATATTTAGTAATCTGTGTAGCACCATGAGGTGGTCGCTTACCAGGAGAGATCTTAACCTGCGTCTGTCTTGGAGAGGAGAAGCATGGCGACTGCCTGAAGCATCTGCCTTCTCTCTCCGAGAATTCTGTTCTGTCTACTCCGTCTACCTAATTTTCTGTCCTATTAAAGGGCCAAGGCAGTTTCTTTATTAACCAATGAAAGTAACACATAGACAGATGACTCTCCTCCATCAGCAAACCAAGGCCTAGGGCTCTTTAAAAAAATGGGGACCTGGGGCTGGAGAGATGGCCCACCAGTCAGGAGTAAAACACCACTGTCATGAGGACCCAGCACCCACACAAACAAACCAAGTGTTCCATGCACACCTGTAACTTCAGTTCATGGGGAGCAGAGACCGGACCTCTGGGGCATGTGAGTACCCAGCTTGTCAGAGGAAATCCAAGCCCCAGATTCAAGCCGCAGGCTCAGGGAGAGACCCTCTCAAAAGAAATGAATAGGCAGATTAGGATTAAAAAAGACACCGGATACTTTCTTCAGGCCTCAACATGCATACACCCACACGCATGCACTCAGACACATACACGTGCAAATAAACAAATCCTCAACATTATCAAAACATTATCAAAATCAAGACCTTTGAGAAAATACTTATTAGGTGTGGCATCTCCCTTTTCCCTTTTGCATGCCCTACTGCTGCACAGATTCAGCATGGCCTTTCCTTAGGCGGGAGGTGTGAAATACATCTCATTTAAAGATGACAGGACCCATTAATGCTAACTTCTAGTTTGTGGCCATTAAAAGAAATATAAGCCGCTTAAGGACACCCAGAGAGATGCTTTCATGCTTCATTTACTCTGGATTGCCTGGGTTGGACCAAGTCATAAGTCTTAGAACAGGAAAGGGCATTGCCCCACCCCTTCATTTTATAGGTGAGTTTTGAATGACTGGCTACAAGCCACATTGTGAGCTAGAAATGTAATCGGTGACTAACTTGAAATGCTGGTGCCCGCCAGGAAGTATGCTTTAACACCACTTCTTGTTTCCCTTGCTTGTGATAGAAATCTCTAGGTTATTTGCCATTAAGTATTATAGTCCAGCCATTTGGAATGTGTTGTTGATATTGGCAATGCACTGTCCCTTTGGGGCTTCAGATAGCAGTGAAGACGACTGTGTTCCGGTTTTGTTTCGGTCGCCACTGTAAGATACTGCAGTGCTATTTCATTTGTGTTTTAATAATAAAACTCGCCTGCAGATCAGAGAGTAAAACAGCTACACTGGTCAGCCTTACAGACCGGGCAGTGGTGACACACACCTTTAATCCCAGTAGCCACACTTGTTTGCCATAGAAACCGGATGGTAGTGGTGCACACATTTAATCCCAGCACTAGAGAATATAAGACGGGAGGAGGCAGCTCTCAGTCTCATCCTGAGGATTCCTGGAGGCAGGATCGCCATTGCGGACTGAGGTAGAAGTAAGAGCGAGTGGCTGGCTGCTTTGCCCTTCTGACCTTCAGGTTGAACCCCCAATATCTGTCTCTGGGTTTTTATTAATCATGCTACAAGATACCTGGACTAAAAGGAGCTTAAGGGAGAAAGAGTTTAGTTCAGTTTATAAATCCAAATTACAGTCTATCATTGTGGGGCAGTCAAGGCAGGAACTTCAAGCTGTTGGTCACATCACATCCCTAGTCAAGATCAGAGAGCAAGAAATGCCCACTCGCTCATTTGCTTGCATTCAGCTTGATTTCTCCAATCTTACACAGCTCAGGAGCCTCTCTGCCTAGGAATGGTGCCAGCCACTGTGGGCTGAGTTTTCCCACATAAATTAACTTTAATAATCCACCACATACAGGACAGTGAGCCAACCAGATGAAGACAATCCCTCATTGAAATACTCTACTCAGGTAATCCTGGAGCTGCCAAAACTAAAAGACACACAAAATTTCCTCCGGCTCCTTTCATTCTCAAGCATCCCCATAGATAGAGCCATCACTTAGATACATAGTTTCAGTGGGTTAAACATCAGACCATAGAGATAGCCATAACTTAGAAACATAGTTTCTGCCAGGCGGTGGTGGTGGTGGTGGCGCACGCCTTTAATCCCAGCACTAGGGAGGCAGAGGCAGGCGGATCTCTGAGATGGAGGCCAGCCTGGTCTACAAGAGCTAGTTCCGGGACAGGCTCTAGAAACTAGAGGGAAACCCTGTCTCGAAAAAAACCAAAAAAAAAAAAAAAAAAAAGAAAAAAGAAACATAGTTTCAGTGGGGGAAACATCGGACTTTAGATGAAGCCATCACTTAGATACAGAGATTCTCCTCATTGGGCAAGGGTAGCTTGTTCTTTACCACTCTTAATTCTTGTCTCTGCTTGTGCCTGTTATTGTAACATACAAATGTGTTTTATTGAGTACCCCATATCTTAAATTGCAGCTATCCTAAGATAATAAAAGCATTCTATAAGGTTCACATCTTTAAATTTATGAGTTTTTTGATGTTTATTTACAAAACAATTGATTGGCGTTATCTAATTCCAAAATATTTCACTGTGCCCTACTTCATATCCACGGGGAGTCATATCTCAATGTCTACATCCTCCAGGCTGCAGAACCACTAAATCTACTTCCCGACTCTATGGGTCTATCTGTATGTTTCATACAAATGCAATCAAACCATTGGTAGCCTTTGTTATTTGGCTTACTTAACATAATATTTTCAAAATTCATTCAATACTGCATTCTTTCCAATAGGTATATAATAGTCCGTGGTATATCTATATAGTGCCATATTTTATTCATCCACTCATCTATTGATGGATATTTGGGTTGTTTCAGTCTTCTGACTATGACGATCAATGCTGCTATGAACATTTGTGTTCAACTTTTTTGTGTGTCTGTGAATGTCTATTTTTAGTTTATTTGAGTATGATTTGGCAACTCTGTGTTCAGTCACCTGAGGACTGCTCCCCTACTTTCCAAGGATGTGCATCATTTTCTATTCCCACCCAGGAGTTTGTGAGGGTGCCAACTTCTTACTCTCGCTAACGCTTGGTATTCTCGCCCCAATCTGATGGCTTATTTAATTTTCTGGTTACCTTGACTACACTCTTCAGTATGATGGTGAGTAAGTGTTGGGAGTGGGTATCCTTGCTTTGTTACTGACCAGAAGCCATCCACCTTTCACCTACTAAGTACAATCAATGCTCATTGAGGATTTTTTCCCCCAGACATCCCACACATCAGATCAAGAACATCTTTTTTTAATCCTAGCTGGCGATGATGGCTGGTCAGTTCCTTTTCCTGTATCAGTCAATACAGAGATGACCCTGTAGTTGTAGCCTTCAGTTGATGGCCAGTCACATGGGTTTCATATGTTAAGGCATTTTTGTATGCCTGGGTTGAGTCTCCTTGGCCTCTGGTGTCTGATCTTTGTATATATTGATAAGTTGGTTTTGGCAGCACTTTGTTGAGGGTTCTAGCATCTATCTCACAGGGTTGTTGGTTTGCAAATTTCGTTTCTCTTGAAATCCTTGTGTTGCTTTCTATCAGGGTAATATTAGCCTCGTAAAATGAGTGATGAAGTGTTCTTTTATTTTTTCCGAAGAGCTTAAGAAAGATTAGCGTTAATCCTTTTTTAAATGTTTGACAGCATTCATCCATGAAGTCAGCTGGTCCTGGCTTTCCTTTGTAAGGTTTCTTTTTTTTTCTCCCTATGTAAAACTCTTTACTTGTCAGTCTATTTAGAAATTCTGTTTCTTCTCGACTCAGCTGTATCTGAAAGTTGGTAGATTCAAGACCTGTTTGTCATGTGATTTGAGAGCTTCCCTTCGCATCTGTGGTAGCTGCTGTTGACAGGTAAAACTGCCAGCTTGGTTTCAAATGGTGGAACTATGAAATGAGGTCCCTTCCGTTCCTTGGAGGCCGACTCTGCTGGTCCTCATCCGCATGCTTCCGCGAAACCAGCTCAGTTTCTCCAGTCCCACAATACGCTTTCCTGCCATCCTGTGCTAGTTACTTTTCCTATACCGTTGCTGTGTGACAGCACCCTACGGAGGGTTGCCTGGTTAGGTTTTTTTGTCAACCTGATGCAAGCTAGTGTCACTCGAGAAGGAGGAACCCCAACTGAGAAAATGCTCCCACCAGATGAACCTGTGGGCAAGCGTGGCAGGGATTTTCTTGACTAATAATTGGTGTGGGAAGGCCCAGTTTATTGTGAGCTGTGAGCGGGGGTGGGGTGGGGTGGGGGCGCTTTGGAAGGTGAGGCCTAAGTTGTATCAGGGAGCAAGTCAGTAAGCAGTGATATTTCATGGTCTCTGCTTCAGTTCCTGCCTTGAGTTCCTGGTTTGGCTTCCCTCAGTGGTTTGTGACCAAGGATTTGTAAGCCAAATAAATCCTTTCTTTTCCAAATTGCTTTTGATTATGGTGTTTTGTAGCAGCAGAAGCCCTAGGTAAGACAAAGAGTTTACTGTGTCTCACAGTTTAGTTTAGGATATAGTTGATCATGGTGGCGGGAACGTGAGGTAGACTGCAGTCAAGAAGTAGAGAGAGGTGAATCCTGATGTTCAGCTGGCTTTCTCCTTTAAGAAGTTTACATTTTCCTTCCTTCCTTCCTTTCTTTTTTCTTTCCTTCCTTCCTTCCTTTTTTCTTTCTTTCTTTCCTTCCTTTTTTCCTTCCTTCCTTTTTACTTTCTTTCCTTCCTTCCTTTTTTCCCTCCTTCCTTCCTTCCTTCCTTCCTTCCTTTTTTCTTTCTTTCTTTCTTTCTTTCTTTCTTTCATTCCTTCCTTCCTTCCTTTCCTTTGTTTCATTTCCTTTCTTTTTTCTTTCCTTCTTTCTCTTTCTTTCCTTTCCTTTCTTCTGTCTGTCCTTCTTTCACGTCCTTTTTTGCTTTCCTTTCTTCCTCCTTTTTTCTTCCTTCCTTTGTTTCATTTCCTTCCTTCTTTCTTTCTTTCCTTCTTTTCTTTCTTCTGTCTGTCTCTTTCTTTCTTTCTTTCTTTCTTTCTTTCTTTCCTTTCCCTTCCTTTTTTTCCTTTCATTCCTCCTTTCTTCCTTGCTTCCTTTCTCCTCTGTCCTTCCCTCCGTCCCTCCGTCCCTCCGTCCCTCCGTCCCTCCGTCCCTCCCTCCCTCCCTCCCTCCCTCCCTCCCTTCCTTCCTTCCTTCCTTCCTTCCTTCCTTCCTTCCTTCCTTCCTTCCTTCCTTTCTATGGGTATGGTGAGCACATGAAGGTCAAGATTGGCTTCCTGTGGAGTCCAGGGATTGATCCAGCCTATCAGTCTTGGCAGTACATGTGATCTTGCTGGCCCATTGATACCTCCTTCTGTTTGATCTGGAATTCCTGCTCATGAAGTAGTTGCTCCACATTCAGGGTGGGTCTCTCCACTCCAGTTAATCTTCTCTGAAATCACTCTCATGGATGTACTCAGAGGTGTGACTCCTGGGTTGATTGTGCACAGGAGCAAGTTGACTATTAACTTCGCCATCTCAGTCTTCAGGTATGAAAGGATCCAGGACAATCCATCCTGTGCTTGGCATAGTATCTCCTTAGGTAAGTGTTTATCTATGTGCTCTGTTGGCATCTGACAAGCATCCACTAGGTGTTGGGGCACCTCCAAGACTGGAGCTAAAAAAAGTAGAGTAAAGCCAGAGACTCTGAAAGTTCCATTCTACTGCAGGTAGGGAGGGGAGAAACCAAAATAGTCAGCAATTGCTGAAGGGCTGAAGGAGAGCTCTGCCCCACTATGTTACCTGAGGGATGGGCTCTGGCATCAGACAGGTGGAGCTCCAGAGTTAGATTGCTAGTTATCAGAGCAGGATTACAATGTCTGACTGGTGTGGGACCAAGGGGTGGGAGTCACCTGAGCCTCTCTGTCCTCACCCCATTTCCAGTCTAGTTCTTAGGACAATCGCTCGAGGGAAGTTTGAATGTGCAGAGTAAGATGCTTCTGAGACCCAGTGCTGGGTCTTCCAGTCTCTGATGCAGCAGCTGCTCCCACTGGGGAATGCTGAGCTTGTACCAGTCAGTACTAAGGACAAGGTAGAAAGTGGTCAGGAGCAGGGCTCTGTGAGGTTTTCATGTAGAGCAGGGTCTCTTCTCACAGACACGGAAGGAGTCAAATTCATCCGAGCCTCCTCCAGCTCACAATCTTAGGAGGTACCTGTAGCATGAATTTAATTGGTCTTAATAATAAAAACCTGGCGTCAACTATGGGGGGTGAAAGCTGAAGGATCAGGGAAGCAGAGCGGCCTGACACTAGAGAGTTCTTACCTCTACCAATGCTCAGACCAAAGCGGCGATCCTGCCTCTATGAATCCTCAGACTGAACATGCTCTCTATGAAATCTAGCAGTCTCAGGGCAGTCTGAGGTTTCACAGAGATTGCAGCAGTCTGAAGTTCAGCCTGAGGATTAGCAGAGACAGGATGGCCCCTTTGGTCTGAGCGTTGGTAGAGGTAAGAACTCTCTCTCTAGTGGTTGACTGCTCTTCTTCTCTGATCCTTCTGCCTTAACCCCTATATCTGACTCCAGGGTTCTATTAAGACCGATTAAATTCGTGCTCCAGGTACGTCAGAGTTGGAACCACTTTGCTTCCCCAGGAAGATAGCCTTCCCTTTGCAAAGAGAATGTAAAGCAAGAAGGAACAAGATACAAAGAGACTAATGTTGTCACCTTTAGTACAGCTCCTCGTGTTATGGTGACCCCAACCATAAAGTTATCTTCATTGCTATTTCGTGACTGTAATTTTGCTACTGTTATGAATCATAATGTAAATACCTGTGTTTTCTGATGTGAAAGGGCCATTTGACCCCCCCTCCCAGAGGGGTTGCGACCCACAGGTTGAGAATCACTGGTCTAGGCAGAAGCCATGGCCCCATGGGTGTGTTTGGGGATCATAAGCACTCCTTTTAGTCTCCTGTTCTCACCTCCTCTCTCCTTACACGCCATCTAGGTGTGCCTCATGTAGACTCTTCCTCAGAGTTTTGTGGAGTTTGGAGAAGGTGGACAGACTATAGCTTGTAGCCTGCCATAGTCAGTCTTGTATTGTACAGGTTCCATGAGGCCATGTTCATGTACGGATGAAGCTCTTTGAGCACACCATCCTTTTGCTACCCTTCCCTTTCTCTCCATCCCATGAGCCTCACTCGTTCCCCAGGTAGACCAGCTTCTATTTTCATGCTGTCCACACACATATGATCTTATGTGCCTATAATGTCTAAGACACAGGAATGAGACAAAAAAGCGCGGTATCGTTTTGCTGAGACTGACTTGACCTGCGAAAATACTTTCTCTAGTTGTAGTCATTTTCCTGCCAGTGACGTAACTCCATTCTTCATGGCTGTAAAAGAATTTCATTGTGCAGATGCACCAGCTTCTCCTTAGCCCTCCCTCTGTGGTCGAATACCCGGGTTGTTCCTGTAACTCTGCCGTTGTCAGTGATGCTATAGTCAACGTGGGTATGCAAGCATCTCTTGAATATGTTGACATTCAATATTATCTTGGCAAGGAGCTGAGCCCCGAGTCCTAAAGCTCCATGGCAGCCCTTCAATGCCACGGCTTAAGTGGCATTTACACCCTCTTCTGTGGATGGGATTAGCTTGAAGAATGTCTTGGCTTTGAATAGAGCGCTCTTCCTGGAATGGTTATGGCTGGACTCTTGTCTTTCCAAGGTCAGCAACTGAGTGGAAATGAGATAGTCAAGACTTCTCTTTAAATCCACTATTGGGTGACCTATATCTACTCTGGCTATTCAAGGATGCTAGCTGGTGCTGCTGCAACAGGTGCTTTTGAAACCATTGGATGCATCCTATTCTTCCCTCCCAAGGGAAAAAAAAAGAACAAGTGTCCACCAGTCCCTGACATGCCCCGAGCCCCTTGATAATATGTGTTCTTCTCCTGGCAGCTTCATGTCCAAGGTACTGCTGTGGGCTGGGGGCTCAGACAGTGGTCTGTGCATAGAGAGCATCCGCTCTTGATACCTCTTCCCCATCCTGTTCTTAGGTAACCAGAACACTGTCTTCAGACTGAAGACCTCACCCATCATGTGACCCATTGTGTGATAGGTTATCAGGAAGATCTGGTGTGCAGCTTCCTGGCATCAGGATGTTAGATGTGGATGAAGAGTGTTATCGTCAGCGCTGGGCATGGAGCCCAGGGCTGGGCAGGAAGTGCCTCGACAACCTGGGGCTCTTTGTCTCTATGGGGCATCTACAGAGCAGCTGACTTCTGCTAAAAAGGCCAGAGGCTGATTCCTCATCCCAGGGAGACCTGCAGTGTGACCATTCAGGCGGACTCCAGCTTTCTGGGTTAGCTAAGTTAGCTCGGGACTATCAGGTTGAACTGAATTTCACCATTTCCTACCTGGAGAGAACTGGGGTGCCAGAGTGACCCTACTATCAGTTGTGCTACCCTAGCACTTTCAGGGTGTTGCTGCCTCCCTCTCTGACCTTGAATTTGTCCTGCCGCACGCATGATTTCCCCAAGAACGAGCCTTCTGTTTCTAGGCTGAAGGTCCTATTTACATTGTTTCTCCCTGCTCTGGGCTTGAATTGCATGAATGAGTGAGTGAGCAGGTAAAATGAATGAAGGCACAGCTGTTACTTTTCTGTCGTACCAGGAAGAGGCTGTGGCCTCTTTGCAGGCTTGTCCATGAGGCTAACCCCTTATTTCCCCACAGGGAAGACAGATTCTGTTCTGGCTTGACCTAGATCCTGCATCTGGCTTTCTCCTCCTTCCTCCCTGGACTTTCTTTTGCCGTGAGTCACCTCTCCAGCCCAGGTGTGGTTGTGGTTTGACCACTGGGGAAGCAGATGAAATCTGCAGGTTCAGCACCAGAGTTAAAGGCTGGTTCAGGCTTCTACTCAGGTGCAGGAAGCTGAATTTCTCCATCTCTCCAAGCCAGTGTGCTCGTCTGTGGAGATGAGGGGCGTTAGGCTAGGCAAATAGGCTTGGCAATACGTGTTGGCCAGTGTTAGCTTTCTTTCTGCTAATCTTCCCTCCTTCCTCCTCTGGTCCCCCTAATTCCTCTGTAAAGGAGAAATCGACCTTTGGATGTTGGATGAATAAGTGGGGTGACTAATTCCAGAACCTCCAGAAAAACAAAGCCTCAAAAAAAATAAAAAACAAAACAAAAACAAAAACAACAACAACAAAAAAAACCAAAGCCTCACTATTCCAGGGTTCCAAAGGGAGTGTATAATATGTGCCACCTCCTTTAGGAGTGGGAGGTGGTGGGAGTGGAGGGTGGCCTAGGCATTTGCCCAAGGCTGCTCACTCACATCTGTGCATCTGAGCTGCACCCTGGAGGGGAAACAAATGAACTGAGTGGTGGTGCACGCCTTTAATCCCAGCACTCGGGAGGCAGAGGCAGGCGGATCTCTGAGTTCGAGGCCAGCCTGGTCTACAAGAGCTAGTTCCAGGACAGGCTCTAGAAACTACAGGGAAACCCTGTCTCGAAAAAAAAAAGAAAAAAAAAAAACCAAATGAACTGAGGGAGAAAGGAGGGCACCTGAGGTGAATGACCCAGCTCCCATTTTTGATAATGTCTGCATTTAAAAGCTTCTTGCAACATCTGGGTGGGGCATCCCAAGGCATGACCATATTTCATTTAGCTTACCTACAAAAGGAGGGTGTGGGTCCCACATCCTTTGTCTTCTGGGACCAGTATCCTGGGTGCCAGGTGAAAATGTGGGTCTTGGGCATGGCTGCCACACTCTCAGGAAAGGGTTGATTTCATCACGTGTATTCTGCTTCCTCTGTCACTGCCTGCCTCCTGTCATCCCTGGAGATAAACACTCCTTTCCCTAATCATCTTCCTGCCACCCGGTTCCTTCCACATCATCCTTTTACCTTATGTCCCTGTCTTCCCTTGGAGACCCAGGTTGGCTAGCCCTGGATGCCTTCTCTGACTATGTGATCCACTCAGCTCTCCAAGTTAGATGTGAGGGAGTGTGTGTGGACATGCGTGGTTGGTCCTGTGTCCATCAACTTTGTAACTTATCTCTTCCTGGGAGAAGCCTCTCTCAGCCGGAGCCTCTTGATGGAGGAGGGTCATCTGTCTATGTGTTACTTTTATTGGTTAATAAAGAAACTGTCTTGGCCCTTTTTAATAGGACAGAAAATTAGATAGGTGGAATAAACAGAACAGAATGCTGGGAGGAAGAAGGCAATGAGGCAGATGCCATAGCTCTCCTCTCCAAGAAGGACGCAGTTTAAGATCTTTCCCAGTGAGCCACCACCTCGTGGTGCTACACAGATTACTAAATATGGGTTAAAGCAAGATGTGAGAATTAGCTAATAAGAGGCTAAAACTAATGGGCCAGGCAGTGTTTAAATGAATACAATTTGTGTGTAGTTATTTCGGGTGTAAAGCTAGCCGAGTGGCGGGATGCAGCCCTCCTCAACACTACAGCTCTTTTTCCAGTGTGTGGTGGTTTAAATAGGAAGTGTCCCCCACAGGCTCAAGCCTATGAAGATTTGGGCCCTGGTTAGTGGTGCTGCTTGGGGAGGTTTAGGAGGTGAGGCCATGCGTCACTGCGGTCAGGCTTTGAGAGTATAAGATGTGACCTCTCAGCTTCCTGCCTTGGTCCCTGTTAACTACGATTACCCTGTCAGTATGTACTCTCCCTCTGGAACCGTAAGCCCAAATGAACTCTTTCTTCCATAAGTTGCTCTGCTCTTGGTATTTTATCGCAGCAACAATGAAGCAAATAATACATATTTACAAATTAAGTCTTTTCTTGTTCTTACTGTACTGCACATTTATTTAATTTAGTCACTTACCTATGTATTCTGACTCCCACACAAGGAAAGAGAACATACATGTCTTTATCATTATATTCCCAGCAATGAGCACAGTTCCAAAGTGCTTAGCACGGGCAGATAGATATGTGTTGTATGACTGCAAGATCACCATTTCTGATTTTCACACAAAAAGGTCATACAACACGAATGAGTGACTTTGTCTACTTCAAAAGTATCATGTATCTGTTCTTACTTTCTTAGCTATGTAGTCTTGTCAGTCAAGTTAAACCAGAAAAATGTTAACTGAATCTCTTTTGAGGAGATTTTAAAAGCAAGCAAATCTACAATCCAAGTGTGTTTGACATCCATTGAAGGAGTCACAGAGGCATACCTGCCTAAGCAATGGTGGGAAATAGAACATTGTGAGCATCCAATGAATACAAAAAATGTCCTGATAAGGGAGCCGTCACTGGGGTGACAGAAAGGCTGTGTCAAAAGATCGTGATGAAAAGGCCTGGTGAAGTCTGGAGAACATTCCTGAGAGATGATAAAGGATCATCAGAATAAGAAATGGCAAGGACTTGTCCTTGGGTGGGAATCATGAATGGAATCATGGAATCAGCACACCAGGTATCTCAGAACAAGCTTCCTAAAGACATCATCGAGTGGAAGAGAGAGAAAGAGCACAGGAGTGGAAAAAATATTTCTAAGCTTCCAGCTCTGATTTGAAAAAATATGTAGTCTTGGCCAAGCAAGGGAAGAGGACACTCTCAGTACAGAAAGCTAGAGAAGGCCAGAAAACCAAGCTCTGTGCACGCGTAAATGCTTAGCTAAGATTTGGAAAGAACTCCTTCTGAGCGTTTTGGCATCCATGATTGAGACCTGAACATCTAGAGGTTAGAGAGAGCTGTGTCGTGTTCCATGACAGGAAAGGACTAGGCTCTGAATGGTGGTGAGCGTTTTGGCATCCGTGATTGAGACCTGAACATCTAGAGGTTAGAGAGAGCTGTGTCGTGTTCCATGACAGGAAAGGACTAGGCTCTGAATGGTGGGGAGACTCACGCTTCAGAGGGGCTGGGCCCATCTGAAACTTGCTAGCTCAGGAATACTTGGTTGTATCACGGCATCCCTCCCTACCCCCTAGACTAGCTCTCCATCTTTCTGGTTTTCAGCTATTTGAATCTCTGCATCAAGAATGCAAAACCCAGTGACTGACTTCCATAGACTCGCCCTCTCATCCGGCTCACCTGCCAGGCCTCTTTGCTTGTGCAAGTCTCCCTTTGATCTTTTTTTTTTTTTCTTTTCTATTTTCTTCTCTGGACACCAGTGCCAAGTTCATCTGCATATTTTAACCAGCCAATATTCATATCCTGAGATCCGAGAGATTTGTGCAACGTGTGGCCCCAGGCCAGCCATGGACGCTGTTGAGTTTCCTCCGTGGCAACCATGGCAACCAGTCTCTGAATGCTCTGCCTCCTTTGCTGGTCAGGAAGGTTCTCAGGGACACGCTTCTGGCAGAAAGAACGCTGCAGGGACTGATGGAGGCTCCACTTAGTTAAAGCAAACACTCCGCCCAAGAGGTTTTGACTTGCAAAAGGTTTTCATTAGAGCTATATATGGATTTATCCTGACTTGCAAAGTTAAAATAAATAAAACCCTGTGTGCATCAGTAAACACAGTCTGACGCTTGTTGTTCAGTGAAATTATGTCGTCCTTCCCTTTCCTCCCCTCCTCTCTTTTCTGCTTCCCCCTTTCCCTTCATTCGCCATCTCTTCTGCCCCCTTCCTTTTCCTCCATCCTCCAGCTTCCCTTTCCCCTCATCTCCCATCATCTCTCTTCCCTCTCAGTCTTTCTTTCCTCCTTCCCATTTCTCTATCCATTTCCCCTTCCATCCTCTTTCCTCTCCTCTCACCCCTTCCCACCCCTCTCTTTCCTGTTTGCTAGCTCTCGGTTACACTCTCTCCCTCCCGCTTGTCCTCTTCCTCATTGCCCCTCCCTCATTTTCTTTGTAGTGCTAGGGATTGATCCTAGAGTCTGTGTATGCCAGGCAAACACTCCATCACTGAGTTATACACCCAGCTCTCTTGACTTCTCATCTTAAATATGGGATCTCATTAAGTTCTCCAAGCTGGCCTTGAACTCATTCTTTAGCCTATATTGGCTTTGAACTTGTGATTTCTCTACCTCAGCCTCCTGAGTAGCTAAGGCAATAATAGGCCTATGCCACCAGACCTAATGGAGCTTGTTTCTGTATCCCTTCATCCTGTACATATTATTATGGGTTCCCATATAAATGTATGTAGTATTTACATACATTTTAGCCCTTTCTTTCTAGCCCTCTAAGATGGTTGGGGCTCTTTCTATATAGTTCTGGTTCTTGACCCAGATTCATCCATTTTTTTTCAAGTCTCCCTGATACCTTAGGTAGGACAATAGCATTAGAAAGGTACTTCCAGGTCCAGGGGTGTCAATGCATTTTGTCTTTCATAGTGGAGTGAAAAGAGAGATATTTGTGTGTGCATGCAGTGATCCATTATAAACATATTTGTGTGTGTGTGTGTGTGTGTGTGTGTGTTTGTATCTATCTGCAACCATAGCTAAGCACGAATTCCTATTGCTACACCCGGAAGTTTTTAAACAAGGACTATGAGACTCCAGCTTGCCTGGGTAGTCCATTCCACAGCACTGAGGAGTTACCATGGACACCACTCTGCTCTTCCGAAGTGTTCAGGATGCTCATGCTGTCAGGGGACAATTTAAAGCCTCAAGGAGTGGAGTGAAGGGAGCATGCAGAAGAACCAGCAGTCAGGCAAATCCACCCCAGGCTCAGGGACCATTTTGAGAAGACAGCCATCCTGTTGCTGCCATGGCTACGTGGGTCTCTACCTTAGGAAAGATCTGGAGAAACTGGGCAGGTCCTTGTGGCCACCCTGAGGTCCTCTCCCTGGAATTGTATGCACTGAAGACCTAGGTGTGTTGGGGCGGGGGTGCGGTTGTCTGTGCTCTTGGTCTTCACTCTTGTCCAAGTTTTCCTGAAAGCCAGGGAGTGGGGCAGTTGTGACTGTAAAATGGAAACAGTGACCTAACCTCTCTGCACTGCCACTGGCAGTCTATGGATGTCACTTGGCACCAGATAAATGCCAGGTAGCCAGGGCCAACTTAGAGCTTCCCTAGAGCCTGTGATTTCAATGGGTGGAGGGACAATTAGTTAGAGCATAGGTGGAAATTTGAAGAATGGGCTTAGGGGAGACCTAGACATCACTCTCCTTCCCTTCTCTCTTCTTTAACTCCATGTGGGGGTTTGAATGAGAAATCTCCTCCATAGAATCATGCATTTGAACACGTGATCTCCACTGGTAGCACTTTTGTGTGTGTGTGTGTGGGGGGGGGTGTTGTATAAATTTAGGAGATTTGGCCTTGCTGGAGAAAGTATATCACTGAGCATGGTATTTGGGGGTAATAGTCTTACCCCCACTTCCTGTTTTTTTTTCTCTCAGCTTTCTGTTTGTTGTTGAACCTGGATCAGCTAGTTTCCTGATCCTGCCACGTCTACTGCCACACCATTCATTCTCCACCATGAGGACGCTATCCCCCTAGAACCATAAGCTAAAATCAATCTTTTCTTAAGTTGCTTTTGGTCTTGGTATTTTATCACAGCAACAGAATAGTAACCAATATACCAATTGCTCTTGCTGGAGGAACACATGTGTGTCCTGTGACTGTATATGAGTATATACTTATTGGCTTTTTAGACAAGGTGTCTTCCTGTAGCCCAGACTGAGTTTGAACTTATATTGCTCTCTCATGGTTAAGCCTTCTGAGGCTTACGAGTCAAAACCACCTCACCTCATTTTCTCTTGTCACGTTAAATATGTGTGCCTTTGTCTCCAGAGTGCCGGTTATAGCTACAGAATGGAGACTTAGCTGTGGGAAGACCCATCTTTGTTGTGGGCAGGACTGTTCCCTGGGCAGGGGTCCTGGACTGTCTAACAGCAAGAAAGGGTTGAGCAACAGCGAGCATTTGTTACTCTGTTCCCTAGTTGTGGTTGTGATGTGCACAGCTGCCTAGACCTTCTGTCGCCTTGGCTCTCCCACCACAATGGACCGGACTCGAAAAGGGAGCTAAAAGCAAACAACAATGAAAACCAACAAAAAACAAACAGCGTTTCTTCTTTAAGCTACTTTAAAAGAATCTTTATTATAAAAAAATTCCTTAGAGGAAAAAATAAACATCACACACACGGCTGGAAAGATGGCTCACCAGTTAAGAGCACTGGCTGCTCTTCCAGAAGTTTTGAGTTCAATCCCATGCACCCACACGGTGGCTCACAACCATCTATAACTGTAGTCCCATGGGATCCGATGCCTTCTTTTGGTGTGCAAATGTGCATGCAGACAAAACACCCATATACATAAAATACATAAATAAGTCAATCTTGAAAGAAAACCAAAAACTTAAAAAAAACATGCACACAGAAATGAAGCCGACTTGAAGTCTACTTAGCTTAGTAAACTCCTGAACAGTTAGAGTAGGCATTCTGAGTCATGGAGATTCACAGTGGACCCAGCACTGCCACGCTCCAACATGATTTTATGCACTTAGCCACCACCAAAGATGAACAATCTGTGACAGCGTTGGGACTAGGAAAGCAATTAGTTTCATATCCTCTTTCATAGCTGGTGACCACTGCCTGCACTTTGTCCTTCCCCATCTCTTTGTATTAGGCCTTTCTTGTTCTCTTTTCTTCATGGTATACCATTGTTGAATCATTTTAAGATGTGTTATGTTTGTTTATGACGTGGAATATTTGTTTAATGATGCAAAGATGTCTTGCATTCTTTTAGGTTGCACTTGTTTAACTCTGTGAAGCTGTGCTACTTTGCCGGTCTAAAACACCAGATTGGTCTAATAAAGAACTGAATGTCCAGGAACAAGGTGGGAGAAGGTATAGGTGGGGTTGGCAGGCAGAGAAAAATAGAAGGGAGGAGAAATCTGGGAAGAAGGAATCAAGGAACAAGAAAAGAAGGAGCCAGCACCCAGCTACACAGCCAGACACAGAATAAGAAGAAAGGAAAAGATATGCAGAAATAGAGAAAGGTAAAAGCCCAGAGGCAAAAGGCAAAAGGGATAAGTTGAGGAAAGCTGACTAGAGACAAGCCAAGCTAAGGCCAGGCATTCACAATAAAGAATAAGTTTCCGTGTGTGAATTATTTGGGAACTGGGATCCCCAAAGAGCCAAGAGTAAAAAAATACCAACTGCATTATAGTGTGCTTGCATGTACATTTGTTTACAGATAATATATATTATTGGCTAGGTTCCTCATAAGAGGGACCTTTTTTCTTTTCATTTTGAGATTGTGTATCCTAGTTTAATATTATACATTCTAAGTCCATCCACTTTCCTGCATTTTTTTAAAATTTCATTTCTCCTTAGAACTGAATAATACTCTATTTTATATGCATACCATACCCATCCATCTGTTGATTGACAGCTAGGTTGATTCTGGTTCTTTGCTGTAGCCAATAAAACGGCAATAAAAACAGGTATGCAAATAACTCTACGGTAGGATGCAGAGTTCTCTGGGCATATACCCAGGAGTGAAGCAACTGGATCGTATGGCAGCTCTGTTTCCAACTTTTCGAGAAGTCTCCAAACTGACGTCTACAATGGTTGTATTAATTTCCCCTCCCACCAACAATGAATAGGGGCTTCTTTCCACATCCTCTCCAACATTCACCCCCCCCCCCCGTCTCTCTCTCTCTCTCTTGTTTGTTTGTTTGTTTGTTTTTTGTTTTTCAAGACAGGGTTTCTCTGCAGCTTTAGAGCCTGTCCTGGAACTAGCTCTTGTAGACCAGGCTGGCCTCAAACTCAGAGATCCTCCTGCCTCTGCCTCCCGAGTGCTGGGTGTCAATTACTTTTGATAGTCTTTTATAACAACAGCGACTAAAGCAGCTTCCTCTTCAGAAGCTGAAATAAACTCCTCTTTCCCCTCAGTTGAGAGAAACGAAACTAGAACAGGATGAAATCTCAGCCTTGTCTGAGCCTTAAGGAGCAGGAAGACGGAACTACAGCTCCCAGGATACCACTCGGCCAATCTATCGCTTTGCCCCACCTTCTGACCACGCCCCTCGCAGTCCGTCTCTATAAAAGGCGGAGCGGCCCGAGGCGCGCGGAGCAGTGCTGGTGGTGTGGGACGCACTCGGGATTTTGCCGCTTTGGTGTGCACACTGCGTCTGGGTGCCTCCAGGGCTTTCCTGCCTAGTGAGCGTCCTCCCTGTGGCACCGTATCCCCGCGGACCCATAAACCCGAGGCCTCAATGGGATATTCTGGGTTCGCCAGAGGGGTTTTCCCTAGCGCGGATTGTATGTTTGCGCTGGCGAAGCTCACAGAAGAAAGGCTGTGCGAGGAGACAGGATGCGCCGGTCGGAGTCCCCGGTGGCCCTCGCCCGCAGCTCTGGCGTCGGTCCATTCCGGGGACCTCGCTGCAGCCGCCCGGGAGTACGGGCGCGTGATCTCCCCTCTACCCCCGCGGATCCCCAGCGCGGTGGCGGAGCTTTGGCTTTGGGGGCTGGATGAACAGGGGAGAAGCGGTTGGGGACGCCGGATCCCCTAACGTGGATTACTTGGTGCTTATCAACTGGATTTAGAAGACCCGCGCGCGATCTCGTCCCCCATCATCCACGGATTATCGTTCCACCTCCCAGCTGCTCTCCCACCTGGAGGTAAGTTTCACTGCGGTGTGAGCTTGTGGATTTGATTTGCCTACTCATCGCTTGTGTTGCTTTTAGAAGGTTTCAGGATTGAAATTTTTGTTCTAGTTGACCTCCCAGGGGTCATTTTAGCAACTCCTTTGCCTTCAGGTGGAACCTACCAGCTCAGATCTCGGTCATCGTCTTTCAGTTTCAGGCGTGGCTAAGCCCTTGGTTATCCAGCGAGGGACCGAGACTTAGCGGAGGAAGCACCAGCCTTCTTGGCACTTGCCTTTTCTAGGGGATGGTCCTTCGGGACCCTTTGCTTTGCCATGCCTCTCCAAGCAGCTGCCCATGGCACGCAGCGGGCTTCTGAGGCTCAGTGTTTTGGAAGCACAGGGGCTGGGTAGCGGTGGGGGCGCTTGGTGGATACCGCATTATTGGGAAGATTGGGCTGCTGTGGAGCTATGGGGGGGGTGGATATTGGCCACTCTGCGAGCATGCTTTCTGAGTGGAAAGACGGATAAATTTGGTCTGGCGTGTACACCCGCTATCCTCCTCTGCCTTTTTTGTGCAGCTTGTATCAGGATTTTTGGCTTTGGTTTTGAGAATAATTGTATGTGAAATTAATTTATGCCCAATAGCTTTCTCCCCTTGTCCGTTTGTGATTGCGTTGTTGTGGGGAAGTTGGTACCTGTCACCATATAGCCCGAGAGTAGGTGTTTGTTGAATGAATGACTGAGCTACCCCACCCTAAATTACACCAGGTTCCTCTGTTTCTTTCTCTCTCTTTGGCTTTTACCCTTAATTCCAGAACCTTTCCCCGGAGGTGGTTTCTTGGGGACACTTTCCCAGCTATAGGATTCCCTCTCCCCTCCACCCACCCCTGTCAGCAGTCTTTAGGCTTTCTTTTGGAATATGTGTATGGTGATCAGTTTCCCACCCAGAACCCCCTCCAACTTAGAAAGCTACCAAGCCAGAGATTGACTTGGGTAAGTGCCCAGGGTCCTGAGCTCTCAATCAGCACCTGCTCAGGGAGGGAGGAGAGCTAGGCACCACAGGAAAAACAGACCCAGTTTTCAGAAAGAGGCATTTGTGAGTCCTGACTGTCCTGTGGAAGCTGGGCTCTGGCTCCATCCAGATACTTGCACACTGCCTGGGATGGTTCCCCTGTGGCCATTCTTCCCCTGCCAGGTTCTCTGCCTCAGTCTGATTCTAGGGGAAGCACTTTGGAAGCTTTCTCAATGACCGAGGATCCACAGCATACCTCTTCCCCACCCACTGCCCCCTTCTCTGTGTTACAGGAAACTACAGAAAGTTGCAGTTAGCAGAAAAACCTCCACTTGCCATAACGCTGGGAACCACACGTGGTCCCCCACTGCTGCAGCCCATAGTATTCACGACTTTGTTTCCTACACATGCCCCCACCCCGGCCATCATGACTCTAGTACTATTATATTTGCCTGCAGCTACCAAGCGACCATTTGCTTGGTAATCCAGCCTCCTGTTGGACGCTTAGGTATCTCCAAACTTACACACAATGATCACGTGCTAGTGAGGGTTCCTTCGTATGTCAGTATTTCTCTGCATTTGGGAGGATGCTCCTTGAGAAGTGTCTAGAAATCGTCTTCTTTAGGTTGGTCGGTCGGTCGGTCGCACTTCAGAAGAGCATTGCGAGTGGAAGACATTTTGGAGAGGCCTTAGAAGCCTCTCTCTCAGCTTTTCTGTTAGGGAGGGGACACAGAGGCACAGGGCACACATCTAAAATAGGCAGCTGAGTGGATGCAAGGCTTGCTCCCTTCCAAAGAGTGGATCAACACCGCCAGAGCAGGTCGCCTGTAATTCTCCTTAAAACTATGGTGGCAGCTGCTTCCTTGACACTAGATCCACACGTGGTAGGCAGCGAGAGTTGAGACGCCGCCGCCTCTTCTTTAAAATTAACGTTTGAGTGTAGCATGGACCTAGGGTGGTACGAAAGTTGCAAATGCAGCCCCTTTTGTTTTGTTAACTTTCCACACATCTGTTAACATCTGGCACACACCTTGGTGCAACCATCAGGCCCTAGGACACTGACAAGGATCCGGGACTCTGACTTATTCACAGGCCTTGCGCGTTCGTAGTGGAGGTTCCTCCTTGGGCCCAGGATCTCCTCGTAAGCACTAAGAAGTCATCTTATCAAATGGAGGCTGAAGGAGCACAGCGGGTGGGCCTTTGTTCCCAGAAGGCCTGATATTGAGAGGTCCCCTCTGCCTCCTATCCAAGTTCATTCTCCTATCCTGTCTGACAGCTGCCAAACAGGACCAAACCCCTCCTCCCCGCCAAAGACCTCTTTGGAGGCCCTGACCCAAAATGGAAGAATTATCTCTCTCTGTCCCCCACTCCGCCAAACTTCTACCAGCCATGTTGTTGAGTGAAAACTGGGTTCTTACCCGATCTGCCCCGACACGTTTCTGGAGGCAGGAGATGGATAACATCCGGTGTGCGTGAGAGGAGCTGCTGAGCAACCCACTCCATGGTTGAGAAGCACGCGGTGCAGGGCTTGTGCAGGTGACTCACAACACAGGAGTGGCAGGTGTGTCAGATCCCAGGCTGCAAACCTAGTCGAGCCGAGGCTGCATTTCCTGGTCACCTGGGCAGAGCTCAAGGGACTGGCAGCCTGGCTCCCATTCTGAATGGACTGAGGGAGTTCTGGGTAAGGAATTCTGCCTTTCCATAAGAGATTTCTTCTTGGTGTGCGGGGAGCCAGCGTGAAGGACCTTGGGGGTTTTGGGGTTAGGGGAGCCAGCACCAAGGCTGACCAAAGGCCTTCACATACAAGAATGCATGCAAGAAGAGTGTTGGTTCTTGGCCATCTTTTTTTCTTCTTCCAGAAAGTCCCCTTGGCCCCCAGCTTACTGGCCCGGCAGATCTGCACCTACCCCATTCCCTGACAGAAACTCCATGAGTCTAAGCCTTAGACCCACAATATGTGTAGATCAGAGCTGCCTGTCTCTAGCATCTCTCAGCCATTGCCAGCGTGGGCTGGCTGGCTGCAAGGAGCATAGATGACGCTTGTGTGAGGTTCAGCAGTTTGGGGGTTCCTCTGAGGTCTGGCTACCCAGCCTTGGAGCACTCTAACCTGCCCATCCATCACCACCTGCTATGTTTGTTTGATCTTTTTTTTTGAGCTAGGGTCTCATTCTGTAGCCCAGGCCGGCCTTGACCTTGAAACAATCCTCCTGCCTCAACTTTCCAAGTGCTTAGATTAAAGACACAAGGTACCACATACCCTGTAGTGTGTGATCTGAGAAATCGCAAATCTGCTGCTACTCTCTTACTCCTAAGGCAAGGAAGGCCCAAGCATTTTCTGTCGCCAGCCCACTCTGGTGAAGTCTCAGGGGAGAGGGGCTGGGGTGATGTGACTGCACAGCCTTGGGAGGGACACCGTGGCTCTCTCCATAGCTGCCTTTTCTCTCCTTTTGGGGACTCATCCTTGAACCCCACCCCCACCCCACTCAAGTAACCACAGTTCTTCCTGGATCTGCCTGGGTCCGGTTCAGACTGTCCCCTGGCCTTCCACAGTCTGCCTTCGGATTGAGGCTTGCTTGAGATTGCGAGGCTTGGAGAACTTGCTTAGCAATGTCCCCACTTCCCCCAACTTAGTTCTGTTTTGATTTGTCTGGGGCTCTTCAGAAGGCATCTGGAGGCCGCTTGGTGGCCTGCCTTTCTAACGTGCTCACCAAGCTATTTTACTGGAGACACCGGAGGGAGCTACTGATTCTTGGCCAGCTAAAGCCCAAATCCAGCCTCTCCCCGCTGAAGCTTCGCTGGCCATGAAGCCCATTTGCTCCGCCTCCTCCAGGCAGCCTCTGTGACTTCCCCTCACTGACCCCGGACTCTGCTCATGTCATTTGTTGGTACACTTTTTCATGGAGACTCAGGTGTCTTTTGTCCCAAATTCAGGTGTCTTTTGTCCTTAGACAGTTGTGTTGTGGGTGGGTTAGTAACAAAGAAAGTGCTTTTGTGGGGTGCAGGAATGTATTAGATCTGCAGTCCTTCTCCCATGGGTGAGCCCCCCCCCCCCCCGCAGATGCTTGGAAGGTGCCCCTAACTAGGCAGCTTTGTATGGGTGTGTCACAGACTACTGTGACCTCTGGTTATGACCACACCATCCCAGTCAACATTAGTATCCTCATGGAGCCAGTGGCATCTTCCATACCAAATTATCCTTTTGACGTTGGGACAGGTCCTCGCTACCATATCCCAGGCTGGCCTCGAACATACCATCTCTTGTCTTCACCACCTTTGAGTGCTGAGATTACAGGCACGAGCCTCTCCACGAGGCTAGCAGGACTCACACACTGATAGAACAAGAAGATGCGGTTTGACCCCCTCAAGAGTTTTTTTCCCCCTTCAGTTAGGCCACTGGCTAAGTATACCATGTTCTAAAATCCCTCAAGCTCCCTGCTTTCTAGACCGAGTTTGTGATATGTCAGCGGTACGGGCGGGGGTGGGCGGGGGGTCCTATACAATACCATTCCTGTTTGATTCTATGAAAGCCCCAAAGCCCAGAGGAATCCTGCAACCTGCAAGAATGCTGAAACAGCAAGTCTCCATCCAAGAATTCTTTCTGTACCGTGAATCATCACCTCCTCCCTTATTTGGTTTGTTGCTACAGGTTTTTGCATAGACGTCCTGAAGCCAGGTGCCTTTGTGTGCGGTTAAACAGAAGTGGCTGTGTTTCGGGGAGCACAGCAGGGGACTGTGGTTCTGTAACCCTAGAAACAGATCAAATCCCTACAATCTGGGACCCCACCCAGCTCAGCAGCTTAGAAGAAGCTAATCTTTAGCATCTTTTGCCTAACGAGTGGATCCCTGACCTCATTTAATGTCTTCAGTTTGTTTTCCTTTGCTTTTACTGGACTGAGACATCTGGGTAGGTAAGGATGGGAGGGCTAACCTCGTCTGCTGTCCAGTTCCATCTGGCATTCTCCAGAACCATCGATGGAGCATCCCCTTCCCGTAAGTTTAGACATATTTCCAGTCACACAGCTGTGAGCTTCTTCCCTCCTCCTGGCTTTAATACTGAGTGTTTCCTGGCTGCTCCCTCAGATACTGGTGCTATGCCTTTGGCTCCTCTGCCCGCGGCCTCTTGTGGTCTTTGGTGCCAGTGAGAAGCCAACTTGAAGGTATAACATTTGTCCATAGAGGAGGGGATCTGCCCTGCTTTACTTATAGAAACAAAGGTGTCTGAGATGCCGGTCTTTAGGGGTTTCTTCTGTATTCAGAAGGCAAGCACACTATTAGGTGACAGTCATTGTGTCTGCAGTTGTGACTTCTCAACTCGTTAAAAAAAAAATCCAGCTGTTATTGTGATAAAATATGCACAGTGTGTAGTCGTGGCATTTCATCTTTGCATTATGCACCTGTTCCCCTCCCTCTGCCGATTGCATTTGTCCAGAGATTCCATATTCATGAAGAAGCAGTAACTCCCTATTTCCTGTCTTCCTGGCTCTGGAAACCCGTCTACTATCCTGTCTGTGGCTTTGACTGTCTAGGGACATGTCATGACCTAGGTGACGTCCTGTGCTAGTCACTTAGATGATGTCCTCAAGTTCATCCTTGCTGTAATAACGCACACACATTGCTTTCCTTCTTGAGTCCCAGTGTCGCCTCATTCTGCTTAGGCTTATATCCACCTTTTGGCCACGGTGAATAATGATTTATGATTCTGGGTGTGTAGATATTCAACTAGGTTCCTTTGGGTCCGTAAGCAAAAGTGGAATTACTGGATCATGTCTTGATTTTGTGTTTTTTTTTTTTTTCTTCTTCAAGATCTACCCTGCCTTCCCCTGCAGCTGCACCCTTCGGGCTTTGCTAGCGACAGTGCACATTTTCCTGCCCGCACTTGTACTCCCCATTCTCTTTCTTTCCCTCCCTTCTTCCCTCCCTCCCACCCTCCCAAACTCTGGGCTGCTTGTAGCCTTGAGGAAGCAACCTCCATTAGGCGCTAACTTCCCCCGAGGAACCCAGGGACGGCAGAGTTGCCAGGGGTGGCCCCCAGTTCTGAGTGCACTGTAGCTGTCCCTTTCGAAATGGAGAAGCTGGGTGACCTTGTGACCTCCCGAGGTCTTACTAGAGCTGTAGTTTCCAAGTGGTTTTGTGCCCGTGTCCCATCTGACATCACCACCAGCCCAGTGACACCGTCAGGTGTTGTCAAGGCTTTCAGGCACACTTGAGTGCAGTTGGGGCTGGTGGCCTAGACCCAGGAGAACTCACCCCTAACCTGGCAAACTTGGGAAAGAAAGGTGTTTTGAAAGCCTTTGGTGTGGAGATGTGGGGTTGGGAGGAGGGTAGAGGGGGACTCAGGGTTGAGTCCTCTCTCCCTGCTTGTCCCACATCCTTCCATTTTCACATACGAACATTGCTGCTAGTAGTGTTTATACAGCTGAATGGCATAAAGGATAGGGTTTGAGCCCCGTAGTGAGATGTCAGATTTTGTGGTAGATCCTGTGGAGAGCCAGAATCATGGCTGGGTTAAGGTGGCCTCGTTTCTTTTAGTGTTTTCCAGCGTGAGCCCCTAGAGGTTCTGTCCATTCTGGGTTGTGATTGGATAGCTCACACCTGCATCCACCCTCCAGGTGGGATCAGGCAGCTTCAGTGAGTGGCATTCTTAGCACCTGGGGACACCGAGGGACAGGCTGTGTTTATTTGCCTTGCCCCCTAGATCACTGCTCCTTTCTCTCTTGTGGTGAGAGGGAGGGATGTGGCCTTGTGCCCCTGGGGCCACTGCAGGTGCTGTTCTTTGCCATTTTAAAGTTTTAAACCGTGGTTCTTTTCACTTTTAGAATTAAGCATCAGGAAGCAGAGGTGCTTCCCTGAAGCCTCTCCGGGCATGGAAGGAGTCAACTTTCCATGCCTCAGGGTTTGCTTCCCTTAGCAGGGGAGCAGATGACTCCCTGTGACCTCTTCCAAGGGTCAACTCTGCCCGTGACCTCTTCCCAGTGGCCTTTAGGCCATACTCGTTTAGGAGCTCAGCTCAGGGAATCTGCGGTTGCTGGCAAGCCCACCTAAGAGTTCAGGTATTTGGAGTTTTAATTAGATTTCTGAGTGGAAACCAGGGATGTGGTTAACCAGAGACCCGAGCTGGTCCTGGCTTCTCACTCCACCCTGACCACCAGGCTGTCTGGGTCTTTCCAGGGTTGGTTTTTCTCATTATTTAAGCACCTTTTCTGTATCCTGGCCCTGCCTTCTCCTCATTGTCGTGGGAGACTCTGGCTCCCCACGCCTCCTTCCAAACCCTTTCTCTAAGCCCTCATCTCCATGGCAACGTGTTTGCTTATAGGCAACAGTTTGGAAAAGGTGTACTTGTGGCTGCATGTGTGGTTCACTGGTCACACTGGCCAATTGATGGTGTCACTTGAACTTATATGCCAGACTCAGCACAGGTCCTTTAACTGAATCATTGGATTGTGGGTTAGTCAATTACCCCTTCCCAGGTGACATCAGCTGCCAATCATTGGGGTTCTAGTAGGAAGAAAAATGAATCGGCCTCCAGTCCTGCCCAGAGGCTACTTTTTTCATTTCCATGAGTCCCCACAGTCCCGAGGCTCTTTGAGGAATATTCCTAGGATTTCCGACTTTGAGGATGGAACCATGGTTCCACACAGTGTCCTGCCCCCTCCCCATTCATTGTTGATATGGCCGGGACGGCTTTGCTAGGCCTCTGGGCTCAAGTCCTTGATTACGAAAGGAGTGTGTTTACCATTTTCAGAGAAACTGGCTTGACCCAGCTTAAAATGATCCTGGGTTTCAAATAACTGAGGGGTTTGGGATCTGTGCTTTGGGGGCATTTATTGGGTTCCTTCTCCCCGATTCTTACATAATCTGCATCCAGCTTCCTTCTTAAGTTCACTTCTGGTGGTGACTAGAGGGGCAGCATCTCAGGCCTCCTGATTGCAGATACCTCCTGTTAGGATTCCTTAGGGCAGATTCCGCTCCCCCTCCCCCACTCCATTCCCCATTGCGGCTATGGCCAGGAGATGGATCACATGATTGGTTCCTTTGAGATCACATGCTTCACATGAAGGCGCAAACTCCTAGGAAGCAGAAGTAGATGTGGGGAGAGGCCCCTTAACATTTGATGTGAATAACTTGGGCAACTGGGTTCATCTGAGTGTGATCATCTGAGTGTATGCTTCCCTCTGGGCAAGGAGTTTGGGTTGGCTTCTTGTTAACCTGGTGCCTAAGGGGTCCTGGGGCATGCTCCTGGAAAGCTGGCAGATGGGACATGCCCTAATCGCACCTTCCTCCTCTACCTCCATGAATCCAAGTGCCTGGTTTTATGTGGAGACATCGCTGTGCTCCGCCTTGGAGCCAGGAGTTTGGCTCTTGGGTTGCTAATTCCAGCCTCGCCCCGGGTCATTTGTGACTGGCTTCTTGTTCCTCCACACAATTGTCATAGGGTAGCAACCCAATGCTTAGAAGGGCACCTCTAAGAAAAGAACATCTCTCACTTGTTTTTTTAAATAAAAAGAAAGAAAGAAAGAAAGAAAGAAAGAAAGAAAGAAAGAAAGAAGGAAAGAAGGAAAGAAAAGAAAAGAAACCAGTTCCCTAACTGAGAGCATCCTCAGGCCCGTGCTATTCTTCCCCACGTTCCTCGGGGGAGACACATTCTGTCCTTTTCTGGCATTCACAGCCCGATGCCAGGAGCTGGGGGCAATGGATGTGGGCAGACTTCTTGCCAGACTCGTGTGTTTGGCAGCCTGCAGGGAAGTCGAGAGGGAAGCCAGACATGGAGTCAGCGGTGCAGGAGCTGGCTGCACAAGTGGCTGTATTGAGATGGCTCCTTTTTGTTCACACGTTCACGTGCCAACTTGGAAGGAGATCTCCCGGGTGCTCCGAGTAAGAGAGGTGACTTTGATCTCCGGGCTGTGGTGCTCAAGGCGGGGAGAGGGGCGACGCTCAGTAGTGCTCGCTTTGTCTGCATGCTACACAGGTAGGCTTTGAGGAGCTATGACTCATGCTCATGGGTTGTGTGAGCCCTCGAGGGAAGCTATGCAGCTCTGGCAGGTGCTGCTGGCTGTCCTTATTTACCACTGTCGGGGAGAGGGGGAGACAGCTCACCCTCACAGATAGATTATTTCTGTCTGAAGCTTGAATAGGCTTGCTTTGTTAGGGGGTGAAGGGGGAGAAGAGGGGGCAGTTCTTATGCGTGAAAGGGGTCCAGGGGGGTTAAAGCAGGTTGCCACCGCTGGGTTTGTTCCATTTACCAGATGAGGAAATTGAGGCTCCTGGGGTTTTATGTCACTCATCTGAAGTCACCATGGTTGTTAGTAACAAAGCATCTAGCTGAAAACCTGTAGGTATATTTCCTCTGGGAAGTTCTAGAAGTCACCAATCAAATGAGTTGCACCATGTGTCTATGGCTGTTATTTGTTCTTTACCTCTGACTCCCAGTGAACGGTTGTCTTCTTAGGGCCCTTTTCCCATCTCTTTCTCAGTTCACTGGAATTAGATTCTCCCTCCTCTGTAGATGAAAGAGTATGGCCCGTGAAATTAGTAATTAGTACCCAAACCGCAAGGTCCCTTACTGGAGTCTGCCCCATAAGGAACTCTCCTTAAGCACTCCAGAGGCCCAAGGCATTCCCTCACTTCTGCTCCTCCTGTTGGTCACTCTTGTGTCCCTCCCTTGTGGCATCAGGTTTGGAGAAGTATCAGTCAAAATGCATAGCATTTCCCAGCTCACAGAGTCTGTACCAGATATAGACAGGTCTGTCTTCAAAGCTTGTTCATTCCCCCAATGCTGCTCTGTCTCTGCTTTAGACAGTGCACATGCCCAAAGCATGCCTCAGCATCACGGATTTCACTGTGGAAATCCAGGGGATGGTGTTGAAGCCTGGATTTGTTGAGTTCAACTACTATCCTCTTTGGCATTTATAATAGTTGGCATTTAAAATGACGATCCTGGGAGCAGGGCAGAGGATGTCCCAGCATCCTCAATAAAGAAGGCTTGTGAGGATGGGTTGTATGTTTCTATGGGATGACGAGAGAGCAGATGGATCCATTGTCAATGGTTTCCCATGCTCAGTTCTCTGGTTCAGCGATGTGCTGTTTATCCTGGAACTCAGAGTTCAGCTTGTAGGGCAGATCCATTGCTGGGATCACTCTTTGGATGCTATATCTGGACCTAGGGAGGACTATCCAGCACCACCTTCTGATGGGGTGCTGAGATGTCCTCCCTCATCTGAGATACACCCCCATCCTGCCATCATGCACTGGGTCTTTTGTGTAGAGTTCTCTTTAGCTGACCTGACTGGGAGGGTGGAGAACAGAAGTCCTGGTGTGACCTTGAGACTGAGGGAAGACTGGGGTTGATGTATGCTCATTCATTTGAGTAGGCAGGCTTAGATCCTTCCTTCTACTTATTAAAAATATTTAGGTTGTGGTGTGTATGTGCATGTGCACACATACATGCATACATGTGCACACACATGCATTCATATGGAGATCAGAGGACAGCTTCCAAGGGTCTCCTTCCACCTTGCTTTTGAGGTAGGATCTTTCTTGTTTTGTTACTGCACTGCTTGTGTGAGCTTCCCTTTCCTTGTCTCTGTGCCCACCTCACTGTAGGAGTGTTGGGGTTATAGATGTGCACCATAGTGTCTGGCTTTTTAAGTGGGTACCAGACATATGCGCCTAGTGCTTTTACCAGTGGAACCATCTCCCCAACACTCCCACCCAGCTGAACTACCCAACTCTCCCCCCCCCATCCAATTGAACCATCTCTCAAACATCCCCAGCCAAACCAGCTCCCCATATACCCTCCCCAACCTTAAAACCTGTGATTTGAAAAAGTCAGCTCCATGCTTCTATCTGTTTGGACTGAGGTATTTCTGTGCTTTCATGTGGCTGGATTTAACTGGGGAAGAAAGTTTCCATTCTCTAACTAGAAGACCCAATTCCCTTCAGGGTTTTTCTCTAGGAAGTGTAAAATGTGGGCTGTGGTTTCCATGGGGTTATGTAAGATGGTTTGTATAAAGCCAGTGTGTAGACTTCAGTTCGTAAGGTGGGTAGGATGAATAGCCAGCCTAGGAATGTGTTGGCTTCAGTGGCAGGGGCGAGGGGTGAGCCGTGGGGAGAGGAGGCTCAGTGGTAGTAGCATTTAGCTCTTATGTCCTGGAGTCCGCAATGGCTGGTGTCAGCCATTGTACCTCCCCTGGGTCTCTCCTGGGTTACCTCCGCTGGGCTTGATTTCAGCCTGCTATACCCCTGGTCTCTCCTAGGCTGTGTCTTCCTCTGTCCTTGTGTCCCCTCTCCCATAGCTCCCAGTGATTCCCAGCAGTGAAGGTGAGCTAGCAGCCTATGTTTTCATCCCGTGGAACAGAATCAGCCTCACCCATGGATTCAGGACTCACTCTAGTTTTGCAAAGTTTTCTTCTGCACCCAACACTTCTCGAGCCCCTGCAGTGCTGCTGTTTTGTAACCCTGTGTACTACAGCCACTGTCTCACATGCACCAGCTCCTCTCTTCCATGCAAGCACAGCTACCTGTTCTCTGAGTTCGTTTTTGCTGGCCTGATGCCAACCCCAGGTCAACCTAAATTTGTTCAAGGTAAACCAGTAGGTAAGAGGCCCACGGTGTTCTGATGAGGCCCATGGTGCCTGGTTGTGGATAAGGTGGGAGCTGGGATGGGAGTGGGAGTGTTCTTCATCCAAGCCTAGCGCCACAGCGGCCCTATTGTACTTTCCAAATGTGTTACAGGTCTGTGTGGAGTGGTCACAGGGTCCTCAGGCTTCTGCTGTCCATGTTGGTTTCTATGCACCAAGTCCTGGTCGGTCCTTGCCACAGCCTTGTCATTTGCTGTGAGGATAGTTTAAGTGAGGGTCCTGTCAGCCTGCCTCAGAGTATGCGGTGACTCCCTGTCTCTTTGGTTAGTCTGGACCTTGACGATGTCTCTGCTTCCTTAGCTGCTTCCTGCGGATGGCCACCAACAAGGCAGGGAAGGAGGGAGGGTTGCTGGGGCTGTTCTGAGTGTACAGGGCATCCCTAGCCTTTCCGGGGAGACAGCTCACTTTCTTGGAGATGTGCACAGTCAAATAAGCGGAGTCAAAATGTGAAACAGCCCATTGGGCAATCGTCACAAAAGCATCTGTGGTAGTTTGGGATGGCTTTTTAAAAAAATGATGACCTTGTACCAAAATGAGCAATTGAGAAGCACAGATGATTTCTCTCCTCTCAGATCTGGCAGAACATGATTTGTTTAAAGGTTTGGTGGGTGTCGTGTGCATCCTTTTGCTGGGTGGATGTTGGAACTCTTATGACCTTTGGAGGATGGATGTTAAGGTCAAGCCAACCAAGGGCTTCCTCCTGGTTAAAAAAAGTTTCTTTCCAGTCCCACGTCCTGGATTTGGGAGGCAGATCTTGTGCTAACGGAGACCCGGATGCCAGTAGAATTCTGCTCTGTGGGGGCTGTTGAGGCCCAGCCATTCAGTCGCTCCTGCCGCATAGAGAGGCCTTGTCACAGCCTGGATTGTTCTGGCCATGAGAAGTACTGCCCCCCCCTTCCTTTCCCTCTAACTTTCCTCCCCTCCCCTTAGGAAAGTATCCCCCCCTCCCCTTCCAGCATCCCTGTCTTTAAGAATTCCCTCCATTGTAGCCCTGGGACAGAGACCCTTCTGTGAGCGTGCTGGAGGCCTGTCCTGGGGACACCCCGCCCCCCCTATTAAAAGACCATTGGAACAAGCTCCCCATTCTCCTCTGGAGAGGGTCCCTCTGTCCCAGGCCAAGGGACTCTTAAGGGAACGCTTATCCTGGGACATTTAGTTTACAAAGACTCCTGCAATGTCAGATAAACTCACTCAGCCAGCATGGGGAGGGGGGACAGGAGAAGGACAAAACCCCCTTTATTTTCACCCCTGCAGGGAGACCAATAAAGACTTTGTGCTGGAGAGAGCAGGGGTCTGAGCAAACAGAGGAAGGGGGTCTGAACCGGCTTTGGTGGGAAGAGCCGCGCGGGTCACTGTCACAGCAGTGTGGGGGACTTCTTGGCATGAGATGGTCAATTGCAACTTTCACATCAGGTAACTGATCCTGATCCTAAAGTCCTCCCTCCCCCGTCTCTGGGAAACCGAAAAGACCTCTGGCAACTTGTTCTTGCTGGCCGGGGAGAAATCCCTAGGTGGGGTGGTTTTATTTTTACTTTTTCCTCTATTATTTGGATAAGGAAAACCTCCCTGTTCAGTAGACTGGCCTCCAGCTGTGTGTGTATTTTAGAAGATTCATGGCCTTCGGGACTTTGGGTGGCTCAGTATTGGGGTGGGTGACCATCTATGAGTGCCATCTGTGTGTGTGTGTGTGTGTGTGTGTGTGTGTGTGTAGCCCTCGCTTCTTGGAGTAGACTTGGCTGTGTTATGACACAGTGACTTTCCTCAGTAATGTAAACCAAGAAGTTCTACAACTAGCCGTTTTGGAGGGAAGGACATCCATTGGATGTTGTTGAGCATCTACTGAGAACAATGGATCCTGTGAACGAGTCACTGAGTCTGACAACATCAATGATGAGACGGTCACATCTCATACACACACACACACACACACACACACACACACACACACACACACACACGCCTTGCAAGATTCTGAAAGGGAATTGCCTTGCCTTGAGTTACTTCCTGAGGCTTAAGGTTCCAGCTCTGACGATCCTAGAATGTGTGTGTGTGTGTGTGTGTGTGTGTGTGTGTGTGTGTGTGAGAGAGAGAGAGAGAGAGAGAGAGAGAGAGAGAGAGAGAGAGAGAGAGAGAGAGAGAGAGAAATGAGCAACATGCACAGGCATCCACGACAGAGCTAGAAGTTGTACCCTAGTGGCCCATGACAGTTGTCTGGGTTGTGGTGGGGCTGAGTGGATGAAAATCATAGTAAAATGGTTGATATTGCCAGGCCCATGCCTTTCAGGAACAGGGTCTGGGTTGGGTTTTATCCATGGCCTTCCTGATACTTTCCAGCCTCTTCTTCAGGAACTAGCTGAGCATTGGCCGTATTGGTTCAAGAAAGTGAAGGTGTGTGTCTAGGTGGTCTTGTCTCTAGAGGGCTCAGCATGTACCTGTCAGGTCATGGTAAAGAGGCTTGAGTCAGCTCAGACCACTGGGGGTGTGGCACCTGACTTCTTTGGCATATAAGGTAGATTTAGGAACCTTGCTATTATAGTCTGACCATAAGGACCCTTCCCTGCCAACATTTCTAGAGAGGGGGCGCCTCACCCCTTACCCTTGGAGGGTCCCTCTATCTGTGATCCTCTGTTTCTATTTTTTTCTTTTTTTCTTTTTTTTTTTTTGGTGTTTCGAGACAGGGTTTCTCTGTGGCTTTGGAGCCTGTCCTGGAACTAGCTCTTGTAGACCAGGCTGGTCTCGAACTCACAGAGATCCGCCTGCCTCTGCCTCCCGAGTGCTGGGATTAAAGGCGTGCGCCACCACCGCCCGGCTATTTTTTTCTTAAGAGGTATGGTGGACCCTGAAGTTGGTATGTATAAGTGTACATATGCATGTGTGTGTGTGTGTGTGTTTGTATGTGTGTGTGTGTGTGTGTGTTGGACTGAGTGCTGCAGAGGCAGGAGGCTCCTGAGTCCTGATCCATTGCCCCTGCTCTTCCTTTCCTCTCCCAGGCAGAGGCAGGGAGCAATGGCAGGTAGGTCTAAGGGCCGGGCCCATCCAGGTGGGCTTTGTGACTGAGTTTAGAGTCCTAGCTCATGTAAGAAAGCTCTGAGATCAGAAGGGTTCACACTCTGCAGGCATTAGGTTGTTAAAGCATTCTTGAGTAGCCAAGCCCACTGTGACCACTGTAGGACCTGCAGTCCTAACTCCAGATGCTGCCTGGAGTGTCAACCAAGATCACCTTGGGGCAAGGTGGATCCTGTAATGCCAGGCAGGCCATGGAGGAGAGGTCCTGGTGGGAACCAGCCCCTCCTGCTAATGGCAGGGTCTCCTGGGATTTGCGGGATGCATATCCTATAGGAGGTGGGCTGTGGCTCTCAGGAAGAAGCACAGCATACGGTCATGGACAGATGTGCCTTATAGCAGGGGATGGGCATGGATTGGTCCTTCCAGCCACACTTAATCCCCCATGGCGGTCACTGCCTCTCTTAGGGTTCCTTGGTCACTTTTTTACCATGCTGAGAATGCCCACCCCTTGCATCTGGGTGTTTAGGACCACTCACTGGATAACAGAGAGACCAGTTTCATCCCTCAGTCTGGAGCTTGAATAGGTAAAGAAGGGGGGGGGGTGTTGTGCCCGATGGGAGTAACTGGGTCTCTCAATCATAGCTTCTCCTCCCTCCCCCATATATGGCTCTCTCTGCCTTGCTGAGCCTCTAGCCATTTCCAGGCAGACCACCAGCCATGCGTTCTCAGGTTCTGCCCAGGTCTGTATGTTTGGGGATGTCACGTGTGCAAAGCATGCTGGGCTACATTATACTGCATATCTCTGGGACTCAGGTCCACCCTGTCCTGGCTCACCAGTCCCCAGACCCTCCTCTCTGCTTGGAGGGGATGGCAGGGTATGACAAGTCAAGGTGCTGACCTGATTGCTTTGTGTTACTGCATCAGCCCTTGGAGGTGGCTGCTGGATATCGGGGCCAAATGAGAGGTGGGGGCTCCGCGTAGCTGGCTGTAGAGCCTGGGTGCCTGCTGTCTTCTTCACACTTCTTCTCCTTGCTCTGCCAAGATAGAGGCTCTGGGAATTTCTTTGCTGACTCCCGATCTCTACCAGGTTGGAAGAGTCCATGTGTCCCCAGCTACCCCCATGCCAGGCAAGATGACCTGTGTCTGATTTCTGGTTCATTGCTCTTGCATGCAGTTGTACCCTACTTTCCAGTAGCCCTGGTGGTCGATGGTCATATCGGGGTACGGACAGTCTGCAAACATATCTGGGGAGCTCTCCTGACTTGGCTTGTCAGGGAGGAGCATCCAGTAGTGTTTGGCTCTGTCCCTCTGCTACCTGCACTTTTATTTTGAAGGGCTGGAAGAAGTGTACCCTGGTAATAAGAGATGTTTTGGAAAACTTGCAGAAGATCACTATTTATCGTTAGCACCTGCTTATGAGCTGGAGGGAGGGGCTGGGTTAAATGGGCCAGGGGCACCTCTGGTCTCTGGACAGTCGTTCCAGAAGAACATGAGGATGGGGCATGCTTTAGCACAAATCTCTCCGTACCCCCTTCCCCCGACATAAGACTCTTGCTATTCAGCCAGGGTAGGGATATGCTCTGCTCCAGGGAGACTTCAGACAGGGCAAGGCTGGGAGGGTGAGCAAGTTAGTGGCAGGAGGTGGGGGGGGGGGGGGTGGGAAGCAGAGTCATTTATTAGGTCTATGGAAACAATACAGTGTTTGTCTCCTGGGGATGGTGGTGCTGGGGGAGGCAAGCCAAGATGGGCCCGGGCAGAAAGAAAACAAGCACAGGTTTGACGAAAATGTGGTGACCCCGAGGAGCAAGGAGAAAGACGCCTTTGTCTTGGGAGGTCGGGGCAGGGGGTGCAGGCAAGGAGGCCTGTGGTGTGGGGCAATTGCTGCCTCTCTTCTAGGGTCCTTGGCCCTTAGAAGGGGCTGAAAGGCACTGAGACGCCTACATTGATGGGGTTTCAGGAGTGGCCAGCCCAAGGCCTTACATTCTGGGGTGTGTTTGTGGGTCGTGTTCTTTATCAGTCTCATCCTTTGAGGGTGCTGGTGGGGGCGGGGGGTACCACAATGGAGTGTGCCCCACACCAGGGTCAGGAGGGACTGTGGATGAAAGGTTTGACCTGGTGGCTGTGTTCTTGGTTCCGTGTGTGGCTTGCTTGCTGCGTGGCACTGCTGGCTGATCTGGTGCCAGGAGAGATGTCCCTGGGTCTCAGAGATCTGCCAGTAGGGTCCAGGGTGAATGAATGGTGCTGGTAGGAACTGTATGTGTCTCGTGCTGCTTGAAGAAGTAGACTCCTTGCACAGGCCACCCCTAGAAGACTGTCACAGATCACGTCTAGAAACCTCTGCGGTTGTGTACCCTCACCCTTCTGACTCAGTTTCCCTTCTCACTATCAGTTCATTTCTCCCCCATGGGATTATGGGTATACAGGCCCAGGCAGCCCTTGAACTCACTATGTTGTCTAGACTGATCTCAGGCTTGTGGTTTTTCTGCCTCAGCCTCCTAAGGACTGGGTTTATGGGCTTTCATCACCATGCCTGGCTCATTTTCTGTATATGGGTCTTTTGCCTGCATGTATGTCTATGCACTGTTTGTCTGCAGGGCCCAGGAGGCCAGTAGAGTATGTCATAGTCCTTGGACCTTGAGTGCAGATGGTTATGAACTGCCACGTGGGTTCTGGGAATCAAACCAGGGTCCTTAGGAAGAGCAGCCGGTGCCCTTAATTGCCAAGTCATCTCTCCAGTCTCTTGGTTTTGCTTTAACTGAGAGGTTTGTAGACCTCTGACTCCTTGGCAGAAGCATTCGTCTCTGGTCTATCCATGAAGCCCTTGCTGAATTTGTCCTTGTTATGTGACAGTAGCTGTGGAGACCCTGGAGGACAGTGTGGTGCTGGGTGTGGCCTTTCTGGTCTGTCAGACTCAGTACTGTGCAGTGGGGGACCACACGGGGAGCTCTCAGGGGCCTGGTCAGCTTCTCTGCCACCTCGCACTGGACAGGGACTAGACATATTCTGAGAACGTTCTGGAATGATGGTTAAGGTTGTTAGGTGGTGGCTATCAGCTGTTGTCAGTCCAGCAGCGCATGCATATATGTGTGCTCAAGCGCACATGCCTGCACATATGCGTTCATGAGCTCTTCCCAAGGAGTTTAGGAGGTAGACACTCTGTGACCTCTATGTGACTGATGGGGAGACCGAGGCACAGAGAGGGAAAGTAAGTTGCGTCTGGTCACACAGCCTGTTAAGCGACATCCATCCCCGGGTCAAGGGGTGTGGACCTTCTGACCTGTGGACACAGTGGAGCCTTTGTGTCATCAGAGAAGCCAGAAGGTGCAGCCAGAGAGGGAGAAGGTGAGGGCTCACTTCCCCTGTGTGGGGAGGGTGCTCTCTGTCCCTCTGTGTCTCCATGAGCCCCTTGCCTTTCTATACCATTGCTTTTCTCAGGGTTCCATCCTCCCCTCTGCCTGCCCTTGCAGGAGACACACTGCTTAATGATTCCTGAGTGCCCATCGTGTGCTGGCCTCTGTGACATTCTGAGAGAGAGGGAAAGGGACAGAGACAGAGAGACACACACATACACAGAGATATCTTTCCTCTGCACCCAAACATTGTGAACGGTCCCTGTTTTTGATCTGATATTCCTGGTACAGCCTTAAGTGCTGAGTGCCCTACCTAGTTGGTATCCTAACTATGGACATTTATTTTCTGGTTTGCTTATTATGTGTACATGTATGTGCACACATGCATGGGCAGGTATGTACATGTCTTCTTGTAAGGGGAGCAGAGGTCAATGTCAGGCGTTGTCCTCATGAACAGTCCTCCTTGTGTTTTGGGACAGGGTCTCGTGCTGGGACCCGAGGCTTGCTGATTCAATCAGACTGGCTGGGTGGGAAGCTCCGAGGACATGCCTTCCTCCCCTGCTCTGGGATTAAAGTACTTGCCACGGCTTTGGCTTTTTATATAGGTGTTGGGGCAGAAACTCAGAGCCTCCTGCTCACATGACAAGCACTCGACCAACTGAGCCATCTTCCCAGCCTGAAGGCTGCCAGGATTCAAACAGATCTCTCCACTGGGAAACCTGTGTGTCCTTCCTAGATGCCCATCTCCCTTCATCGTGGCTCACCCTTGGCCCTCTTGGGGACCGATTGGGAGCTCCCATCCTGTACCTTGGTTCCATCTTGGCTTTTCTTTCCCTCAGAGCCTGACTAAGAGGGTCCCCTGCTACCCTGAGTTGCTTCTGAAGCTGTACACGCAGGGCAGGGAGGCTGGCATGAGCGGAGGTGCCTAGGCAATGGCTGGTTTGCTTTGGGCTCTGCCAGTGCCCTTTTGAGATACTTGCTGCAATGGTGCTACCTGTCTTTCATGTCTGGCTTCCTTTAGGAGCTCTGAGATGAGGGGCTTTAACCCTTTATTCTCTAGGGCATTCAACCTGGTTGATTCTTGGCAGTTAAATGGGTTCACGGGAACCAAGGATAATCTGGGAAGTTTGGAGCTGCCCTTTGGGATCAGAACCTTGTCTTGTCCCACACTGCCTGGCCTGCCTTTTTAGGCATTTCCCATCTTGCGTGCCAGTTTTAGAGACATGATCTCCTCCTTCCAGGCCACCGGGACTTAATTAAGTCCTAATGGCAGAGGGAGAAGGGCTGTTTCCTGGCAATTAGTGTAAGTGGAAGATTAGAACACAGTCCAGCTCTGTTTTCAGCCAAGAAGGACTTGACTCCCCTATGCATTGTTCCTGCCCCTTCAAAAAGACTTGGGCATAGAGAGGGGTGGGCAATTGCGAATCATTCCTCCTTCCCCAGGCAGGCAGAAGCTGACCCCCCCTCCCAGGTGACTTTTCAGGCTGCCATATATGAAAACTGAGGTGTGTTCTGCTCTCATTTCCGCCGTCTTTTTCCTCGCTATCCATTCCCATGCCGACCTGAGGACACGGGGATGAGAAACCATGATTTTTAATTTCCAAAGGAGTATTGAATGTCTGAAAATTAAATTGAGGGTAGGGCCATAGCTAGAACCCCGGACTTTCCCGGGGCGGGAGCGGTGGGGGGGAGCTCCCAGCCCAAATTCAGAAAAGGACAGGTGAGGTGTCTCTGGGCTTTGCAGAAGGGCAGAGTGAACCAGACCACTGCCGTGCAGGTGAGGGAGGCCACTGTGGTTTTGAAGTGGTCCACGTTGACCGTGAGGGGGGAATCCTCCTTGCTGGCTTGACTGGATTCAGCATCACCTAAGAAGTATACTTGTGGGTGTGTCTATGAGAGATTTCCCAGAGGTTTAGCTGACGAGGGAAGACCTGTCCATCTGATATACTGGGGTCCTGGCTGAAACCGGCATGCTTGTCTCTGTGATTCCTGAATATGGATGCAATGCTGCCGGCTGCCTGCTGACAGGCCTTCCCCACTGCACCATTAAACTGCGATTCAAAGGAACATTCTCTCTTTTAAGTTGCTTTTGTCATAGCAGTGACCAAAATCCCTAATACACCGAGGGGGTGGGGATGAGAGGTGGCACTTGGGTGGGAGAGCATCTGAGGGTTGCTGGCTGCTGTGAGGCATCATGTGTTCATGGCGTGGTAGGAAAAGGTGGGAAATTTGTTTGAAGGCAAGGGGCCTGTAGATTGCTCAGCAAGAGGCTGCGGGGGTGTGGCTGTTCACATCCTGAAATCAGGGACAGGAGGGAGGGGGAGGGAGATGTGGGACTCGGATTGCTTTCTTGCATTTATCCAAGGAATCTCTTTTCCTCTTGGCCCAGGTGTGGGTTTTGCAGAATTGTGGAATTTGAGTCCCCGTTTCTTGGCCCTTTGTTCCCACATTTGTGTGTCCTCCTCTCCCGTTTGTCACTACTGATGCACATGACACTTTTGGTTTCTTTTATTGTGGTATTTGTGTGGTGTATGTGCCTGTGTGTAGAGCTGTGTGTGGTGTGTGTGTGTGTGTGTGTGTGTGTGTGTGCACATGTGCACGTGAAGGCCAGAGGGGCATATCAGGTACCCTGCTTTCTCCCAGCTCCTGTAAGATAGGGTCTCTTACTGGAGCTAGGCTGGCAGCTAGAATGCCCCAGCATTCCTCCTGGCTCTACACCCCATCCCAAGGTTCCAGGCATGCACATGTTCACATACAAGGTTCCAGGTGTGCACACCCTCACACACAAGGTTCCAGGTGTGCACAACCTCACACACACCACTTCAGGTGTGCACACAAAGTTCCAGGCATGCACATATTTGCATACAAGGTTCCAGGCATGCACATACTCACACACAAGGTTCCCGGCATGCACATATTTGCATACAAGGTTCCAGGCATGCACATATTTGCATACAAGGTGCCAGGTGTGCACACAGTCACACACAAGGTTCCAGGCACGCATACACTCACACACACACAGTTCCAGGAGTGCACATACTCGCACACAAGGTTCCAGGCATAAATACCCTCACACACACACGGTTCCAGGCATTCATACACTCGCACACAAGATTCCAGGCATGCACACACTCACACACAAGGTTCCACGCGTGCACACCCTCTCACACACATGGTTCCAGGCATGCATACACTCACACACAAGATTCCAGGCGTGCATACACTCGCACACAAGGTTCCAGGCATGCACACCCTCTCACACACATGGTTCCAGGCATGCATACACTCACACACAAGATTCCAGGCATGCACACACTCACACACAAGGTTCCAGGCATGCACACCCTCTTACACACACGGTTCCAGGCATGCATACACTCACACACAAGATTCCAGGCGTGCATACACTCGCACACAAGATTCCAGGCATACACACACTCACACACAATGTTCCAGGCATGCTCACACATGACACAAGGTTCCTGACATGCACACGCTCACACTCCTGGCTGTTTACAATACACAGTTGGGGTCTGCATTTAGGCCCTCATGCTTTTGCCACAAACTCTCTCACCCACTGAGCATC
Source organism: Arvicola amphibius (assembly GCF_903992535.2). Lineage (NCBI taxonomy): Eukaryota > Metazoa > Chordata > Mammalia > Rodentia > Cricetidae > Arvicola > Arvicola amphibius. The sequence goes on from NC_052050.1 coordinate 8,656,007, forward strand.
TCTCCAGCACCCTGTCAATTTATGTTTACCGTGTTCCTGATTCTATGGCATCTCTCCCTTTCTGTTTTACCGTTTGACCTGGCTGGGCCTTTGGGGTCCTGGACAGAAGCTGCACAGGTGGCTGTGGGTAGGGTCCGCATTTAGTGGGTGAGGGGCTCCAGTAAAGCAGTTCCTGATGGGGTAAGTAGGGCATGGCCAGGAAACATTGTTCAGCCTTGAACCTGGGGCTGCGTGGACACATTTCCGGCCTCCACCCTCTCCTTGTTCTCTACTCTCCAGCTCCAGGTCTTTGGAACATCCTGGCACACAGCCGTAGCTTAAGAGCCATTTGTTTCTGTCAGCGGATTTTCAGGCGCAGTGGCCCTCCTCTGTGTTGGTTGGACTCTGTCTTCCTGCCCTCTGCCCATGCCTCCCATCTTGCAGAACCCCTTGGGCAGTTGGCTTTCTTTAGGATTTCTTCCAGGGGCCGAACCTTTGTCCGCCCTTCCTAGCCACCCTGTTCTCTTCAGCCTTCAGTGGGCGGAGAGCTAAGCAAACACCTCCCTCCAGAAAGAAAAGCTGCACTGTCCTACCCCAAGCTCTGGAGCCACCAATTGCCCTAACTTACGGATTGCTAAGTAGAACTGCAGAGTGCGCGTGGGTGTATGTGTGCGTGTGTGTGTGTACACATGTGCCTGCATGTATGCGTGTGCAAGCAAACATATGATGGGGCTGCAGAGCCTTCAACCCAGAGAGCTGGTCTAAGAAGTTGCCTTTGTAGCGGGATCTATAGCTGGCAGGTGTCAGGGCAGTGAGCAGGCTGCCTGTGGGGAGTGCTGGGGCTGTCCGTGTGGACCTGTGGGAGGAAAAGTAGAAAAGTTGCCAGGGGCCCAAGCTGAGGCCAGCCCAGTGTCTCCTTGAAAGGCTTGGCAGATGTCCCTATCACATCGCCATGACAGAGACACCAGGCTCATTCTATACTTCCCCACTGTGGTACGCAGTGGGTTTTCTGCCCCACAGCCTTGATAACAAATTGCTATTTTGTCAGGCTACGTCAGTGCCCTGATAATGAGGTTTCTAAAGTTTTAAAGATTACTCTTTCTTTCTTTCTTTCTTTCTTTCTTTCTTTCTTTCTTTCTTTCTTTTCTTTTCTTTTCTTTCTTTCCACAGGCTGGAATGAAAATCTCTCTCTCTCTCTCTCTCTCTCTCTCTCTCTCTCTCTCTCTCTCTCTCTCTCTCACACACACACACACACACACACACACACACACCTTTTTAAAATGTTAAAAACAGAAACGTGAGCTGACTGATGTCTCCCACCTGGCATTGCTGGCTAACCTTGAGGCAATGCCCGAGACCCCAAGAAGGAAAATGGTCCTCTAGGCCAGGGGCCAGGCATGTTCCAGCCAGGCTGGAAGTGAGGGAAGCCCACGGAGTTGGTCACTGCCTTTCTCATCCTTTGAGCCCCACAGCCGTCCTTCCTTGGTGCATTTCCCCAAACTCCAGACAAAGCTGTCATTTCTTCCCTAGCAATCCTCTGTGTCTTGGGCTTGAGGACTCAGGCCAAGGAGGTCATCTTCTTTCCCTCCTGCCTCCTCCCAGCCCTGCCTCTTGGCCCTTCTGTCACCCCCAGGCAGGCATTCTCTTCCTCTTGTCTCCATCCACCTCTTATTGGGCTTCTCCAGTTACTCTGTCCTCATTATGAACAGCACCCGGCAGGCAGTGCCTATCAGAGCCCCAGGTGAGAGCCATGGGCTTGCCACCAATTGAGCACATTCTCTTTCGGTTCCTTCCTCTCTTACCTCATCGAGCACCTGTGAAATTGGCTATAGAGGCTCCAATGTTCTCTTGTAAGTGTTTTAATGCTACAGTATATCTCCCATACGCATATACATACATACATGTATGTATATATACATGCATACACACATACATACATATATGCAGATGGATGGCATGCAATGGTGGCTTGTCTAGCCGTAAAAAGGGATGAAGTCCTGACATGCTCTAATACGCATGAGCTGTGGGTCTGTCAGAGTAGGGAGCCCACTTACTGCAGGGCTCTGTTTCTGTGAAATACACAGAAATGACTATGGAGAAAGTAGGGTTAGTGGCTGCCAGGACTGGAGAGGGGAGTGGGCAGTGACCAATCAGTGGGTCCAGAGTTTCCTTTTATTAGAATGACAGTTTTCTGGAACTAGACAGTGACGATGGCCACACAACAGTATGGATATACACGTGCCACTGCCCTGTATGCTTTAAGAACCATTGTAGTGACGAGACGAGCAGGCCTGCTTTTCATCCTGCCCGGATCCCACACGGCTAGCTTTACACCCGAAATAACAACACACAAGTTGTATTCATTTAAACACTGCTTGGCCCATTATCTCTAGCCTCTTACTGGCTAACTCTCACATCTTGCTTAACCCATTTCTGATAATCTGTGTAGCACCACAAGGTGGTGGCTTAATGGGAAAGATTCAGCATGTCTGACCTGGCGACTGTCTCACTTCCCTTCTTCCCAGCATTCTGTTCTGTCTACTCCACTTACCTATGTTCTGACCTATCAGGCCAAGCAGTTTTCTTTATTAATTAACCAATGAAACAAAAGATAGAAGACCCACCTACATCATTTCCCCTTTTTGTTTAAAAAAAGAAAGGCTTTCACTTTAACGTAGTAAAATTACATATAACAAAAAGTTATTAAGCAAGAATTACAGTTATAATATTTATATCTATTTTATCTTTTATCATAACTAAGGAAAACTATAACTATATATTCTTCAACTCCATCAAAGACTCTAGAAGGATATAATATTACCTAAGCAAACAAGAAGTAAGCAAGTTCTAAAACTCTAGAAATTACAGAGACATCTCGCTGCCTGGACAGTTCCTCTGTACCATTGGGGCATCCGTCTTCGGCCTACAGGCCCATAGTATCCAGCAGACATTTCCATGAAGCAGGAAATTTCAAAGGCAGTTCAGTCAGTATCTGCTGTGTTCTGTAGAATGTCTCACAGACTCTTTCATGAGTCAGGAACCCCAAAGAATCATCTTACCTTTAGGCAAGTTCAGCAGTCCTCTCTTTGCGGGTTCTTTGTGTCCAGTTTATGCAACAGTCCAGGCAAGAGCAGTTTCTTGCCCAAATGGCTATCAAACTCCATAAGGATCCTCTTCAATGCCCATCATCCTCTTGAAGTAGATTGGTGCTGCCAGGAGCAGACATGTCTCATTGTTATGAAAAACCCTAAGTTATTAAAACATTAAATGCCATATTCTGTAGTCTTTGAAAGATATGAAGAATACCTATCTAACTGAAATATATCTCTATATATCCAGAAAATCTAACATGACTACAAGCTTGACTATTATCGATGATTATCCACTAACAACCTTTATTTTCTAATTATACATTACATTTTTAAATGAACTATACAATCACAATACCTTAATCAAGATCAGAAACGCATATACATATAACAAAATTGACTTTAAAAATCCATTCTTGTGGTTGACATGGTGTCACTCTCTTCTGGGGAGTCGTTTTGGGGAAATTGTTTTTGACAAAAGACTCAATGGAGTAAAAAGGAAATTGGGTCAAGAATATAGGAGAAGGGACCTTTCGGTCCTAAAGTTCAGTAGATCCCGCCCACCCCCAACACCCATACAAATGATGGCTTCTCTGTTATATTATTTTTGCAGGGCAGGCCTGACCTAGGGTCATGGATGTCAGCCTTGCTGGGAATGGGAGGTGGGAGGGAAGGGGTCATGTCTTCCCTAACCCAGAAGATCTATCAGGGGTTTCCTCCCTGTATTCTGTTTGCAAGTCAATGTGTGGGCTCATGACGATGTGCCTCGTGCTGCGGATAGAACCCAAAGCACCCGGGTGCTGAGAACCTGGACGCCATGTTCCTGGTGTCCCTTGCCTTGCTCCACCAGTACTTGTGGTCAAGAACTGCCAATCCGGTTCACAATGGACTGGGCACTGGTAGAGGGGGGAATAGGCAGTGACTTGGCACCTCTGGGGGTGGGGGTGGGGCGAACATACAAGCAGAACACATATACATACACGCATGTGAACCCATGTGCAAACGAGTTCTCTCGTGCATATACATGGGGCTAAAGACTGTCCCTCACAAGTCACAGGCATCTCTAAGAAGATCTGGTGGCAGCATCAGGAATTGGCAGGGATGCTCTGGGTGGGGGCTTCTTTCCCTTGTGACCGGGATAAGCAGGGCTGGGACCCACCACCCTCAGCCAGGCCAGCAGCACTGGCTCTAATCTCTAGGCAGCCCAGCTCAGGACTATTGTAGGCATCACCCCTGAAAACAGGCTCCAATTGTGTTTACTTTCTGGGTGATGCTCACCAGAGTGGAAACCACCCTGGTCCCAGATAGTCCTCCCTGTCTGTGGACAAACAGCCCAGCCATGGGAAGCCCCCTCCCTCCCTGTCTATCAGGACGAGGGAGGGAGAGAGGGGGAGAGAGAGGGGGGTAGAGAGAGGGGGAGAGAGAGAGGGAGAGAGAGAGAGAGAGAGAGAGAGAGAGAGAGAGAGAGAGAGAGAGAGAGAGAGAGAGAGAGAGAGAGAGAGAGAGAGATATTAAATGTCTATGTGGGGATGTAACAAAGAGGTGTGTATAAGAACACATCTAAGTGATTGACCAACGTAGAGCATGTGGAGCGTGTGGTGCAGGCTATGACTCCACTTTGTGGGCCTCCAAGCACCTGCTTATTGGTTACACTGACAACAAGGTGCAGGGGTGTGAGCCTGAGGGTTCTACACCCTACAATTCGCGCAGCTAGGATAGGTTGCTGGGATCTTGTTAAGCTCTGTGCTTCCTCCTATGGAACCCATTCAGGGCCAGGGCCAGTGCAGCCAGACTCTTGGGTTATGGTGCCCTCTAGTGTCCAGGTAGACATGTTGCAGGTGCATCTGTAAATCACTGAATATCTGGGCGCTCCCTTTCTCACTGGAGTTGGACAGGGCTTTAGAAAAATCTCAAACAATTAAGTATGTTTATGCCTACTCTATTACCCAAAGTGATTAAGACAGTTTTAAAACAATGTTATATTTATGAGAAGGGATGTATTAAGGATCGGGGTGGGGAATGTGACTGAGGGGTAAAGCATTTGCCTAGTGTGTGCAAAACCCTGAGTTCTGGGGGGCTGGAGAGATGGCTCAGTGGTTAAGAGCACTGCTTGCTCTTCCAGAGGACCTGGGTTCAGGTTTCAGCACCCACATAGCAGTGCTGAATTGTGTGTGGCTTCAGTCCCAGAGCTTCTGACACCCTCACACAGACACACCTGCAGGCAAAACACCAATGCACATAAATAAAAGTAAATAAATTAAACAAAATTTTCCTTAACAAAAAGACCCAAGTTCCACCCTCAGAACAATCAGTCAGTCAGCAATAACAACAAAAGGGTAAAATATTTCACTGTGCTTCTCTGTGATGGCTGGACCGACCAGAATATGTTTTGGTGTCCTCTAGAACTTTCTAGATCTATCATCTTTAGATAAATGATCCATGCACCCATTACTGATTTAGACGGGTATCTGGGAGTCCTGGACTCCCCAGGATGCCCTATGGTTGAGGTAACATTTTTTTTTACAGATAACCTTCAGTGAACTTTAAAAACTCACTAAGGACTGTGCCATGCACGACAGACACCAAGCACATGTCGGCAGCTGTTGGAGGCAATGGTAGAAGCCTTTAGAACATCTTGAAGTTTGGACCCCAACTTGATCTCATCACAGCCAGCATAGGGGACTGGCTGGTCCACCTATGAGTTTCAGACTCAGCAGCTGACATGTAGGGCTTGGAGCCTGGCATTTGTGGACGCCCCTCGTGCCCCTAGTCCTACTGGTGGGCACTGCTCTAGCAGGACAGGCAGAAGTGTCTTTTCTCTCCCCTGTACGAATGGGATGTTAGCAGCAGGATTGTGGTCATGCGTGATACTTATTAGAAGGACTCTCCTGTCCTCCAGATCCCAGGGGTGCTACTGGCATTTGTGAGAAAACCAAGAGACCCCCCAGGGGGTACCTTCCAGGCCCAAATTTTAGGTCTTGAGGGAGCTCTAGCCTTTTCTTTTAGACCCCAGCTGCAGCATATAGTGGTTGATCATCAAGGCGTCTTCTGTGGTTGCCATGGTGAGCAACAAGCCTTTTCAGGTTCAGGAATCATTAGCCATGGTTCTGGGCATGTGGGGTTGGACGAGGCATAAGCGACATCTGCTGTGCTGCGAGCTGTAGGTTCTCTGTAGGGAGGTGAGGTCACAGCTGAGCCATGCACAGGGCCACATGAGAAGTAGAAGAAGCCAGGCTCAACCCCTGGGCAGCTGGGTTCTGAAGCTGGAGCATTTGACATAAACCATTTTTTAAAATTTATTTTTATTTTTTAATGGGGGTCCTAGAACCCGTCTGTCGTCTCTCCATTAGATGCTGATGTGTTATCAAGACAGATCCAGTAAACTCTGTCTTTCCAGTGTGAGTGCAAGCGTTTATCCCAGAGGATCCCAGTGTGTGGCAGAGTGGGACTCTTGGGGTCTATAGAGTTGGGCCAGGAGATCAAAGCAGTTTGCCAGTTTCTGCAAGCGGCCTGTGGATGAACAGCCCACTCATTCCTAAGATATGGACCTCAGGATTCCCACTGAAGAGGTCCAGGAAGGCCCCTTCATTCTATGCCCACAAATATCTGGGCAAATTTGACAGTTCTGCTGGCAGGGAAGATCCAGGAGCCAGGACGTCCTCCCTGACCTCCACGTCTGCAGGCTCTGTCGCCACCTAGTGGCATTTATGTGTATCAGCCTCACAGGCCCATCTCATCCTGGGTCTCAGTCTTGGTGCACCTGACCTGGGCTTGTTGCTCAAGAGAGTCACATAGGAGCACATGGGTGACTTCTGTAGGCTCCATCTCAGAAGGGGCAGGGGAATATTTGTCAATGAGTGTGAATTTTGGGGTCAGCGCTGGGTCACACGTCCTCTTGAAAGTAAAGGTGATTTTGTCAACTTGGCTTTTCTCATGAGAGGCTGATGGTCATGGGGTGTATGTGGTGTTTGATATGTGGTGTGGTGTGTGGATGTGGTGTGGTGTGTGTGGTGTGAAATATTGTGTGATATGTTGTGTGTTTGGTGTGTGGTGTGTGTGGTGTGGAGTGTTGTGTGATATGGTGTGTGTGTGTGTGGAATGTTGTGTGATACGTTGTGTGTTTGGTGTGTGTGTGGTGTGGTGTGTGTGTGTGCGCGCGTGTGGTGTGGAATGTTGTGTGATACGTTGTGTGTTTGGTGTGTGTGTGGTGTGGTGTGTGTGTGCGCGTGTGTGGTGTGGAGTGTTGTGTGATATGGTGTGCGTGTGTGTGTGTGTGTGTGTATGTGTGTGTGTGTGAAGATTTCTCTCCTCCTCTTTCCTTCTTGTTTTGCCCTTGTTTTGAGATAAGATCTCCCTGTGTAACGGGCTGGCCTTGACCTCATTATACAGTCCAGCTACTCACACGTTCACAGCCATTGCTGTTTTCCCATCTCTGTCTCATCATTAGAAGAGATTCCCCTTTGGTCCCCATCAGGAGAGTGAGCCCCGTTTTCTGAGGAGCGTGGGAGGGACAGATTCATAGCCATCCTTTGCAGTTCTTCTGGAAGGAAGGTTGGTTCCCCATCCCCTTATTTACTTTACTCATCCATCTTTATCCTCCTGGGTCCGTGTGGACAGGTGGCTTCCTGTTCAAGCCCATCCCCTCTTGCCTTGGGCCTGGACCGGTTCCTCTCAGGCTGTTTGTGACAGTTGTGGGGTGTGAGTTTGTCATCTTTTAAGCCTCTAGTGAGTATGCTTCCCCACTGGCCTTTGGGCTTGGTGGGGACTCTGTGTTGAGGGTGAGGGTTCCTGAAAGGGTCACACTGGGTTTTATTTCTAGAAGCCCCCAGTGATACCCCGGCAGTATAGCTGAGGACTTTGCATCAGCGACAGTAGCAACAGGAGCCCAGCCTAACCCTGGACAGGGAACTTGAGTGCTCCCTTGGAGGGGTGACCGCCCCACTAACTCCAGCTTTGTCTTCCACTGAGCACTGGTGATCTGGATACTAGCCCGTCAGGTCATATGTGCAAGCCCAATGCATGGGACACTTAACACTAAGGGTGTCCGTGGGGTGACATTGTTCTCACCCCCTTACTGTCTCTAAGGCCCTGGTAGGCTGTGATTCGGCCCCCTGAGAAGTACACACATGGCTTCCAGGGTGATAGCTCCTCATGGGGACTGCTGATCTCAGATACTGATGGAGCCACACCACTTCCACCCCTACTCCTTCCCCTGCCCCCCACCCCCCACATCCCTGTGGTCCAGTAGTGGTCAGGCAGAAGTCGAGGACACTGGGGGCTAAGACAAAGACAAACTCAGAAGGCCCAGAGGCCTCACCCAGTGACTTCAGTACCTGCTTTTCCTCAATCTAGGAACTGTTCCCAAAGCTGTCACTGGCGGATGAGTCTAGAGCAAACACAGGGTGGTTGGGTATATTAGATACTACCTCACAGAAAAGGAGGAGAGGACACTGGGCTCACTTTAGAAGGCTGCTTGTTGCACTTGCATTAATCTGTTGAGTCCTTAAAATTAGGTTAAAGGCAGGCAAGGCCTCCCCCAGTTTGACAGATGAGGAGACAGATGTTGAGAGAGCAGAATTAGCTACATCCCACAGCTGATAGAAGGACCAGGAAGCAAACTGAGGCCACCAGGCTCCAGGGTCCCTGCTCTCAGTTCTGAGAGGAGCCCCGTGTGTCAGCCCCCTTGGTTCATGCCGTGCTCTGTGTTCTGGACTGGGGCTGATCACATGGTTAGCAATAGCTGCCTGCCTGCGTGGACTGAGCTGCGGCAGGCCTGCCGTGGAGGCTTGCCTTGTGTTTGCTTTCAAATAAGAGTAACTGATGCTTGCTGCGCAGTGATAAATGTGCTTTGAAACAGATCTGCTTTCTGAGTGCCCTTGGGCGAGTTCTGTACGTCATCCAGAGAGCCAAGAGAACGCAGGGAGGACCAAAGCCACAGTTCTTGGGGGGTGCTGGGGTCCTCTGCTGGCTCCCCAAATCCTCCCAGGAAGGTATCAGAAGAGTGGGGAGCCATGCTGCCTGCACAGCCAGGGGATATCTCTCATCCAGGGGCAGCCCCGTGCTGGACGCTGGGACAGGAAAGAACAGGAGCTCTGGACTCAGGGCTGGGCATGCCAGGGTGGGATGCGCTGCGCCGTAGTGGCTCCTGGCATTCAGTGCACCAAGGCTCGGCTTTGCACAGGGCTGGAAGAACCTTCTAGAATGAAGGCACTATTCTTAGGACTGACCTAGATAGTCCTGGCGGGTCCAGAGTAGGCAGGTAGGTGCTCCCTGGCCAGTCAGCCTGAAGAGCAGGGCTCGGCCGTCGATAGGATATGCCTTCCGCAGGGCTTGTGGCTTTCTGCTTCCTGGGAATGTAGAGGGCATGGATTGAAGCATGTTTTCTTAACATAAAAATTCCTACTTCCTCACAACTGACAGCACCAGGGTCCCCATCTAGGAATGGTTTATCCTCTCAGTGTGTGAGGCCTGTAAAAATGTTTTCTTTTCGGTTAATTCCAAGGGACTGCTCTGGATCCCTTATATTAGGGTGCTCGTGCTCATCCCGCTCCCAAGGGCTCCACCCTCTAATCACCCTCTCTTAATACCATCACCATGGGCCTAAATATGAATTTCAGGAAATGCAGACAGTGTCGTGTGGTCCTCACCATGGGCTGCATCTGTCATGACGTCATAGAGAAGCATCTTCTGGCGTCAACACCTGAAGTATGTTAACCAGACAGGTATCTGCTGCTTCATCTGAGCCAAGTAAAATAGTGTGCATATGTGTGTGTACATATACTCACATGTCTGTGCATGCATGCACGCATGTGCTTGTGCGTGTATGCATCCATGCATGTGTATATATGTAGTATGCATATGTGTATGTGTGTATACATGTGTGTGCATACATGCATGTGTGTATGCGTGTATGTGCATTCATAAATGTGTGTGTGTGTGTGTGTGTGTGTGTGAGAGAGAGAGAGAGAGAGAGAGAGAGAGAGAGAGAGATTGAGACCCTGGTTGCAGGGCCATGAAATGAGGCTTCAGGCATGGCTCAGTTGGTAGAGTGTTTATCTAGCATGCACGGGGTCCTGGGTTCTAGTTCCAGCACCACGTAAAACCCAGGGTAGTGGTAATTCCAGTGCTTCTGAGGTAGAGGCAGGAGGATCAGAAGTTCATGATCACTTTTGACTATAGCAAGGTTGATCTAGCCTGGGCTATCTAGCCTGGGCTATCAGTCCAGGGGAACCAGGTGTGTGTTCCCTCATGGGCTAGGCTGCTCAGTGCCATAGCCGTGGGTACTGTAAGTCAGGGAGCGGTTTGCTCTGCATTTCAGAGCTATGAATACAAAATAATACAAAAACTAAGAGACTCAGAGAAGATTTTTCAAAAGACCGATTGGAAAGACTATGGAATATATATTAAGCTAAATTTCAGCTACTCCTTTAAAAAAAATCACTTAACATCACACCGGATACTCTTTTTGCCTCTTCTGGCTCACACCAGGCCCTGCACTGCCACTCCCAGAGCGTTCATCACTGCCCCGTGGCATAGGCCTCCAGAGGTGACATAACCGCACCCACAATTGGTGAAAGACATGTTGGGTGGGTGGAGTGTTCCCTGGGGTGTCCATGGTCCCAAAGCGTTTACCTTGGAGGAGACAGGAAAAGCAGTGGGTAAAGTCCTGGCTGCAGAGGCACAGTCCCTAGGATCCCTAAGTGAGATTCCCTAAGATGCACTTAACAGCCAGGCAAGGCTGGGATGTGTGTTTGGGTGCTGTAATCTCAGAACTGGGGAGGTGAAGACCAGCGCGCGCGTGCGCGCGCGCGCGCGCGCGCACACACACACACACACACACACACACACACACACACACACCCTCACTGGCCAGCCAGCCTAGTAAAATCTGTGAGCTGCAGGTTCAATGAGAGACCCTGTCACAACCACCAAGGCCAGGGATCAGCAGAAGATGCCCAATGTGGACTTCTGTCCACACTTGTGTGCACACATGCCCACACATTCATACACACATGTATACACCCACATAGGCACGTGCTACAGTTATGAACATCAGGACTGTGAACCTCCAGAGGAGGGGTGGGGGAATGGGGAGTGGGGGGTGGGCCTGAGAACAGCTTCTTTGTACTTGGCAGTTGGGGTGGTTGGGGTGTCATTGAGTAACCTTGAGTCCTGGCAGCTTCCAAGGCAAGTTGGGTGAGCTGGCCTGGAAGTCAGTTGCAGAAGCCAGAGCGATGGCTGGGAGGGGCCCACATAGAAGGTGCTTCTGGAAGACCAGTTGATAAGGTCGGTGTGGGGGCGGGGCTACAGAGGGCAGAGGTGGACCTGCCCTGAGATAAGGAGGCCCCAGCCCCGTCCCTCATGCCCAAACCTAGCTAGGCATTTACGGCCTGATTTGTACTACAAATACCCCTCCCTCTAGAAGAATGTGTGACTCCCCATTTGATAAAACCTTGATCCACCTGGAGGAAGGGAAGTATCCAGGTAGCTGGCTGGTATCTGGAGGCAGCCGAGGACAGGGTCTGCTCCAGTGAGTGCCAGGAACCACACCTGCCTTTGCCCCTCTCCAGCAGGCTGGCAGGGATGCGGTGTTTTGTTTCTGGGTTCTACTTTTCCTATAAAACAGAATCATAAAAGCTCCCATCTCCTAAGGTTGTAGTGAAGGGTAGTGGAGATTGTGCGTACAATGGAATTAACACGGAGAACACGCCGCCCCGCCATGCTATCCCATTGTCCAGCGTTGCCCCTTCACACAGCGCTGCCCTCACCCCCCCCCCCCCCCCCCCCCCCCGTCTCCGCAACTTCATTTTCTGCTGGGAACTATGGTCAGGATATATTAGGTAGAAAAATTCCAGAAATAAAGAATTCGTAAGTGTTGAATGATTTTTTTTAAACCATGTATGTTGTCATAATTGTTCTGGTCGATTAATAGTTAGCGATAACTTCTTGATTGCTTGATTTACTTTTCATATTATATTCTATCATAGGTGCAATGTGCAGCAAAGCAGTAAATGTAACTAAGCCTTCAGATATGCCCTGGCCTGGAACATTCCTCTATTTGTAGGGTGTATGTTTTTATTTTTGTGTTTTGAGTCCTTCTTGGGCTGTGTCTCATGCCTTCTTCTTGAGTAACTCTGTCATTTGTTCTGAGGATCAGATCTGTCCCAGGAAGCACTTGGAATCACATTCTGTGTTCCAGGAGAGAGTGTTAAAGCCACAGACTTGTCAGGGCTGTGGGCAGCAGCTCCCACTCCCAGGCTCCATTCCTTACCACAGGCTGGGCTCTCAGTTGACGGGGACTGTCTTGCAGTTTTTGTGTGGCTCTATCCCCTGCAGAATGCACACAGGCAGGCAGGTCTGCTGCGTGAGAGGTGTCCCCTCTTCTCTGCCCCGCACCTCTTGAGAACCCTCTAGACTGTACATTGCTGGCGGAGAGGGTGGTCCCTGGATTGTGACCTCTCCCAGAGTTGGAACATGGATGATCTAGCATCCTCCGGGGCAGATTCCAGTCCATCCTTGGAGGGTGTTTGTTGCATGCCTGTACAGATGGTGTCCATCTGCAGGCTCCTGCCCCATGGCCTGGAGTGACAGTTTGGCAGCTCTATTTTCTCCAGGGATAGTTGAGGCTGGGAACCCTGGACATTGTCTCTGAGCCAGTCTCATTTATGTTGCGACCATTCCCAAAGCAGCCACTTGATGGCGCTGTGGCTCCACCGTGTGCCTGCTTTCACCTTCAGCCGCTGAGCTGGGTTTCAGTGGTCACTCAGGCGCCTGACAGTGCCCAGAGCCCCACGCCTGCCTGCCCGTCTGCCCGTTCTGCCTGAGCATAAATGCAGAGCTAGCTTCTCCCCAGTGAAGGAAGTTTGGGCCATTGGTATTGTGTCGCTGGATCCCCGCAGTTTCCCCAGCAGCTCCTGAGATGCCCCAGGGTGCTAAAGAGCTGTTTTCTGTGCTATCTGTACCTCCAACCTGGTGATCAATCTCTTTGGGGGTTGAAATGATAGGCTAGTTTGAACTCTTGTCAGGTGTTTGTTCTTGGGAGAGAAAGCCGGTTAAACAGGGAATGCAAGAGGAGGAGGAGAGGAAGGAGGAGGAAGGAAAAGAAGAGGAAGAGGAGGAGGGAGGAGAGATTGGAAACTTCCTAGAGGAGCTTCCTCAGCAGTCACCAGACTTTCTGCGTAAAACACCGCAAAGTGCCCAGGAAACAAAGAGCCTCTGTGGTTCGGTCCTAGAAGCAGCTTGCATTCTCTCCGAGGTGTATTCTGGTTGCACAAATGTGTGCTCCTTCCATTCCCGAACAGGTCACTTCATTCATTCCGTTTACTGGCCCTGTTGCTCGGCTCACTGCAGAGCGAAGGTTCTTCCCCTGTGCTGGTTTGTAGATGCTGCTTAAAGCAAGTCTTTCCTTGGTGTTTCTGCAGGCAGAGGCAGGGGTTTGGGGGTGACTCAAAAGCTGTGGTTTGGGGAGCATTTGGAAGAAGGTGATGGGATTGCAGCTTACAGGGACTGTTGAATGGGGAGCTGTGCTTCTGTTTAGAAGCTGCTTGTTTTTCTTCATTTTGTACTGTGATTGGCTCCATTTAAGATGAACTTTTCTCAGGGAGACACAGGGCAAGGTCCCGAGTTCAGGCCTCTCCGTTTGGGGCTCCCCTCCTAGAGGCCCTCTGTGTCTCTGTGGAGATCAGAGCCTTTCCAATCTTCCTGGGCCAGTGACTGAGAGGCAGGGCCCAGGGGTCACCACACCAGACCCTTGCCCCCTTGGAAGTCCCCGGGACAAATGCAGAAGGTTGGTGGATGTGGGGGATGGGGGCTAGATCTGATTGCCCCTAGGGCCAGGCGCAGTGTGGGGCCTGAGCTGGCCTTTCCTGCCTGGAGCACAGTGTCCAGAGGCCTGAGCTAAGGGAGGTTGTGACCCCACCCCAGCTGGGAAGGGTAGAGGGAGGGGAGGAGCCTGAACAAGCTGTCCTTGCCCTGCAGCCTAACCCCCCAGCTTCTCCTGGGCCAGCGGGCCTCCTGTGGCCTGGGAAGAAAAATTATACATTTTTTTATTCATGTGATATCCCATGTCTTGCTCAACCCTGAGTGCACGGTACTACTTGGTGCCTTCTGGAGGCTCTGTAGTTAATTGTGTGGCTTCTCATGAATCTGAAAAGAGAGACAGGAACACAGACAAAAAGGATACCTCTGCTAGTGACTGCGACATGCGGGCCCCGCAGTAGCCAGGGAAAGCCCAGCTCGATGAAGTCTTCCAGGTCCACATGGCCCTGAGCAGCGCCGTGGGAATGTGGCTCTTCAGCCAACACTCCTGAGCTCTTGACCCTGGTTTCAGGGACTCACGAACACTCCACTTGTAAGATGGAATCAATTCCGATCCGTAGGGTGTGTATGAAGAGCCATGGAGTTGACGGACAGCCTTTTCCTTTTATCATAGGTCCTTTAATCCATTTTGAGTTGATTTTTGTCTGCCAGGTGGACAATGGTTTCTTACAGAGCCGGTGGTGATGAACATGCTTCCTGAGAGCTAAGAGCTCTGCTTAGGTCTTTCGAGTTAATCCTCCCAAGACCCCGGCAACTCCTGTGCAGTCACATCTGTATGGAGTGAACCGGCCCAGACAGGCAGTTCTCTGGTCATCCAGATGTGATGTCTTAGAATCAAAATCTGAGCCCCAGAGTGTGACCTTGTCCCCCTTGGGCTGCATGACCCTCATTACCTTCCCCACAGCACCTTGCCTCGTGTGCTCTGATCCAACGAGGACCTGTGTCCTGTGTAAGGACTCTGACTTTTTGGCTCTTTGTCCTCTAGTCATAGGATGGACTTCCCCACTTGGACTCTGCAAGAAACTGCCCTGGAGATTCGAACAGTTAATATTCCAGGGGGATTTATTAATCTTAATGTTGGGGACATAAGACATGCCGGCGGGGGGGGGGGGCTCTACTGTGTCTTACCTGTGCTAATGAAGACCATTATTTTCAGGTATGTTTAGGTTTTGTGGGTGGTATGGGTAGGTGCGTGTGTGCATGTGTGTGTGTGTGTCTGTGACTCTGTGTCTGTCTCTGTGTGTGTCACTACCTCTGTGTCTGTGTGTCTGTCTCTGTATGTCTTTGTGTGTGTGTCTCTGTGTGTCTGTGACTCTGTGTGTCTGTCTCTGTGTATGTTTCTGTGTGTGTGTGTTTCTGTGTGTGTCTGTGACTCTGTCTGTGTGTGTCTTTCTCCATCTCTGTGACTCTGTGTGTCTGTGTGTGTCTCTATCTGTGTCTGTGTGCTTCTCTCTATTTCTGTGTCTGTGACTTTGTTTGTCTCTGTCTTTCTCTCACTCTCTCTCTCTCTCTCCCTTCCTCCCTCCCCCCCCCTCCCCCCTCTCTCTCTCTCTCCCTCTCCCTCTCTCTCTCTCTCTCCCTCTCTCTCTCTGTGTGTGTGTGTGTGTAGAATCTTATTCTGGGGGTTGGAAGCCCAGAGATGCGGCCTAGGCATTAGATTGGCCAGGCAGGGTGTGGAGCGCTTTTCCAGACAGGTGGAGCTACGGGTGGAGTAGAAGGCAGCTGCTAGGTCAGGCTAGGGCAGATGCGGTCTGGGATGGCTTGTGGGGCATCCTTCCTGACTGCCCTTGTCGGCTGTGGCTCCTCAGATTCCTTTCAAGAAGAAAAAGCCCCTTTCATTGGAGAGGCTTGACAGGGCACTGCCTGAGGTGACACTCAGGTGTGAATGAGCTTCACATGAAGTGTCACCCATGAGGGGAGCAAGAGTGACTCAGCCCCTTCCAGTGAGGGGAAGGGCGAAGAGGCATGGTGACTGATGCCTCTGGCTGGGCAGCGGGAAGCAGTCAAGCAGCCCACAGCCACTGAAGGACCTGCTTTGGGAGCATGGTGCTAGCATTTGCTTTTCTCCTGGAGCAGGTGTCCCCGGGGAGGGACTCTTGGTAGACGGCTGTGACCACCATTGTCTGAGTCCCTCCACTGGTACTGTCCCTCTCTCAGGATTTGCTAACTGAGGTGTCTTTTGCTCTCTATGAGAGAGCATGAGAGAACATTGGAGAGCATGGTCTATTTTATATCTTTGATTATGAGCCTAGCCTTGATGACTGAGCCATCCCTCCAGCCCTACCGTCTTTTCTGGCCATGCACATGCGTTATAAGAGTCCTTCTCCCCAGAGGTGGGAGCCGGACCTGAGCCTAGGCAGGCGCAACTGATCCCTGAATGTCCATTGGGGCTGCTTTCCATCTTTTCTGTCAGGACAAGAGATAGCCCTCGTTCGTTGAGCTCTGCAGATAACTACAGCTATCCTTTCAGGAAGCTTGGCACAAGGGTCCCAAGAGGATGTCAGCATTTCCTGTCTGTCTGCGGGTGAAGAGCTGAGCCACACCATCACATGGAGGCTCCTCCCAGGTGCCTAACCAGGAGACCGAGACCTTGGTGTATCCTTGGGTGTGCCTTCCTGGGAACAACCTGGCTGTGGGTGGGGCTGGTATTCCTAATAGATCTGTTTAGGGCCAGTCTGTGCTGAGAATAACTCTCTACAGAGTTCTGGAAGACTGTCCTTAGGGGACTCTAGGCTGAGACACTGTAAATGACTGTCAATACAGGTGTCTCCCTCAGTTGCCGGGATAGATTTCAAAACCTCTGTCGATGCTTGGAAATGTGGACAATATTGAATGATATTTGTCCGATATTTCCCTGCATATGTATACTATTGGTAGAGCTTGCTCTCTGAACTGGGCACAATAAGGAATGAGCATTAGTTTGACAGTAGAATTCTTATACGATGGGGTGGCAGGTGTTATATGGATGCGATCTCTCCCGGAAGGTTCTTTTATCGTCCTGTAGTGTTCCATCTTCTTACTGATGCTCTGGTATCCACATCTCTTGATGATGCGGGGTGAGATGGACCAAGGTGGGCAACATGAGTATGTGATGTAGCGTTAGACATGGCTGATGGCGTTATCAGGAGAAGGGTCTTGCAGCCAGGACGATGTTGTTGATTGAGTGACTGAGACCTTGGACTTCAAAGCCCCAAATAAAGGACTGGCTGTAATAGTGCCCACCTGCTGACCACAGATGATGCCCAGGTGGTGTCCACACAAGCTCTTTGCTACCTAACAGTGGAAGGTGTGGATCGTGTGTGTTTTGGATAAAGGCGTACGTTAAGAGAGGCTAGACAGCTTATCTGTGGTGGTGGTGGCGGCGGCGGTGGCAGTGGCAGCCTGTCCATGTTCTGCTGACTCCCCCCAGCTGACAAATGTCTCTTTTGATGTGAGACATGTGACATCTTAGATCTAACTGTGTAAAATCTCACACCCAGATGTGAGGATGACACATAGGCATGTCTCAAGAAAAACCCAACTGGCTGAGTTGCTCTTGTTCTCAGTGAGCTGCTGAAGACCTTCCAGGGTATCACAGAGTGCTCACTGCTCAGCCCCTGAAAGGTGCAGAGGGGTCCCCGGGACAGGCTCGGGGAGGATCTATGTGTGACGGTGAGTATACAGCTCAGGTCCCTGCCCTGGAACGTTCATACCACATCCCCCAAAGAATCGTCATAGTCTGGGGGCCAAGTGGGAGTTCGGTGAGCTCTCTGCCAGAGAGGATGGGGGGCCCTGTCACCTGACGTTTGATCTGTTTGTATGGGACTTAGGAAACAGTCCCATAGGTGCTGTGGTTAGCTCTCTCTGATGCAATTGCCCTCCCAGAAACATACCTGTACATATATATATATATGACAGCAGCCACCAGCCTCTCTGGGCCTAGTAAACCAGCTCCCACCCATGGTTTGAACACCATCAGTCCTCTGCCCAGTCTGTGCTCTCTGTGTGTGTCACCTTTAACCAGGGTACAGCTGGAGGCCTTTTCTTCCCAGGGATGGGCAGAACCTATAGTGAACTTCCGGGGTTTAGGACTTGAGCTCTTGTGAGTTCGTCGCAGCTTGTTGCCTTCCCTGTTCTGAGGTGCTGCCTGCTGTCTGCTGGTGCTCAGGGACTATATCTGGGGATGTTACTGGTCATACTCTAACTGAAGCATCCCCTGGACTTGAATGGTCCTTCATCAGAGGCAGTTGTTTTAATGGTCATTTCCCCTATTCAGTGAGCAATGGGCCTATTCAGTGAGCGTCACGCGGTCCTGTAATGCTCTTCTGAGGAGTCTAACACCAAGCTTCACAGCCGGCTCTTGAGGGCTCAGGTTCTGTTGCAGAGATAGTTAAAACCAAGTTCTTCACACCGAACTGGCATCCAGGAAGAGGGCCTTCAGAAACCCCTAGGTAATGTTGTTTGTCTTCCTAGGAAGAGAGCTCTCCAGATGCTCGTCTCTCCACAGGAGGAAGGAAGGAAAAGCTGCTGTGGCCTTGCTGGTTAGCAACTGCTCAGTGCTTCCTTCGGGCCCATCTGATGGAGGAGGAACCTCCTAAGTGGCGGTTCTCAGCCTTCCTAATGCTGCGACCCTTAGTACAGTTCCTCATGCTGTAGTGACCCTGACCCCCCAACCATAAAATTATTTTTGTTGCTACTTCATAACTGTAATCTTGATTCTGTAATGGATCGCAATGTAAATATCTATGATGGTGTTAGGCAACCCCTGTGAAAGGGTCATTTGACCCCCGAGGGGTCGCGACCCACAGGTTGAGAACCACTGCTCTTAAGCCTCTCAAGTCTGGCTTTTTGACTTGCTAAGGCAAGATACTGGTAGGGGGAGAGAGTTGGGGAGACCTCCCTTGGAAGCTAAGTAGGGAACTCTGGACAAGAAGGCCATAGGTTTTGATGTGACTTTAGGGTGTAACCTCTTCCGAGTCCCTCTTAGAGGCCTTGTAGGCAAAAATTGCGCTTTCGTTTCCCGTCACCCACACCGAAAAAGCAACATAGAAACTATATTAATTGCAACAGTGTTTGGCCAATAGCTCGGGCGTATTCCTAGCTAGCTCTTACATCTCAAATTAATACATTTCTATTAATCTGTGTATTGTCACGAGGCTGTGGCTTACTGGTAATGTTCTGGCATCTTTCTCCTTCGGCAGCTACCATGGTGTCTTGAAAAGTCACCTTAAAGAAAAAAAAATAAAAAATACAAGTCATGACCCCTTGGGGAGCGGGCGACCTGGTTCATTTTTTTATACAGCTGAATGCCACCACCTGTAACTCCCCATCTCAGTACAGCACTTGTTGGCTCTCACCTGTGACTGCCTGAGCTTAGATCACAAGGCTAGTTTAGTTGGCTATTGGTGCTGACTTTGCCCTTTTTTCTTCTGCCCTATTTTTCTTTCCATGCTAACAGTGAGGTTGTCCTGCTGTTCAGAACCTCCACCTCCTCATCTGTAAAACGGTCAAGGGCACTACCAGCTGGCATATGTACAGTGTCCAGCACAGATCTGGGAAGCAGAGCCAGATCGTTGGCAACTCCCGTTTTCACTTGCCAACCCCAGCACTTCCCTCTTGCCCCTCCTCAGGGGGTTCCTTTCTTCTTTTCGTAGCGGTTCATCATGAGAAAAGGAGAGCTTCAGGTTGACGATTGTCAGGGGAAGGCAAGCATCAGTGCCATCCTCGTGAGACCGGGCTGTGATTTTGGACATATAGCTCTCTATTCATATTTCATTCCACGGGTGATTTGCAGTTTAGTTTGCACTTTCGTCTGAAGTTTGGCCTTGCGCTTTGAAGACATAGAAGTATTACTAAAAACCAGGGCACTATGTTGTGAGAACAATCATTTTAAAAATTGATTTTTACCCTGTCTCGAAAAACCAAAAAAAAAAAAAATTGATTTTTATTCCTTCTGTGTTCTTACATGGACTGAACTGGGGTTAAGAATCCCTTAGATGCATTCAGCCACTTGCCTGGGCATATGTTGAGGACACTTTTGATTGGGGGAGGCCAGAGTGGTAGGTATTTTACAGAGAAAAGAGAAGGTGATAGCTAACCAAAATACATAAGTCACTTCCCCCTTTAAGTTTGCTTTTAAAATGGAAACATCCCTAGAATGCTATAGACCTTCAAGATATGTAGCTGTCCTGGATATTTCTTGGCAACTTAGATATTGCTTAGATATCTCTCTGTTGATTCTTGTTTTAAATTCCCTGGAATTTTACATCCTCTTTCACCGTGAGATGTCAGTGTGTCCAGCTACCTGTGAGTTTCCACTGTCCTCCCTAGCTATTTCTTAGGAAGAAGGACACTGTATACCCTCCTACGCTGCCTTTCTCTCTGAACTTATGGGTCTAGGCCTGAGCCCTGGCACCAAGAGGGCGTGTTCTGGTTCCTCCCATTGGCTTCTGTGCTTGGCCAGCATTTTCCCACCGTTTGGAAAATTCCTGGGCCACGGCTGGCAACATTATTGCAGATTTTGTTCTCTTGTCATAAGCCCCAGATGTCCCTGCAAGGAATTTTTCGTAAGATGTACCCAGGGGTGGGAGGAGAGGACTTGGGGTTCTTCTGTGAAGACAGAACTGGGAGTGACAGAGAAGGGAGAGGCCAGGAGCCCACGTCCTGGCTGGTAGCCGAGGAGAAACAAATGGGTTGAGAGATAGTGGCTTGAAGCATTGTCACAGCTATGGTGTTATTCTTAATTTTTCCCTGAATGATCTCCTTTGGCTCTTTGGGATATAATATTTTAAAGTCCAGAGATGGTGTGACATGACTTTTCCTGGCCTATTCCATCACCTCTTGGTCCTTGGCAACCAGGAAGCTAGTCTCTGTCCCTGTCTCCTCCCTTGGGTGTTATCTGAACGTGACCCAGGACCCTCCTCGAAGCTAACCAATCCGTGAGGTGTGTAGACAGAAGCCGATTACTACAGCACTGGTAGACCAGGTTTGGGGTGGTTTGCCAGAGACAGACCATTGTGGGAACTAGAGTTTTTATTTCATTAAATAAAAAGACTATGTGTATGGATGTTTTGCCTGCATCTGTGTCTGTGCACAATATGTGTGCAGTGGCCAAAAGGGACCAGAAGAGGACATTGGATTCCCTGGAACTGGAACAAAAGATAGTTGTGAACCATGATGTGGGTACTGGGAACTGAACCTGGGTCCTCTGCAAGAGTAGTCAGTGCTCTTAACTGCTGATTCATCTCTCCCGCCTCTATTATTATTATTATTATTATTATTATTATTATTATTATTATTATAAGAGAGGTCTTGTTCAGTTGTCTATTCTAACCACGCCTTTAATTCACGATCTTTCTGCCTCTGTTTCTCAAGCATTTGCTATTACAGACTTGTACCACAAGGCTCAACCAGTGGGGTGGGACTGGGGTGGATGGTACCAGATTTCGAGGTGACATATACTCTCAGCTCCTCCTCTGTTTTCCAAGTCGTTGGGTTAACTAAGAGCAAAGGGTGTGAGTTGAACACTCTGAGGATTTGGACTGTGCACTGCTGGGCGTGGCTTTCCAAGTAGAATCGACTGACACTCTTTAGAGTGATCTTGAAACGGAAAAGCTGAGGACGAATAGGTTCTCTCGGGGTCTGTGAGTGACTGGACATCTCTTTAACTGTAGTCTGTGTACCTACAACTAAACTTTGGGTTTCTGTGTGTGGGCATGTGTGCGCCCACCTTTGCATGGAGGCATGCTCTTCTGGTTGGTGTATATATCATGTGTGTGCAAATGTATGTGGGACTCGACATGTAATGTGTGAGTGAGTGTGCAAGGTGGAGACACAACGATTGCACTTTCTGTTTTGTGTAGCAAATGAGGCAATGCAGGGAGAAGCAGCAGCTCCCAAGAGGGACTGGCAGATGTGGCTGAGTTCTCTGAGTGCTCTATGGTCCTGTGGTTAGAAGGGAGTCAGGTTGTTAGATTCGGTGACATACCATTCCTTGCTCCAGGGCTCCTCTGGGGCTTCCTGTTTTAACTCTCAGCCTGACTCGGTGCTCAGAGGAACGTGATCTAGGACCTGAAGACAGACTGTCACTCTTTCCATGGATTCCCTATGGATGGCTCTTGGAGTTTCCTACAGTCACCAGAAGATGTGTGTGTGTGTGTGTGTGTGTGTGTGTGTGTGTGTGTGTGTATGACACATGGGTTCATAGTGACCTAAGGCAGAGTGACCACACAAGGATGGTGACTATAGGTAAATAAGAGTCAGAAGCCAAAGTAGCGAGACCCACAGGACTAGAGGGAGAGGGATGGATCATAGTGGACACAGATCAGCACACAGCTTCCTCATTGTGCAGGAAGTCAATACTCGAGGGAGGGCCATCTGTCTGCCTTGCTTGCATTGTTTGTGGGGTTTTAAGGAATGCCCAGTGCTATGGTTCGAATGCTTGCTGCCATCCCCAGTTTGTATGTTTGAGGCCCGATGCTCAATTTGATGATATTAAAAGGTGAAGTTTTTGGGAGATGATTGGGTCATGGGAGTGGAACTTTCATGAATGGGGTTATTAAAAAGACTCTCCTTAGGGTTGAGGGATAATGGGCAAAGTGCTTGCTATACAACCCCAAAGACCTGAGTTCGGGTCCCTAGCGTCTATGTAAAAATCACGGAGCAGGGCCTTATAGCTGAAACTCTGTGCACTTGGAGGCAGAGGGAGACAGGCAGATCCTGGGGCAGGGCGGGGGGCAGAAGGGGGTGGGTGGTGCTCACTGGCCAGCTGATGCAGTCCGTCAATGAACTCCAGGTACCATGAGGTACCTGTTTCAAAAAATAAGGTGGACGTCAACAGAGGATAACATCTGAGCATCTGATGTTCATTCCTGACTTCTACACACACACACCTGCCCAGGAACATTTCCCAACCTCTTGTCATGCACACACCACACAGACAAACAGACACACACACACACACAAGCACACACACACACACACACACAAATTAACATTCCCCAACCTGTAGTCATGCATACATAACACACACACACATACATGAACACACATGCAAGTGTATTCGGACTTGGGTAGTGAGTACCCTGAGGAGTTCTGGCCCATCATAACGTTTGAAAACTAGTTGTTGTACTATTATGGTCATTTCTCAAATATCACGTGTTGAATAAGGGATTTGGCTGCTTGGACAAGAGGCAGCAGTAGTAGGAACAACATCTGGTTTGAACATCTGCTATTCTTCCGAGTTGCGACTCTTCCTTAATGTAAGAAAGGCACGGGCTTTCCTGTTATAGCCTGCAGCGTAGCTTGGGGTGAATCTTCACTCATAGAGTCAATGGTTTCCAAGCTCTCTGTCTTGCAAAAACTGTACAATTGAGAAACAAGCTGCTCGGAAAGACTGATTTCCTTTTATTCTCTCTCTCTCTCTCTCTCTCTCTCTCTCTCTCTCTCTCTCTCTCTCTCTCTCTCTCTCTCTCTCCTCCCCTCTCCTCTTTTCCCCTTCCCCCTTCTTCCCTCCCTTTCTCTATTTTCTGGTTTTGGGGATTGATTCTAGGGCCTTCTGCATACTAGGCAGTGCGCATCACTGAGTTACATCCTCAGACCTCTTTTTGTTATTTTTCCTCAATGAGCTCTTATTAAATTGTTCAAGGTGGCCTTGAACTTCCTTCTGTCGCCCAGCCAGGCCTTGAACTTACCATCTTCTGGCCTTGGACTCCTGGGATTCCAAGCCTGTGCCACCAGGTCCGGCTTGATGGTGTGTCTATGACTTTTCTTCGCTGCCACATGGGTACGGTCTGGTGGAGGACACTTGAATCTGAGTGGGTGACCTGTTGACTGAGATCCTTGTCAACAAATAGCTTACACTAGTTGGGCATAAAATTAACCTGTAGCGATTATTTTAAACATCCTTGTTATGTGTGCTCACTATTAGAAGATACTAATAACGTGTTCATTATTAGAGGAAGAAATCATAGGAAGTACTCACAATATTTTAAGTGTGTGTCTCCATGTAGTAGCTATCCAAACCAAGACAGATTTGAGTATTTCCGGGATGGAGGAAGGTACCGTCTTCTCACCTCTCAGTCAACACTTCTTTCCCCTCCCTCTGAGGAAGTAACTGTCTTAATGTTGCAGAAGGGCAGGGTGACTCTGACAGCCCCGTGGTTCACAGACAAGCCCGACTGGCAAACCAAAAGGAAATACCTTGCCTCTTGCAGAGGCATTTCTAGGTTTGGCATAGGCTAGAGCGCACCTAGGTGGCTCCTAAGACCTTTCATGGGCTAAAATGTTCCGATGCAATTGTTGGTCTTTATCTGGTCAGGTTACCATTCCGAAGGCTTATCTTTTCTACTTCTCTGACAAACCATACATCTTATGTCCTCTAAGGGCAAAACCAGCCTTGGAACTCATTTACAGCCCACGTTTTCAGAGCCTACTGTCCTGCCAGCCTGTGGAATATGTTTTCCTTTTCTTAGCACAGGGGATCCTGGAAAGGACTGAGATGCAGGCTCCATCGCCTGCCTCTCCGGTGGGAGAGAGGATGCCTGGAGACCTACCTCCATCCTGTTCTGGAAGCCAGGACTCAAGCTAGAATTCTCTCTGCTGGTGGCCTTGGCATCAGAGTCTCACTCCCACCCTAGCCTGTAGGTTTCTTCTCCCCACCCCCGCTTTCATGTGTATGTGTGGGTGGTGGGGGTGTATATTCATTCCCTGCCTCCTTCCAGGAGTGCTTGCTCCTGGATTTTGGGTACCGAATGCCATTCTCTTTGGTTCCTGCTTTCTTGTATGCTGCTTCCCAGGTTGATGAGATGGTTTTCTTGAGTTAATTCCAAGAAAAAGGCCGCAGCATGTGGGGGGACTCACTAGAATGCTTAAAGAGCTTGTGTCAGCCTCTGGGCTGTGTTTATGCAGGAGGGAACTAGGTCTGGTAAAAAAAAAAAATCTTTCCTGGTATTCATTGGGTTGGGGAGAAGGTGGTTGAAGAGTGAATTTAGGGGGCTGGAGAGATGACTCAGTGGTTAAGAGCACAGGCTGATCTTCCAGGTAACCTGGGTTCAATTCCCAGCTCCCATTTGGCAGCTCACAACTGTCTGTGACTCCAGCTCCAGGGGTTCAGACACCCTCACACAGATACTCATGCAGGCAAAACACCAATGCACATAAAATAAAAAAGTATTTTAGAAAAGAATGAATGTATTCGGGAGATGGCTCAGTCAGTTAAGTGCTTGTCTTGTAAACATGAGGAGCTGGGTTTAATCCTTCTAACATATATTGAACAAGAATCAAACAAACTGGCAAGCATTTATAAGCCCAATACTGGGAAGTATTGATTCTTGAGGTTAGCCAGCCTAGCCTACCTGTAAGCTCTAGGCGAGACCCTGTCATGAAAAACAAGATAGATGGCACCTGAAGATTAGCATACCTCTGTCCTCCATAAGTATGTATGTGCAAATGTACCTGTAAACACACACGCACATGCATGCAAATACACACAAACACTTGTCTGTGCTTGGTGGTGATAAAATATACACACAGCATAAACTTCTCATTTTAACTGCCGTTAAATGCACGGAGCAGTGATATCACTACAGTGTAATCAATAGTGTAATGTGACCTATCAGACCATCTGTCCACAAGGTGAGCTTTTACCTTATTAAATGGAAATTCCACCTATCAAACCACACATTTCCACTCTCCTTTCCCTACCAAGATTCTGTCACTTACTACTTTAGTAGTATCTGCATGAGTAAGTGTGTTAGGGACTTCCCGTGAGCAGAGTCATATTGTATTTGTTCCTTTGTGATGACCTTACTGCATTTAGCTTAACATCCTCAAGGGTCACCCATGTGGTAGCGATGGCAGATTTTTCTTCCTTTGGAAGGCAGAATGATCCTCTGTTGAGTGGGCTGACCATGTATAGAGTAAATGCATTGAGCAAATGCATTAGCACCCAGAGCAATCTTCATTTTATGAGGATTGAACACCCACTGTCTTCTAGACTAAGCGCCTATCATCCTGTCTGGAGACTTCCAGGTAGGGTTATAGGATCTGGACTGCCAGAGGCTTGTCAAGGGAAGAGTGGATTTGGTGGAGGCTGTTTTGTGAGGTTGCTCATTTCCAGAGTTCACTGCACAGAGAGCACTGAGGTGTGGCCTAAGGCTTCTGCCTTTTGCCAAGTCATCCTCTCTGGATTTCTGGAGATGACATTAGGCTTGATTAACCTGGGCCTAATGGCCACAGTGATGACATAGTTTTAGACATCCGCTGTTGTCAAGGAGAAGGGCATGTAGGATCAGTTCATCACCTCCTGAGTTAGTAGACTCTGAAAGCTTTGGATGCGGCGGGTGAAATGTGCTGTTGGATGGCATTAAGACTCTAAAATACCACTTTAAGAGAATAAAAAGTTCAACGGGTGAAGAATAAACTGAGTCTATACTTAAGGGACCTGATGGAAGCTACCAGAAAACTCTTAGGTGTTATAAACACTTATAGTAAATCTGTAGGGTACAAAATCAATATAAAAAGTAGCTTCATTATTCTAACAGTGAGCTATCAGAGAGAAATTAGGAAAAATATTTCATTAATAATAGCTTTTAAAAAGTACCTAATAATAAACCTTCCTAAAGAAGGAAAAGAACTCTTACAGGAACTCAGCAGCGCTCTGTTAATTCATCTGGAGCCCCTGGGCAGGCATCTCATTGACTTGCTCCTTCGGTTTGCTCTTTGGCAACATACGGTATACAATACCATTCTCATCCTGCATCAGCCCAGAGCTTTTTACATGGAAGGGTGGTTCAAAGCCCGGAACATTCTAGATGGCGGTCTCATCTCAAGTCTCTGGATTTATTTCTAGTCTGTACCATTTCTGTTATATGTGCCTCTCATAGTTTCTTTTAATTGACTTCACTTAGAGCAGGGGTTCTCAACCTTAGGAATACTACGACCCTTTCATACAGTTCCTCATGGTGAGGCGACTCTAACCATAAAATTATTTTCATTGCTACTTCATAACTGTAATTTTGCTACTGCTATAAACAATAATGTAAGTATCTTTGCTTTCTGATTGTATTAGGTGACCCCTCTGAAAGGGTTGTTTCGCCGCCAAAGAGGTTGCAGCCCACAGGTTGAGAACCACTGCTTTACAAGTTCACTTACATGTCCATCTAATACTTTTTGACTATTCTTTTATTTTTCTGGGCATTTTATGGAGCTATGACAGACATTGATGGGTAAACAAAATTCCCAACATTGTATGTATGCTGATTATGCTTTCTATTGGAAAAAAACTGGGGTAGAATCATGTTGTCAGATGGTTATATCAGATGAAGCTCCATAGGTCTTCCCTTCCCTGGTGGTACAAAGGGGAGGTTGACCAGATGCCTCTGTGATTCTTCACAGTCATCTCTGGTCACTACCTTGTTGAGCTCTTGAGTATACCGCTCTAGGCCTGTAGCTAGGACTCTCATATATAAGCCTTTGAGGTCAGGTTTCATTTCTAATATCTAGCTTTATTTTCCTTGGCTACCAAGAAAGGTTGTGTTTGACTCTTCAACTATTTTTGAAGATTTATTTTAATTTTAATTATGTGTATGTGAGTATGACTATGTGTGCATGTGAGTGTGTGTGCCCATCATACAGGACTGAGAAGCCGGATTCCTTGGAGCTATTTTGGGAATGAGCTGGGTTCTCTGCAAGAGCAGTAGGGGCTTCTTGACTCTGAACAGCTCTTCACTTTTTTTGTGTCGGGTGAGTTCTTGGTACACATAGCTAGTCACTTTAAGCTTTTACATGCAACTTTCCTGTGTATACATACTTTCCTCTGGTACAAGGAAATCTGACTATCTCAAATGCTTAAGACTTGTTCATGTTGGTGTATGGGGGATGGAATGAATGGCTTTGGGGAGATGATGACAGGGTTTTCTCAAGAGGATGCTGTTTGCTTTCAGATATTCCCCATTTGTGTTGCAAATGGGGCTTTCTAAACCACCACTGTTGCAAGGAGAGAGGCCACTTGGTCGTTCCCAGCTACTCAACCCCAAAATAATCACACAGAAACTGTATTAATTAAAACACTGCTTGGCCCATTAGCTCTAGGTTCTTATTGGCTAGCTCTTACATCTTAACTTAACCCATTTCTATTAATCTGTATATCACCATGAGGTCGTGGCCTACCAGCAAAGTCTCAGCACTTCTATCTCAGGCGACGGCTCCATGGTGTCTCTCTGACTCCACCTTCTTTCTCCCAGCATTCAGTTTAGTTTTCTCTGCCTACCTAAGTTCTGCCCTATCAACAGGCCAAGGCCGTTTCTTTATTCATTAATGGTAATCACGCACACAGAGGGGACTCCCACATCACACCATAGCCCTTTTAGGTAAAATTCACATGATGAAAAACCAAGACACACTTTTCAAAGTAAGGATAATGATTGAATCTTTAAAGTAGGAAGGCCAGAGGTTCATGTGGATGAAGGCTGGTGTAATATTGCTAGCTGGTACAGCCATTGGGAATCCTTATCAATGTGTGTTTTTGAGTCATGGCACTGGAAGAAATGATGGGCCTTCAGGATAACTTGGAGAGTCTCTACTAAACAGAGCCTAGGGGAAGCCTGAGTTGTGTCCTGGTTTCCCTGTGGCCAACTGTGAATGTAAGGCCAACTTTCAAGTTCCATGGCTCTCTACTTCCCTGATGGTACAACAAAGAAGTTGACCAGATGTCCCTGTGGTTCTTCACAGGTATCTCTGTTTCCTACCAAGTTCAGTTCTTATGTGTACCATCCTGGGCTCGTAGCCTGGGTCTCTAGTGTAAGCCTTTGGGACCAGTTTCAATAAAGTGTTTAATACACAACTTTGCAGACTCTTGCAAACCTTTCTGGATAACACTTACTTCATTGCACTTTTAAAAATGAAGAAAAAAGAGAGAAAGAAAATGCAGCTTAGCAGACTCAGAGTAATTGAGTCTGACAGATGTCACTCAGAATTTTATTATTTAAAGCCACAATGATTTTCCAAATAACCTAAAAATATATAATCCAACCTCAAAATAGTGTCCTGTAACAGAGGCAGGCAAGCATGTAGGAAATGAAGTCATAATCTTGGCACCCCTCGAGTGCTGGTTCAATGTCTTTGAACACTTATGTTCTCTGAGAAATACACGAACATGGAGCCATATCCAGTTACTCGGGGCGGCTGCCAGGGCCTCTGAGAACTGGGGTGTCTTGGGTATTTTTCCCTGGCTCCTCAGTCAGCCCAACACCTCTTTTGGTGCCTGTAAAGAGATTTCCCTCTATCCTGTGAGAGTGGAGCTTGAGTTGAAACAATGTGCACAGCTTTTAAAAATCAAATCTGAAGGTTGTACTGTTGTATTCAGATTACCTTCCTACTGAGTGGCAGAGACTTCTAGAAGGAATCTCAGATGCGTGCGATGCTTCCTATTATCTGTCTGCTTTTCTTCCTTAAGTCTGCCTGTTCTTTATTCCTCATGATTATTACATATTAGTTTGCATCAGTGACATGAACACATAATAATTAACAACACATTAATCTGATAGGAGCTATTGTACTGTTCAATAGATATGGATACTGAGGTCCATAGAGTTTAACCAGTATATGACAGGGAGGAGGTAGCAGAACAGGGCTTTGGACCTGGGTGAGGTATAGTGGAATTTCAGAGCTGACATGAGTTTCATTATTGGGTAAATATTCTCAGCCCTGGGACAGTGGTGGACCAAGTCTCCATTGGTTAGTTAGCTATTATGTTTTGCTGAGCTTTTTTCTTTTCTCTTTTCTTTCTGTCTGTCTGTCTTTCTTTCTTCCTTTCTTCCTTCCCCTTCCTTTCAATCCCTCCCTCCCTCCCTCCCTCCCTCCCTCCCTCCCTCCCTCCCTCCCTCCCTCCCTCCCTCCCTCCCTCCCTCCCTCCTTCTCTCCCTGTCTGTCTGTCTTTCTTTTCTTTTTCCTTTTTTTGATAGGGTCTTACTATCTAGCTCAAGTTGGCCTTGAATATGTGGTCCTCTCACCCCAATCTACCAGTGCTGAGATTATAGGCCTGGGTCCCCTAGCCTGGCTCAAGTCTGGCTTTCTAAGATGAGCTGAGGAACAGGGTTTGTGTTGAAGTGGGAAGTATGCAGAACACATGGCTCCAAGGGTCTGACAAGGCAGTTAGAAGCCAGGCTGTGTTCCACGTGGCAGACCCTGGAAGATTCAGGTTGGATGTTCTCTCTCAGATGGGTGTCCCGGAAGCCTCTCAGGGTGGCTTCCGAGCTGGAGGAGAGGCCACAGGGCTGCCAGCATGGGCCTGGCTGTATTTGGTTTTCTCTGACTGGATCTTTGTTCGCCTGCAGGCCTCAGCTGCCCAGGCTCTCGTGCCCCAGCTTCCTCTGCGCTGCATGAAGCGCTAGCCTGGTTAAGTAAACACTGCTGGAATATTACCTGTCTGTTAACTTGTCAAAATTGCTTTACAGCCCCTTTTATCTCTCCCCCCACTCCACCCCCAACAGAATTTCCCCTGGAGTTCTCAGCTCCCTCCTCTGGTTCCTTGCCTCCAGCCTCCCTCCAACCTTACAAAGTGTCCCTACCCCCAGTCATTAAATATTGTCAGAGTTCTGCCACCACTACCGCCTTGTTCCCCTGCTCCAGATAAATGCTTGTTGACTCTCTAATGCAGACCAAGGACACTGGGCTCCCAGCCCTGTGAAAGTAGCCGTCGTGCCTGCCAGGTGGGCCGAGGCCAGGGGGGCTGCAGGGCATGGGCTGCCTGAGCCTAGGAGGCTGCTCAGAGCTCCTGGCCGGCTGCTGACTGCTGGCGCCCTCCTTCCTTCCCTCCCGCCTGCCCCACCCTCTCTCTAAACATGACTGTATAAACTTGAGGGTCTTAGGGGAACGTCCAGTTCTGAGCCCAGTAGTCATAGAGCCCAAGCCCTGGCCCCATGTGTTAGTCTCATGTTTGATTGAATAAGGTCAGAGGCTTGTAGAGAGTTACTTCCTTTATCCTGGTGGTAAAATGCATATAATATCAAATCGACCATTTTAACCGTTTTGCAGTATAATTCAGTGGCTGTAAAGACATTCACAGTGTTGTACAGTTTGCTGCAGCCACCTTTCTTAAGCTATAACTGACATGCAAAAGTTGCATACATTTAATATATGCATTTTTGAAGAGTTTGGACATAAACACACACCATTCCAAAGGAAACGCCATACCCAGGCAGTTGCTGTCATCCTCAGCAGACAGCCAGCCCCACCCATGGCAGCCGCTGGTCTGCGTATGTGTGCCTATCTATGGATTTGCCACACAGAGTCACTGTGTGCTCCCTGTGTTTGGCTTCTCCTCCTGAGCAAGACGTCATCAGGGTCCTGCAATCCGTGTTTGCCTTCCAGAAGCTCAGGTCTTCCAAGGGACCGTGTGGCTAATGGTAGGAGCTAGTGGGTAGTTCAGCTTGTTTCTGGCAGCAGTTCCTTGTTCCTGGTGGCTTGGACCTCCTGGTGTCACCATCAAGGGCTGAGTTCCCCCTTGTGTATTCAGCAAGGATCATTTCTACTTTGCTGAGCCGACCAGGTGCCTCCCTTCGCACAGCTACTGCTCGTCCAGCTTCTTTTTCCTGACCCTTGCGGGGAGGCTTCCACTTGGACACTGGAGTCGAGTGCATCCTGTCAGAGTCAGTATAAAGTTAGAGTGTGGGTTTTGGAGTTGCGGCTCTGCCATCACTTGGCGCTGCGGCCTTGGTATTTCCACCCACGTGGCAGGATTGACAACACACCCTCTCCGGAGCCACGGTGAAGGAATTCACGAATGGCAGTCAACCCCTGTACCTTCAGATCGCAGAACTGTTGGCTATTGCTAGTAAAATCTGAACTGAAGAAATTATCGGTACCCTACCCTCCATTCTCACCCCGTTGTTTGCTATGTTGGAACTTTTGGAAAACTTTAGAAAGCTCATAGGACTTTGTGTGTGCCTTTAAACCCATATCATGGCTTTCAGGTCTCTGGAAGTCCTCCAAGTTAGATTTGGGCCAAAGAGGAAACCTTGCTTCTATTCATATCAGCAGCTGAGTGTCCCCATTTCTTCCCTCTTTCCCCCTTTTGTTCTACCATCCCATCTTTGCACTTTACAGTCTATAGCCATCCTGCATTCACCAGTGTTTCTATTCCACCAAGCCGTCCTTGCAGTGCCATTGTGACAGGGTGCGTTAATCTAGTGTGGCTCTCAATGGGTTCCAGGAAGTAGGAAAGAGTTAACAGGTCCTCCTGAGTGCCTTGCCCCTTTTGCTGTTGGCGGGAAAACGAACTTTATGGACTCAAGTGTGCTCTATGAAGTTTGTCATTGTGTTTATACCGTTTATTGTTATATATTTATAATCTGATTAATCATGGTTGTTTATTTATAATGTGAGCTCACACGAAAGACTGGGGAGACGTTGGTGGGCTTATGATGTCAGGGCCTGTCTTGGCTCTTGTGTGATTGCTGAGTTGTGTAACCTCTTTGTTCATTTGGTTTCATGCCTGGGGATCATTGGCCCTTGGCCGGTGAGTCCTGTGGTGTGAAGAGAGGGGGTGGGCTGCCCCCTGGGAGTCTCCCACTGCCCAGCTGTGGTGCCCATTCTTGGCCAGTGCTCAGTGGTTTTTCGGGGCGTCATACACACCTAGGTCATGTACCTTCTTGGGGAAGGACCCAGAAGGAGATTGCTGTTGCTTTGCTCAGCTTTTTGAATTCACTTTCTGTTTCCAGTTTTAAAAAGTTAAATGCTACACACGAGAAGCAAGACAGTGGCCATTTCTTTCTTAGGGCCTCTGCGCCATTGCAAGAATATATGTGCGCAGTTTGCTGCAGTGTGGTCTATCTACAGAAATAGTCGTCCTTGGTTGGTGTGTGTTGCAATTTGACTTTTAATTCCAGCTTTTCTGTCTAAGGTCTCCCTGAGAAGCAGGCTTGGAACATTGCAACTCCGATTTCACGGCTGACTCTAGCCAGAACCTCCGATCGCTGCCGTTATTACAGCCCTGGGTCTCTTTAAGCAGCCACTGCCAGGACTGTGTTCAGACTGCTCAGTATGTCCAGATGTCCACATCCAGCACGCAGGCCCTGAGCTGCAGTGGCTTCGTGCACACCAGGAAATGGCCTCGGAGATGGACAGAGAGGAAGGACCGCTTTGCTTCCTGCTTTGGGGAAATTGAAGGACAGCTTGTTAGAACTTTGCCTTATATATATTTTAAGGGTGGTCCTAACTACAGGAGAGGCCAGGAGGTCAGACATGCTTGCTGTTTCTTCCCAGAGCACATTCTTGTAAGATCCTTGCGCGATCCACCCCAGGGATCCGTGAAACAGGGAGGGGAATAAGTGGGCAAGGTCCTGGAGTGAGCTGCCTGGCCTCAGCCCTGCTCAGATAACCATGCCTCGCCTTTAAGAGTCTAGGTCCTCTCCCTCCCTCTTTTCTCCCTCCCTCCCTCCCTCCCTCCCTCTTTTCTTCCTTTTTCCCTCCCTCCCTCTTTCCTTCCCCCTGCCCCCCTTTCCCTGCTCTGTCTCCTTCTCCCATACCTGGGGTTGAATGCAGGGCTTAAGGCATGCCAAGCAACCTTTCATCACTTAGCTACTGCCCAGCCTTCGTTTTCAGCTCCCTAGACAGGGTCACACTAAGTTCCCAGGTTGTCCTTGAACTCACCCTAGCTCAGACAGACCTCGATCTTTTGATCCTTCTGCCACAGTCTCCTGAGTATCCGGGATCCCAGGCCTACACCACCAGTCCTGGTCTCATTCTCATCTTCTTGGGGTCACTGTTGCCTTCTGTTTCATTCTGCATGAGCCTCCCCAGGGGCTTTAGTGCAGGGAGTCTGGGCAGAGAGCTCTTCAGCGCCTTCCGGCTCACTGGCTCTGTGATAAGGTTCCGATGGATGGATTGCATGTCACGTTGCTTGGAAACAGCGTGGAAACTGGCCAATGAGCCCTCAAAGCCGTATTCCTGAGCTCCCAGGACCAACACATTTGAATGAGGCTGATAACTTTTCTTTTCTGCTCCCCTCCCCCGATCCAAAGAGGAGACCATATACAGATAAACTTCCTGAAGGGAGATAGAAACATGCTTGGTTGATTTTTCTTTTCTTTTTCTTTTTTCTTTTTTGTTTTTCCTTTTCTTTCCTGACAGTTGCCTGATTTCTCTGCTGGAATAATTGTGTTGCCTTCAAACCTTCAAGAGCGTGAAGCCTGCCTTAGTCCACCTTGGGGACAGGGGCTGGACAGAATATGCCTGCCCGTCGAACACAGCAGGGGTCGGAGGGAGCTTGAGAAGGCCCGAGAACAGCTTTGTTTTCTTGCAGCCGCTTTCAGGCTCAAGGCCATGTCCTGGCTGAGCGATTGTGTGTCCAGCTCACTGGGCCAGGGCTGAATCACCATGAATCCCCCACAGTCCTGGCAGTGACTGCTTAAAGAGACCCAGGACTGTAATAACGGCAGTCCTCAGAAGTTCTGGCTGGAGTCAGTTGAAAGAAGGGTGTCTATCAGGGTCTCCCGAGAGATGAGGAAATCCTGGGTCTGTCTGCCGGGGAAGAGATGAGTGGGGTCTCTGGACTGTGCTGAGACACTCTGAGCCTTAGCAACTGGGTTCCAGAAGTTTCTTCTCCCAGTACAAGCTAGCTGTTATTGGGGGTTTTCAATGAGCTAATTGCTGAAATGTGCTGGTCTCTCTGTGACCCATTTTATAGGAGAGAATGAGGTTTAACTTACCCAAAGTCAAGGGCAAGTCAAGGGCAGGTCAAGAGTTTCTTTGGCAAGGTCTGGTTCCACCATGACTGTCTTGAGATTGTTAGCTATCTTGTACTGCAAATTGCCCTCCCTCAAAGAGTTCATCCCAATCTGAACCTCTTTATTTATTATTATGCTTGTTTGATCAAAGGCAGTTCCCACTACTATGCAGGAGAGGCGACTGGGCATAGTATGAATTCTAATTAGTCTTAATAATAAAAACCCAGAGTCAGATATTGGGGCAAATTGCTGAAAGATCAGAGAAGTAAAGGAGTCAGCCACTATAGAGATTTTTTACCTCTACCGTATCCTCAGACCAAAGTGGGCAAGATCCTGGCTCCATGAATCCTCAGGCTGAATGCAATGAGCTCCTGTCTCCTCCCGCCTTATATTCCTCTCTTCACCCAGCCATATCCCTTCCTGTCTCCACCTCCCTAGTGCCAGGATTAAAGGAGTGTGACTCCCACGTACTGGGATTAAAAGTGAGAGCCACCACCGCCTGGTTCTGTTTCTCTTTTAGACTGAATCAATTTTGTGTAGCTCAGAGTGGCCTTGAACTCACAGAGATATGCCTGCGTCTGTCTCGTGAGTGCTGGGATTAGAGGCATGTGCCACCACTGTCTGGGCCTCTATGGCTAACTAGTGTGGTTAGCTCTGCACTCTGATCTTCAGGCAAGCTTCATTTGTTAGATCACAAACAAAATCTCACCACAACTGGGTTTAGTCCACATTGTGTTCTCAATGTCTGGTTCACAGAAGGATCATTAGCTATTGAATGAATGACACCTGCCTCCACTATGGCTAATCTTTATGCCACCTGGACTATGCCCACATGGAAGGTACTCTGTGAACATGGGCAGCCAAATTCAGGCCCCTCTGGAGATGACTAACATGGGTGCTGAGTACCCCAGAGCTCCCAACAGCTTATACCATCTGTCTTCTGCAGGAGGATGGCTTTGGTGGTGAGAGCAGGTTGCTTGCAGAATCATCTGGCCCGGACACTTCCCTGCCCCGTTCCACTCTCTGTTCACCACCAGGGTTGGTGGGAGCAACCCAGAAAGTAAATCAGCCTGGGAAGGCAGGGAAGACTAAGGAAGCAGCTTTTGGATTGGGGACTACCCACTTTCTCTCTCTGCCTGGCTAGTTCAACACTGCTGGCCTCTTGGGCTACTTTGCCGGTGTTGCCCACTGTTGCATTTATCTTTGGAAGGGTCTCATATTCCACAGCGGCCCCTCCCTCTTTCTTCTCTAGTCTATAGACATATGGTGGCTGCCCCAGGTCTAATTCTGTGTAGCCGGAGAACCTGGGAGAAGGGAAAAGGGTAGGACTTCTTCCCCCAACATGTTCCTGAGTTCAGCCCATGTACTTTTTCAGCGTCCCCAGGTAGACCAGATGAACCAAGCAAGCCAGGTTAGAAACACTAGGGTATTTTCACAGATATTTACTTTGCATTGATTAAAAAAAATGATGTGGGATTTCCCTCTGTATGCTGTGATTACCATTGATTAATAAAGAAAACTGCTTTGAACCTATAGCAGGGCAGAACTTGCTAGGCAGGGAAAGCAAGGCTGAATGTTGGGAGGAAGAAGGGCAGAGAGAAGCCAGGTAGCCCTGCCAGAGCCAGACGGAACTTTAGCTGCTAAGCCACAGCCACGGTGGCCATACACAGATTAATAGAAATGGGTTAAATTAATATGTAAGAGTCAGCCAATAAGAAGCTAGAGCTAATTTAATTTAGTGATTTAATTAATACGGTTTCTGTGTGATTATTTCGGAGCTAAGCAGCTGGGGACCAACAAGCGGCCTCCTTACTACAAAAAAACAACCTGAAGGCTACCTGATTTGGGAGCCCAGACAAGAATCCTAAGACCTTAGCCATTGTATCCTCAGCAGCTGTTCTGAAGTTAACCCTGGAGTCTTTACCATCCTACCTACCTCTCTTGGAGTAGAAAGACTGAGAGTCCAAGTGCTGGGAACCTGGTGCTGTGACATGGTCCCAAGTGAAATTCTGGGTGCCTGAGCTGCCATCATCTTTACGAGGTCCTACTTTCCTAGGAGCTTGCTGCAGTTGCTGGCTCCCCTCTTCCCTCCCATCATCTGCAGCACCCTCGAGGACGTTTGCCTTTGAAGTGGGGGTCCCTGTTGCTCAGCCACACTGTGACTGTTCCTCAGTGCCAGGCTTTGTTTGCAAGTTCTATTTGATTCCAGGGGCTTGTTTTAGTTACAGGTGGGGTGCCTTGTCACGTGCCCCCTCCTTCAAAGCTTACACTGACAGAAGATACGTAACTATTCATCAGTAAAATGGAAACACACACACACACACACGCGCACACACACACGCACGCACGCACGCACGCACGCGCACACACACACACACACACACACACACACACACGCACGCACGCACGCACGCACACACACAGGCATCACTGACAGCTGGTGTCTTGGGTCAAGGTTCACATGAGTGAGCAAGGTCAGATTCTCCCCATGGAAGAGCTCCCTTCCCAACAAATTCAGACCACTCTGGTTTCACTTGTTTTTCGACATTGGTTGATAAGATTGAATCACATAAATGTCAAAACAGATAGACTCATAAAATTTAGACAGGTATACCATTTCTCTATAGAAAAGACTGCTGGGAACATAGCTCTGATTTCCAAGGATTTTACCTCCCATTTCAGGGACCTGTTGGGCTCATCCTTGCTAAGCTAACATGAGCCAAGTTAAGAAAGTATTGTCTTTATTTCTGCTCTTTTTACAGCTTCAACAAAGTACACAAAATAGAATCTACTCAAGGAATACACATGACGTGATGATTATATGATGTATATCTTTATGTGTATCCATAAATATATATTCATACACAATATACACCCATGCTATAATTAAAATAGCCAGCACATCCTTTACTTCTCATAGTTACCATTGTGTATATAAGTGTGGACCCTTAGAATAGAATGTGTTGCTTTAGCACATTTCAGTCAGGTTAGCAATATGTGTGTTTATTATTTCTGTTGAAGATTTTTCGTGTGTGTGTGTGTGTGTGTGTGTGTGTGTGTGTGTGTGTGCACAATTTGAGATATGGTTTCTCTGTGTAGTCCAAAGTGGCCTTGAACTCATGGCCTTTCTGCCTCTGCCTCTTGAGTGCTGGGCTTACAGGTGTGCAACCCACACCCAGCCCTACATGTACCCTTTAAATCACATTTAAATCAGAATTTAAAGTTCTCTTTAAATCACATGCACTGTACTAGATCCTGGAGCATGTTTTCTGTGATCCAAAAGCCACCAGACTCCCTGTGTTGTCCCTCATCAGGTGTTACCTTCTCTCTGGTGACCAGAGCATCCGGTAAGAAGAAGCCATGGTTGCCTTTTGGACAGATGTCCTTGTAACCAATTAGCCTTTTCTCGTGTGTAGGAGATCCTCCTGAGGCTTCTGGGCAGAATTCAAACCTTAAATGCCTTCTACCAGTCCCTATAGCAGACCACAGAGGCCCTGGGAGACATCTAGCCCTAGCTCCTGGGGAATCGTTCTTACTGAGGGGGCAGAACTCATACCAGTGCCCTTGGGCTTCAAAGACATCACCCTATTGACTCGAAGATGTGGCCTTGACCAGAGTGACAAGATTGCAAACATCAGAGTGAAGAAAATATCTCATGTGGCCGCTGTTTTCCTTCTAGAATAGTCTCCACTTCCTGATGCTTTTCATCAGCTCCATTGGGAGACTCTTAGTTTAGAGCTGTGTCCCGCTTTAAGAGGTTGTGTTGTGTATTAATTCAAGCTGAGCTTGGCATGGGAGAACATTCCCTCTGCCCAGTAGCTTGTTTTCTTTCTTCCTTTTTTTCCTCTTTTCTTTTTATTTTCCTTTCTGCAGGCCAGAATGGCACATAAGAATTCCCCAGCATGGGGCACAGCCCAGTGGCTCTAAACCCTCCCAGCCACCTCTTTTCCATCACCCAAATATATAGATAGCATTGGACAGTGTTTCTGAGCATGGGAACAGAATGGCTTGCATGGAACAGGCATATCTGAATAAAAGAGATGGGCTCAGAGAGGAAGTCCGTGGTGTGCTGGACAGGTACTAGTTCACGTTCACTTATAGCCACTTCTAGACAGGGGATCTGTTTGACCTTTGCCCTTCTCCTTGCCTCCCCTTTTCCCCCTCTTGGCCATTTAAAGAAAAAGAAAGGAAAGGAAAAGGTATGTTACTTTGCTGCCCGTCGCATGCTTTTGTCCTTCTTGCTGCCTGCGTTAACAGGGCAGGGTCAATGCTTACATCCATCTGGGAGTTTCGATAGACACCACAGAGAGATGGGAAGGAAATGAAACTCAGTAGGGGTACTTCCATGACTGAACTACCAAAGCCCCAAAGATCTCCGTCTGTCAGTCCCAGAGAGGAGACCATGTACCAGTTGGAGTCCATGAGAGTGGAAGTTTAATCTGTAAGCAGTGGTTTGCATTGATCAGTCTGGTTTGTGGGGGAAAATGATTGTCCTGGAAGTCTATGAACTCTTCCTAGTTTATGCTGATCTCCCGTGAGGAGTGAAGGGAAGGATGTCTCTTGTGCAAGGTGAATCTAGCATCACCGTCTGCTGGGAAGGCAAATGGCTCCAGGCTTCCTGGAGGAGACAGGTGTAAAACCAATGAGAAGATGTAAACTGGGAGGTGTGTGTGTAGTAACGTGAGTGATGGGTCGGGCACACAGCCTGATGGAGAGTTTGTCTGTTTTGCATTTATGCTACACTGAGGAATGAAGGCAGAGGAAGTAGCAGTTAGGAAGAGAGGACCACCCATCCACAGAGTGGAATATTAGAAAGTCGCTGGAAGTCACGCTACATATCTATGATGTTTTTTGACATGGAGACGTATCCTGCACACATGCTTCAGTGCGATCTCCCTAAAAGGGTGTCGGCTCCATTGAATCCGACCGAACTAGAGTGTGAGACAGGAAAACGAAATGGGCGGGGGAGATTAGGTTTTGAATAAAATATGTAGCTTAATTCCACTGTAAAATTTATCTTTCAAAGCGCTTTGTGTGAAGAGTATTTTGCGTGCACCCACGTCTGTGTACCACGTGTATAGCGTGAGGAGGATCCTCTGGAAATGGAGTGACAGGTGACTGTGAGTCACTCGAGGTGGCTGGGAACTGAACCCCAGTCCTTAGCAAGGGCAGTCAGTGTGTTTAACTACTGAGCCATCTGTCTGGCTCCTATTTCTGTTAATTTCGTTGTTTGGTCAGATATGCTGTGGCTGTGTACAAAGTTTGCATGAGCCAGAGGTGGTCATAAGCATAGGAACTCTTTAAAAATTAATCTTTGCAGTTTTTCCTTTAATCCAAAATTATTCCAGAATAAAAAGTTAAAGAAAGAAAGGTGGCAAGAACTTCCATTTGGGAAAGATTATTAAGAAAAGATTAACCATTGCCTATCGGTGCTGACCTTAGTTTTCTAGTTTATAAATGAGAATTATTCCACGTTAACAAAAGTCAGAGAAGTGCATGGCACACAGAAGAGAAGCCTGTGGTCCTTTAGTTCCTAGGACCCGTCTCCATCAGACTTCCTGGGTCCGTCAGAGTTAAGTCAACCCCTCTGGGTGCAGCCCGACAGGCCAGATAGGCTGCGATTAAGAGCGTGGACTTTGGAATGAGTCAGAAAGGGCTGTTTTGAAGCTCTTACTTGCCAGCTGCATGGCCTTGGGCAGTCATTTTGTCTGTGGCTTATTTTCTTTAAAAAAAAATCTGTAAAATGTGTTTAATGATCTCATAAGACTATTGCCAGAACTAAATGAGGCAATATAGTGCTTCATACATACGTAAGCTACATAGGGGAAGGCCTGCGACTTCTCTCTGTAGCAGAATCTGGGGTTTGGCATGTCTTACTCGGAACGCACTTTTTCCGGAATCACTGGCCCTATCTGACAATGTGTAAGTTCTAGTTTTTGATAATTCCCTTAATACATTTTTGGGGGGCATGTTACTGAATGCAGAGGATTTAAGAGTCATTGTTAGTTTATTTCGGTGCCTATATGGGCACTATCCCATGTCCCATGCCCAAGTGATCTTCCTCAATTGTGCCTGTGCAGACTGTTTTCCAAATTACACAGTTAAGGAAAATCCTTCGTAAGCGTTTTACTTTTTTTCCCCCTGGGTCTTTGCACAGACGCTGTTGATATTACAGGTTCTTGCTCTCCTGTACTTCTGAGGACAGGAGGAGTCACTGAGTGTCCCCCCAAGGAGGTTGCCATTCCCATCAGATGGGAGCTCTTCCCATGAGCTCACCCCCTCAGCACAGCTGGTGCCCCATGGTGAGAGCAGAATGCCTTGCAGGTGGACCTGGATCCCAGGCCACTTGTGTTATGTCCCCAAGTAGGGCCACACAGAGCCCATCTGTCGCTTTCTCTGGAATCCGTGTCCAGTGATTTTAGAACATTGGGCAGGAAAAAGCACCCTCTTTCTCATCCACGCTAACAAAACAAAACCCCAAACCAACATCAGAGGCCCTGAAGGCTTTGAACATACCATTTAAGAAAATGTTTATTTAATACTGGTTAAAAATATACTGCCTTACCTTCGGAGAAAAGAAACAATTAAATAACTTGGAGGGCTTCAAAGGTTTCCTCTCCCTCCGCTTTCCAGGAGGGGAAATATTTTTTCGGAGTCATTTGAATATTAAAGAACTGGGCCCAGAAGCCCTGGCTGTCTGTGATGGAGCTCAGCAAGTCAATCAAGTATCTTCCCCGAAGTTCGTTTTATGCAACGAACCAGCAGGACCCTTTCACTGCCACCTCCGAAGTCGCCATCCTTCTCTTCTTTTTTATTTGCTTGTTTCTGGCCTGGCTGTGTACTGAGGAACATTTGTTTCTGATGCATGCACACTTATCAGCGTGAGTCCTTTTAGGGTCCCAAAGCGCTTGATCCCTTGGAACTGGTAGGTGTTGGTCGGAGTAAGTGAATGCAGATGACCTTCACCTGGGCTCCATGGTGAATCTCTCCACCTTGTCTCAGCTCTGTGTGTGCAGGGCTGGTCTCTGTCTCTTCACCCCTCCTCACCCACCTCTGCCTGTATCCTCTAGGCTGGGTCAGTAGCCGGGACAATGCTCCTCACAGAACTCTTCCAAACTCTGCGTTGGATGCTCACTTATCCCTTCCGTCCTTAGTATTCCATCCTTTTTATGGCTTTTTTCGTCTTTCTGTGTGTGATACGGATATGCCTGTTTCGTGTGTCTGCAGGTACACATGAGCACCAAAGACCCGAAGTTGATGGCAGGAGTCATCTTCCATCTCCTCTCTTCCCCTTTATTCCATAAGTCAGGGTCTTTTCATCAGACCCCGAGCTCACTGATAGATAAGGCTGGTCTCCCCGGTCTTCCAAGACTGGAATTACAGGTGGGCACTACACCCGCTTGGCATTTACATCAGTTCTCAGGATCGGAACTCCACGCCTATGCCTGCATAGCAAGTACTTTATTTAACCACTAAGCCCTCGATCTCCCCAGCCTCCAGGATTCTAGTTTAGAAAGTTACAAACATGTAGAAAAA
Organism: Arvicola amphibius; assembly: GCF_903992535.2. NCBI lineage: Eukaryota > Metazoa > Chordata > Mammalia > Rodentia > Cricetidae > Arvicola > Arvicola amphibius. Next base: position 8,698,134 of record NC_052050.1, read on the forward strand.
ATGGAAGGAATTTGCATCTAGCACCCGTACCATGTAGATTCCACAAGCGTCTTTTTCTTTTTAATTATATAATATTGGCTCGCTCTGCCACTGACTCAGCCTGATCCCCAGGCCCCTCTCTGTCCTTTCCCATTCATCCACTCTCAGCCTACGTGATTCCCTCCACATAAGTTGCCTGTTTGCACCCACGCACTGCTAGAAGCCCACAGTTGCCTGCAGATGGTTCTAAAGGTGAAGTGTGTGCCACCCCGGGCCTCAGATCTCTGGTAGCTGCAGCCGATTCCGCTAACCTTAGAAGTTTCCATGTGGCCTTTCCCCTCCTGCTGACCTTACTCTTGGAATTTTTTTTTCCCGTCTAGATTAATTGTACTATTTATTCTAAGGGAATTTCATATCAATAGAGTCAAATCATGATACGATAGCCCCTACCCCTCCACCATTTCACTTTCATGGACTCTTGGTGCATAGCAGTTTAAACTTTAAATGGAAAATTTCAGAAATAAATAATTCATAGGTTTGGATAACTTTGATTACGCTCTGGTATAATTTTCCATTTTATTATTAATTACTGTGGTTAGGATCTTACAAGTCTAATGAATACATTCAGCTGTGTCATAGTTAGGCCTATGTAGGGGAAAGCATGGGATAAAAGAGTTTAATGTCATGTACAGTTTTGGCATCCGCCCCGATTGTTCCGGCCAGTTTCAGATAGGGAGAGGATTGTATTTCTCTGTGGCCCTGGTTCACTCTGCAGGAAGCTGTTGAGACTCCATGCTGTTGCACAGGTCAGAGGGTGGCTCCTTCCGTCTGCTGAGTCACATTTTGTCTTATGACTTGACCCGTTCTCATGTCTGAGCTGCTTTGAATAAAGTCATCACAAACGTCACTGCACAGAACTTCTCGCGGACACGCGTGTGTTCGTGACCCTGGGGTAGGTAACTCGGTGACTTGCTAGATGTTAGCGGAGCTGTGTGTCTGACTTTATCCGAAGCTACCAGACCTCTCTGCAAAGCCCCGACCCGCTCTGCGCACCCACCAGCGATGCACAGGCGCTTCAGTTGCAACAACCCCTGGTCACATATGGTGCCGCCACTTCAAACTGGCGGTCACGGGCTGCTGTGCAGAGGTATCTCATGTGTCCTCCCTGTGTGCTGGGTGTGTTAGGTCTGACCCTGTGTGGACAGAGTGAAACACATGGTTGGAGGACAGATGTTCCGTATGGAACATTCTGAGTCAGGCTCGCTCTGGCTGGGTTTTAGAAACCTTGTCCAGAGCTGGGGAGAGGATGGCTCAGTTGATAGAGTGTCTTGTAATCCAGTGCTAGGAACATGAAAACAAGGGACCCTTGGGAATCAGCGACTCGGCAGCTTAGCCTGAAAACCGTCAGCCTCAGGACCTAGTGAGAAAGCCTGTCCTCTTGAGAAATGACCTTGGAGGTTGACCTCTGGTTTCCATGAATTTCCATGAATGTACACCCACACACAATGCCTCTACCACACAAATAAATAAATAACACACACACACACACACACACACACACACACACACACACACACACACTCTTTCTCTTAGAAAAATCAAGCTTCTTAGTTCCACTCCTTTCTCTCTGCATCTCTTTCCCCCCTGCAGGGTAAATAACTCTCAGCAGGTCATTTCCAGTGACTGATTCTATACATCACTCTAAGACTTGGGCTCGAATCATGCTTTCCTGTGACTCCTCAATCCCCTTCACCTGACTTAGCCTTGTGACCTGGACCCCTCCTCCCTCACCTGGGTCTCTGCATCCAGGAGAGTGAGAGAGACACACAGTAGGCATTCAGCAAATGTTTGAATAAGGCACCTTGCTGTCTTTCACCTTTTACAAGTTGTTTTTTTTTTAACTCGATACACTTTGTCTTGGCATCTGTGACTTACCTGGTACCACACAGGAGGGCAGAGGGTGGAGGGCAGCTTGGAAGACTTGAGGTCTGCCCTCTGGGAGGCCCGTGTGCCAGAGAGAGGGCGTGGGCATAAGTAGGTTGGCTTCTGGGTGTTACTGTGGGACAGGAGGGAGCAGAGCACACACCTGGCTCGGGGTCATGGTTGTCACGTTTCAGCTATGTGACCTGGCAGGTTACTGTCATCCTCGACTTTCCCGTCTGTGCAGTGGGATAGTAAAGGAGTCCCATGTGCTGGGTGGGAGTGAAATTTGATCCTATGCCCAATGTATCATGACCTCCAGGATGGAGAGCAGTTTTAAGCATTTGCGCTCTGAAGTGCAGTGATGTTTTCTTAGACGGGGAGGGAGGTTGGGGGGTGATGGGGGGGGGCAGATCTTCTAGGGCAGAGATGCCAAATACTTGCCCAGCTCTTGAGCTGCCTTGCCTGAGTTTTGTGGGTTCTCCTTTCTTTCCTGACCTTTCCAAACTAGCCACTGTGGATTGCATGGGCATGAGAGATTGTGGAAGTTAGTGTAATATATTAATATAAAACTGTGTGTTCAAGGGTGTATATGTATATGGTCAACCTTGGGTGTCTCTCCAGGTGTTTCACTGGGGCCTGGGACTCACCGATTAGGTTAAGGCCATCTATCCAGCTAGCAGCGTGGGTTTGCCTGTCCCTACCTCCTTCCTGCTGAGATGGTAAGGGCTTGCACCCATGCTTGACTTTCCTAATGGGTTCTGGGGTTGAACTGAGGTCCTTCTAAGCCCTTTATAGACTGAGCTATTTTTTTTTAAACAATTTGGAAAGGAAGTGTCAACTTTACCCCAGGCTTTAGTGCTAACTCTGCCCATGGATCCAGATCATTCCAGACAGGTTTTTCTAACTGGTGTTTTCCAGTAACATTACAATACCTGAGAGTTTTCAAGGGTTTGCTGTCTAGCCTGGTCCTGTGGGGCTCACGCTGCCTGCTGTGTCTGGTCTCTTCTTAGTGAAGAGTTTAGAAATATTCCCCATGCCCACCAGTGCCAGAACTGTTGCCTATGTGACAGAGACAGTCAGAGAGGGAGCTGGCTTGTGGATAGGAGCCAGGTCACACTGCTGTTTGCCCTGCCCGCGCCCCCCCCCCTCCCCGCAAGGCTCCTTCCACTTTCCTGGGGCCTCCTTGGACTCTCCAAGCCAAGTCCTCCCTTCCCTCTAGGTTTGGGGAAGCAGAGAGCTGTTCTAACAACTGAACCCGGTGTAGAGCCCAGAGTTGTTTGGATTCCCCACCCTGGCCTTCCCTCTAACACCCTCTGGATCCAAGGTTGAGTAAGCGATGTTGGCAAGAGCTGGGAAAGACAACTCAATTGTTTCAACTTGCAGAGAAAAGAGAAAGAGAGAGAGGGGGATAGAGGCAGTGAGGAAGCCAGCAAATGGCCCTAACCCTAGAATGGCTCATGGGTGCAGTACCCAGCACCCCACCCTGCCTGTTTAAAAGTTCCATACCTGATGCAAAACCAGAAACAAACCACAACCAAGTTGTCCCCTTGTCTGTACACACACGTGGAGTCTGAGACACCCGGAGAGCGAGTTGCTCAAGATGAGTTCTCCGGGGCTGTGCTTCGCAGCCCTGTTCTGGGGGTGGTGGGGGGGATGATGACTCTGTGTCCTGGGTCTGCTGTTGGGGGGTTCTCAGGGAGAAGAAGGGGGGCCAGCCCGGTCAAAGCCAGATTCGTTGCACAATCTCTCATACATCTTAGTCCCTGTCCCTCATGGAGGTCCCTCCTTAGTGCCTCCAAGAACAGCTCTTGCCCTGCTTCCTGGGCTCTGAGTGTGATAGCTGCAGTCCCCAGCCTGCAGGGAGAGGATCTCCAGTAAGTCCCGTAGGCTTCATTCCTATGCAGGACAGGTAGGCTGCAGGCTCTAACATGCCGCCAGCCTGGCTCCTCGGAGGCCTCGGCACCAGGGGAAATTAAAAAAAAAAAAAATGCCAGCAAGAAGGAGGGAGTGAACAAGTGAGAGAGGGATTATTTTGTTTCAACGTGTTTGAAAGCGGGATCTGTGGCCAGTTGGGCTTCCCCCCCCCTTTTCTCCCCACCCCACCTTGTTTACACAGTCTGTTCAGAGACACACTCAGGCCTGTTTGGATTGGGTGTTTGCTCCGGAGACGGGCCAAGCATCTCAGCACTGTGCGTTGGCACTGCCACCTCGGCGGCACCAGGAGGCCCAGTTGGTCACAAGACCTCACGGGGCCTCCTCACTCCCTATTTATCCTCCTTTCACCTCCTCTCCCTTTTATGCTGCTGATGCTCAACAGCCTTGGGCAGCTGGGGAGCAAGGTTGCCCTACCTAGTACTTGCCTTTTCAAACGAGGGCATTTTCCATGCAAAGACAGGAGTGGAAAGTCTATCAACAAGCTTGGGGTGCGGACCCGGAGACTGAGATTTCCCTAGCAGGCTCTGGGGTCCCTGAGGGCCTGGGCTGGAACTGGCAATATATGGAATCAAGCCAAGTTGGGGAAGGCAGGCAGAAATTTACATAGGGCCGTTCTGCAGGGGATGCTGAGCTAGTCTAGGGAGGTAGGGTAGGGCAGAGCCAGCCAACAGTAGGCTATGCCAACGCTATGCTATGCATCCCTCGGGGAGCTTGTTCCAAATGCAGGTCCTCAGGCTCACAAGATCCTCCCTTAGCTGTGGCATGATGTTTGAGACCCTCGGCTCTGATCCTGCATTTTACGATGGGAGTTAGTTTTCTGGACCCCTTACCGTGCCTTGAGATACCTTCAGACAACATGATTCTGTTAGTGCCTCTGGAGAATATTAGAAAATGTAAGATCCTCTTGGAAACTTATTAGCTGTGCTTGCTGGCGAATCCTCTCTGTGGCGTTGTTCTTCAAGAACTTCATTTAATGTAAATTAACTCAGCGTTTCCCAAAGTTGTCTCGGGGCATCTCCTGCAGTCAGTCCCTTGCCTGCCACACTTGCCCTAGGAGCACACATCAAGTCTGTAGGCTAGTGTCACATGGTCTCTGCTTGAGGGTGTTGTTCTTTTGGTGAAGTCTCCTGCTTGGTCTAAGGTGTTGAGAACCTTTATTTTAGATCCTGAACACAGTAAGATGTGGGCTCTGGAGCTAAACTAACTGGGTTCTAATTGAGTTCAGCACCTTACTGTGAGTGTTACTTTGGACAAGCTATGTGGTTGCCCTGTGCCTCAGTTTCTTGCTCCATCCTAAAATGAGAATAATACTAGCATTTACTAGAGAGGGCTGTGGTGAAATTTGTATCATTGATAGTTCTGGAAACATGATTCTACCCCCCTTTTTGTAATTACTGAAATTTTTGAATTTCTTTCTTTCTAAACCTTTCCATCACGGTCACGGCCTCCCATGTATTTTTCATGTATAATCCCTAGCCTAGCCATAGGTCAGAATCATCCACAGACTGCTTTGAACAAGTTACCCATAGTTCCATGCCAGCTAAAGTTATTGTAATAGTCTCCATCCAGTGGGGGAAGCCCGGGGGATGCATTTTGACATGCTCCCTGGATGATTTCATCACCCTGACCAGAGGGAGCTGGAGAGCCATGGCTGGGACTCTAGGCTTCTAAAGCCATCGAGGTCCTGTCGAGTTTGTTGTGCTGCGTGCAGGCTCACACATCAATGGGGAGGCCCCTCTCTGACCCAGGGCTCAGACTTGAGTGATAAAACCATTCTCTAGCTGTACTTGCTCCCCTGGTATGTTAAAAGAAAGGAGGAGCCTTGCCAAGCGTGGTCCCTGGACCAAGGATGGCAGCACCTACATTTGGGTGCTTGTTACGATGCAGTCTCTAGTCTCACAGTCTCAGAATCTGTGTTCTGTCAAGGTCCCCAAGAGATTCCTATGAAGCCAAGGCCTCTCTCGAGAAACTTGAAAACTAAGTTGGTGGTGGCAACTGCAGAACCCCTCCTCTTGGATAGGAAGAGGGATGCTGAGCAAGGTGCATTGGCCCCAGTGACGCATAGTAACCGGTTCTTATCCATCCACACTGGGTGGGAGGAAATGAGCCTCAGGAGCCTAGGAATTCTAGTCAGGTTTGTAAGGACATCTCCAAATGCAGACGCTTAAGAGTCCTTGGGACAGACAGCCTGCAGGAATCAGTAAGCTTGGATGGCCCTCTCTAGAGTCCATCAATATCAAATCGTTCACCAAGCATCCTGTTGACTGTTTACTTAGCTGTCAGCTGTGAGCCAAGCACAGTACCCCTAGGTTGTGTATGGCAGTTGTCAGTGTCTCTATCATTTCAAGGCTGTTCTTTGCCTGTTGGTTCTCTCCGTGCAATCCCCTAGTAGGGTCGCTTGACTTACTACCCTGCTTCTAGCTCTCGTCCAGACTGAGGCCTTGGACCATCTCCGGGAGCCACCACTATAGCAGATGGTCACAACAAGTGTGTGCTTCATCTCCGGACACTTGGCTGAAGCCGGACTCCCCTTTGTGATGCGGTTGTCACTTTCTAGATATGGCAGCGCTCACTTTTTTCCGTTCGCTCTTGCTTTTCCTTAGTCGTTTCTATCATGCGAGATTACGTTCCCCCGCCTTGCGTTTTGTTCGTATAAACCACCGCAGGTCTGATTATCAGGCTGCCCTGTAGGCGAGCTTCAACCCTCCCTTCTTCCTCTGGCTCTTACCATGGCCTCCCACCCAGTCCAGCACAAGAAAGGGTATTGAGAGGGAATTGGCAGGGCTTGGTGGCTATTTCCGATACCGCTACTTCATGGAGGCTCTTACTCATGCCTGGCTTGTTAAGGGAACTTCTCACCGACTGCTTGCCCCACCTACCCTCCTGCGGCCTGCCTACTCCCGAAATTGCCACTTCCATCTCTCCTGTACCCAATGCCCGGGATTCCTGCCAGTTACATGACAGGGAGATGCGATTCCTTGTCTCTGGAGCAGTGGTTCTCAATCTCTCTAATGCTGCAGCCACTTAATATAGCTCCTCATGTTGTGGTGATCCCCGCCAACCATAAAATTTCATTGCTACTCTATAACTGTAATTTTGCTACTGCTATGGATTGTAACGTGAATATCTGATATGCAGGAGAGCTCATATGACCCTACAGGGGTCGACAGGTTGAGAGCCGCTGGTTTAGACAGAAGCCCTCCTTAGCCCCTCCTGATCTGCTTGATCTGATTTGACAGCCAGGGTGGCCGCAACCCCCTACAATTTGCTGCTCCTCCTCAGCTCTGCACCTTTGGGTCTTCTGTCCCTTTGTTCTTCTTTTTCTCCTACTGATGAGACTTTGAGCTTTGAGCTCCTATTCCTTCCTTGGAGTCTTCTTTGGATACATGCCACGATAATACTGCTGGGCTCAACTCTTTGACCTTATATGCTATTTATTAGACACTTGAGGCTTCTCTTGCTTGGACTGAGTCTCTTTCTTTGAAGAAACCTCTCTCTCTATTTCTCATTTCTAAGTACTTCCCTAGGAAGCTGAATCAGGTGTTTTATCTGTGGGCATTATGCCTTAAATGTTTATGCTCTGCTGGGGAGGGATTATATTGTGTTTGAGCTACAGATCTGGTTTTTACACGTTGACTTTTTTTCTTGTGGCACTGGAGTTGGAGATCGCAGGCCATTATGTATTCCCACTAATGCTGTCCCACCAAACCACTCTCCAGTCCTTACCCGAAGGACTGACCAGGAAGCAGTCACACAGCACTGTTACCAGCTTTGAAACTGCTGTGTGGAGGCTTGGGGAGGACTGGGCCTCTAGAGGTAGGTTTTCTGGAGTGCAGGTCTTGGTAGAACACTGGGGTCCTATTGACTTTGGCTGGTCCAAGTCCTGCCTGGCTCAGGCACTGGTCATCCGTCCCGTGAACTGTCACAACTCACCACGCCCCCACCTGTCCCCACGTCCCCACTGAAGCCCTTTGAGGCGAACTCAGTAGCCTCTTGGACAGTTCCTAAACTACCCAAGACTCTTCGTCGAACCTTACAAGACTGTCCTAAGAACACAGGGATTCCTGATGTTAGGGGTCTGGTAGATATACAGCTAATAATGTTTATTGAGCACTTCTGGTATTCATTTATTGAATGCTTGCTGGAGTCACCAGATGATGGGCTGCCCCTGTGGGTGAAGTAGGCACCTGAGTTTCAGAGCTTTGGATCTCTTCTCTCTTCTCTTTCCACTGCCCTATGCACCAGTGGTCTTCTCCCCTTTGCTTGCCGGGTTTCCTTTCTATGGGAACGTCTGCCTCTGCCCGTCTGCTGAGCGTGGAGGGGAGCAGAAGTGTGGCTGTCTGCTGCTTTTCTTTCAGGTGTACACATCTGTTTCCGGAACTACAGGGTTTTTGCCACAGTTGTATCCAGATACTGGATATGCCAGAGATTCAGCTAGAAAATCCTCTGTGCTCAAGGAGGCTAAGGGAAAGCCGATACAGATTTATTCCCTTGCATGTTTGCTGCTAGGTTGTTCTGACTGGGCAACTGTCTGAACTGGTGCATGCATGCATGTTTATGTGCATAGGGATACGTGTGAGGCGTGTGTGTGTGTGTGTGTGTGTGTGTGTGTGTGTGTGTGAAAGCAGAGGGAATGAAGGCCGGGTAGGGAGATGTTCTTCGAGCTGAGTTGTTTAGGGAACAGAAGAGAAGTTAAACGTCCACCCCAATCCATGCCATGGCAACCAGCTTAGTGTAACACAGTTGGAGAGCTGGCTGATTGGAAGCCACGTGTGTCACAGGAAAGTCACCCATAACTTCTTCATTGTCTAAGCTGTATTCTAATTTCTTGGCTGCTCCAGGTGAAGGGAGTCCACCATTCTGCCGTGTGTGGGGAAACCAAGCCGCGACTTACAATAATTGTAGGACACGTAATTGCCAGACATAAAGAAAAGAGCACAAAGATTTGGATTTCTTCAAGTCGGAGGTACCCTGACTGTGGTGCTTATGACTTTAAGTGCCTTGCCTTTCATGATGACTCTGTTAGGCGCAGTGGCCATAGAGGCTGTAGATGTGGAAGGGTTCATACATGTGAGAAGGAGGGAGCTGGGGTCTGGTCTCTTGCTGTCTGGAGCTGGTGATCCTTTATTTGCATTTCTGCATGCTCTGTGATGTGTAAAAGTCCTCTCTTGTAAGTCTCAAATTCTAGGCCTTTTTAGGTGAGTGGTTGTTAGCTAGTGGCTTATGAGTTAGAAGTAACCTATGCCCGTGTTTTGGTTGGCTAATAACAGTCAGTGTTTCACATTTTTTTTAAAAACAGAGTTTGAGTTTATTAAAAGACATTTTTTTAGGGTAGATCTTAAGCGCAGGGGTTAGCAGAAGGAGAGGCCTGGCGCGGGGGTGGGAAGTACGAGGTGCTCAGGTGTGAGTAAGGGCATCTCTAGGGACAGACGCCCCGGTGTCTCACCTCCTGCAGTCAGCCACCAATATTGCATTTTGCAATAGATCATTAAAAAGTCCAGTTTCCCGGCTTCTCCCGAAAAGTCAGAAAATCTGGCAACAATGAGTTTCTCTTTCCCCATATGGCAAAAATCAGCAGGCTGAGAAATAAATGTCTCCTTAAGACAGGACATTCGCCCTCAATTTATTCAACTCCTCCCTGCTCCCCATCCCTGCTTTCTATGGCTGGGCCTCAGGATGGGTTAGCTGATTTCTGGCCCCCAGGCATCGAGGACCATGATCCTGACTTAAGTGTGACCTCTCCCCTCTAGCAGGCTGCGAGTGTGGTATGTGGGTGTATGGGGAAAGACGGGGTACAAAACTGCTCTTTACCTGTAGTGGCCATTGTTTCTGGGAAGAACGTGAGTTTCTGCTGCTGGGTCAGAGGTCAAGAGTTCAGAAGTCTTATTCCAGCTGTGCCCTTGACGTTCAAAGTGACCCGCCAGCAATCATTTAGCCCAGGTCAAACTGCAAAATGCCAAATGTCTAGGTCTTCCTAATACATCTGATGGGGAATTAGTTTAGGACAAGGAAACACTGCCTCCACATGAAGGTTTGCCTACCCACGTTCTCCTTCTGTTCCCACCTCTCATATCCTACACCTGGATGTTCAGCTAAGAATTGTTTCTAATGGATCCGGTTACTTTGGGAAACTTTTTGCTTATGTCTCCCAACGTTGATGTGGCCGAGCCCCAGAACCTGGTTTCTTTGCTCTCACAGGATGCTGCCCTGTGTAAAGTTGGCTGCGTTGCTGGAGCTGATTAAATAATAAACCCTGGGAAACACCTAGCCCAGAGCTGGGAAGATGGTATGCTCACATGGGTGCTTGACTGGCAAGCAGGAGGAACCCCCACCCCACCTCACCACCCTGCCCAATCACCAGAAGCCATGAAAAAAAACTAAAACAAAAATGAGACAAAAAGAAAAACAAGAAAAACACTAGTGTGGTGCCCTCTTGTGATTCAAGCATTGGGGAGGCAGAGACAGTGGAGCCCTGGGGCTCTTTGGCCTGCGAGCCTAGCCTAATTTGTGACATCTTGGCCAATGAGAGGCCTGTCTTATAAAACAAGGTGGAAGGCTGCTGAGGAATAATACCCTAGGTTGACCTCTGACCTCCACATGCATGTACACACACACACACACACACACACACACACACTTTGCTGACTCACTTGCATTTCCGTAAAATACACGCTCTAGAATGTTTATAGTATTCTTTTTGTAGTAGAGATTTAAAAAATTGCCATCCGTAGTGGGATGAATGGAAACAACCGTAGTGTATTTATTCACTGCAAAACGCTACACAGCAATAGAAGCAAAGGTGTCACAGCTGCATGCAAAGATGTCACAGCTGCATGCAAAGCTGCACACGACCCGAGCGGATGAATGACCTGAGGGTAACGTTGCTTCCAGTGGCAGATAAACAGGGAAGCTCCTGGGCCAGATGAACCCGTGTTACCACACATACGGTTTCAGAACTGGCGACGGTGACCTGAGATGTCAGAAGTGAGAGCAGTGACTGTATTTGGTGGGTGATGGTGACAGCGAGGAGGAGATAGGTTTGGGGGGGACATCGGAAGTGGATCTAGTCTTGTATGCGTTCTGTTTGTGCAGTTCTTATTTTTTTTTTTTTTGGAAGTTTAGTAAGTTCTCGCCTTGTGAAATAGGCATTTTCCATTGTAGATTTCATTGCAGTAAAGTATTCAAGTTAATAAAGTGAAAACAACAATAACAACAGCAACAACACCCAGTGAAGGAGCTTAGCATATGGAGATCCTGGGTTCCAGGGCGGGGCGTTTTGGACAGAGTCCACATTCATCTGGCTTTGCATTCTTACAACAGAAGTCCCCTGTGGCTAATGAAGCCGAAAGTGAGGCTGTAGAAATCAGATGGCACAGCTCAACATTTCTGGGCGAGTAAGACAACGAGACTTGGAGGTCCTGCAAGCAGGGACTCTGTAGAGCTGGTCAGGAGATGGTGCTGCTTTCGCTGTTGGACATGGCCATCTCAGCCTACCTGACGACCCTGGGTGTAGGAGACTATGCTAGACCCTCTGACTCTCCAGTCAGAATATCGCTCCTGCCACTTAGCACTGTTATGCAAGCTGGAATGCTTAGCTGTGATGTTTGCAATAGCCTCAAATTAGAAGGTCTGCCGCTCTCCCACACTCACCAGAGTGGGTCACTTGGGGCTTCTGTTACTTTGTGTTGCTGTTTCAGCCTCAAAGTTGGGCACAGCCATCCATGGCCTTCTGGGAGAGTCTGGGCCTGGTCCTCTGTTCTAGCTGCAAGGGAGTCTGGCACTAGAAAGACTTTTAGTTTTCACACCCAGAAATGGAGTCAGTTCTGTTTCAGAAAATAAGACCCCCTCCCCCAGTTCATGTGATTAACAGATGTCCACAAGAAACAGGATCTACCCGGTAATGGCTGACTGTTCTTCTGCCTGCTGGTAGAAAAACTTGCAGCTAAGCATGTTCTCCTTGCTGCAACCGAAACATTCACAACCAGCAAAGAAGAGCAAATCCAGGGGCTGAGGAATTGGCTCTGTCAGTACAGTACCACACAAGGGTGAGATCCCCACCACCTACATGAAAAGCAAGGCCTGGTGGGGCTTTCCTGTAACCATAGCACTGGGGGGGGGGGGAGGGGAGAGACAGGAGGATTACTGTGCTGTGCTGGCCAGCCATACCTGCTAAAAAGACCTTTTCTTAAAAAACAGGAAGTTACCTGACACTGACTTTTGGGCTTCAACATGCATGTGTATACATGTGCATGTGTGCACGCACACAGACAAGAAAACATGTACACATATAAACACACATGCACACCAGGGTGATGAATATGACCCAACCACTGAGAGACAGGATGAGAGAAGTTTGCGATGTGGTATGTGTGCCAACACTTCTCCCCCCGATTCTAGGGCCAAGCTCCAGGGTCAATGTTGTCAGCCTGGCAAAATGATGTCCACAGGGTTGCTCTGCCACTCCACCTACTACAGGAATTGCTGTGCTTGCCTGATCACATTTCATTGTACCAAATATTTCTTGTTTTTTAAACATAAATATATATATCCTCAAATTTATCCGTAGTGGAAAAATAGTTTTTTTTCTGTGTTCATAACCGATCTCCTTTCTAATTGAACCAATGTGGTTCATTTTAGTAAATTGTGGCTGCTGCTTCTTCTGGCTCCTGAGCCGGATTCCTTGGGAATCGTTTTCCTCATCTGGAAATGAGGGAATCCGGAGTGACGAGGCACAGTTGACCATAAGTGCTTCCATGAACTGCTTGTTTGAGTGAGTTAGCCACAGTGACAAATGGACTAATGATCCGTGCCCTCGGGACTTGGGTGATAAAATGAGATAATGCATTAAAGCACTTAGCACCGAGCACATGCTGTGGCCAACACCCCATCAATTATAATAACAATAGCGCTTATTATTTGCAGATCCACGGTGCTCTGATCTTAGCTGCAGTGGTGGCTGATGGGCTGGCAGAGAATGTAACTCTATCTTGCCCCCTGTTCACCCCACCCCAGCTGAAGACATTATACAGATGAGGAAACCTAGGTCTTAAGAAGCTAAAAGACAGGGCAATGGCATAAGGGAGCAAAACTGGTTGGGTATCCCCAGGGGCATTGCTTTGATAACCCCATCTAAGCGGGGCCATGGGAGCTGAGAGCTTTTGTTCTCAATGTCAGTAAATGCCTTCAGCCGACACTTATTTGACGTTTTTTTCATTTAAGGTCTGAGTATTGAAACTGCTCATGTCCCCATCAGTTCTCTGGTGGCTCTGCTGAGTCTTTCCTGCCGGCTAGTGCTGGGAGAATCACCTGGCCAGGCTCTCTCATCTGCCCAGCCAGCTTGGATGTCTGGAGATTGGCTAAGTGGGCTTTGCTGGAAGATCGCAATGGCCTGCAGTGTGGGAGCCTGCAGATCTTTGGCTGTAGCTATAAACAGGATGGAAGGCAGGGGGCTTAGGAAACACCGTGTGTTGTCCATCTTCCTTCATGTCCCCTCCCTCGGTCTCTCGCCCTGTTGCTGAGGCTGCCCGTTAGACAGCCTGGTAGGAGCATAACCTCCTAGTTCCGGCATGGGCTCCGGGACAGGAAGGTGCCCAACTGTAAGAAAAGACTTTGCCAGCGATGGTCCGTATGTACACCTGAGCCGGGCCCAGCGGGGAAAGCGATGGGCCTGCAAGAGGTTAAAACTTGCCCCTGTGTTTACTTTTGTTGGCTGCCACACTGCATAATAATCTGTCAGCACGTCAGGTGCGGATTTATTTGTGCATTAAAAATGGCCTAGAGCAGGCGGATGCAGACACTCTCCAGCATGCTGGAAAATCAGTGTGCCTCCAGCACAGAAACAGCCGCTCCAAATATTTCACCCTTTTTAATAAGTGCATTTAATTAAAGTCATAGAACTTTTTTTTTATTATGTTTGAAAAAAAAAACCTTTCCCTTGCTGAAGCAGAACGTGCACTTTGGAGCACAAAGGGAGTGTTCCCCTCGTGCTTAGCCCTTAAAATGGAAAAGCCCAGCAACTGGTGTGTGTCTCTGACTCTTGGCAGGCTGACTCGAAGAAGGCATCAGCGTGGGTTTGGCTGGGAGGAAGGTGACAGTGTGGCCTGAGAGGAGTGGCCCTGAGTGGCAAGGAGACAGGTTTAGAATGCTTGGTCGTGTGAGCTCTGCTACTCATCAGATTGACAGTGTTTGCATCCCTAAGTTCATTTCAAAGAAGGCACTGGTTGCTGTAGAGGGGAGGCTGTGTGTCAGACCCCTGGAGGCAGACTGTCCCCCTAAAGGCAGGAACTAAATGACCTCCCAAGACTTGTCCTTTCAACGATAGCTGGGGCTGAGGAGAGAGGGCCACTTCCAGTTGATGAGCAGGGATTTCTTGAGCTCTTTAGGCCTCTCTTCCCACCCCGGCTGGCTTGGGAAGTCTCTAAATGAGCCGAGACAAAGTTTGGCTCCTAGGTGGTGACAGCAGGGCCCTGCAGACACACTCTGTCTATGCCAGCAGGTTAGGAAACACGTCAGGATGAGGGTGGCCTGGAGTAGACCTGTGGTGCTGAGCGTGGGGACCCACACTTGCTGAGGTGACATGGGGCTGCGGGGGGGGGGGGGAGAGGGTGGTAGGGGGAGGGCGGGATGTGTGCCCAGCAGGGCAGAAGTGGCGCCGCTGAGAAGGGGGCTAGGGGCAACCACAGCATACCAGGCCTGGTGACTGGAGGCCTGCTAATTATGCAGCCCAAGGGAGTCATGCTGGCCTGCCAGAGCTGCCCAGAGAGGTGGCATGGAAAACCTCATAAGGGGGTCTGTGTGCTTCGGGTCTGACCAGGAAATCGCCTCCAGGTCCTGGAGGCTGGGACTGAGGGGCCCAAGACTGGATGCTGGGGCTACTTGCTTGTCAACAGCAGCGTTTTGCATGGCTCCTGGAGGCCGTCCGAGCAGGAGAGGACACGGTTTGCAGAGTGTCTCCCCCTGCTCCGCGAGGTCTCTGGAGCATCTGAAGTCTCGGATGCTCATTCCAAAAATTTTTCAGAGCCAGCCCTCTCCTCTTTTAGGATTCTGGTTCCCACTGCTCCCCTGGGCATGCTCATTAGCGTCTCTTTATGGCTGTAGAAACAGAATCCCAGAATTAGTTCTCTCAGGCCACCCAGAGAGAGCAAGGTGACCAAAGACCAAGCAGGCTTTAAAGGTTTTTAAGGAATATTCTTAGCATCTTCTAATGACGCGGGAGCACTGCTGTTAATGACGCTTGTCCCTGCTCACAAAAGGTAAACAAATTCAAGTTTCTCTTCAATATTCTTTTTGAAGCCCAGAGGCCTCGCTCCTGGACCAGGCTAGGTTTTATCGTTTTCACACCTTCCCTGTGGCTTTTCTTTAGCATGTTAATTGAAACGATCATACATACATAGTTGTTTGAGAATTTGGCAACCCTTTGGCTGTTCGAAAGGAGGTTACTTCCATTTTTAGGAACCTAGGTTATTATAAACTTCAGCTCAAGATGGGTTTTAATTGTGGGTCTTTGCACTGTAGGAGTCGATGTGAAATATGTAGGAGTTGGTTAAATGCTACACTTGGGTATATGTGCATGTTCATGTGTGTCTGTGCTCAGGTAGGGGGTGTTAGAGAGAGATAGAGAGAGAGAGAGAGAGAGAGAGAGAGAGAGAGAGTTGTGTGTGTGCGTGAGAAATGTCTGTGTGTTTGTGATGTGTGTGTGTATGATGTGTGTATGTGTGTGTATGTGTGGTGTGTGCGCAGCACACTGCATGTGTTCCTCTGTGTGTACAAGCATGCATGTGGAGGTCAGAGGACAGCCTTGGATGTTGGACTGTACCTTCCTTACATCTTGTTTGAGACTGGACCCCTTTGTTGTTTGGCCCTTCCTGCTCCAGGCTAGCTGGGCAGTGAGATTTAGAGCTGCTCCTGTGATGGAGGAGTGTCTATGTGTAACTTTCATTATTAATAAAGAAACTGCCTTGGCCCTTTAAGAGACAGAAAATTAGGTAGGCAGAGTAGACAGAACAGAATTGTGGGAGAAAGGAAGCAGAGTTGGGGAGATGCTTCAGGCAGTTGCCATAGTGAGTCACCATGCCTCTCCTGTCCAAGATGGACGCAGGTTAAGATCTCTCCTGGTAAGCCACCCCTCGTGGTGCTATATAAATTACTAAATATGGGTTAAAGCAAGATATGAGAATCAACCAATAAGAAGCTACAGATAACGGGCCAGGGGCCAGGCAGTATTTAAATGAATACAGTTTCCGTGTAATTATTTTGGGCAAAGCTAGCCGGGTGGCGGGACACAGCCCCACTGCTCCACTCTACACTCCTGCTTCTACTTGGCACCTCTTAGGAATGCTGGCATTGCAGATGGGTGCTCCTTTAGCTGGTCTGTGTGCATCCTGGGGATCTGAGTTCAGGGTCTCACACCTGCACAGCAAACAAACACTACCCATGGAATCATCTCCCTGCCCGGTAGGAGGTTTTATGGTCAGTACACAACATGTGAAAATGTCTGCATGCTAAGTGAACTAGTTACCTTACACAGTGAGCTATGGTGTGTCAGACACTATCTGGAGCCGAGTCTCAGAGTGAGAAGAAAGTTTCAGATCAATTTTAATGCATTTTTTTAACCTATTGGCGTGTCTCCCTCATCTATAAACATCAGATGTAGAAGTGTCTAAATACAAAGAGAGTTAGAAAATGGAATTAGAAATGCCTAAAGAAAGCAAAGATATTATTTCCCATGTCTTTTATGGTCTGTTTCCCCAAACTTGAGGAATGTCTTGTGATTCTTTTCCTCCCATTGTTTCTCTTCTACGATGGCAATTCTCTAATATGGAGATGTTTTTACTATCCTTCTGAGTTACTAGGCCACTTCCCCAAACATTTTTTATATGCTGGCAATTACTACAAATCTTTATTTAATTAGAAATTAGAACTAAACATTAAGAGCTCTGCATTCATTCATTTTGAAATGCCAATAATAAGACTAACATTTTTATGACACTAATATTTTTGTGACACATGACTAATTTTCTGAAACTAAAAATTTGTTCATTAGCTGGGAATCATTTAAAAGATTTTTTGTCAGGCTCTGTATTGTCTGACTTATTAGGAAGTAGTGGATCTTTGATCTGCTTCTTCCTCATATTTGCAGAGTGATAAATGGTAGGACTTTTCTTTTTAAAGACAGGGTTTCATGTTCGGATTTGTTATGTCACTATGGATGGCTTCGAACCTCCGATCTCCTGTTGGGATTATAGTCACGAGCCACTGCACCCAGTTTATGCAGGGCTGTCGGTGAATCCTGAGCTGTGTGCACACTAGGCCAAGATTCTACTGGATTTAGCTATGGCCACATTCCCGATATGAATTGGAAACTATTTTCATGGACTTGCCTGTTCTTACCCCATCTATATCGTTCGGTCACCATTGCCTATCTAGTGAATCTCCTACTTGTGCCAGGTTCTGAAACACTGTCTCTCGGGTCATCTGACAAATATTTGTACCCTACATTATGCAGGTCTTCCAAATGTAGGTACCTTCTGCTTCACAGTGCCAACCCCCACCCTGTTCTTTAACACTATCAAAAATGCCCTAGTAGAGCAAAGCTGAGGTACTCATGGTGATGGGCGTGAGTTGTCTGAAAGTCTAAGTCTTGACTGAAGTTCAGATTGTGTCAGTAGTCAAATTACTCTTTCCCTCAAATAACAGGCATTCTTAACTCATTATGGGAAAGTGTCTGCCAGATACTCCAAGTATGAGCATCCATAGTTTATCTACTTTTTTTTTTTTTTTAGATAAAAATGACATCTGATGAAACAAATTGTAGCTGGTTTTGATGACAACCATCCTTGAGTGTTTTTCTTACCAAAAAAACATTATATCCCACTGGGCACAAGCAACGCCTTATGAATGCTTCTCGTTCTGCCATTCACTGCATTAAACACATGTCTTTTCATGAGACTATTCAGGTTCATACTCAATCACCAAGACAATAAGATTAACAATGGGAATGATATCAACAAACACAATCTTAGGTTAGAGTATCTGTATGTCCGTATACGCATATGTATATGTAGGGGTGAACCTATGGCATAGTATTTGCGGATCACTGTAGATGGAGCGGCGGGGCTGCCTCCCGCCACCCGGCTAGCTTTATACCCGAAATAATTACACAAAAACTGTATTCTTTTAAATGCTGCCTGGCCCGATATCTGTAGCCTCTTATTGGCTCATTCTCATATCTTGCTTTAACCCTTATTTAGTAACCTGTGTAGCGCAATGAGGTGGTCACTTACCAGGAGAGATCTTAACCTGCGTCTGACTCAGGAGAGACATGACGACTGCCTGAAGTGTGTGCCTTCTCTCTCCCAGAATTCTGTTCTGTCTACTCCACCTACCTAATTTTCTGTCCTATTAAAGGGCCAAGGCAGTTTCTTTATTAACCAATGAAAGTAACACATAGACAGATGATCCTCCTCCATCAGATCACTACTCTAGTCGTAGTAAAGTGTTAGTGGTGATACCTGCCACTGCTTGTGCACAGTAAGTGTAAATGTGCATGCAGGGCAAAGGGCCAGCCGCATGGTATATATGGTGGTTTGGACGAGAATGGCCCCATAGGTTCATATATTTGAGTGATTGGTCCCCAGTTGGCGGAACTATTTGGGAAGGAATAGGAGGTATGGCCTTGTTGGAGAAGGTATAGCACTGGGATTGGACTTTGAGGGTTCAAATGCCCGCACCATTCGAAAGTTCATTCCCTCGCACAGAGATCTACCTGCCTCTGCCTCCCGAGTGCTGGAATTAACTGGGTGCACCACCACGCCTGGCTCCCATCTCTCGCTAAACATGTAATGCAATCCCACATGGAAATGAAAAACAGTTCAATGATTTTAAGCTCCTAGAGAATCTCCCTTTTCCCAGCCTGAGAATGCAGTTGTCTTTACAGTTGCTGCTCTTTCTGGTTGTCATGTCAATACTGAACCAATACCCTGAAGACAGGATGAGCGACAGAGTTGGCTGTGTGAGGTCATCTCATCTGGAAGCCGAAGATGTGGTAACAGCCTCTACATAGGGGACATCCCTCCCACGAGGATAGGGTTCAGTTTGTTCTTTTCTCCATCTTCCAAGGGAAGAGTCTCCTATTCAAACATGGTCTTTGGACTCTAATCACACAAGGGTGAATCAGCAAGTTTGAGTGACTGACTTGAGAAACAGCCGCATCCTGAATTGCTTTCTAAATGAATGTGGACCAAAATGCAAATGATAGCTTTGTCTTTCTTTTGTGAGGCAAAGTTTCTTGAAAACCTCCAAATTCTCTTGCTGTTCCACATTTTTCCTCCTATGAAGATCTCCTGCCTCAGCATCTTGGAGACTCCTACTCATTATACCAGCCTTAAAAAAGAGCCCTGTGATGGAACTGTCCAGATAAAACCTGGAAACTAGTAAAGAGGAAAGCTCCCTGTATGCCTTCATGGAGTCCAGAACCTTCTCTAGTCCAGCTGCCCACTGACCAAAGGGTATGGTTTCTAGTTTCGTCTCAGTTGCTGTGATAAAACATTCTAACCGAAGTAACTTGAGGATGAAAGGGGTTCCTTGCTTACACTTCCAGGTCACAGTCCATTATTGAGGGAAGGCAGGGCAGAAAGTTGAACTGGGAACTTGAAGCAGAAACTATGGAGGAATATTGTTTCTTGGTTAGCTTGCTCACTGGCTCATACTTAGCTAGCTTTATTATACAGCCCAGGATCCCCTGCCAAAGGAGTGGTACAGCCCATGGTGGAATAGCCCTCCTGCATCAATTGAGAGAGTCAAAACCATCCTGTACAGATGTACCCATAAACTAGTATGATAAAGGCAGTTACTCAGTTGAGACTCCTTTTTCCAGGTTCTTCTAGGTCTGCATCAAGTTGATAGTACTGACCAGGACAGTACAGTTCTACTGTGTGGAAGGCATGCTGGTCTAGAGTGTCTAAAAGAGGAAGTCCCCCTAGATCTGTGTGCTACTAGGCTGTCAGAGTCCTCAGACGTGCAGGAACATTCCAAGCCTCGGTGCTGGTTATCCGCTGGCGGACACTGTCTTCCCAGTGTTCCAGCCTTCATCTGCTCATCTCCACAAACATCCTGTCCGTCTCCACTCTGCTCTTCATCCACTGGGTACCACAGTCTGCATTTCCTTGAAGAAAGTGCTAGCAATGGGAGATATAAAACACTATGATTCAAAGAAAAAAAAAGCCAAACACTTGTTAGAAATTTAGGGACATTTTAGGCAATTGTTTTATTTATTTATTGGGAGTGTAGGGATTTCCCTATGGAGAAAAATTCCCATTTCCCCCCAAAGACAAATCCTAATTAGTTTCTAACTCACAGGGTCACCAGTGTGTGTGTGTGAAAGTCCTCACTAGTCCAGGAAGATTTTACTTGCAAAGTACAGTCAAGGATTAGAATATAATATTCTTGACTTTTTGTTTTTGAACATAAGGAGTTATGATTTTATTCATCTCATTAAATAATCATAAGAACCAATTTGTGCTACATACTAGCCTTATGGGAGTTTTGACAATTGATAAGAAGACTGTACCTCTTAATATGTTCAAATGGAAGGCAAAGCTAATTAATGATCGGGATACAAATAAATGCATAGTTTGGGATCAGTGGGGATGTGGTGGGCAAACACAGGATGAAGAGATGCTAGAGGGGTATATAGGTTAGATATACAGGGAGTTAAAGATGGATATTTTCAGGGGGTTGTTGGGAATCATCTGAGAGGTGGCATCTAAACAGAATAGATATGTATTATATGCACCAACAGTCAACAATACAAGTCTGAACTCCATATTTTTTATACCAAAGGTATCTAAATGGCAACACAGTCGACTGGGGTGGGGTTGAACGAGTATATGAACAAAGTACTAGACTAACATATCAACCCCTCTTAGCAACTAAAGACAGCAAGAGTCTATTCTCTTACAGTTCTTGAAGCCAGAAGTTCAAAACCAAGATATTGAGAAGCCTATGCTGTCTCCATGGGCTCCGGGAAGGGTCTGTCCCTGCTTCCTCCAGAATTTGCTGGCTCTACTTTCTGCCTGCATCTTCATGTGGTCTTCTCTGTGAGTCTGTTTCCTCTTCTCTCTCTGACCAGGACACCTGTCACTGTATTAGGGCAAACTTGGGTGATCCAGGATATTCACCTGGAGACTGAATTTCATTTGCAAAGACTCTTCTTTTAAATAAAGATGTGCCCACAGGTTATGATTTGGGGACTGCCATTCGACCTAGCAAAAATGAAATCTTAAAGAATCACTTGAATAGCCATTTGTAAATCAAACTCAAAGATGTTCCTTGAGTGGGGTAAGGGTTCTCCTTCTGTGTAGCCACATGACTGATGTGTAGCGCATTTTAGGGATGGGGCATGGGCAGCCATGATCCCTAGTGAGCTGCCTGGGGCACTGTAGTCAGTTTGGTTGACTTGATTGCTGTCACATAAAATCACCAAGTAGCTTGGTGGCACTGCCAGCTCAGACAGCTTCTGGTTAGATTTTACAGTGGCAATTTCAGGAGGGTCACAGCATTACAATGCAGGGCCGTGGATCGTCGTTGTGGGAACAGCTCGTAAAGAGATAGCAGCTCTAGACTTGGGAAATTGAGAAAGCACGGTCGAGGCCAGAGGAGTGGAGTAGGGACGCTGTTCGAGCTGACTAAGGAGGAACAATGCTAGCTTTCCCTGGATATTTCATAAGCATGTGATGAGCAGTCCCAGTGGAGGCAGGAGACTGGAAAGCTTCAGAAGGCAGCACCTTGGGAAACTGAGACCTCAGCCTAAGAGGAAGTTTTATTGTCTCCAGCAGTCCTCTCTTTGGAGGGATGTGAGGTGTACTGGGGACACAGAGGTACCTCCTGTAGGGAACCCACATCCAGAGGGTGGACACTCTGCACGGAGACTTTATTGTTGAGTCTCTTTCTCGGCCATGTTTTATGTCAGAGGAAGGCAGTGGGGAGCAGCAGGCCAGCATACCCTGAGCCTGCCTGAGTTGGGGGTGATGCTTGCTCAATTCTGTACACCCCAACTGTTGCTCCAGGTGCTAAGTTAGACACGCGGTAATTAGTTGGGCTAATTTATTTAATCATGTTGGTACTGTTTTTCTTCTCCCAGTTGTTCTTCTTGCCCTGATCCTTCAGGTTTTCCTGGATCCACTCCCAGGTGTGTTTGTTGGACTGTGGTGTTGAGGGAAGATGGATCCTCCTTGATGCCAGAGATTACAGCAAGCTCCAGCTTGGCTTTGGGAAGTGGGGGCATGCCCGTGGTTCGTATTCTAGGTCAGAGTTTCTCAAACTGGCCACTAGTAACATTGGAAGTCAGGGAGCTCTTGGTATTTTGGGGGGTGGGTAGACAGGGGCTTTCTGTGTATTATGGGATGTTTATCAGCATTCCTGACTTCCACTAGATGCCAGAAGTGCCCCCTGCCTCTGGTTATGACAATCACAAATGATCTTCAGAGACTTTAAGAGAAGATGCCTTTTGGAGGCTCCAAGCTGCCCCTGTGGGGAATCCCTTCAGATCATAACACTGACCAATGATTTATTTTATTGGATCTTGTAAGCTAAAGAATATTCTTCAGAAATCCATGCAAGGAGTTAGGAAGATGGCTCACTGTATAAAATGCTTGTTGTGCGAGTGTGAGGACTGGACCGTGGGTCTCCAGCACTCGTACGAAAGCTAAGCAGGGTACTGTGAGCCCTTCAACCCTGTGCTGGGGGTGTGTAGCTAGGCAGAAACCCTGGGCTGATGGGCCAGCCAATCAGCTGACCTTTTAGTTCAGTGAGAAACTCTGTCTTAAAAATAAGGTGAAGAGCTATAGGAAGCTCCCAGAAGTCAACCCCTGACCTCCACATGTGCCCATCCCCACTCTCTCATACATACAGACTCCATGCAGTGGTTTTTGATAATGACTGACCTTTGCCAACCTCTCATATTTCTCTCTTCTCATCCTGCCCTAATGGGAAGCCCTAGGCCAGGGCATGGGCTGTCTTGGAGTGCAGGACTTGCAAGCCTAGCAAGGGTTTTCCTACTAGAGAAGTCAATATTGTGTCAGACAAGGAAGTAAGAAAGCTGTGCTGTATAGCAGCAGGCAGCAGGGTTGGAGCCATTAGGAAGACATGATGAACCAGAAAAGCTACTTCTGAGTAGGTGGAGGCCAAGCTTCATGAACTGCAGGATGGAACCAGTCCAACATGGCCGCAGTCTGGGGGAGGGCATTGTTGTCTCTGTTGTTAGATCCCCCTCTCTGGGCCGTGTAGGGTCCAAGGTTCTGACTCATGTGGGGGTTTCCCACAGAAGTTAACTTAGGGTTTGTGTGTGTGTGTGTGTGTGTGTGTGTGTGTGTGTGTGTGTGTGTGTGTGTGTTTGCGCGTGCAGGACATCTAAACTGTTTAGCAAATGAAGGCGGGTTGCTAGAATCCTGGGAGGAGCCCAGATAGTCTAGAGGCTCTTCAGGGAGGAGAGACGGCAGGTGGTGTGGAACAGCTACGGCAAACTCAGCTTACAGCAGCTGTAGAAATGAAATACTCGTTCAACTTCCTGATGGCCTTGTTCAAAGGAGAAAAACTGCATTATGAGAGGCTCAGGAGGTGTTCTAGGCCAGCCTGGGCTGCAGGGGGAGTTAGCAGGCCAGTTAGACTGCTAGAAAGATTCTGCCTCAAAAAAAAAAAAAAAAAAAAGAAAAGAAAAAAGAAAGGAAAGAAAGAAAACAAAAAAAAAAACAACAACAACAAAGATTAAAAATAAGGAAGAGAAAGGAAAGGAATGGAACCCGCCTTGCTCTGATTTTTACCCAATTATTTTATATTTATTTATTTGCTTGTGTGTTAGGTCATGGGGTGGGCAAACACGTAACTGCGTGTGGAAGTTAGAAGACACCTTGCAGGAACAGGCTTTTTTCCTTTCTGGGGTTTAAACTCAGGGTGTCAGGCTTGGTGGTAAACGCCTTTATCCACCCATTCATCTCACGGGCCCTGAAACCAGTTTTAATAACTGCGTTTGTAAATAAAGTCCAGCATATCCCCATTTGTTTGAGTCTTCCCAGATAATCCAGATGAAAATCATTAGTGAGCTAATATGCATTTTTTCCCCCGAGTCTGGGGCTTGCAGTGTGCGCCCTACTTTCTCACACATCTCTGCTTGAACTTTTTTGCTTTTCTCAGCGCAGCCTCCTTGAGCCTTCTTCCCTGTACAGTGGGGGTCAAGAGAGGAGGGTGAGGTGAGTACATTGTGGAGGGAGACATTGCTTAGGGAGGAGTAATACAAATGAACAGGACAAGGTCCCTCCCCCGCACCACCGTACACACACACACACACACACACACACACACACACACACCCCTCAATTACTGCTTTGACAAATGCCTGTCTCCAAGTACCTTTGGGGCTCCCTGCAGGCAAGGTCTATGTCCGAAATCCAGTGGCTCTCGCTTCTTCACCTCTTCATGGTTCTCCCTGCTTGCTTTTGTTTCAAAGGAATGAACACACAAAATAGAGCCTGCATTCCACTGGGCAGTCACATGGATTGTGCTTTCTCGACTCATCAGGAGTCAGATGCCTCCTCTTCATTTTCTTAGTGTCTTCCTCAAGGTTCCAACTCCACTCCAGCCCCTGGAAGGCTCTGGAGCAGTGGCTCTCAACCTTCCTAAGGCTGCCTTCATGTTGCGGTGACCCCCCCCCCCCAACCATAAAATTGTTTCATTGCTCCTTCATAACTGCAATTTTACTGCCGTTATGAATCATAATACAAATGTCTAATATGCAGGATATCTGATATACAACCCCTGTGAAGGGCTCATTCGACCCCCAGGAGATGGAGACCCACAGGTTGAGAACCACTGCTTTAGCGGCTGTGTTGCCACCTGCCCAAGTAAATGCCAACAGCTCAGGTCCTAGTAGGCTTCTTTTAATTCTTATCCTGAAGAGAAACCAAAAGGGACCTTTCCTTAGAAGGCACGAAGGGAGGTATAGGTTGGGTGAGCTGGCGTTAGTGATGCCGGCCAAGAAGATCCCTAGAGCACAAAAGCTGCAAAGACCAGGTTTATCTTATTTAAGGACTAGGCTCCTGGCTTCTTAGCAATGTTCGAGTTTAGCTTTCCTTTCCCCAGGATCTCTTACTTTTGCATCTGCCAAGGATTGAACTCCAGAAGTTTGATCTTGTCTAGATGCAGGAAGCCATTGCGCTCCCTCCCTGGGTCACCTTGAGGTTTGCAGAACACCTCATTCTCAGTCTTGCTCTCTGGGACGGGGAGAGGGGGCTGAGGTGGGGGAGGGGGAGGTGATCTGATGTGTCTTCTGAAATAGGTTCTCTATTTGAGTTTTTTCTTAGCCTCATCTCTACCGGCAGGTCAATGGCATCATCCAGAATCGATCAGTCCCTCAGGGGACACACTGAAACCATTTTTGGTTGCTCCCAGTTGTCAGGGAGAGGGTTCAGCTGGCATCTCGTGATCTTGTGAGCCAGGAACATCACTGAACTTTCTCTAATGCATAAGACAGCCCCTCCTCCTGCCGCAGCTCAGGTGGAAAGTGCTGGCCTTGCAGGCACGAGTTCTAGCCACAGAACCCACATTTAGTAAAGTCAGGCACGGTGGTGTGTTTATAACCCCAGCACTGGAGGTGCAGAAGCAGGCCGATCCCTGGAGCTTACTAGCCAGCCAACCTAGCCTGCTTGGTGAGTTCCAGACCAGCGAGAGACTCAGAATAAGTGAAATTTAAAAGGTGGTTGGTATCCAAGGAATGTCATCTGATATTGTCCTTATACACACACACACACACACACACACATCGCACATACACGCACATACACACACCACATGCACACACACACAAACCACGCGCACACACATGCATGTACTCTTGGGTACACTTAAGCACATGAGTGATTAAGTAACTATCTTGTGTATGAGTTAGTGCTTCTCATGAGCACCCCCCTGAGACTAAGAGCTGGTTCCCCATGGGTGCCTCCTGGAGGGCTGGGTGACCCAGGAGGGAGGGAACTAAACCAAGTAGCCGAAGTTAAGTGCCAGAGCTTTCTGATTCTTTTAAAGGGAAGAGCCATACTTCCCTGGCAAGGGTCTGGTTGTGGCATGTCTATCTGTGTGGTATACGTGTATCTGTATAAATGTGTGCAGGTTTGCCTGTTTGTGTGTGTAGAGGTCAGAGGTTAACATCTGGTGTCTTCTATTGATGTTTGTAAAAAGCATTTACATATTTATTTATTTGTGTGTGTATGGATTCATCCACACCTATGCCTGTCACAGCCCAATGTATGGAGTCAGAGGACAGCTTGCCTAAGCTGGTTCTCTCCTTTTACCCCATGAATTCTAGGGATCGAACTCAGGTTGTCAGGTTTGGCTGTCGGCACCCTTACCCCCTGAGCTATCTTGATGGCCTATCACTTAGTCTTTGAAACAGGGTTTCTCACTGAATGTGGAGTTTGCTATTTGGTTGGACTGACTGGATCTACCTTACCCCACTGCCCTCCCCCATCCCTGCAGCAACACATGCTTGTCACCCTACCCAGGTTGTATGCCAGTGCTGCAGAGGCAAGCTTGGACTTTACCTACCGAGCCATCTCTCTAGCCCCCAGAGGGTCTCCTTTTACTCTCTCCAAGGCCATCTGATAGGAGCAGAAAGGCTGGGTGAGATTTAGTTCTGGACTCATTTCTGAATCTCTAAGCCGGAAATGATGACCCAGGCTTTTGCAGATGTGGCAAGGAAGTGACTTGAACGAGTGAAGCAAAAGGCACCGTGCAGAATTCTTGCATGCCTCCCATAGGTGAGCACCGAGTGGGAGCCTATTCCCGGGAGAAGAAGTAGGAAAGGCAGAGCAACTGACTGGCCTGCCAGGCCCGAGGTCTGCGCCGGCCTTGTTAAATGTGGGTGGAGTCCTTGTGCCAGAGACCTGGTCCTGCTTGTTTTCCTACAGACTGGTCCAGTCGAATTCTGACTGCACGCATGTGTCTGGTCTTTTCACTTCAGTAGACCCGGTACCACTCAGCAGCATGGACATGGCCTGGGTCCCAGTACAGCAAGGTGTAGACTCTGTCCATGGAGAACCTTTTATTCTGAGCGGTAGGGGGTAGGCCCCTGGGCTGAGGACCCCAGCCCAGCCTTCCCTTTGCCCCTATCCTTCCTCAAGGGAGCTATCTGGACTAGTTAACCTCCAGAGAGCTTGCCTAGAGCTATGGGTGATCTGGAATCTATCATGCCTGACAATCTCTGCATAATGACTCTTCTTGTGGAGTCATTGCAACAATTAAAAGGCCTTTGGGGCTCCAAAGGGAAGAGAAGGGACATAATTCTGGGATGCCATCCATGTGGGGAGGAGTCAGGAGATCTCTCCTGTTGTCGAAAAACAATTGGCTCTTCCTGTCCCAAAGCCATCTGAGATAGATTTTCAAAAATTTCATTTGACCTTTACATATTTTTTTTTAATTTTGGGATGTGTGTGTGTGTGGTATTTCCTGTGTGTATGTGCATGTGTGCTCATACCTACCCAGCCTCTTGTGTGGGTGCTGGGGATCTGAACATGGGTCTTCATGATTGTGTAGCAAGTTCTATATTCATTTAATTGAGTGCGCGCGCGCGCACACACACACACCACATTTGGTTTCTCTTTACTTGGTCTTCTGAATTCAGAAAACCTTGGTAGATGTAGCCAAATAGGATTTGGGTCAAAACTGTCACCGTCTGGCTGTAACCTGGGATAAGTCTCTGGGCCCCAGGTCCTCATTTGTCAGTGGAATCCTATGGGAGGAGTTGGGGGTTGTTGTAAGGATCAAATGAACAAATGCCAATCAAAAAGCTTTGTACAGAATGACAGACAAGTGTTTGTAATTATTTGCACCTAGGGCTTATCCCCCCCCCCCCCCGCCTCGGAGGGAGGAGATCTCTTCCTGGGCAGAGGCAGGAACCCTCTTAGACAGGCATGTAACTTCTAAGCCCTTCCCTTACTAACTAACCTCTTGCCTCCAGGGTTCAGGCAATTGCTTATTGGGGAAGACAAGCATGGGGAGGGAGTAAGAAAGGGTAGGAATTTGGAGTAATTGCAGTGGTTGTCTAATTATAGATCCCAGGCTCCATTAGTCCCCAAGCTGTATGCATGGAGCGTAAATCATTTGTGTCTCCCTTGTGGGAATTCAGGGCCCGGTCCCCAGGGCCCAGCCACACTCTGAGCTGTGACCGTTCCTCACCCGAAGGCCAACCTCATTCCCTGGAAAAAGTATTTTTCCCCCAATAAAAGCCAGGTGGGGTCTGAGACAATCCCACGTCTGCCAGGTCTGGGCTGAAGGCAGCATCTCTGGCTTGCATTTTTTGTCTTTAAGCAGTTCTTGACAGGCCGCCTGTCCTTTGGAAGAGAAGAGAGGCGGGAGAGAGTGAGCAAACACACTCAGAGGGAGACACGAGGAGGGATGGAGAGGCATGGCAGCCCATTAAAGAGAAATAAATTTTGCAGAGGGGAAGCGAGAGGTTCCCTCCCTAGGACTCTGTAAATCACTGGGTTTTATGGACGGGATAGGAAGGGAAGTGGGAGATGGGCTGGCCCTGATAACTAGGGTCATTTCTCCTGTGTACGCCTGTCTGAATTTTAGGATGTTCCGTCAGAGAAGGACTTGGAACTAGAAACCACTAGAAATTTATTGTTGTCATTATTATGTTCACATCAGAACCGTGGTTACTTAAGAAGGGTATTTGGAGAGTTTTGCTAGAGACATCACCACCGGCTTGTTCATGCTGTCTGGTTTCCCCCAGCATGCCCTGCAGCCAGCCAGCCTGTGACTCTGTGGGCACTGAGCATCCAGGAATAGAGGTTTTTGGAGGCGATTTGACATCGCCTCCCAGTCGGAAGTTCCATCTCATGCCAGAAAAGTTGTGTGCAAACCCGAAATTGTTCCCAGTCTCGAGATCTCAGGCAGGTTTCTTTTTGTCTCTGGAATAGATCTTTCAACCAGAAAGATTGAATCCTGGGGCCTGGATTCATAAGCCAGAGTCCCAGAGGCCTGAGTTTGGGTGTGCTTAGTTCTTAACTTATACCTTGTACAAAAATGGTTTGGGTTGACTGCTGATATTTAAACGGTGGGGTAGTTTTATTTTATTTTGTTTTTTCAAGACAGGGTTTCTCCGTGTAGCTTTCATGTGTGTCCTGGAACTCACTCTGTAGACGAGGCTGGCCTTGAACTCACAGAGATCTGCCTGCCTCTGCCTCCCAAGTGCTGGGATTAAAGGCGTGCACCACTGCTACCCAGCAGACAGTGGGTGTTTCATAGGAAATCTTGCGTCTCTGGCATGGCTTCCGGGACCCCATAAAGTCAGACTTTATGCCCCCACTGAATGCCCCTCTCCTGCTCCCCATGACTGCAGACTTCAGGCCCTGGAAAGTGCCACCTTCTTGGGTTGGTCGTAAGTTCTCTTTCTCCCGTTTTATTCTCTGCCCAGCCACCTTTATTTCTTTCCGTCTCTCTGTAGCCCTTGACAAGTATCTTCTGCCTTTAAGAAAGATTGGATTTTTCCACTGAAGGAAAAGAGGGTACAGGATGGGCCCCAGGTTGGAACTGGGGTGACTCTCTGCAGGGTCTTTTCTTCTGTGTGCACAGGTTCCTTTCTGGAATGTGGGTGTACTTGGAGGTAGCCATGCAGTTCTGTCCGGAAGTAGATTTGCCTCTCTTTCCCAGTAGCTATGTGACCTGGCCAAGTGACTTCCTCTCTTTTGCCTTAATTTCCTTCATAGAAATTTCCTGAAAGACAGGCCCAGAGCTTTGTCTCCTAGATGTTTCTAAACATTTTGTTGTTGCTGCTGTTTCGTTTTGTTTTTCAAGACAGGGTTTCTCTGCGTAACCCGGGCTGTCCTGGAACTCACTCTGTAGACCAGGCTGGCCTCAAACTCACAGAGATCTGCCTGCCTCTGCCTCCCAAGTGCTGGTATTAAAGGCGTGTGTCACCACCTCCTGGGTCAAGATGATTCTAGATCCTGTCAAGTTAACAGTGTTCACCACTACAACCTATGACCAAAGAAAATTGACAAGACTGTGTCATTGTAATTCTGAGTGCGGTGAGAGCAAAGGGTGGGTCTGGGCGAAGGGAGTGGGGATGTGCATCTATCCTCAGTGGAAGGAACCCACTGGGATAGCCTCATAGCTGAAGAGTTGACTCAGGAGATTTCTGGAGACAGCGGTGAGGTGGTGGAGGCAGAGAGCCCCGGGTGGGACACGCAGGGGGATTTATCCTGCTAGAGGAAGTGCGGGTAGATGCCAGCACCGACAAGAATCATGAATTTTCACAGCCATACTTAGTGCTGACTGGCTGTCATTCCTTCACCTCACATGCCCTGCTTGCTTGCGATCCCAAGACTCGGGGCGTGGGTACACCTTGGGGTGTGGATACTCTTTGGACTGTGTTCACACCCAGAGAGGCAGAAGGTGGGTGAGGGGATCTGGCTCCAGAGAGAAAAGTCCCTTGCAGTTTGGATGCTCGCATTCCAGGATATGCTTCTGAGCCAGGTGCAATTCTGCGCTTCTCTCAACCGCAAACTCAGGAAGCTGAGGCAGGAGGACCAGGAACTCCAGGCCAGCCTCGACTTTGTAGCAAATTCAGGGCCAGCTTGGACTACATCAGACTAACAAGTCTTTCTGATGTCATCAGGGCTGACTGAACCAGAGAGGAAGCAGGAGGGACCTTGACTGGCGATCTTGAATGTAGCCCAGCCCCACCCTTTTGCTGGCTCTCTTGCTCCTGCCACACAAAGCCAGGGGAAGGGTGCCCGGCTGATGCTGTCTGCGTTGTTGGAAAACTTGTAAAGTGCCAACGGTCTCTCCCGTCCAGGCATTCTTCACCACCCATCTGCGGAGTGCCTGGTCTCTGCAGGAGGAGGCAGGTGCAGTCCTGCAAGGGTGGTGGCCAGGCTTTTCTGTGTCTTGGGTTTTGCAGGTAGTAACACGATCGAGCCCTTCAGCCTGCACATGTGTGGTTGGACAGAAGACAATTGCAGATGTTTCTGGAATTCCCAAACCGGATACAAAATTGCTAGCAGGATGCAGAGAGAGAGAGAAAGAGGAGAGAGGAAGGAGCCAAGTGCTTTACATAATGAAAAGCTTGCCTCCTGTCTGCGCAATCTCTCTGAGAGAGCAAGCGCGTGCCCAGGCGGTCTGGCCTTCTTTTCCTGAAGTCCCAAGGATTAGGAAGCCTGCCTGCCTGTCTGGAGGGCAGAGCAGCGCTTCTACAGCAGACAGCTCTCCCAGGCTCTGGTTGGGTTTCTGTCCAGGATCCACAGCTTTCCTTTGGGTGTGGTAGGGCCAGAGGCAGCCAGGCAGTGTGCTCTTCTGCCCAGAAGTACCTTGGTGCCCAGGGTGGAAAGGAAGTCAGGCAATGGGCCTAAAACCAAAAGCCACCACCCATTTCTCTTCCCCAGGGGCCCCGTTTTTGGGCGGAATTCTGTCTGGTAGCAGCAGGAGGTAGATCCGATATGGAGGGCATTCTGTATCCAGCCTGTATAGTGGAGGCTGGGAGAGGTCGGAAGTGGAATATTCGGAGGCTAAGGCTCTGTATGGTGGGAACACGCGGGACAGAACCCTACCAAGGAAACTGGGTCAAAAACTCGCTGGGCTGTGGACCCATTTCTCCCTTGGGGTTGAAACTAACACTCCCAGGCTCATTCCCCTGCAGTTACCCTTTAACCTCAGCTCCGTGACTCATCGTGTAGGACAGCACTTCACAGATAGTAATGTGTACCCACCCCATCCCCACCTAATCCTGAGCAATTCCAGGAGGCCATTGGAACCATGGAATAAATGCCTGGGGGAGGAATTTACACCGAAGGTGGGAATGGGGCCCTGCTGAGTGGGGGCTCCCATGGGAGGGTTCTCTGAATTCGTCCACAAAATATAGGTGGTGGTTCCTCACACCCCATCCAGATACCCAGTTCTCCTCGATGCACCCTGTTAAGGGTGGTGAACACATATGGCCTTGTGTCTCTGAAGCCAGACTTCCTGGCTTTAAATCCTCCATATGGGAACTTGGCAAATCCTTTGTCTTCTTCTAAGTCGCAGGTCTATGAAATCAGGGACACTATTTGCTTATCTCCTGTGTCAATCCAGGAATGCAAAGAGGTTTTCCATGCTGGCATCCTTTCACAGAGCCAAGTGCTATTATAGCGATGACTCCTTTCAAAAGAAAACTCTCAGAGATTCTCCTTTAAAATATGTGATTCTTGACCAGTGCTTGGCAGACTGGCTCCTGGGCCAGAACCAACCTGCAACCTGTTCTTGTGAATTGAGAATCAAGTTCACCTTCTAAATTAGAGAAAAAAGTCACCCATCCCTCAAGAGTGGCTGAAGCTCAGGGGAGGACGTTAGGTGACCTGTTCCGTTCCACTCTGCCTCTTTCTCTTGAGACGGAGTCTCTCAGTGAAGCTGGAGCTAGGCTGGTGGCCAGCAAACCCTAGGGATCCTCCTGTCTCTGCCTTCACAGAGGGCTAAGGGCACGTGACATGTGCAGCCACACCCACCTAGCTTGTTATGTGAATGCTGGGATTCAAACAGAGGTCTTCATGCTCCTGCACCAAATGCGTCGCCCACCAAGCGGTCTCCCCAGCCCCTCTCCAGGACAGACGGTTCAACTGGGGAGGTCTTACAATGACGCTCATGCATGTTCTCAGAACCTCCAGATTTCAGTCCTGATATCATGTAGATCCCTGGGACAGGGACCACATTGGGCTTTTGGAGCAGTAGGGGTGCAGGGAGAGGAGAGTACAGTCTCTGATTCCCACCCTCCCCCTTCCCACCAGAGGGACACCTGTAGAGCCCCAGCGGTGCTTGAGAAGCAGGAGTTGAGTCACGGTTGCTCGGTTGGCTGATGCTCGGCCTCATTCTGTTTTGTGATAGAAAGGTAGCCAGGACCCTCCAGGAGCAGCGATGCTGAGGGCCGTGGTGTAGGAGGAAGCTCAGGTGTCATTCTGATTTAAAGGAGGCCACCCGTGTGGTGTGATTCATGGGTTTCAACAGAGGGAACATTTTTCTTGCCTCTGTCACCCCCACTTCGATTTGTCCTCCCGATTCTTCATACAGCGTATCATGTTTTCTTGGGTGTTACAGAAGCAGGAGGCAGGGACGGAGAAGAGGCCGCCCTGAGTGCCCATTGCTTTCCACCAAGTGCAGAGCCTAGAGCAATGGCTGTCTGGTCTGCAGAGCAGCCTTGCCTGTGAGCTCTGGACGGAGGTTGAGTAATGGACGGAACAGGGCTGGGAGTAGCACACTTATGAATCACCCCTGAGCAGTTGCTCTTTGCCCCGGGGGACCCACTCACACATTCCCAAGGGAGCCAGTGCCTGGGAGACATGACATCATTGTCACCAGGCAAGGAGTTTCATCCATGTGTGGCCTCGGAGCTTGTTCCCAGGGGTTACACCCAAGCTCCTCGGGATGAGACAGCCAAATCAAAGATGATGGGTATCCTTGTGCAGTGTGTGTGTGTGTGTGTGTGTGTGTGTGTGTGTGGTGCATGTGTGTGTAGGTGGTATGCATATTCAAAAGTGTGCATGTAGCCATGTGTCTATGTAAGGGTCTGTGTGTGTGTGTGTGTGTGTGTGTTTCTGGCTTTCTGTCTGATCTGGGACCCTCATTCTTAGCTTCTGCCTCCTCTGGTTCCTTTTGGGATGGCAAGAACTCTCACGACCTTGTTTATAGGAAGGAGGTAGCACTGTGGTGGATAGGCTGCCGTTCCATACGTTTTCCCAAGAGATGTTCCTTCCACAGAATCCTGCCCCAAACACAGTTTTCACAAGCCATTCTCTGTGCAACCACCACGTCTGCTTTTCTGGCATGTGTTTGCCCGTCATGTGGTCAGAGGGGCTGGCCATCCTTAATTGGTTTCTGAGAGGCCAGGTCAGCCCTATGCAGCCTGTGGAGTTTCTCCCAAGTGTCAGTCTTAGGGCTCTGACAACTTTGCCTGCTTAACTGGCCCATTAGGCCCCCTTGCTGCAGGACTAGCTCACAAGGCAGGGAGGAGAGCCCTTCCACAGTGTAAACACGCAGAGCCAACCCAATCACAACACATAGCTTGAGCAGCCTTCTCTTTCTTCCCATTAACTGCTGCCTAGTCATTAAGCCTTTCTTCTGTGCTTTGTTTTTTTTCTTGCTAGTGTTGAGCCTGCTTGGCAGCCTCTGTACCACTGAGCTACACCCCTTTGTTTCTTTAAGATGGGGGCCTCACCATGTAGCTCAGGCTAGCTTTGCACTTGCTACCTAGCTCAGACTAGTCTTAAATTTCAGACGATCCTGCCTCAGACTCCCAAGGTTCTGGGACTACACGTGTGAGCCAGCACACCCGGCTTTCTTTTATGATTGTATGTTTTTCTCCACCTGCATCTCTCTCATATTGAAACCTTCTTGGTTGTCCCTGATTTCCTGGTTTAGCCAGGACCCCCAAACCTTTCAAGTGTTTCGTCTCCATAGATGACCAAGGCAAAAAGACCATGGAGCCAATGTCCCCACCAGGAACAACTAAATGAAAAATGGGGTCGAGCTGAGATTCAAAGATGTGGCAAGTGAACGGGGGTTCATGGCTTGGCTGGGGGAGAGCATCCATCCGTGACGTTCACCACATCATGGTTGGCAGCTTACACTGGAGCATGTTGCTTATTTGAAGGAAACAAACTGTCCTAAAAGACGACAAGCTACTATTACCCTTCCTGTTTGTCAGCTGCCACTTCAGGGAGTCCATCTCTACAGTGTCTGTCTGGGTTGATGGTTCACCTGGGCACTCTGAGGTTCCTCCTGGGAGAGACGGTGAACACTTCCGGTGCACCTGTCATTTCCTCTTGCTCTGTAAGAGTGCTGGCAGCCTCGGGACTGCCTGCTCCTCTCAAGCAGCTGAAATACTTGTGGACACAGCGCTTAAGCTAATATCCAGGAACTGGGCTCGGCTGGGGTTGCTCCACCCAGGCCTCCTTTGAGGTCCTGATAGGAAGGCCACGTTGTGGGCATAGCAAACAGAAAAGACCAGCGCTGCCCTGGTAGGAGGCACATGCGCCCTGCGGCTGCTTGGGTCATGGGGAGTGACCTGAAACACATTCAGAAACCACTCTTCCTTTTTCTTAATCACAGCCTCTGCTTTCTGTTTCCTCTCCGCCACGCTCTTTATGAAAAAGGAAAACACATCAAGCGAATTTCCCAATGCTGGGCAATGTACAGAACCTCCAGGGACATGCTCCTGGCTGGGTTTCCCTTGTGGATGGTGGTCATAGCTCCGATGTCCTCTAGTGGGCTTTTCTTTCTTTCCTGATTTATGATAGGCAGAAAACACTGGCGGTGTTTCCCATTTTCCGGGGCTGCTACTTTCTGACATGCTTTGCTTTAAGGGATTAAGGGTTGACTACAGGTGGGTTTCTTTTCCCCTCCTGCCTCGGTCACCAGGACATCCATCGCCATGGTGATAATCCTCCCTGAAACAAAAATAATGGGCAGAACCGGTTGGACGGAAAGTGTGGCTGAGCACTCAGCTGGAGAGGCAGGGACCTGCAGGCTGTGAACCCCTGGAGGTCAGGTTCAAGGGAGGGAGGGACTAGCCAGTGGCCTGACAAGCCAGGCTGAAAATGTCCACTGACTTGCACTTTTGGGAAAATCTCCCTGTGAGTCCTTCATGGATTCCATGAGAGAAGTCCCTCTCTGTTGCCACGGGCCCTGTCTGGAAGGCAATTGTTTGGTGACTCACCAGGAAGAGAGGGACGCTGGGGGTTCTAATCTGCTCTGTAAAATCTTGGGAGCTGGGCAGGTTTTATCTTTTTCTTTTCCAAAGCCCTGAGGGTTACAACAAAGTATCTTACTATGTTAGCACAGAGAAACAAGTTTTGCCGTTTGGAGAGGAAGGACCCACAGTTTTTTTTTTTCTTTTCTTTTCTTTTTCCTTTTTTTGCATACTGTATGTATATATATCAGTCACCAAAAAGGAGGTAGGAGTGGCTTTTGGTGAACATTGGCTGGACTGCCAGAAAAATATTATTATTGTTTCTTTGACTTATATTTGGATCTCCTCAAGGAAACATTGGCAGGTTCTGAGGGAGTATCATCCATCAGCATGTGGAATGGTCTCCTGGCTTCAGAGAGCAATGTCCTCGGCTTTGGGAACAGGGAGCTTTGATTGTCATTCTGCCCTGCTTCTTTAGTGATCTGGAGCAGAGGACAAAGGTCAAACACCCAAGGTCTGTCATGGATCTGCACACAGCCTCTCTGGCAGCAGGGAGGTAGCCTGGCTATCTGGCTATCTTTGAAAGTCTCCAGCCTCAAAATATGAGACATGTACACCAGGGAGGAAGGGGAGAGTGGGGGAGGACACGGCAGATGGTAAGACTCATACATTCACTCAACACCCAGTGATCACCAAGCACAGGACAGTTATAGTAAACAAAGGAGAAAAATTCTTGTTCCCCATTTCTAGAGAGTATAGACAGACACACAGAGCCAGAAGTAATAATGCTGTAGAAAACAAAACAAAACAGAACAAAACCAAGAGCCAGGCAGGGCTGGGGAGATGGCTCGGTGGTTGAGAGCATTGGCTGCTCTTCCAGCACCCACATGGAGGCTCACAGCCATCTGTAGCCCCAGTTCCAGCATCCTCTTCTGGCCTCTGTGGGCACCGGACACACATGGTACACAGATATATATCTCACACACATAAAACATATCTTTTTTAAAGGAAAGGATCAGTCTTTTAAGATCAAAACAGCAAAGGGATGGAGACAATGGAGGGCATCCTTAGAATGTGGCCAGCAAAGGCATTCTCTGATAGTAGCATTTGATGGGAGTGCGGGTGGGGGCTGGGGGTGGGGAGGGATGTTCTAGGGCAACATACAGGAGACAGTGGCTTTCAAGCCATCTCCTTCCAGCCGATGTTTTTGTAAAGAGATTTTATTGTAGCCTGAACCATGGCAGAGCTGAGGGATGGTCATGGCTTCCTTTTGTGTGGCTCTGGGAGTATAACATTCTCCATCAGGCAAGTGAGCTGCAGAAAACTGTCCCCTGGGGATGTCAGTCAAGCACAGAACATATCTCACCCAGTCCTGTCTTGCTTCACTCTTCTCTGCCTGGCTAGGTGCTCCTAGGCTTAGGGGTCACACACGCCCTAAGTGGGTTCGTAGAGGGTCTGTCCTGTCCCGGGCTTGTTCTTTCATAGGGATTTGTCTGCGTGGTCAGAAGGGTTCACATCCCCACAGGCCGTGTTGTTGTGGAGACAGGACAGGGTGAGGATACCTCTCACCTAACTCTCTTTCATCTAACTTGTTAGAATTCCTGTATTTTCTCAAGGTTCCTAGTCTAGACTGGGAACTTCTTGAGAGTAAATGTCCAGGTCTTATTCATCCTCTGTTCCAGGGCCCAGCAACATGCCGGCTTCTACAGAGGCCCCGTGGACACTCTTTACTAAAGAAATGCTCACATTCTTGAAGCTGTATAGGGATGTGGGGAAAGACCACAGTGAAATCCGTTACTGTATCCAGTTAGGTTACACCAATCATGAAAACAAGAGAGCAAACATCACTGATATCCTGACGTTGGACAGAAATGATGTCAGCTATGAGTGTTAGCATTTTCTTTTTCTTCTATGTGAGTGGTGGTGGTGGTGGTGGTAGTGACGGTGGTGGTGGTAGTGATGGTGGTGGTGGTGGTGATGGTGGTGGTGGTGGTGGTGGTGGTGGTGATGGTGGTGGTGGTGGTGGTGTATGTGTGTAGTGTATTCACAAATGTGTGTGCAGGTACAGGTACATGGAGGCCAGAGTAGAATACTGGGTGTCGCTGGTCTGTCACTCTCCACTCACCCCCTTGAGACAGGAGGTCTCATGGAACTTGAAGCTCATTGTTGGTAACCCCCTTCTCCCCATCTGCTCTGTTCCTTCCCAGACTGGCTGGCTGACAAGTTCTAGCAATTTTCCTGTTTCCATCCCCACATAATGCAAGCGTTAGAGGTGCACACGCGACCTTGCCTGGCTTTTCATGTGGGTGCTGGGGATCTGAACTCAGGTCTTGATGTTTGAACCACACAAAGGCTAAGCTCAAGTGTGACCGATGGTGTTTGGAGGTTAAACCTTTGAGAAATAAAGATGTCATAAGGACAGTGGTCCATGGCTTTAGTGCCCATTCATCTCTCCCACACCACACAACACATATTCTTACCCACTGAGTCATTTCCCTAATCTTGCTGTTTTCCTTGCTTTTGTATGGGAGTTGTCACCATAGTAGGTAGTTGAGAGCATCCTGAATGAGGTCTCATTATGGAACTGAGCAGAATCACTGTCAGGATTGTAGAACATAGGAGTGGGACACCACATCTGTGGTGTTACTCGTGACCTGGGGTTCTGTGTCTTATTTGCAATTCCAGGCACTGCTGTAAGAGCCAACTCTTCTGTAAGCCACCTTGGTCCCCAGAAGAGTTCTTTGGTGTCGTGATATTTGGTAGTGCTGCCATGAATAGGGCAATGAGTTGCCATCACCCAGAGGCAGTTCTCTTAGGATGTTCTAGAACGTAAGGTACATCCTCAGATGTCAGAGGGCAGCCCACCTAAGCAGGTCCCTGGATAGCTTGTGCTGGGCTTTTATGTAGTGGGGGCAGCAAAGTTGACTAATTGATTGCTGGGAACTCACTGGTAGTCCAGTAATTGTGGGTGCCCATGTGAATGTTTGGTTCTGTGGATTTCAATGTTAGGTCCAACAAGGGAGCTGCCCAGGGTTTAGACATGCAAAAGCTCGTGTCTTCCCACAGCCCATATGAATGTCAGCTGCCTTATACATGGTCTTCAGGTTTCCCACCTACACTGGGAATGGCTGACATGGCTTCCTAGTGTGTCCCCAGGTATGCCCAGGGCATAGTGTGTGTTGGTTTCTGCCTCCCACCCAACAATGCTGTATCAAAGGCACACACATAGCTCTGTCTGATGTTTTACATGGGTGTTGGGGATCTGAATGCAGGATTTCCCACATGTGTAGTTGGAAGGTGGACCCTGGAAGACTGAATATAGCCACTGTATTTCCTTGGGGACCTTATGGGTGGCCTGAGAAATTCTATTAATGCGTAAGTAAGGTGGGACTGTTTCAGACACCCCATGATGGTCGCTAAGAAAGGCATGTCTTTTGAGTACCTCTGACACCAGATCTTCAAAATAAGTCTTTATTTTCTCTGGCATCTGTGTGATTGACAGTCTTAACTTTGCATGAACCAGGAAGTTGAGTGGGTTAGCTTCTTTGTGCACTCAGGAGGAGGTAAGGGCTAAGAGTGCCAGATGGGGGGATGGGGTGGGGTGGAAGGAAAACACACACCACTGGTGATGGCTGAGCCAGGCAGAGATCTCCGATGGTGGCTGTCACAGTTCTCCCTGAGGGTCCTGGGGGCCCTGGGTGATGATTGGTGATGGGCTTTCCTCCTGCCTTCTGGGTGGCTGCCAATGCAGGTTTTAATTCTCTCAGAGACGCAGCTTTGCAGCCGCCGGGATTTTAACATTGAAAGCTCCTGTTTATAAGCCTGCGCCTCGTGTTTTGAGTAACATGGCAGTGGCATTTCCCTTAGCTTGCAGTTTAGTCGCAGGTGCAGGGCTGGAGGAGGTCAGCTGAGGTCCTCTTTGCTGGACCCATCCCTGAGCTTTCTGTGCCTGTTTGTCTGTCTATAAGGTTGAAGGAAGGGACAGATCATACAAGGCTTTTCTGGGCCTGTAGCGACCCCACTGAATGGGCATACCCTCATTTCCAGTAGTCCACCCCGGGCTCTGTTTCTTTGGCTTGGAGGCAGTGGCACTGGCCCAACAAGCAGGTGTCAATCATGCCTTCAAGTTCCGGTGAGCAGGGCGTGACACCAGGCAAGGTCCCGGAATTGAAATTCACTCTGGACATCCCTGTTTGTGACTTCTAGAAATGGCTCTGCCCTTTGGTCATCAGCCTGCACTGGCCATCCCGTTTCTGGAAATGGAAGCACACGGAGCAATGATATGTAGGGTACAGAGGCCTGGAACCCAGATCTGCCTCCAGGAGCCAGAATTTTTGGTCCTGAAGCTGGGCCAGACACAGACAGGGACTCTTGTCTCTGTTCCAGGGGTTTCTGTGACGGAGAAACTGTTACAGGAAAGCTGTCATTCTCAACAATGACAATGACAGAGCTCACTGACTTCTCAGGCATAGCTGGGCAGTGCCTGAGGTATTTTGTATTGTTGTATCTCGGGGTTTGGTGTCGAGTGAGCAGGCACATGACCAGCGGTACTTTGCTTTTCTTCGATACAGGTTCTCATATAGCTCAGGCTTGCCTTGAATTTGCTGTGTAGCCAAGGATAACCTTTACCTTTTGAGCACTGGAATTATAGGTGTACACTACCATGCTTTGCTCATACAGTACAGTGAAGCCGAGGCTTCATGTATGCTGGGCAAGCATTCCGTGAACTAAGACACATCCCTAACCCCCAGCAGGTCTTCCTAACATCCTTCGAGGCCCCCAACAGCTCCCACCATAAATAATAATCCAGCCAAACATGCCCCCATTGTCTGAGGGTGAGAAACTGATTTATATAAACATTATTTTTTTTAAATGAAGTGTAATGAACTAGTGTTAAATCGTGCACATCCAAAGTCAGTGTATGAACAGCCAGTACCGTGAAACCAAAGTGTGTTTATAAAGGGCACCCACTGTTGTCTGAGGGCCTCTGAGGCACAGGATGTTTCTCTTTAGTAAAAGGAAATCGGCATATGGAGAGGTGATGGTATAACCATGGAGAGATTGTATAGCCACAGGCACCCCTAAGGCCACACCTAAGGGAGCTTTTCTCCCAAAATGCATTGGTAGGAATGAAGCAGAATATAGTGGGAGTAGGGTACGGTGATGCCCATCTATAATAGTCTCAGTACTTGGAAGGCAGAGGCAGGGTGGTCACATTTTCAAGGCCAGCCTGGTCTACATAAGGAGTCCCAGGCTAGGCAGGACTACATGTCTCAAAACATCAATCGACAACAGAGACTATAAAGGGAAGTTGTTCTCCTCCTGTATGCCTTGTGCCCGAATCAGAAGGGGAACCCCTCCAGCGGTATCCTGAATCTCTCAGAAGGGGTACCCCTCCGGCGGTGTCCCCATCAAGGACTCTGGAAACACTGACTTTTGCCACAAGCTGCAGTAGAAGCCACTAAGTCACTGTTCCCGGATCTGCTCCCTGCCCTCTGGCTAATCATTAGACACAGGTGGGAACCCATGTTCTCTGTTTTCACAGGCAGTTACGACAATAATAGCCCCCTTTAGGCCCAGGCTTTTTCATCTTCAAAGTAGTTTAGAAATGTGCACTAATCTCCTGGTACCCCGGTGAAGTCACAGGTCCTATGTTTTACTGGAGGGAGCCACCAAGGCAGGAGAGCGAAATAAGTTACCCGAAGCCATCTGGGGCTGGAGTTAGGCGAGGTTGGTATTGGGACTCAAGTTTATGGTGGCTGGACTCCTGGACGTGGCCTTTACCGGTCCACACCTTTCTCTTGGCCAGTCCTTTCTTGGTGTTTGTGCCAAGCCTCAATCTGGTCTGTCTGGGTAGAGAGAAGGTAGCATTTCTTGTCTTTGTCTCTCGGTAGACTGTTTGGACAGGGACTTCTAAATGCTTTTAAAACAATATTTAACTCTCTTTCACTCCTTTCTTCCTCTGCCTGGTCCCCTTTTTTCCACCCTTCCCTTTCTCTCCCTTTCTTCCCCCTCCTTTCTTCCACCTTTCCCCCTTTCTTCTCTCCCCCTCCTTTCTTCCCCCTTCTCTCCTTTCTTCCTTTCCTTTACATTCTTCTTCCTCCTTCACCTTCTCTCTTTTCTTCTTCCTCTTTTTTCTGCCCCTTCTATTCTGTTTTCTGTTTTTTATTCCTCTTTTTCTTTTTTTGCCTCCCTCATTTCCCCCTTCTTCCTCTCTCTCTCTCTCTCTCTCTCTCCCCCGTCCTTCTTCCCACTCTTTTTCTTTACCCTCTTCCCCCCTCCATTTCTTCCCCGTGCACCCCCCTCTTCTCCCTTTCTCTCCACCCTCCTATGGTAGTTAATCATCCCCATCAACCACAGAGTTACACTGAGAAAAATATTTTCCTTGTGGACCGTGTCTCCCAGGATGGCAGTAGGAGCAGAATAGTTGCAATGTACCCCTTCACAAGCTCGTTTGAAGAAGTCTCTGGT
Source organism: Arvicola amphibius (assembly GCF_903992535.2). Classification (NCBI taxonomy): domain Eukaryota; kingdom Metazoa; phylum Chordata; class Mammalia; order Rodentia; family Cricetidae; genus Arvicola; species Arvicola amphibius. The sequence goes on from NC_052050.1 coordinate 8,740,147, forward strand.
TAGCAGAGCTGTGGCCATAAAGAACAAGGGTGTCTGGCCACCAGCCACGACCACTGCCAAAGGGACCACCCTGGCATGTAGAACCTTTAGGAGCCTGTGGGTATAAGCAGGGCATTTCCTTATGTGCTCACTCTAGATGCTTCTGACTCGGCTGGGAGGAGCTATGGTTGGGTGAGGACCAGGAGCCTGAAAAGCGGCTGTGTGGCTTCCTGGAGGATGAAACAGTGACCATAATCAAGTAAAATTTCAGATTCAGACAATCTTTTTTTTTTTTTTTGGTTTTTCGAGACAGGGTTTCTCTGCAGCTTTTTTAGAGCCTGTCCTGGACCTAGCTCTTGTAGACCAGGCTGGCCTCGAACTCACAGAGATCCGCCTGCCTCTGCCTCCCGAGTGCTGGGATTAAAGGCGTGCGCCACCACCGCCCGGCTCAGACAATCTTTATACCTGCCTGTGAACTGCTGTGTGTCACTGGGTCTCATGACTCCAGGGACAATGACCCCATTATGGGTATGTGGGAGTCCTTTGGTCCCTTGTTCCCTCTACTGCTTTGGGTAAACCAAGGTAGGTAATGCTCGGATAGACAGAGCCTAGGGATTTGAGTGTGTTTCAGTTTACAATTGGATTGACCCCAGAGACAGGCTAAAAGACTCATCAAAGACTCCTGGGAACAGAAAGGCACTGGTGTGCCCAGCCGAAGATGCTGGGAGATTTGATTGCCTTGCATCTTCTCTGTGATACAGCAGGCTGCCGCAGGTTGCAGCTATGCCCATCTTTAAAGCCTTTCTCTTCTGTGCTTGTCAACATGGGCTGCTGGAACAAACAAACTGTTGCAGACGGAGTCACTTAGCATCTGCTTCTCACTGCCCTGGAGACTGTGGACAATCTCAGCTCAGAGAATCAGCATGGCTAGATGCCTTCTTGGTTAAAGACACTTGGTCTCTGACTGACAAGACTGAGGTGGGCCGGGTGAGGGTGTGGGAGAGCTTTTGGGGGCGCTAATTCCATCATGGACCCCTGCCCTTATGGCATCCTTATCTCTCAAAGGCTTAACCTCCAAACACCATTGGCGTTTAGCCTTTGAAAAGATGAATTTGGGGGCCCAGAGTATCTTTCTGTAGGATCCTGCCCAATCTTGGGCTGCAACAGTGGGGTTCAGGGGGATGCAGAGTAATTAGCCCCTCCACATAACCAAAGCAGAGACTTGGTTAGGTTCCTCTTGCTGCACCAATGAACCTGGCCACCTTCTACTTGCAGGCTACACTGTATGGACCATGCAAGTAGAACCTAGAGTGTGTGAGTTGTAGGACGGGCCCTAGCCTAGCACCCTCAGGCTCAGCGCCACACTGGGAACCTAGTCTTAAGGTGTCAGTATCCCTTCCTCACCCCCTATGCCTGGCCTAGCGGCAGACAACTCTCTTGTTCCATAAAGGTCAAATCCGGTTGTCAGAGCATCTTCAGTGGCCCGCCTGCTATTTCACCCTTTGTCACTGAAGGATCCAACTCCCTCCGAAGACAGAAGGGCGGCCCCATGGTGACACTGAGTCCTCCTCATGTTTCGGTCATTTCTTCCGGCTTCCTCCGTTACCTTGGTTTCTGGCTAAGTGCAGGTAAATGATATGCAGATAGAATGGGGTGAAGACAGAGAAGGGGCGTCCCAAAGGGAATAAAGAATACAGCTGCAGGAGGAGTGTCTTGTCTTCTTCAGGCTTTCTCCTTGGTGTGTCCTGCCTCCTGTCCTCCCTCAGCCTGCTTAACACTTTCCCCCTCTCCCTTCCCCCCACCACACCCGGCTCAGCTCACATCGTGAGCAAAGATGGGACGGCTCAAAAGCACGGCCTCTCTAGTTTGCCTCTACCTGGCTTAGTGAGGGTTTCTATTGCTGCAAAGCAAGTTGGGAAGGAAAGGGTTAATTTGGCTTACGCTTCAAGATCACTGTTCATCATTGGAGGAAGTCAGGGCAGGGATGGAACCTAGATGCAGGAACTGATGCAGAGACCATGGAGGGGTGCTGCTTACTGGCTTGCTCCTCGTGGTTTGCTCAGCCTGCTTTCTTATAAAACCCAGGACCACCAGTCCTGGGATGGCACCACCTACAATGGGCCGGGCCCTCCCCCATCAATCACTAATTAAGAAAATACTTTATAGCTGGCTCTCATGGAGGCATTTTCTCAACTGAGGTTCCCTCTAGTCGGATAACTCTAGCTTGTGTCAAGGTGACATCAAACCACCCAGCACACTGCCTCATCTTCACCTAGATCTCTTTCAGTCTCTGGAAGGGGAACCTGAACCTCCCTTTCCCCTTCTACCCCCCTTCGCTTCCCCTCCTTCTCTTCTCTTTTGTGGCTTTTGACTTGTGCTGTGGAGACTACGGTTGGCCTGCATCCCCCAACTCCTTATTCAGCTTGTAAACATGTCTGCCCTCTCCTCCCAGCCTCCCAGGTGGACTTCAGTCTTGCCCAGTCTCCAGCTGAACCCAAGGCTTTGCAAGGGAATATGAATCCTGCCCCCACCTCTGCTCTTCCCTCTAACTGTCTGCCTTGTTGGTCCTTCTTAGGTTAAACTTCCTAGACTGATGGAGGACTCTCATTGGTTAATAAAGAAACTGCCTTGGCTTTTTGATAGGGCAGAATTTAGATAGGTGGAGTAGACAGAACAGAATGCTGGGAAGAAGGGAAGTTAGGCAGACGCTTCAGGCAGTCGCCATAGGCAAACGTCATGCCTCTCCTTTCTGAGACAGATGCCATGAAGCCAGCCACCAGGTCAGACATGCTGAATCTTTCCCGGTAAGACACCACTCATGGTGCTACACAGATTACTAAATATGGGTTAATCAAAATGTGAGAGTTAGCCATTAAAAGGCTAGAGCTAATGGGCCAAGCAGTGTTTAAATGAGCTAGCCAGGCAGCGGGGAGCTGGGCAGGATGAAAAGCAGGCCTGCCCGCAGCTCCTTCTACACTAGACACCACCACTTAGTCTCCTTCCTTGCACAGAGAGGGAGGGACTCCAAATTCCTTGTTTCATTTGCATATCCCATCCATCCTTTCTCATGGAAACCTAGCTCTTGCTTTATGACTTCCTCGAAACCCCTGTGATCTAGCTGGTCCCCCCCCCCACTGACCATATTTATTCAATTCTGGTTCCTTCCCATCCCCTTGAACTCCCTCAAAACTGCTTGCTGCTACACAATAGGAAGGAACTTGGGCTCTCTGGTTCTAAACCCATCCCTTACACAAACTGCCCCAAACTTCCGCCTGCATGCTTGCTACTCCTGATGTCCATAGCCTCCTTGATGCTCATCTCCTAGAGGTTATGACCCCCCAGTCAAAGTCTCCTTTTGTCCTCTGGCCCCAAGCTGGGTTCTTCCCTTCATCTCTACATTTCTCAGATCTGGAACCAACGTTAACTTCTGTTTTATTTCCTTTCTCTTTTGGCGCAGACGCAGTTGACTCCTAGGACTCCTGTGTCTTCTTCTTACACTGGCTTCTTGCAAACGAGGGTGGGCCTTGGGCATCTGCCTTCCATTCTGCCATCTTCAGCAAACGTCTTCTAAATCACCCCGAGCACTGTCCTCACACCTGTGAAGCACTTTTCCCCCCACCCTATTTTCCCCCTCTTCCCTGGAGCTTCTCACCCCGTGGAACACTGACGATCCATCTCATGGTACTTTTCGGTCTCCATGGACTGCTATTGACTGAGCCCTGTAAATATTTGGTAAATACAACATGTTTGCATAAGGCATTGCACAGTCAATCTCCTAACAATGCTCCATGTGTCTGTGGTCTTGTGGGACTCAGATGTTAATTTCGTGGCTTCCCAGGAATTTGTGGCTGACGTTTGGTGACCACCCACCTAGATTTTTGTAGCGATTTCCAACTGCACATCTTACCAGCGCATCCTACATGTTAATAGGTTGTGCACGCCTTTGTGTGTAGCCTTTCCTACTAGAGAGATAGTTCTTGCCCTGGTGCCTCTTGAGAGCAAGGCTCTTATCAGACAGCTGGGTCCTCACGGGATCTCGTTTCTTCAGCCTTTTGATAGAGTTCATTCTGAGGAATCAGTATCACACCCCCCTCCAGGAGATACTTAGGTTCTGGTGGCTTGATTTTTAGCTTAGGTTGTTATTTTCTTGTCTAGTGTGCCAGAAACCCTTATCAAAGAACCGCACTCAGTCTTTTTTGATTTCTGCATCCCAGGGCTCACTCCTCTGAGGGTCTTGTTCCACAGGCTTGTTTTTAAAGTATGCCTCTATGCTGTCTTTTATACCACATGTGTGCATATATGCACTCACTTTCAAGTTTATGTGAAAGTATTTTAAATATAATAAAAGCAAATACAAAGAATATTCATAACCTCTCTATCCCATATTGACTTATTTAGAATATTTTATCCCATTGTGTTTGTTGTACATTCTCTCTCTCTCTCTCTCTCTCTCTCTCTCTCTCTCTCTCTCTCTCTCTCTCTCACATACACACACACACACACACACACACACACACACACACAGTTCTTTTCCCTGGCCCATTTGAAGGTAATTCGCATGCATCATGTATTTTTCCCTTTAAATATATCAGCGTGTAGCATTCCTGACAGCAGAGATGTGTTTTTACAAAACCCGGTTCAGTGGCTACCTTTCTAAATTTCCATCAGTGAGATGCTGTAGCCTCCAGGCAAGTCCCAGGTTTGTTAGTTGACCCTATGGCATCCTGTAAAACCCCACTTCCCTGTGGTCCAGGATCAAGTGTAAGGTAAGCTGTTGCACTTACTGATGGGTAGACATGGGTAAGAGAATCCATCAGAGCCTGGGATAAAAGGGGGTATCATATTTATTGGGGAACACTCACAAACAATACGGTTGAGTGCCACCATGGTCCTTTGCTCTGTGGGTGCTGGGAGCTGTGATTAGATCTCCAACCACCATCCAAAATAGCAAGCGAGCCTCCTTCTCTTTCTTAAAAGCAATCACATCTGCAGCGATCAGACCAAGCCCCTAAATCTGGTATCCCCGAAAGCTATTGGCTGAATGAATTCCCACAACACAGATACTGTCACATTAACCTCCTTTAACCTGCCGAATTTCCACAGTCTGTCTTTGTTTTCCATACCATGGACACTTGTGAAGAACTATTTCTAAGAGGAAAATCCCTCTATTTGCATTTGGGATTGGGTGGGCAGGATTAGTTTATGGTTCTAATTTTGTTATTGTATTGCCTTGTTGGGATCAGGGCCATGCTATGTAGCCCTGGCTGGCTTGGTACTTGCTAGGTAGCCCAGGATAGCCTCCATCTTGTGGCAACCCTTTTTCCTTAGCCTCCTGTCTGCTGGGATTACAGATATGGACCACCACGGCCAGCTGATGAGACTGTCTGTTCTTGACTAAACTCCTGCCGAGTGTTGTATCAATCAGTGTGTTGCCTCTGGACTCAATCCAGTCCCCATCTGTCCTGGATTGGAGGTGCTGATTTGATTCCGCTGGGTCAAGCACTGCCTTGTTTTGCCATTAGACAACAAATATGTATTTTCTTCTTTGAGACTTAGAAGTCATCTGTGACCTGAAGGTCAGGCAAAGCTCCTTCTCCATCCTTTCATTTGGGTTTAGCATCCATTTGCCGTGTTTTTCTGGTTGGGTTTTCACTGGGTAGCCTCAAAGGCTTTCCTAACCCTATGATATATCTGTCAGCAAGAAACTTTCTTCACCCCTGTATCTGTGTGCTGAGTCCAGTCTCTCTCTCTCTCTCTTTCTCTCTCTCTCTCTCTCTCTCTCTCTCTCTCTCTCTCTCTCTCTCTCTCTCTCTCTCTCTCTCCACACATACACACACACACACACACACACACACACACACACACACACACACACAGAGATGCCTTGCAAAGATTCCAGACTTCCTTAGAACATATTCCTATTGTGACCCACATGTGACAGTGACTTAGTTGTCCCATAAGGAGGGAAAGGATGTGCCCTTTGGGTGCTTTCTTGGGTTCCTTCCTGCTGCTGAGAAGTCCCCCCTATAATGCAAAGATCTGAGGCACATCTGTCAAATTATTGTGCGGTTAGAAACTGTGACGTGTCCCAGCACCTAGTGTTCTGTTGCTGTGTACAGGGAAATCCTAGAGTGTCAATCATGGATGCTGATCTCCTATAGCTGAGCCTCTTTTGACACAAAACCATGTTATGGCTCAGTGTCCATCTTTGACACTCACATAAGAAAGGCAAAATGAGAATCTTTAGGTAGAAGTATCTTTTTTTTTTTTTTTACAGGAGTTATAAGTATAGATGCCTACAGGATCAGGTAGGCTACTCTAGCAAGTGAAGGTGGTTAATGCTTTGACAAGGGTGGGCTGTGTGACTCTGGAGAGCACGTGACCTCCCTCAGAGACATAGCAGCCCCCAGCATCTGACTTGTTGCTTTGCTGGGGTACAGCTATGGGGTTGTCAGAGTTTCCCATTTTCCAGACTTTTCTGTCAAATTTGAAATCTCTTCATCTCTACACCTCATCACCTAATTTTGAAAACATTAAAATGCACATCAGAGCCATGAGCTACGCCAGTTATTCATGTGCCTTACAACCCCATTCATCAAAGTGAGGTTAGAGGCTCAATGGGTGAACTTTTGTGACCCTTCTGGATGGTCTTGTGGGGTTTTGTTGTTGTTGTCTAAAAGAGAGAAGCCTTCACCGTTTCCCTTGATGTCCCATTCAGAATACAAAACGAGGGATATAAAGTCTATACTTTAAAAACCAAATCATCTTCTTCCCATGCACATCTGAAAGTTTATAATCCCCCTAAGCAGCAGTCCTGATCTGGCCTTATGTAGATGTAGTTACACACAGTATTTAGGGTGAATTATTAGTCCCTCCCCTGAGGCCAAGCAAGAGAGACGAAGGGTCCACTCTTCCTTCCAGCACGTGCCCAGCCCTTGCTGAAAACCCAGTCCTAAGATTATGCCAGGTTAGTTGGGACCAGGAAAAAAAAAAAAACCTGCTCTGTGGATCATTTTGCTTTGTTTTATTGCTTTGCTTAGCAAACACACTCCGAGAGGACACAGTGTATCCTGCTGCAGTCAAATGCACATGCTTGTTCTCTCAATCCCCTGCTCCCCCCAACACTCCCATTCTGCTAATAAAGGGTCGTAAGAAATGACAGCTTCTAACATGTTACACATTTCTCAGATGGCAGGATTTCTGGGTGCCTCTAGATCCCTTTCTGAATAGCTAAGTTGGACTTCAGGTTTGAAAGTCCCACACATCTTTTGACCTATAAAATCAAATAAAACCTACTGGTTCCTGTTTAGAATAGACTATCAGTTTTCCCTTGACTCTTTGCTTTCCTTCCTGAACAACCTTCTGTCTCCTCTTTCCATGTAAATAGACCCAGGAGTCTAGGCCTCCTGATAGGACGTTTCCAATGCTCTCTACTTTCCAACAGGATTTTGGAAGTGTACGGTGTCTCTTACCCGACCAGGAGACACTGGGTTATGAATAGTATCTAAATTTCTGCCCTGGATTCTCTATATTTTATTGATTAATTTTTCCAAGATCAGGGTAACATTTAACCAGTTCCAAATAATTAAATTTCAAAATAGTCTGTGAGCTTGGCTAGGGGATATCCTGAATGCATTGGCATATTTACATCTAAACTCATGTTCTTGTTTGTTTTAGCTTATTTTGCTCCTTTTAAACATATCATTAAAAGGAAATTTATTTCCTAGTTTTAGTCCCAAATCTAGTTAAGCATCCTTATAAAAATAGGAATAATTTATCTGGAAATATCCAGTCATTAATATTCAACACTGTCTAATATTCCCTTAGAAACCATATCATTCATTCACATACCATTAGCACATTTGAACACTAGATACCTACAGCAAACATCTGGAATTTTTTTTTTTGTTTTGGTGCTGACAGTGGAATTTAGGATTTTACATTCAGCTGTGTTCTAGCCCATTTGTGCCAGAATTTTAATCCTTGATATTCCAGGGACCTGGGCAGTCTTCTGGTGGCAAATAGCAACCCCTGCTTCAGGAAAACTGTCTTCTGGCATCTCCTTGCCAAGGGCAAGGGAGTCCTCTTCTGTCCTGGTTTTTGCAAACTCAGCCTCCCAGAGTACAGACCTGAGGCACCGTGGCTCATGCCCGGTGTTTACTTTTATTTCCAGCCCCATCTGGGGGCCAGCATTTATAAATTTATTCCCACGCCTTGCAACAGTTTACTGAGTTTGTACGTTAAGGGAAGGGAGGGGAAGACGAGGCCCTGTGACTTCTCCAGCGTGACATGGAAGGGGAGTTCCGTGGACAGACTGTAAACCCCAGGCTTGCTTATTAGCATCTGTGGCCTGCCTGCAGACGGCAAAGGCGTGAGCGGACCGTGTTTGTCTTGGAGGTCGAGTCCAGAAAGTTCCATGGAGTGTTCTCCATATATATATACAGCCAGGCATCTTTTTAACCCACCAGAGGCCAAGGAAGGGAGAAAAAGGCTGTTCAGAAGCAGAGGGCCCTGTGTCTCATGGGGGAGAGCAGGGATGGGCACCTAGCCGTGTTTACCATTGGGGCAGTGCAGTGGGTGGGCCAATTCTTGTGACGTACTTGAGGCTTAAAAAATGGTCATAAATCTGATGTCTGCCAAACAGGGCTGGCATTTTCTTTTCCTTTCACAACCAGGTTTTGTGTGACTAAAATTTTAATTTTTTTTTCCAATTAGAAGTCCTCGCAGGTAAGGTGGGACCCTCCTCCCATTGCATGTTCTGAGTATTTGGGAGAGGAAGTAGTCTCCCTTCTTCACGGAGAAAGAGCTCCTTCTTCATAATTTCTCAAATTCTTATTGAGGGCACGATCAGCCCCTCAGCATGGATGGACACTCAAAGTTCCACATTTGAGAACTTGGCTTTGACCAACTGGCCTTGGTTCTAATAGAAGCACCCCAGGCAAGTCAGTAGCTTCCCCCTGTAGATTCCCCACTCTGCCCTGAGCACGTCAGGAACCAAGGGGGCGATTCACAGGGCGCCAGTGCAGCGGAAGGACATGCTGTTTGTGGCTGCCAGCCATGGACCCTCCATTGCAGAGAAATGTGCCGGGATGTCCTTTTGAATGCGTGGTTTGGCTCTATGAGACCTCACGTCTGAGGTGAGCCCGCCAAAGAGACGGGCACTTTTTGTGGTGAGAGCCTGGGGCCTGGATGCAAAGCTTAGACAGAGGGAGTGTGTGCCTGGAGAAGGTGTGGCCCACCAAAGAAGAGAAAAACCCCCATCTGTGAGGAGACCAGCTGCCAGGTCTCTCCGCGCAGGGAACAGTGAGTAACTGTCGGGAAGCTTGGCTGGCTCCAGCATCCAGGTGTGCCCTGGCCAGTCAGGTGTGGCATTTCGTGTCATGTAAAGAAGAAGTGTGAGGTCTTAGTATGCACTTCTGGCTTGTTGCAGCTCACCTCTGCCCACCTTAGCCAGAGCATCCCCATCCACTGGAAGGGCAACCCCATCAAAACGGGGATGCGACCCATGTGCCTTCACCCTCAGCTGCGGTTCCTGCTCCCTCCTCCTTCGACTAGATCTTCATGTTTCATTTTCTGCCATGTACCAGCCAATCTTCAAGCCCTCGGATCTGAAGAAATCCTTGCTTTTCGGGGCCATTTTCCTGGCCTGCGGCCACCCTTGACTGCTCAGTTATTTGGGCTTGGTTATTGAAGGGTGTGAGACAAATTGGACCAGAGAGGAGAACTGGAGCTTAACCCAGCTGGGTGGGATTTCCCTGTGGGCTGTGGGTGGGAGGCGGAGATATGTCCCCCAGCAGAGACCCCTGGAAGAAACCCAGCCACTGACAGGCCAGTACTTTTCCGTTGGTGGGTAGGGCGGGGTGAAGTGGACTTTGTGCTGGGGAAGGAGCAGCCTAGGGATTTTCCAAGGTTGCCTTAGGGAAGTTACCCCAACCAGGGGCAAGGAACCAGGGAGTCTTCATTTTGTTTGTTTGTTTTTATTTTGAGACAGGTTTCTCCGTGTAACAACCCTAGCTGTCCTGGAACTAGCTCATGTAAGCCAGGCTGGCCTCGAACTCACGGAGATCCACCTGCCTCTGCCTCCCAAGTGCTAGGGTTAAAGGCGTTGCGCCACTAACGCCTGGCCCATTTTATTTATTTTCAAATGGCTCTCACTGTGATAAAATGTTTAGTGAGCACGCAGGAGGCTCCCATCAGTGCCTGACCAGAATGCACTAGGCCATGATAGGCTGAGCAGCTGAGAAAGTGGCAACTCAGGACTGGGCTCCCGTCCTCTAGATCAGTGGTTCTCAACCTTCCTGACGCTGCGACTCTTTCACACAGGTCCTCATGTTGTGGTGACCCCAACCATAAAATTATTTCATTGCTACTTCATAACTAATTTTTCTACAATTATGAATGGTAATGTAGCTATCTGATATGCAGGATATCTGATAGGTAACCTGGAGGGATTGCAACCCACAGGTAGAGAATTGCTGTTCTAGAACCAGTTCTGTATGCTCAGTGGTGGGTGCCAGAGGTTGGCAGATGTCGATCAGGCTCTACGTCTCTTTCCTTGCCTGATGAAGAAAATCAGCATTCAACATCCTTGTGTCCTCATGGGTCTTATGTTGTCTCACATTTAGGCTCCCCCCTCCCAACTTTTTCCAGATTTTCTATGATCTACAGGGTTGCCTTGAAGCTGGGTCCACACGATTGGTTTATACATGGAGTCCAGCCAGCAGGCAGTTCCTAGTGTTAATTTGTACATGATTAAGCTGACTGCGGTCTCTCTTTGGAGGGGTCATATTATCCCTGCAACCTTCTTTCCGCCTCTATATCTTTCGTCTTTGCGGAAACTTTAGAACTCAGCATAGGGCCCTTGTGTTTGTTCAGGACCTATGTTCCTGAGTGGCACACACGTGTGTACAGACTTGATCACAAGCAAGCCTGGGGCTCTGATACACTGGATGTGCCCAGTTGGTGCTGAGCTGGTAGCTCTGAGTGAGAGCTGGGTGGGGATGTACAGTTGCTGATGGCCAGTGTGTATTCTGGATTACAGCGTCCTCGTGGACTCCTGATACTCGGCTGCTTCCACCTGGAGACAAGGCATCAATGTGACCACATTTAAGCCTGATTATTGATCCTGCAATGTACTGGTAGTCAGAACTGTGGGATTTGGGGTTCTGGTGTGTTCTTGTTGGTTGGAGAAAAGGTGTGCACACTAGCCCACAGCCTGTGTATTAGTTCTTGTGGCAGCAGGAACGAGCCATCCCGGAGATGTTTTTCTTAGTAAGACAGTTGTCTTTAGAAGTGCCGGGTTCTGATTAGGCATTGGGATAGGATGTAGCCTCAGTCCCTTCTACTGATGGCTGTGTGAACGGCTGTGTGACTTGGTGGCCTGCTCCTCACAAGCCTGCTCATCTCAGGATTTCATCTGCTTGGTACTTTCTTTTGGAGGGCTCAGGGAGCCTGTGTGTTTTATGGCATTGCTCGAAGCTGAGAGTCCGCCTAGATGTTTGGAATTTTGGAGTATTCCCCAAAGCTTCTGGTTAAATGACGCAGTTGCTGTGGATATCTGCTGGGAGAGCTGGGGCATTTTGGAGGAAAAAGTACAAGTCCTGAAGACATTGAAGTCACATGGCTAACACCAAGGCTTGAGGACCTCCATTCTAGGCCTGCCTCTGTTTCCACTCTGGGACGGTCCTTTATGCCAAAGTTAAGCTCTCTTGATGCATGGACTGTACATAACAGGAGAAAAATCATTATCAAGCATCTGGTCTGTGCTGTTTATAAAGATGTAAGTGTGAACATAAAGGGCATGGAGGCAGAGTTGCATTTAGCTCAGCTGGGAGAGGGCTCTCTAGCGTGACCCTGGGCTCTGTCTCCAACACTGCATAAAAACAGACACAGACAGTAGCACATGCCTGTGATCTCAACACTGAGAAAATGGAAGCAGAGAGAACAAAAGATCAGGGTCATCCTTGGCTGCATGGCACGTTCGAAGCCAGCCTGCGCTACATGAGATCCTGTCTCAAAGCCAACCAACTAACCTACCAACCCCAAACAAACAAACCTGCAAACAAACCAAAAGGTGCAGAAGGTTTTCTGTCTTTCTTTTGCCATGAGTGCCTGTCTCTAAATAAATGTTTAAGCAAGTATGTCTGCATGTCCTGTCTGGACAGAGATTTGTGAATATCAAATACAGCTAGCGCTTTCTCTGATTGGCAATGACTAGTGAGCTAACGTACCCTGTGGTGTGATAATAGCCCTACAGGGGTTGATGGACTGAAAATGCATCCGAATCAGAATGGCTTAGCAACCACCAGTAGATCCGGGCTCTGGGAGTCCATGATATCAACAAAGCTGCCCTGCAGATTGCTCCACATATTCCTCCAGTTTCTGGTGGATTTCTGGTAGTCTTTGGCACTTCCTAGAATGGAGATTCATTGTCCCAATTTCTGGCTTCATTGTCTTATAATATTCTATCTATGTATGCCTGTGTTCTTCTTTCCCCTTTTATGCAGACACCAGCCATACTGAATTCCAATGCCGCCTTACCTTAGTGTGACTTCATCATGACTAGTGACATCTGCAGTGACTCTTTTTCCAAATAGGGCCACATTCTCAGGAGCAGAGGGACTTCCACATATAGTTATGCGACTTGGTGCAGTTCACACCACAACAAATGATATATGACCAACCTCCACAACGAAAGCATAGATGGAACTCAGGTTGAAGTTCTCCCAGTTAATATCCCATCAAGGCGAGGTCCTTGAGTAGAATCCTATCGTGTGTCCAGGAGGGAGTTAGTAATTTATGGGGAAGAGCAGATGCACCTTCCCAGTGCTTCCTAAACCAGTGCTTTAGTGACCTGCACACGATTTCAGAATGTTTCTCCTGAATGGTTCCACATGGTTTATGTTAAAACTGCATGAGGAGGCTAGGCAGGATCATCATCTTGAGTGAGTCCAGCATTGCATGACATACAGGATATGATGAAATCATAAAACATTAGAATCTGTAGTTCTCTCTCTGTGTCTCTGTCTCTGTCTCTCTCTCTCCCTCCCTCCCTCCCTCCCCTCCCTCCCACTCCCCAAGCCAGATGGAAGAATCATTAAGAACGTCCTGATAGCAGATAAAGATTTTTTTTTTCCTGAGGTAACCAGGGATGAAAGAGACTAGAGAAGAGAAGAAAAGCATTTTGATGTGGCTCCATGTCACTTGGTGTCATGTAGAATACTTATTTCAGGTACCATGAGGCACCCTTTTTTAGGGGAGCACCAATCTAATCCACCGTCCTCATTGGGTGGGTGAGAATGTAAGGTCTTCTTGAGGTCAAAGTCCCAATAATTGAGATCCCATTGTCAGGCAGTGGCAGGGCTGACTATAGGCCAGTAGGGAGGGGACATTTGCCAATGGACAACTGTCAGTCCGGAGGGATGCTCCTGGCTTCTAGTACCTAGAGGCTAAGGATGTCACTACCACCCTCTCATGCACAGAGCAGTCTCCACAGGGTCCAACCCCAAATGGCAGCAGTGTTTGAGTGAAAGACCTGCCCTAGAGAGAGGCTCTTAGCTCTTACTGTCTTGACTCTCCTCTAACATAGCTATATTTAAGCTATAGCACTGTAGTGTGGTACACTCCATAGAAGAATGGGGAGGTGTTGTCTCTTGCCTCTAAGGTTCCCAAACCCACACAGTGCTGGAGGGCAGCCTCTGGTTCTCTTCTCCTTCTCTGGATCACATAATATTGGATTTTGCCCACCATTCAGCTTGAGTTCCTGGTTATAACACAAGCCTGTAAAAAGGGAAAAAATATCACCAAAGAAGAGTGTCATGAGAAGGGACTTTCTGATTTCAGTTTAGTATTTTAAATACTTGCATGTCCACTCCTGGCTAAATAGCATCTTTCCTTTTCAGGTTTTCTAATAAACTTTTCCCTTTGGGGTTTTCTAATAACTCTGTAGCCACTGCTGACCACGGCTTCCACTGCTAGATCTACCTTTTCAGCTCTCTGCTGGCCTTCCCTCTGAAATCACAGATCTCCCACCTCACTTCATCACTACCTCCCAACTTAGTTCTCATGTGTCCCTAGATACCCCAGGGAGACAGGAAGGATGAGGAGCGATGGTCCAGATCCAGCTGATGGAGCCGATAATGCTGCATGAATGCAGGTGCCCATGGTGCTACCCCTGGACTCCCCCTGGGTTCCTCTCCCTCCGTTGTTTGGCTCCTCTCCCAGCATCCTTTACTTTTCTGTTATATTCCTCTTATTCTCTTTTTTGTAGCCAGTTGACCATCTGCTAGCTGGATGCCTGGTGCCTACGGCGGTATAGCTAGAAAGCTCTTCCCAACTGGATAGGCCCCATAGCCAATTTAGCCATGAGATAGAGAGCCTGGTAACTGTCTCTTCCATACCAGTCAGTCAGTCCCCACATTGTCCCCAAGCCACATCTGCACAACAAATGTGTATGTTAGGTAATGTTACATACAATGCATATACATATGCATTTACTTAACCCATTATAACCCATGTCACATAAGTATGAACATTGGCTGTTCTTGTTGATGGAACCCAGAACATTGTGCCTGCTAGGAAAATGTTTTACCGCTGAGCCATGTCCTCAGTTCTTAGACTTATGAAACAAATCCTTACTCTGCATTCTAGACTGGCTCAACTGGGCATGCGAGGGTGACAAGGTATGTACCATCATGCCAGGCAGACTGGTTATTTAATTTTTTTATTGTATGCATGATTTGGGGGACATATGTGCCGCTGCGTTCCAGTGGTGGTCGCGGTGGTCAAAGAACAACTTTGTGGACTTGATTCTCTCCTTTCATCTTCATGTGAGTTCTAGGGCTAGAAGTGAGGTGGCCAGGTGTGTGTGGCAAACACTTTTCCCCGCTGAGTCATCTCCCACACTGTCTGGTGACTGCTTGTATGTCATCATTCTTCCTGAATATTTGACCTTGGGTATCCTGGGACCTGCCTTCTCTCCAAATTTCTGGAGCCTGGTTTAATGCCTGGCCTAGAATAGTTGCTCGGTCAACACCAAAGCGTCTCTGTGGTCGGGAGGCGATTTCGGATAAAGGTTTTGCATGCCCATACCTTGCTTGGTGTCATTTGAAGTTTACTTGAAGGCTTTGTTGTTTCTTTTTCCCTCCCTCCCTCCCTCCGTCCCTCCCTCCCTCCTTCCCTCCCTCCCCCTTTCTCCCTTTCTCCCTTCCTCCCTCCCTCCTCCCTCCCTCACTTCTTGCTTCCCTGCCTTCCCTACTTCCTCCCTCCTTCACAGCACTCTGCTGTGCTTCACACCTTTTAGGTAACTGACCTACTATAGAGCTATACCCCAACCGTTGTGATCAATTTCTTTAAGAAAATTCCTTCCCCGAGAGAGACATGTGGCCTCTGAGAGTTGTGCTAATTGGGCTGGTGGGTTGCAGTGTGGTTGAACTATATGCAGAGTGGTAAGGGTGTATACGTGCAAACCTCAGGCCTCCTTATGGCTGGGCCATCATCATCTCCTAGTTTCTGGGCACTGGCGGGGACTGGAGGGAACCTGGAGCACTGTGAGTTGAACTTTGAAGTACACCCCAACTTTTTCAGCTACACTCAGTTCCTCTGCATTGATGACCCGTCCCATACTATCTTAAGTGTTTTCCAAGTATTGATTGGAACCTCAAGACAGCTATAAACTTAGGAGATACTTTGGTGAGCATTTGTGATGGATGAGGACCAGGAGGCATGGGGCTGCTAAAGCCTTTCCCTCAGGCTTCCAGGCGTCACGGGTGGGGCTCAGACTCCTAGTGGAGTCAGACGCTGATGTGTTCTTTTTCATAACGAGTCTTAGAGTTGAGTGCGGTGGCGTATGCTTGTGATCCCAGGCTTGGGATGCTGCAGCGGGATGGTCCTGAGTGTGAGGCCAGCCTGGACTAAATAGTTAGAACTCGTCATAACACAACCAAGCATGAGTAAGCTTGAGAGCCACGGGAGGCTTCATCTACCTCCATCCTGACTCTTGACTCCACCAGACACATTGATTTTCATCCTGGAGGTTCGTCAGTCAGGTACTATGTATACCTGGAGAAATGATTATGAGGTCACTTGGGTCTAGGAAACATGATGGGCTGACAGGTAGCAGAACGGCTCTGGCCTAGCATTGCGTGCCTTCTCTATGCACTCATCTGGATAGCAACGCAGGGGCATGGGAGCTGCCTCCGTCCTCAGCCTCACCCTACAGCCGTTAAGTCGGAATTTGCCAATCAAATCATGACACTTGCAAAAGGAACCAGGGACCTATGCCGGCGGTTCCCCCTCCTTGATTAAAATGAAACCCATGACATCTTGAAATGTCAGCTTGTCAGTCACTTGGGAAAGCTTGCAGCATGGAAAGGCAATCACCCAGACGGCTTTATAAAAGCATGAGAATTTGCCTGGCTGAACCTTTTAAAATTAATACTATGAACTAACTGAATAACGACCCACGCCTTGGAGAGCTGGGCTTGGGTATCTCTGGCTTGCTAGGGGACCTTGGCAGCTGTTGGGGGCCTTGGAGACCCGTAGAGTATGCTGATCAGAGAGGATAGGTTCTGTCTAAGGATGGCTTGGGTTCCTGTAGCATCCCTAGAAGGGTTTCTACTGCCAAGGGTGTGTTCAAATTAAGATCACCTCGTGTTTTTGCTCACCCTATGTAGTGAACAAGGCTCTCAGGGAGTGTGTGTGTGTGTGTGTGCATGTTGCTTAGGGTCACACTGTTCAAATATACCTCCCTGATTTTCTGTGATCTCATTTTCCCTTAAAATATCACTGGAAAGTGTTTTTGAGTTGAATGTTTTATTTTCCATTTAAACGTGGTGAAACCCAGACACGGGGGCTCTGTGTTGGCACCAGGCTGGTGGACCTGGACCTCGGATGCCTTCTGTGGTTCATGGCCTTTAGGGAACTGGGAGCAGCCTGCAGCCACAGTGACATCACAAGCCTGCCCAGGGACTCCGGCCTCTGTACAGCTGCTGGATACAGGCACTGTCTTCGCTGGGTGTCTCTTAGGACACAAATGTAGTTTGAAATTAGAAAATGCCATGGTCTTTTAAACTTTGGCTGTTTTTGATTTTTATATTTATGATTTTATCCTTTGCACAGAATGTCGGACTCTCTCTTTACACCCAAGTCCAAGGCTGTTCAAGGGAGTTCTAATGAGGGGAGCAAAGTCAGGCCACAGTTTGTGTGACTGTGGATGGAGTCAGGCAGGGAAAACCCAAGGGACACTTGGGCCACAGGAAGCAGCAAATCCGACATGACAGGAGAGAGGGCTCTGCCATTATGGAGGATGTCTACATGCTGCTGGCCGTGGGACGTGGTGGTGCGCTACCCGTGCTCCCTCTGACGGACAGTCACGTGCTGGGTTACATGAAAGCCTGTCAGGAAGTGTGGAAGGAAGAAATAAGCGAAGGAGAGGGCAGAAGAAAGGAGGAGTGAGTTGGTAGTAGCACTGAGGAGGACTGTTTATAAAGGCCCGAGGCATAGGAAACACTCAGTAAATGACATTATTATTATGGAAATGCTCCATACCTGAGGTTGACAAGAGATGACATGGGAACACCAGAGAAGATTCGTCTTGAGAGTGAGCAGAAGTCACCACAGTGAGGTGATTTAATTTGACGTTAGAAGAGGGCTTCCCATCAGGCGATGAGATGACATTAGGTGATGTGTGTGGGTGTGGTGAATCTGAGATCATGGCAGTCACCTTCTCTGTGGGCAGAAGGCAACCCAAAGCTTAGGAAAGAGACTAGGAGCAGGAATTCAGGGCATCCTGAGGAAAGGGAGAAAGCAAAAGTCCCAACCTGTGATAGAGGGGATGGGGCTTCAGAGTTGGGAGTCCCAAGAGAGCCCCTACCTCATCATCCCCTGCTTGGCCCTCAGTGACTTTTAGAGTTGGCAGAGGAGTCAAGACCTTGGTTTTCCATCTTAGACCTATCTGTTGTGTGTTTGTGTGGGTGGCAGGCCTCTTTCTTATTCTTCCTGTCAGGGTCTCGGCCACTGTCCGTCTCGGGTGCATGTCCTTTGCTGTGTGACAGACACAGGGAAGTATGTGTGTTGTAGGTTCTGAACTGAAACACAGGTATCACCAGGGCCTTCTGTCATGGCACAGGAATTTGGAAAATGCCACAGAGCAGGTTGGTTCTACCCTGTGGGGTGTCCGCTAGGTTAGAACTCTCAGTCGTTCAAGCCAACGCAGACTGATTTCATGAGTGTCACTGCTGTCTCTGTGTCTATAATCCTAACTGCCTCTGAGATGTCAGATGGTATCTGCCACTAGGTCAGCTGACTTCTTGTCTCTCTAGGCCATGCTACAGGCCCAACAGTAGGGAGCCCTTGCCATAACAAACCAAACCCAAACCTGAACTCCAACAGGCAGTTTCCTGACCCTGCTTTCTGCTCTCTTTCTGATTTCCAACAATCTTGAAACTTCTATTTTATACTTTATTTTTTTTTAAAAAAAGGGTACATTTACTATTTTATTTCCAGTCTAGAACAACACGATTTTTATTTATTTATTTTTATTTTTTATTTTTTTTGGTTTTTTGAGACAGGGTTTCTCTGCAGCTTTAGAGCCTGTCCTGGAGCTAGCTCTTGTAGGCCAGGCTGGTCTCGAACTCACAGAGATCCGCCTGCCTCTGCCTCCCGAGTGCTGGGATTAAAGGCGTGTGCCACCACCGCCCGGCTCGATTTTTATTTTTTAATGTTGTAATAGGATTTGTTTTTCTTCACAAAGCAATGCCCATTCACTTCAGACAGAGAAATGAGAAGACAAGTCAGATGTCAGTTCAACACCCAGAGACAAACATGGGGACCTTTTGTTTTCTCTTTCAGCATTTTAATAATCTGTGTATTTCTGAAGTATTTGTAGTAATAGAAACAGATAGCACTTACTGATTACTTACTGTGGGCCAGGAGGTATGCAAAAATGTTGATTATATTTAATTACTACAATAGGGAAACAAGCGTGATCTTATCTCACATCTTCAAATAGAAAATAACAATTATGGGGCCTGGCCTGTAGCTTAGAGTAGGTAGAGTTCTTGCCTCGTCTGCATGAGGCCCTAGGTTTAACCCCTAGCACTGCCAGGAAAAAAGAAGAAAAGAATGAGGAGTTAAGGTTAGGAAGAGCTTACGGAGGCAGGGATGGCTAACATCCACGCCCCTGTGCTTTGGTTGAGATAATGGTGCCTAGAAGATACCTATAGTGACTCCGGCTAGCTGGTGGTCAAGTTAAGATTTTGTCCTTAGCTCTCTGCCCCCGTGTTCCAAGACTAAGGACACGGAGCGTCCCCTTTGTCTTCACTGCTGTTGGTTCCTTGTGCACCTGCCTGCCCTCCACTTAGACCCTGAAATGACACTTTAGGATAGAGCTGTGTCACTGACTGGCTGCCTCCATCGCCCTCCTAACACCCCACAATCTCATTGGTTCCAAGCATGTATTATTATATCTTTCTAAAAGGGTACACGTTTCCCTCTGCCATTGTGGAATTGGAGTTGTCTGAGATTTTTTCTAGAAACCTAGAATGATTGTAATCTGCTGACACTACCTTTGTACATGCTTTTTTTTTTATTTTTCAAGACAGGATTTCTCTGTAGCTTTGGTGGCTGTCCTGGAACTAGCTCTTATAGACCAGGCTGGCCTCGAACTCACAGAGATCCGCCTGCCTCTGCCTCCCGAGTGCTGGGATTAAAGGCGTGCGCCACCGCCGCCCGGCTTACTTCTGTACATTCTTGTCTTCCTTTTCAGCACCCTTGAATGGGACACTCCTCCTGGCCCAAGCACATGAAAGAACATTGTTCATTGTTATACCTCAGATACACGCACACTCACACGTACACCACAGTACTAATGAATGTCTGTTTTAGGTAGGTGAGGTTGACCACATACAGTAAACCCTGGTCCAAAATGGAATGCTTTGTTCCCATGCCATTGTGGAAAGCAAATTGCCATCCTCTCTGCATGAGAACTTGGAAAGATGTCTTAGTTATGGTTTCTGTTGCTGTGAAGAGACACCATGACTACAGCGACTCTTATAAAGGAATAACATTTAATTGGGGTGGCTACAGTTCAGAGGTTTAGTTCATTATCGTCATGGTGGAATATGGTGACATGCAGGCAGACACGGTGCTGGAGAAGGAGCAGGGAGTTCTACATCGTGATCCACAGGCAACAGGAAGTGAACTGTCTACCACACTGAACATAGCTTGAGCAAATAGAGACTTCAAAGCCCACCTTCACAGAAGACACACTGCCACGCACCGCCCCACCCCCCACTCTATGCACTAGAACCCAGTCCACGAGCTTTGAGCTAGGGGCTGGAGGTTGAAAGAAACTCATGCAGAGACAGACCGACACACAGACCTTCCAACCCTGGTACCAAAAGCCTCCCTTTAATAGCACCATGGAGGCTTAAATACACTGCAGTCAATGGCCAACAGGTGAAAATCCCATCCTCTGATCCTCTAAGCTAGGCACAGCTTTTAGTAACTTCAATTAGAAGGCTCTAGACAGGGTCTAAGAGCAGCTGAAGACCAGGACTCATTAGTCCCAACAACACACTTCCTCCAACAAGGCCACACCTATTCCAACAAAGCCATATGTCCTATTAGTGCCATTCCCTTGGGGGGGGGTGCATTTTCTTTTAAACTACCACCAAAGGCATCCTGCTCTTTTAGCCAAGCCAGCCTGATAGAGGCACCTGGAACTAGTTTCATGGGTGGACTTGTAGGCATTAAAGGTAGGGAAGATTGTCTTCGCCCCTTCATATACTACGACCTTAGTTTTCTATCAGTCTTCCGCATACAGCCTGCTAGCGTGTAGGTGTGAATTCTTTCCCACTGACCAGGGTCTTGTCTTTGAAGCTCTGGGCATGTCGTACCTGGGTTGACTGAAGAGTTTGACTAGGAAATTATCTTCCCTAAGGGGGACCCCCAGAAACACACTCACAACATATATACACACACGCACCACACACACACACACACACACACACACACACACACAACAATGCTTGTTCTTGTAAGATGAAGGGCAGTCATCCCTTGGATTCAACATGCCTGTGCATCTGGCTACCAGTTCCTCAGTGATCTAGCTATCTGATGAGTAAGGACTTGGGTACCGGCTCCTATTTATTGATGACCTCTCCTGAGGTGGTAGTGGTCCCTAGAGGAGTGCATATGTGTGCTTTCCAAGTAGACTTTCCAGAGTTTGTTGGAATAAATAGGAGGTAAATGGTTGCCTGGGAAGGTCAGTTCATTGTTGATCTTGGGCTGTGTTTATGTAAACTAACCCTTTATTTGGGATGCCCTAACTTTTCTTCCTTGTGAAAAAATCCTACACTTTCCTACCCATCTCTGTATCGCTGCTTCTCTCCTGAAGGCTGCTCTATTTGGGTGTGCTGGACTGGGCAGGTCGTGGGAAAGATCTCTAAGCAGCTGGCTTGTCTGAAAGCCAGGCCTAGCCAGTGTAGGGAGGGCAGACAAGAGAGGAGGCCTTTCTACCTTCCCTCGGTAGGAAAATAAAAGAGATAAATGAACCCTAATCCTGACCCAGGGGCGAATCCCAATAAAGATCCAGGTTAACTCTTCCTGTTGATCCAACCCTCGAATTCATTGTGAGAATTAGAGAGTTCTGAACACTAATTTGCCAGATCAGATCGTATAATTATCTTTTATAGACCCGAGTGTGATGTATGCTGGGTGTTTGTGCTCCAGGGGCTGAGTACCTGTTTATGTTTGGACTTTGGAAGTCCCTCCTGCCAGGCTTGAGCATCCCACATACAGGTGGGGGTGGGAGCTACTGTGGTCTTTGTCTGTGATCAGACAGACCCAGCAGTGTTCAAAGCCCCCCTCCCCAGGGGGGAGACTTTCCCATGATAAAACGAGAGGGGTTTAAGTGGAACTACAGGGGAAAAGGTGAACCCCATGCAAGGTCATGGTAGGGGTCAGGTATCTGGCTGGAGTGGGCATTTCCAGAAAGATTCCTCTATGAAGCAACAATGGGACCTTCAACAAGGGTTCTCAGCAAAGCCCACCCAGTTTGGAGACTGCAATGAACACATCATTTCCGGATCACATTGTGATGGTCATGCTCTTATGATTTCATCGTTCCCTTCCACCATAAAAACATTAAAATTAAACTTTTATGGCTGCAATGGTATAAGGATGATTAGTACCCAGGCCGGATCCGTTACCTAAACATTACTGTGACTGTCATTACTATGGCCATCACTGGCTCTGGTTTTGAAAGACATGAGAACATCTCTGTGGGCCCGTAAAAGTAATTGTAGCACGGTGGATGTGGTGGCCTTGGGGGCGGTTCTGGAGATGGAACCCAGTACTGTAGCCTCCAGAGAGCTTCTTGGCCTATTTTGTAGAAGTCACTCCCATGGAATATTTATTTATTGTAATAAAAAGTCACACTCATGGGATATATGGTTCAAGCAAATGAAGGGATCATGAAGGAACTGATTTGTGTTCAACGGCGTGGTGAGATCTGGTCAGGTGTGTGCTGCTCGTTGGCCTGCTTCTGAAGGTGTTCCATTCAGCCCCTGCCCATTGTCCTCCATGGTAGAGGGCGGAAAGGGTCATACTGGCACAGCGGGAAATGTGGGCAAAGCTCAGCCAAACTCCTAGGACACATTCCAGCCAGTGTGCCAGCAACAGACTTAGTATCCCTGGGTAGCTGGGCTCGCTCTCTGGGAGGTTCAGGTGGCCACGCCACTTCAGAGGACTGAGTGAAACAAATGCCCAGTGGAATGCAGAGATCTCTTGAGATGCACGCTGCCTAGACACGGTCTCTCGGGCTGTGAGCCCAAACTTCCTGCTTGCCTCGCACTCCACGGTCCCCAGAAGGGGAGCTGCGGCTGAGAGAGGTTGTGGGTGGCTTGCCTGAGTTCCTGGGGGTGTGGGAGGATGGAAGAGGGGTGTCTCTGAGCTCAAGCTACTTACTCATTGTGTATTAAGGATTCCCAGCCTTGGGTTTCCCTGGGAACACATTAAAAATGCAGATTCTAGGCTGTGATGTTGTCCAGTGGGTAAAGGATTTGTCACACAAACATGAGGACTTGAATTTAAATCCCTAGAACCCATATAAAAGCCAGGTGCAGCAGTGGAGGCCTCTGCATTCCCAGAACTCTAGTGAGTGGAGAATTCTCGAAAGCTTGTGTCTCTGCTAGCCTGGTGTCCATAGGGGTAAGCAGTGAGGGACTCTGTCTCAAACAAGGTGGAAGGTGAGGAGCCATGCTTGAAGTTGTACTCCAACCTCTGTAAGCATGCCTTGGCATGCACATCGTGGCACATGCGCACCAGCACCCACAAGCACATACATCACACACATAACACAAACACACACACACACACACACACACACAAAGATAAACATGTAAATGTAGATTTCTCAGGTTTCCATCTCTGCACCACTTTGAGCCACAGATCCTCAGAATTACTTAGGGCATCTGAGGAGGTTTCTTCCACGTGCCCAGGTCTCACCGGAAACCAGTCAGGACCACTGACATAGGATTAGGTCTTAGCATGATTTTACAGAAACCTAGGAAGAGGGGGATAGTTCCAAAATCCCTCATTCCCTTCTTCATGACACTCCCTAACTCTCCAAGTTCAAGAAGGCCCCAGCCCAGGCTTCTGACCCACTGCCCTCTCTATTAAATTAGATGAAGTGAGACTTCATGGGGTGGTGTGAGGACTTAAGATGGCCTCATTTTAAAATCAACTCAAAGCCAGGCGATCGTGGTGCACTCCTTTAATCCCAGCACTCGGGAGGCAGAGGCAGGCAAATCTCTTGAGTTCGAGGCCAGCCTGGTCTATAAGATCTGGTTCCAGGACAGGCACCAAAGCTACACAGAGAAACTGTCTCAAAAAGCAAAAACACAACAAAAACAAACAAACAAACAAACAAAAAAAACAACCAAACCAAATAAATTCAGCTCCTTCCCAGAAGGAGGGGCAAAGCTAAAAGTGTCTCCATTCATCCGGGGTCTATCTTAAATGAGTTTATAGGGTGTGTTCCAGCCAGTAACAAACTGAGGATAGATGGATGTGCGGCCACTTTGAAGAAGACTGGAATGGGAATCTGTTGGAGATGCAGGGATGGAGATGGAAGGCAGCCTGTCGTTTTGTCTGCCCTCTGGGACTGAGTTTTCTACTTCTCTCAGTTGGCCAGTGAGGTTCCAGGTATAACACAGTTCTTCTGGGTGCAAGTGGTCAATTTGGTTTGCCCACAGTCAGGAACCAATGCAGGAGGCTGGGATGACAGCTCAGGCGTAAGCCTGAGGATCTAAGTTCAATCTCCAGCACCACCGCCCATGTACAAAGCATTTATAAACCCAGTGCCAGGGAAGGTAGAGTCACTGTCCAGCAAGCTTGCTCTAGATACCAGGTCCCAAGACCCAGATCCCAGTGAGAGACCCTGTCTCAAAAAATAAGGTATATAAAACTCCTGATGAATGACAACCTGAGCTTGATCTCTGACCTCTGCCCCCATGTCCATACATACATATACACGTGCATCCCCAGAAACTCAAAAACGCAGAGACTATTTGCATTTGAGGCCTGAGACTGATCCTTGTACAAGTTCATGGGCATGGTAGTGGGATGCAGGCCCTGTAAACATGTCACTGGAGAGGCCCTATGGTGCACGAGGCCCCCTTTCCCCATCTGACCTAATGGCTGGTGGGGTTGCCTACAGAGGACCAGCCCCGCCCTGACTTCAGGAACTCAGGGACCCTGGAGTACTGGTATGTGAATGTGCACTCAGCCACCCAAACAATCCTTTCTCTTGTGTGTGAAGGTTACCCGGTTTCCGTTTCAAGTCTCATTGTGTTCTTTTCCCCTCTTGTCTGTCTTCTCTGTGTTTTCATTTGCCAACCTAAGGGTCTCGAGTGAGTTCTTCGAGCCTAATGATGGGGAGGCTTAGAATGGGGCTATTATCTTTAAACACCGTTTGAAATACTACTCTTCCTGGCGTCTGAATGAGATTGAACAGAGGCCGGATTTAAAGATTAAGTATCTGTTTTAACAGCAGCAACAACAGCAACTCGGCTGATACCTGCCCATTTGTTCAGGAATTACCTGCGCTAACTCACACCCCAGAAACCCACAAGGTGTAGAAGGCATAGCAGTTAGAGGTTATGGACTGGCGTTTACTGGAGTGTGGTGGAGGCCAGGTGTGGAGCCTGACTGGTACGGACGTACTGCCCCGTTGAATGAGTTCAGACGTACAGTGAGTTCAACATGCGGAAATAATGGAAGAGGAGGCTGTGGAAAAAGGAACAAGCGAGACGGAGAAACCAGCCCCTTTGGTGAAATGCTTGCCTTGGAAACCATGGGAACCTGAGTTCAATTCCCCAAATCTGCATAAAGAAAAATAAAAGCTGGGAGTTGAGAGTAGCGGGGAGGGTGACGGCATACAGCGTGAGTGTGCACACACATAGAAACACATAAATGTGCACCTGCATATGGCGTGAATATGCACACGTGTGAATGAATACACATGGGTACACACATGAATACACACATGAGAGGTCCCACTCCAAACAGAACAGCTCAGCATTCCAACCATCCATTATTTTGCTACCAATGTCTATTGTTAATAACTTGAAAAAAATATCAGTATCCATTGTAATATCTGTTTATGTTGAGTTGATTCTAGGTTTAGTTTACTATTTTTTAAGAGACGTATTTCTTTGAAAGTAGCGTTGAGTTTGTCATGACCCCGGTTGAGTGGATTTCTTCTGAGATGTGGTTTCGCTGCATATTGAAGAATGCTTAGCAACTGTCAGCCAGATGAGGTGGCTCATGTTTATAATGTCAGCGCTTTGGAAGCTGAGGCAACGGTACATGAGTTCCGAGGCCAGTCTGGGCTACATAGTGAAAACCTGTCTCTTGAATGAATAGAAACTGCAACCCTTAATCCTCTATGGCCCTCAAAGGCCTGACATTCAGGGTCTACCCCCAGCAGTGATGAGTCTGAGGATGGTGTGTCCAGTGTTGCCCTACTTACAGATTTAACCCTCCCCTTCTCGTTTTAGGTAAGACCGGAGATTTCTGCAGGCGGTGGAGCAAGGACAAGAGAAAGGTGAGCTGTGAGTGGCTGTCTCCGTGCAGCTGTGTCCTGTCTGTCCATTTGCTTTGAAGGTGGAGTCGTGTTCCCTTGTATGCCCCAGGATGTAGACACGTCCCCAACGCTCTGGGTGCCTAGCTGGAGTCCAGGCAGCAGGCAGGGGTCTTGCCGTTTGCTGTGGGAGTGGGATTAGACAGTTGTAAATATGGCGTGCAGTTAATCCAGGCGAGGCTGTGCTCCGGGCTCTCCTGGTTGTCACTCAGGTTAATGTAATTGCTCACACCTCCTGGAGCTCTAGCAGATAGGTTATAGTATGCCCAAAGGCCAGACAAGGAAATTGAGGTATAGTCAATATAGCCTGAGATGGTGTGGATAATTTGGGAGAAAGTCAAGACTCAAAGTCAGGTCTGTCCATATCATTTGCTGTTCTATACTGCCCTTTTGCAGTATAGAACTGCCCTTTTCCCCTCCCCCAACAAGTTCTTGCTGCCTGTCAGAGTTCAGAGCAGGGAGAGTCTTGCAGTAAGCTGTGAGAATCACCAGGCAGGTGATCCCAAGCCCGCACACCCAGGAGACAGGTGGCAGGTGGACCACACCTGTTGTCTTTCAGGAGCACAGAGACTACCCACAGGATTAAACGGGATCTCAGAGCTTTCTGGAAATCTGCCGACCCAAGTCTGGTCCTAATAATGCTGGATGTAGAACACATGGCCTCTCTCTTTATCCAAGAGCTGGCTTTACCCGTAACTGTCTAGGTTCCTCCATCCAACGTGGTTACAGCAATTCTGGCCATAAATCTCAGTGGTAGGTCCTGAGTGGGAAGCTCAGAATACGGACAGCTTTGACAAGAGACACTAGATCACGCCAGTGTCTCCTGCAGAGCCTGGGGAATGAAGTGCTGGGGGTGGGAACAGAGCTGACACCCGACGGCTCAGGAGAGGATAGAATGCTGCTCTGCCTGGTTCCTGGGACAGAGGCCACATTTGACAAGTGGCAGCACTTTTTCTTGCTATAATCTTGGCAGTTACGGATTCGATTGCAAATGAATTCCCTTAACGTGGTGATGCTAAGTCTTGCTCCTAGGGAGACCAGGGATTAAAGGAAGCAGGACCAAGGTCTTCCGGTGTACAGATTCCTGGCAGTCCTGGCAGGGAGTTCATCTCCCAGCCTTCTCATCCCTTCTCCCAGTCACCCCTCTGGCTTTGGGTTTGGGGGAACCAACTGGAGTACCCACAGTTTACTCTAATCTGGGGACTCCCGTCTCTCCTCCTAAAGTAATCAATCCTGATTGCATCTTCCCTGAGCCTCTTTGTTAATTCCAAAATTCCATGGGTTACTTGATGCCTTTAAGAAACCATTTCTGACTTGCCACTTATTGTCCCTACACCATGTCTCCTTGGACACATGATCCCGTGACCCATTATTTCCTAGTTCCCTGCTTTGTGTCTTACCTATAAGACAAGATTTTTCCTGCTCTCTGCATCCCCGCATCCTTCCCTCCTGCACCATCGGTGACCATCACCTTTGTGTGTGTCCATAAGCACACATGTCCCAGGGGGCTGGCTGCCCTGTACCACCCATGACCATCACCTTCATGTGTGCCCATACACATACATGCCCCATGAGGCAGGCTTCTCCTGCACCATCCATGACCATCACCTTCATGTGTGCCTATACGCATACATGTCCCATGAGGCTGGAAGCTCCTCCTCCTGCACCACCCGTGACCATCACCTTCATGTGTGCCCATAAGCACACATCCCAAGAGGCTGGCTGCTCCTTCACCTGGTCCTTCAGATTGTCACCTGCAGTGCTGCTTCTGACTCCCCTCAGGGCCGTAGGCAATAGGTGTGGAAGGAAAGGCATCTTGTCCCTGGGTCTAGGTATCCTGTTTCCCAGCTTTTCCTATGGGGATCCAGGGAGCTCAGAGAGAATGCCTGGATGACAGTGGTCTCCCTGATGAGAGCATGACTTTGTTCCAAGTGACTGTTGTTGAAAGTTTTTTTTTTTAAGCTGTTGTCTTGTCTTGGTAAGTGGAGGGCTGTGTGCCTGTTTGGGTCAGGGGTGGTTAATAAGTGACTTGAGGGGATTTCCAGGCAAACGGTGGGTCCTGCCTTCCTGCAAACACTCCTACCCTTTATCAGCCCTCAGGCTTCCTCCTCAACCCAAAGGCCAGAGTATTCCATAGGTGCTAGTGATGACGTCAACTCGAAGGCCAGAGTATTCCATAGGTGCTAGTGATGACGTCAACCCAAAGGCCAGAGTATTCCATAGGTGGTAGTGATGACATCGATGAGCTGGAAAGCCATGGCCACATCTCGGGAGCTCCCACAACTGCTGACTTCAGAGTCACCTCTGGCATTGGGGTCTGGACTTAATGTCACTCCCAACACACACACACACACACACACACACACACACACACACCCTTGCAGGTCTGTCGGCAAAGGAAATGGGAACATGACTAAGAGGAGAGTGACCGGGGCTGGAGAGATGGTTCAGTGGTTAAGAGCACTGCCTGCTCTTCCAAAGGTCCTGAGTTCAATTCCCAGCAACCACATGGTGACTCACAACCATCCGTAATGAGGTCTGGTGCCCTCTTCTGGCCTGCAGGCATACACACAGATAGAATACTGTATACATAATAAATAATAATTTTTTAAAAAAAAAAATGAGGAGAGTGACCAAATGCCTTTGTTCGCTTGTTCTGAATGTGTTTGGACATGGATAGGTGCTAGGTACATCTGAGGGACACCTGACAGTGACACCATCAGGCCCCAGAGCAGGTAATAATGCTGAGGGTGTTCCTGTGAAGGCTTCTCAAATCTCGGAGGGCTGCCCTTGTCTTGCAGCCCCATGTCTTCCTCTTCCCTCCGAGAGCGGGCAACTTGACAGCTGTGGAGAGGTATGGGGTCGCCATCATGCTACAACAACCATCAAGGCGAGGAAGGCTCAGGGTGCCACTGCCCCCCCTCCAAGTTAACATTGGATACAGAGGGGCTTTCTGAAAGTGTACACTTGCGCATCTGGCCTTGGTGGTGCTTAGCAACTGTGTGATGGAAGTTGACCCCGTGAGGCAATGAAGTCTGGTGTCCATTTTTTTTTGGGGGGGGGGCGGGGGACTGTGTCTCTGTAATGGAAGAACTAGATGCGTATCCTGGTGAAGCCTTAGAAATGGTTGCTCTTTTGAAAATACCTGGAGAAGAAGAGAGGAATCATGGCCTGTGTGTTCCTGCCAGGGCCAGGGCCAGGTGTGTTTCTGGGCAATTCCTGAGGCTACCTCACAGCCCAGTGCCTTGCCCTGTTGTTTTAGTAATCTTTCGGGGTTAGAGTGCCGGCTCTGCCTACTTCCTTTCAGAGAGCTGTGGCATCACTGCCTCCTAGCCCCCAAGGCTCCTGTGGAGTGTCAGCAGGAGGACACTTGTTGTAACTGGTGAAAAATCTGACACCCTGGGAGGACATGCCCTTTCCTCCGCATCCGTCACACGTGTTGCAGGGGCGGGAGAGCGGGAGCTGCCACTCAGATGACAACTTCCACCAGGCAGGGGGTTGAGCTGGAGCAGGCATCCTTAGTGCAGGGGTGAGCTCAGCCAGGGGCTAGTGTCATCCCCGGGATTTGTAGATGGAACTTCCCCATGGGATCCAACTGTGAGTCACTGTGGTTGGTGTCCCTGCATCGACCTTCTCTAGGGCCTCCCACTCTCCCCTGGGACATCATGGTCACAGGTCAGGGCTAGTGACTCACTGGGTACCTGAGCCAGCTCCAGGGGTGGAGTCTTAGTGTCTCACCTCCTGGCATGCGGACCCTCGGTGTGATGGCCCCAGTTAGGCTGGCTGCTGTCTCAGAAGCTGTGTGCAAGATGTGTGGACCAGCGGAAGGCCCTGTCACTCTGGGGAGGTCAAGCAGAAGCCACAGCAGTGGCAGAAGCTTTTCAAAAGGCTATGCGGGAAGTCTGTGAGGCAGACAGCTGTAGCCAGTGGGGTGAGTTTGGCAGGGACACCTGAGAGATGAGGAAGTAACACGGAGCCTTGGAGTACGGCACTGGGCGCTGAGAAGGTAACAAGCAGAGTTTACGCAAAATGTCCAAGCAAGGCTGTGCTGGCAAGACAGTGTGGTGGCCCAGTGCACAAACCGGCTATCACCTCCTGGGGTTGAGTTTCAGCTCCGAGTGAAGGAATCATTTAATTTGTTCTCACTGTTAGTCCACAGCTGTCTCACCTGAGGGTGACCCATCTGTCCCACAAACCAGACAGTGCAAGGCGAAGGTGGTTGTAGGGTCAGAGAAAAAGTGGATCCCGGAACATGGAGGATATGTGGTGGCATTTTAAAAATGCCCGTCTTGTATTTTTATGTACTCCTTAGTGTCTGGTATTGGAGCAAAAAAGGGAGAAAGACCATGAAGTTAGGTGACTAGGGTGCATGGAGGATCTGGTAAGATTTGGAGGAAGGGCGAAATCATGGTTAAAATATATTGCAGGAAAAAATTAAACAACAACAACAAAAAAATCCATAGGAACATGTGGAAAGGATTGTCCAGGAAAGCATGTATTTTCCTCTCCTCGGGAAGCCTTTATTTGAAGTTTCTCTCAAGAAGTTTACATCAGAGTGACCTCGTGAAGCCAATGACCTGACACTTTGATTTCAGTGGTCACCTGAAACACAGTAGGAAAGCTGCTCGGGTGTGGGACTCAGTTTACTTAATGCCCGTCTGCCTCTTTCAAGAGTGATGAAACTGACCTACGTACCGCGTGGTTGGCTTGGGTCCTTCGGCTCCTAAGTTCTGGACCTTTACATTCTTTGTCTCCTGTATGTGTTCTGTGCGCGTGGGGGTACACATGTTCAAATACGGATATAGAGGTCACAGATGGACCTTGGGGGTTGGGCCTCAGGTGCCTTCCACTTTTGGGTTTTGTTTTTGGACATTTTTATATCTTTTGGGGGACGTCATATGCATGGAAGTCAGAGGACAGCTTGCGGGGGTTGGTTCTCTCATACCTCGTGGGTCCTGGGGGCTGAGCTCACGTCATTAGGATTGGTCACAAGCCCCTTTATCAACCCAATGAGCCATCTCACCGCTGCCCCTTTTCCATTTTTATTTATCTTCCACTTTTCTGCTTGAAAGTCAGCCTTCCGTTCAGACCAGCTGACCTGTGAGCTCCAGGTACTCTGCTCCCCGCCTCTCATCTCACAGTCTCTGGGATTGCAGGCTCCCACGCCATGCCTGGCGTTTTACCGTTATGCTGGGCATCCAAACTCAGGCCTTCCCATTTGAAAAGCAAGCATGTGATCGACTGAGCCATACCTCAAGCCCCCATTTCTTTCACAATTTCAAGCAGAGAGGGTACAGGGGGGTTGAGAGTACTATTTAGAATAAAGGTCAAATATGAGACCAGCCTCCTCAGGCCTCAAGCCTGGCACCCCCACTTAGGCAGGCCCTGTGTTTCTGAGAAAGCCCCCGAGACTCCTTGGGACAGTGAGTCAGTGTCCCAGATGAGGGAGCAAAGTGGGGAGGGACGTGCAAGGAGCTGGTCCCTAATGGAGACCCCAAGGCTCAGCCCCGTGGGACGCAGCTGACCTAAAAGGAGATGGGTCTAAGGTACAGCCGTGCCTGTGAGCCGGCTCGAGTGAACGCTTGTGTGAAAGGGTCGGCTCGGGGTGACTCAGTCAGCTAGCAGACTATAAAAAAGGGAAATGACTCACTTCCAACCCTGAACAAGAACTCCTAAGGCCAGGCCGCCAGCACCTGTCTGGGACGTGGTTAGTTATTAACGCTGCCAGTAAGAGTGTCCTGGGAACAGAGCACAGGGGCTGGAGGCAGCTTGCCTCTCTACAGCGTGTAGACAGTTGCCCTCATGGTCTTGGGGCTCCTCTCTACCTTGTCCCCAAATGTTGCCACGACCTCAGATGTGTAGCATCTCTCAAGTTACAGATGCCCCAAGCGATGGGGAAGGACGGGTGATTGGGCTGGGCATGGGAGCCACAGGCCGTTGTTTGAGGCCCACAGTGAGATCAGGTGCCAGGATCCATCAGCTTTTCCAGTGTCAGCTGTGTGCGGGCTGGCTCGGCCTCCTTCTGCCATGCAGGTGCCAAACTGCAGAATTCTGCCTCCAGGACTGTCTAGTCATGTGAAGGGTTTGGGGTGATAAAGCCCCACCCACAAGTATCTAACTCAGCCACCCCCCACCCAAGGGTCAAGCATGAGGTGACCCCAGAAGAGTGTCATGTTTGTCTTGTCTAGAGTCTCCAGTCTCTTTCTTAGGCTGCTTGAGTTGTTCAAGGGCAGACAGACAGCAGGCCTTGCCCTGGGCAAAGCTTTGGTGGAAAGTTGAACTCGGAGTTCAGATCATTTCTGCCCAATCCCTTCTTTCTCCACGCCTGGAAAAGTACAGGATGGATGGAGTGGCTTCTCCTCTCAGATCCCAAACGACATGCCCGGCCACTCCTGGGGGAGGCCCAGCCTGGGCACCAGCCATGCCTGTTGCTGCCAGGGCCTTGCTCTCCAAGTCCATATTGCCAGACAGGAGGAGGAAGCCTGGCAGGGCATTTTTAGCTATTCAGGCTCCCTAAGGTCCATAAAGGAAACCCTGGGTCTAGAGGGAAGAGACATATCCTGGTATTTGTGGCTACCGCTGTGAAACCCACAGGAGCTCATAGGTGCCATTTGCCCACCTGGGCTGCTGGAGGAGCACTGGGCTGGGAATTGGGTCCATGCTTCTGGGTGGCCATGAGCAAAGAGCAACCCATGGGCTGCTCTGCTCACTGGCAGACCTTCCGTATCTGTAAAGTGGGAATGAGAAGACCCGTCCTGCGCATTGGCAGGGTGTGTGTGAGGCCTGCTGAGATCACCCAGCCTGTGACAAGGCTTGGGAGTGGCTACAGGCCACCCAGATGGAGGATGCAGCACTAGGGTGCTTATGGTGATTAGCAGTCAATTTAGGAAGGCCTGAGGTCTGGGCTCCCTGGGAGGGTGGCTTTACAGGCACCCACCTGGGGCTTAAGGGCTTCTTTACCTCCCACAGCTGACACGTCAGGTGGGTGTGATTCATCTGAGCCTCCATGGGAGCAGCCTGCCCGCCATAGGAGTCTCTCCTTCCAGTCCCCAGGGGCTGGGCAGTAGGTAAAGTAGACCCAGCACTCCCATCTAAGAGTGGTTTCCAAGAGACCATGTAGATGCCACACGAGTATTAGTGACTTCATGTCCCGTTCTTGATCTGTATCATCACTGGGGCGCCGTTTCAAGTTGCTCCTGCTCTAGGAATTGTCCCAATGCATCACGTTTTCCCTACCAGAGAAGACAGAGACACCTAGGAGCTTCAGGTGTTAGCCCTCTGTCAATCACCATCAAACGTAGGAAAAGCCACATTCTTGGCATTTCCTTTTTCCTGCTTTATTTTATTTTGCAGGGATCTACACGGCCGTTGAAGGGGGAGAGCTGGCATTGAAGGGGGCACCCCTCGTAGGGGATAGGCATCACAGAGTGCTCGCACTGTATAGAGTAGTTTGGGTACAGTCTTCGCTCTCATAGAATCAGGCCATTGGCCTTTTTCATCTTCCTTCCAGACCACGGCACTGTAAAGTCTTCCCAGATAGGTGCTTTCCGCCTGAACAATTCGATGATGGGGGAATTCTATCTTTTCTGAGGCCACCCCCTCATGTTGCCAACTCCAGTTGAACAAGAGCAGAGGGGTTCCCTGTGTGTAGCTCAATGGTAGGATACTCGCCTACCGCGCACAAAGTCCTGGTTTCTAGCCCCTGCACGGAAAATGGAAGACTCACTAGAGAGATGGGAGGTTGGAGCTGTAGGCTAGCTGTCAGTTTTGAGCATTGCTCAAATGCAAATCCAAAGTGTGAGCCAGTGATAGTTCAGTGGGTGAAGGCCCTGCCTCCAGGCCTGTTCATCTGAGTTCTATTCCTGGAGCCCACATAGTAGGAGGGGAGAACCAATTCCTGACTTTCACTTGTGTGCATGTGCCCCTTCCCAAAATGTAATATTTTTTTCCAAAACTCATGTCCACTTCAGACCTCAGACATGATCTTACTTGGAAAAGGATTCTAAGCAGGTGCAGTCAGTTAAGGATCATGCAATGAGATCATCCTAAATTTTGGGTGCTTTCCATATCCAATGGCCAGTCCTGAGAAGGGGACAAGAGAAGTAGGTGGCAGGGAGGTGGAAGCCAAGAATAGACATAGCCTCTGTAAGCCAAGGGGAGTCAGGGTCACCTGAGAAACTTGGAAGAAAGACGTGGGCCAGGTTCTCCCTTGGAGCATCTAGAACCAGCTCTCTTGAGATCTTGACTGTGGCTTTCTGACCTTGAGGACTGTCAGGGACTGAATCCGATATTTGAAGCCACCAATCTGTGGCACTTTCTCATAGCAGACCAGACATAGGTATGCCTTGGCTCTGCCTGACTCATCGCTGCTAAATCCCTCCTCCCCATTTCTCTTTCTGTGTTCATAGAAAGGGATCCAACCATCCTTGACTTCCACGCCACCCTTCAAACTAATTTCCAGCACACGGAGTCAGAAACAGCTATATTCAAGCCAGGCCCAGCTTGAATACGTCCTGGTTTTGTCAGTAGTGATGTAAGACTCTTGTTAATATTTCACTGTAGGACTCCAACAGAGCCATTGTGTTTGTCCTTTGATGTTTCTGACATGTATTCCTTTCTCTTGCTGTAGAATAAGACTCTGAAGACAAGACCCTGTGGCAAGGACTTTTTCTTAACTGTATTTATTTCCCAGGCTGATGAAACACAGCCCACATGTGCTTGATGGTTTAAAACAATCCATCTCTTCAAATCTGAGAGGCCAGCAGTCTGGTTTGAGAACTCTGGGATTAGGGGCGTGCCTCTGCAGTAGACTGTATTGCATGAAGAATACAATCCTAGGTTGGATTCCTTAGCACAGCACCAGACAAAGAGTGTGAGAGGGCTGGGTTCGTGGGGGGTGGGGGGGAGGTGAAGGATCTCATGAAATGGGACCTTGAAGGCTAAGGTCAAGTTGTGGACGGGGCTGCTTTCTCATGAAACACGGAGGGAGTATGGTAGCGTCCAGCGATGGCCAGCATTTTATGGCTTGCGGTTACATCCCCATGCTTCCGCTTTTGTGGTCACTTGACTTCCTTCTGCAGTCAAATCTCCCTCTGCTTCCTTCTTAGAAGGACCCTCAAGATTGCATCTGGGGCCTAGCCACACAATCCAGGATCATCTCGTCTCAAAACCTTTCTCTCAGTTCAGTCTTCCATACTCCTTTTCTGTGTAAGGTGCCACTTAGAAATTCCAGGGATCAGAATGCTCTTCTACGGGGGTAGCTAGAAATTTTCACGCTGAGCACCACAACTGTGACTGTGCCCACACAATAAATTCCATGAGTGGCTATGGAGGGTGAATGGTGGGTGGTACCTAGCATACTAAAGCCTGTTCTTTTGAATTCTTTTTCTGCGCTGTCCCTTTAAGAACATTCCTAGCTCTCCTGGGAGTGAGATTGATAGGAGGGGGCCCGCCCCAGATTGAAATCCCCATTACAGGAATCATTTAAAGTTCCCCTCTAGGAAGCTCGGGGCTAATGAGATAATTCCTATTAGGAGAGGAAGGAAATGAAGGTGGCCCGACATCCTTTCTGTCTCTAATTTATATGATTCACTGAAA
The DNA here is from genome assembly GCF_903992535.2 of Arvicola amphibius. Classification (NCBI taxonomy): domain Eukaryota; kingdom Metazoa; phylum Chordata; class Mammalia; order Rodentia; family Cricetidae; genus Arvicola; species Arvicola amphibius. The sequence continues at coordinate 8,775,869 of NC_052050.1, forward strand.
CCTCCCCCCTCCTCCCTCCTGGACCTTCCTCCTTCGGTCCCTCCTTTGGCCACCCCTTTGAATTCTGGTTCCACTGTCCACCCACTTCTGCCAGCCAGGGCTCTGGCTGCCAGCAAGTCCTAGCATGCCAGGCAACCTGGGAAGTTCGCTTTCCAGAGGAGGCATCTGGGCTCTGTTCTTGGCAGCCTTGCCAAATCGTGTCTCTTCAGCCCTCCCCTCTGTCTCCCTTGTGTCTTGCCCAACTTGCCCACCCCAGCCCTGCCCCACGGGGACCGAAGAAGTGAGGGAAGCTGTCAGAAGCCAGATGATTGCAGGAGGATGGGGAAGGCAGAGCTGAGCCTGTTTTGTTTGTCTTCCTCTTTCTGTGCCTGGACTTTAGGGGGAGGGGAAAGGAGGGGAGCAGGAGAAGGGGAGGAAAGGGGAAGGAGGTAGAGGAGGAGAGGTCCTTGTCTTTCTGTTTGAGAAGGCTGCTTACACTTTCCATTAAAGTTCTCTGCAGCCATGGAGACCCAGTTTGATCCTTCCTTGGAGAATTGTGATGTCCCCAAAGATTCACGGGGTTTGAAGTTCAGATTTTGCCCTGAATGCACATCTGGAGGCTGGAGAGATGAAAGCGCCATCTCCTCTGCCATGCCACTGCAGACCGCCACTGTCCTGTGTATTCGGTGCCCGCCTCTTTGGCCCAGGCACACTGGGGACAAGGGTAACCACCCATATGTCCTCTTCCCAGTAGGGTCTCAAGCACCCAGAAGCACGGCTGTTTCTTGTGTCTGGCTTCTTCTCTTTCCTGTCATCTTGATCCCTAGGGATGCCATATGGTGGAGTCTTCCGAATCAAGGCTAAGAGCCAGCGTGGCTCCGACCCTGGGGACAGTCCAGCAGCCCTGATGTGCAGTGTGGGTGGCCTGTTCTATGAACTTGGGCCTGGCCTCTGAGAGTCCAGCTGCAGACTAGAGGAACAGTGGCCCCATCATGAACAAAGAGTACAGAGGTCCAACTTCCCTTGTCATCATGGCACTGATGCCACCAGACCATGTGGGGCTGGAATTAGGCAGCAGCAGAGCCTTGTGGATACCACTTCCATTTAGGTTGGCCCACACTACCTTTAAAGGCTGCAGTGTTCTAACAGGGGAGGGAGTGTTGGAGGCAGAAGAAAGATGCAAGGGAATGATGCAAGAGCTGGGTATCCATTGGAGTGCAGCTCTCAGGCTGAAGTGCCTACTTAGAATACAGGGGTCCAGGGTTTGATACTCAGAATGCCAAAAGGAAAAATAAAACAAAATCCTGTGCATTTCAGTGCTTGATAATAACAAAATTCAAATTCAGTGTTGTTAGCCTTAGCTGGTTTAGAATAATGTTTTGTTTGGTTTTTTTTTTTTTTTATCAGTAGCTGAGCTTTGCCATTTACAGTGGGGACTCCTTAAGTCCCATCCCTGCTCCTCCTAGCTTTATCACCTCCTCCATGTAGATGGGTCCCAGTCCTCCCATGTTTTGAGACTGGCAAAGGGCACATGAAAGCAGGGCAGCGAGAAATGGTCCAAATGCTAACAGCAAGTATAACAATTAAAGACAAGGAAACAGAATAAAAGCAATGGAGGACACATCTGGATTTCTTTATGCATTTTTCAGGTACAGTCTGTAAGAAAGGATGGTGGAAGGGGCTCCATAGCCTTTCTTGGAGATGCACTGAGTTCATTTTGAAATAGAACACACCACAGAAGGCGTGAAAGGGGTCCCGGCCCTTCTTTAGTGGCTGCTCCTGTTCTCTTTGGTTTAAGGATGAGTCCAAGAGAAACTAAGCTGAGTTGTCAAGGATCTTGTAACCTGTTAGTGACTGCTTCTGGACTCAAATCCTGGTCCAATTGGCTAAGCTCAGGTGTCTCCAGTGAGACATTCTAAATCTGGAGGGTTTTCCCAGCAGAAGGAAAGAGTGGCCTTGCTCTGAGTCCTTTCCTTACTTGTAGGATAACCGCTTCATGTTGCTGGTAATCTAGTTTGTTCATTCACACATCCATCTATGCGCCATCCATCCATCCATCCATCCATCCATCCATCCATCCATCCATCTATCCATTCCTGTATCCACCCACCCACCCACCCATGCATCATGTACATATCCACTCATTCATTCGTCATCCACCCATTTTTATCCCTCCACCCATAGCTATCCATGATTATCTATCCATTCACTCATCTATCTACCCACCCACCCATCAACCTATCAATCCATATATCTATTTATCCCTCTATCCATCCACCCCTCATCTACCCACTTACCCAGTCACCCATTTATTTATCATCTACCTAGCCACCCATCTCCCCACCCATCCGTCCACCCACCCATCATCCACGCACATGTCCCTCCATCCATTGGTCCATCTACCCATCCGTCTGCCTTTTCACTCCAGACAATCTTGGTGCACTCAAGAGAAAGATGGCATGGCTGCCCCGCTAGTTTACAGCTAGCAGTTGACAGCTGTCCTACCTGAATAAATAGAGAACACAGAGATCCTGTCCCAGTAAGAGATGTAGCAGATGAAGAGACTCGGGGAGTCTAAGCGTGGGATACTTACTGTCTCCAAAGTCCATCTTTAGGAACAGTCCACTGAGGGATCAACAAGGGACCTGGGCTGTGGGTTCGGAAGGGTCTTTGATCTACCTACAAGTTAATGCTTTCCAGCGGTGAACTGCAAAGCGGGCCCCACCCGGTCCTGAGATAACAGGCTAGTGCAATCACAAACTAGCCGCCTCTGATAATGCAGAGTTTTATTGAGGTCTGGTTCCTCACCCAATGGGAACACATCCGGCAGGCATCAAAGGGAGCAGGCGTCACCTTGTGCAAAGAATCCTGGGCCCTCAGGTGTGTGCGTGTCAGGAAAGGTACATGTGTAGCTGTGTGTGCACAAGCCAGCCCGTTGGCAATTATCATCCTATAGGTCAGAGGCCACCAGTCCCAAAGGGGCTTTGACAAGCAACCAATTCCATTTCCTCTTCAGGTTGGCCCAGCTCCTAAGATTTCCTTTCAGATGGTCAGGTCACGTCTTGGAGATGAGGGTTACTCTTGTGTCATTTTGCCCCTGCCTCTTTATCCCAAATACACTTGGTGGGACTGTAATGGAGAAGTGAGGTGGGTGCTCAGGAAAAAGGAAACCAACAAGCTCACTGTTTGTGAGTCTGTGAGATTTGATTCTCTGCAGGCTTTGGAAGGCATTGGCATAGCCTCAAAGATACATGCCTCATCCATGGTAATGGAAGCAACTGGTTGGGATGGCGAGTGCCGGAGAGTGTGCCTCTCTGGTGGAAGAGTTAGTGGGTGAATTGGCTGTGCTGCAGTCCTGATGGAGGGTTCATCTACCGCTCCCTGAGGCAGAACCTGTTGGCCTGCTGGATCTTTTTTTTTTTTTTTTCTTCAGGATGCTGCATGTTATGAATCAGTCTCTGGAGACTAGCACAGAGAAACACCACAATACAAACAGAACATCTGGAAGCTTTCTCTTTCGGGTTTATTTTTGAACATGTTTGCAGGAATCAGGACATTTGCACAGACTGGATCTGAGTCAAATGGGAGAGGGATTCTGCTCAGGATAGGAAAGGAGGTAGGGGCATTGAGAGACGAAGTTGGGGAGCACAAAGTCCTTGACTCTGAGGGTTCCTTGTTGCACAGAGTAATCTGTTTGAAGTTCCTAGGAACAGCCAGAGCCTGGGCTGGCTTGGGGGTGGGGCTTGGGTTGGGACCCAGGCTGGAAAGCGGAATCCTAACCTCTTTGGTTCTGCTGAACCGGAACATCTGTGTTTCTTCATCCTTCCCTCAGACAGCTGTGAGAAAGCTGCATGGTAGAAGGTAGGACCCCTGGGAAAGGATGGAGTGAGTAGGCAGAGCAATTCCTCGGCACTGTGGTCCCCTGGAGAAACACTGACTTTCTCTGTGCATGTTATAAGCTTACACCTGGGCCCTCATCTTTTCACCTGGACTACCAGGTGGGGCTGAAATCAATAAGCACGGAGCAGAGAAATCATTCATTCTAGACATGCCCTCATGTGGCACACCTAAGACCATCAGAATCTGGTAGTTGCTGCTCCCTCCCTGCATTATCATCATCATCATCATCATCATCATCATCATCATTTATTATTATTATTATTATTTATTAATTATTATTAGGCAGTGTCTCACTATGTAAAGCTGGCTGGCCTGAAACTTGCTCTGTAGTCCAGGCTGGCTTCGAACCCAGAGATCCTCCTGCCTCTGCCTCCTGAGTGCTGGGATTAAAGATAGGCACCACCACACCCAGGTCCTTTGCATGCCCCTCTTCTTCCTCCTTCCTTCTTCTTCCTGTTCTTTCAGTTCCTCCACTTTCTCCCTTTCCTTCCTTCCTTTCTTCCCCTCATCTCTTCTTTCTCTTCTTCTGCCTCTTCCCTTTCTTCTTCCTCCAGATACTCCCTGCCAAAATCTCAGTGGAGACCTCCAATTGCCGCGCACCGTGCCCCCGTGTCTGCGCTCCGTGCGCTTGAACCCAGTTACCCAGCTTCGGGCAAGGGGCTGGAGGTTAAAATACAGACACACACAGACAGAGAGACAGAGACACGGGTCATCCTTGAATTCCCCAAGAATGCCCCCTTTATTGTGTTCAGGGGCAGATTATGTAGAGATAGCCACGCCCCAGCCAAACCCACCAGAAACCACTCTCCTGCCATCAGGAACTCATGAAGGTCTTGTGCTCAGAGCAGCTGTAGGCACTCAGATCAGGGGATTACAAGAAATTCAGGATCTGGGGTCTCACCGCTCCCAACACTCCCTTTCCTTTGACTTCTTCAACTTCATTATTTGAGACAAGAGGCCTCCCATGTTAGCGTGTCTGTTGACACCATCCTCTCTCAGGTCTTCTTTGGCCACCATTTCTAGGAGACACGGGCTCACTGCAGGCCTCCAGGTCCTCTGGCCCTGGTAGTCTTTTCATTGCTTCTGCCAGGATGTTTCCTGAGCCTTTTTTCAGGAGTTGTGTGACATGTGAACTTGGGTTGGGTTCCCCATGATCCGTTCCGCTCTTAGCTGTGTCTGGTTGTGGGTATCTGTAATGGTCTCCATTTGCTGTAAAGAGGAGATTCTTCCATGATGGTGAGGACTGTACCTCTTCGTGGATATAAGAGAAAATCTCGAGTCCCATAGCTAGGCACAGGCAGCTAATGACTCCTGAGAAGAGAATTACCCTCTCCCAAGCCCCCTAATTGGTTACCGAATACAGAGTGGTCAGCCTTGAAATTAGATACACACAAACAACAACAATGACAATGAACTGGGCAGTCTCTTTTCTCTCTCTCTCCTCTCTCACTTTCTTTCTCTCTTTCTCTCTGTAGGTGTGTAACAATAATTAGAAAAAGGGGGTGGGGAGCAGGGGAAGGGTTGGAGGGAGAGAAGGGAAGAAGGAAATGATGTAATTACATTTTAATTAAAATATATTAACTAAGCCGGGTGGTGGTGGCGCATGCCTTTAATCCCAGCACTCGGGAGGCAGAGGCTCTCTGAGTTCGAGGCCAGCCTGGTCTACAAGAGCTAGTTCCAGGACAGACTCTAGAAACTACAGGGAAACCCTGTCTCGAAAACCAAATATATATATATATATATATATATATATATATATATATATATATATATATATTTAAAAAATTGGCTCAGACTTCCATCAAGGCAGATTGGGAATGAAGTAATGAATGACATAGATGTCTCTGCAGGAGAAAGAACTGATACCTTTGGACTTAATCTTTCCTCTAAAGGCTCAGAACACCAGTAATGAACCCTTTGGTTTGAGTCTTCCTCCTTCATCCCAGTCAGTTATAGACCCACCCAGGGCCCAGCTCCTCTTCAGGGAACATTCAGTAATTGCAGACTCCTCCTCCTTGGGTCATGGCCTAGGTTCAAGGCCAGCCACTGAGAAGGCGCTCACCTCCCGATTCTGAGCCAACACCCACTGCCCCAGGGCTGTCCCGAGTTAGTCCCTTCTTTCTGTGGGGCAAGTTCTCACGTGCTACTCTTACTGGGACTCCGTGTATATAATGGAGGAAGCTGGGATTTTGCCTAATTATTCATGTGAGAGATTTAAAGTTGTCCTTATGGGAAATGCCTGACCTAGCTGTTAGGAATTTCACCCCATCTGTCCTCGGGGATGCCTGTCCCAAGGTTGTCCAACCTTCGTCCAGGGAGTACCTGTGTCTTCCCCTTCAGCCAGACTTGGTACCTCCACGCAACCTGCAGCATTTTCCCCCAGGGCCCATGCCAGCTGTAGTGGTACTGAGCAGGGCACACACTGGATCCACCTGGGCAGTGTTGACTCTAGGTTCTGCTCTCCTCCGTGTTGACTTCGTAGGGGCTGGGCAAATCCTGGCCACTGGACTGTTGGAAAGTAGCTTCCCAGAGGGTTGTGATGTATTTCTAGAGTCAGGAAGCAGCTGTCTGGAGAGGCTCTGTGGGTTAAGCATGTGGAACACTAGCGTGAAGACTTGAGTTCCAATCCCCAAACCCACATAAAGCTGAGCATGGGTCTGTAAAACACACATCTGCGATCCCAATATTTCCGCTGCGAAGGGGAAGGTGGAGGCAGGAAGTCAGCTGAAAGCTCCCAGGGCAGCTGTGTAGTGCACACAGAGATTAAAAATGCGAGACCCTGCCCCAACAAGGTTGAAGGTCTGGGCCGACACAGGCTGTCCTCTGACCGCCACAACCATGCGTTGCTCCCAACAAAGACTTTAAAAAAAAAAAAAAAAAAAAAAAAAAAAAAAAAAAAGTTCAGTGCTTAGGATACAAGCTACTCTTAGAGAGGATCAAATTAGCACCCACACTGGGTGACTTACCCTAACTCCAGTTCCAGGGGATCCGACAAGCTCTTCTGGCTTTCAAGGACACCTACATACATATGTCATGCACACATGTACAACAAACACACATACCACACACATGTAAAATAAAATAAATCTTTAAACTAAAACCCAATTGAAAAAGTAAAGGACCCGGAAGAACCAGGGCAGAGTCTGTCAACTGGAAGCGATGCTGTGCCCCCGCCCTCTGCTCTAGTCTTATGGCAGTGTGTGGGACACTTCTTATCATTGTCCCTCTGGGATGAGGGTGCTTGTGTATGGAGGCCGGGGACACCAGTGGATCCCACAGTGCATGGGAGAGTGGTGGGCTTCCCAGGTTACTGGTAGAACATGGCTCATACACTCGAGAGCACATAGGATGATTGTTAAAACGTGTGTCTTGGTATGTAGAGCACCTTCCCCACTTGTGCGAAGTCCTGGGTTTTATCCCTAGAGTCTAGGATGTAAAATTTGCATTCTTAACAAGTTCCCATGTGATTATGAAGCTCTTGGTCCAGGTCTATGAATTGAGAAATCCATCATGATGGTTAAAAAAACGCTATAACAGAGACTTAAGGAAGAAAACCATCCCACGCCAATCAAGCATCACTGGAGTGGCCAGAATCCAGCCCTGCCTTCTCTTAGCCATTGTAGGACATGAGGGTCTCTAGGAGACCAATAAGGCTGTTGGAGGACCAGCCATCGCAGAAGGAAATAAAGACTGACCAGCTGGCTCCAAGCTCCCTTAAGAGCGGCCTGCTCTGAATTGCTGCAATAGCTATACTTATCCATCAGTTCTTACATAGCTATGCCTCAACACACAAGAGTCTGAACTTCATCACACCAGCAAATTAAAAAAAAAAACACCAAACCAAAAAAAAAAGTCAGAGTTGTATTAGCAAATAGAAAGGGCAGAATAAATATTGGGGTGAGCAAGAAGCAGCAGCAGCAGCTTCCACTCAAGTCTGCCAGCCCAAGCTATCCTAAACGGTATCACTTCCTGGGCATCCGCTATTCACCAGGTGGTTTCCATGTATTATCTTATGAGCTTTGTAAGGTAGATACTAATATTATTTTGTAAATGATGACAGCCTGGTTTCCATGTATTATCTCATGAGCTTTGTAAGGTAGATGATAATATTATTTTGCAAATGATGACAGCCTGTTTCATGGCGTGGGCTTCCTTCTTGCCTCAGTTGATCTCAGAGGCCTGCCTTTCCCTTAGAACCTGCAGAATTTTGGCTAGTCTCTTCAAAGCTCAATCCTGCCCTGCTGGTGGTGATGAATTTGCCTTTCCTGTTCCTGTATCCTGCTCTGGTGCCCTCTTGGAAAACCTTTAGTGGTGGAGATTGGGTCTGGGAGATTGACTCAGTGGTATACGGCTTGGCTGGCATCTTGAAAGCCCTAGGTTCCATCGTTACACCATGAAAGCGTCTCTGTGGAAGTATGGAAAGATATAGTACGGCCTGAGGCCAGTTTCAGTGTGCTAAACAGAAGTTATCAACAGAACTAATTCCTTCTAGTCACTTCAGGGGAGACACCATTGCCTTCACTGTCCCCTGTCCTTGCGACCTCCTCCTTGAGTTCTCTCTTCCATTCCCACACCTCTCTTCCTTGTGCCCCACCCTCTGCATCTTTGATGATGCTGAGGGCCTAGCCTGATGCCCCAGGATGGTCTCCTGCGTTGGTCTGCTTGACCTCACCCTGTCCACACAGCTCCTTTCTGTCATGCGCGTTGCCAGCAGCTAGAAGGGGAGCATCTTTCAATGTCTCCATTCTCTCCCCTTCTATAGACCTCTCCAGATGGCACAGACTGTATGTGTACTCTACTTAGGCATGAAAGTTTTAAGAGAGGCCAGAAGCTAAGCCTGGCTGTTCACGCTTGTCATCCCAGCACTTAGGAAGCAGAGGCAGGAAAGGTGGCCTTAAGTTCAAGGCTAGGCAGAACTACATTGTGATTGTCGGGCTACCCTGTATTGTAGATGGGGAAACCCTGTCTCAAAAAGGATAGCAAATAAGTAAGGGGCCAGAGATGAGGACCAAGGCAAGGCTGTGTGGTGGGTAGCTCGTCTACACTGTCATAGCAACAAATAGAAAGACAGAACAAGGGAGGGTTCTGCCCCAGGTGTGACTGTCACCTTGGTAGAGTGGCTTTACCTGCGGAGCAATGTCAGCAAACTTCATCAACCTTGGGTGCCATTCCTGGTGACTTTTCAGCTCCCAGACTCCTTTTTAAATCCCTGAACCTCTTTCCTTTTCTCCAGGCTAACAGAGGCAAAGGCTGTACGAGTAGTTTGATGAAGGTGGAGAGAACTTCTCATGCCTGAACCCCACTTCCTACCAGGGTGGGTTAACTCCCCGCCTTCCACCCCACACCCTCCCTCTGTCTCGTTCTGAGGGTGACAGTCTGGGGCCTCGCGTGTTTTGCTTTGGGTTTTGTTGGGGACTCATGGCAGTCCCTCTGTGCTCAATGTCCTGCTGTCAGCTGCATGGAGTTGCTGAGCAACCAGAAGGAAGCCCCCGTCAGTGCCAATTAATTTGCCAGCTGCATCAGGGCCTGTCTCCCAGGCGAAAACGCTTGTGGGGATCTAGGAGACCGCCCCAAGGCTGGTTCAGCAGGAGGAAGGAGACTGGAGGAAGGTTAAAGAACTTTGGGTGTTTTTTGGTGTTCTTTTAGGTCATATGTAAAGGCGTGTGTCAAGGGACTGGGCTGCTCCTACAATGAAATGTCCCTATTTTCTTTCGGGCCACCAATCGGAACTCACTTTTTAAATTTGTGATTCTGAACTTAAGATTGTCCCCTTGCCCAGCTCTCTTGCCGAGATGTCTTCAAGTGTCTTCTGTCCCGGGTGTCCCCATCTTTCCTCTTATCATTCTGGGCCTTGTGGTGGATGCTCCACCCTGCCAAGAAGACGTTTCAGCCAGACATTTTCACATCGAACCTTTAGAATTCAGATCCCCAGGGCACTACCATCAGCTATGGGTACCCTGGTCTCTGCTGGTCCAGGAGGCCTTGATCATGAGATACCTCCTTCCCTGCCATGGTCTATGAGGATGGTGCTTACCAGACGGGCTTATTTTTTGGATCTGAGCATCCTTCTCACAAGGTACTTAGGGTTGACCTGCCCATGTTTCTTGTCCTGGGTTGATGATGGTTGCTGAACCTGAGACTTGTAAAGTAGCCATCTCCGGTGGCCAGACCCAGTCAGCACTGAAGTGGGGTACTCCCCTGAGGGACTCAGTGATTTGTTGCTCAGCGTTGTGAGTGATGAGAAGTGGGAAGGATCGGTGAGGGGTGTGCATTTGCCCTCACCTGTTTGCCCTCGGACTTGGAGGAGTGTGCCAGGTCTTCCGTGGGTCCTCTATGCAATCTGTGTCAGTTATTCTACAGTCACTGTGCATGGAGTCTACTGTGACCATTTTTATGTGGTCCTCTGAGGCACTCCTGACCATGCTGAGTGAGTTATTTTACAGCTGGGATACGTGGAATCTACTGTGACCATTTGTTTGGAGAACCAGACCCTGCTGTTCTGGGGACACTAGCATGTGTCTGTGAGCAGGGCAGTGCGACACCTCCACACCCATCTGTCGGCTCTGAACAGGGCACAAGCTTCTCGGGGGTGCTCCAATGAGCGGGGAGTTTTCCTGGAAGCCAGACATAAGCCTCGCTTTCTCCTGGAAGCACTATGTCCTGTGTTTGGATGCCTCACCAATGGAACCCTGGGAAATAGAGTTGGGAAAATAAAGCACTATGAAAAGACCAGACGCAGCCATGTAACTCTTGCTGTCTTTTGGTCCGCAGGCTTAGAAGGAGGCTGACCAAGGGCTGTTCCTGCTCACCCGTGCTGCTCACCAGAAGCTCTGTGGAACCGTGGAAAATATGTTCCTGGCCCTCTTTTCAGGACTTGTCCAAGATCAGGCTATCTCTTTTAAGAGGCAAGATCCCTGGATTTCAACTGAGGAATATTATTTTGAAAGATATAGAAACTTCCAGACTGTGAAGATATTTGGGAACACTCTGCGTTGACTTGAATAAAGAAAGACATACATCTTGGACATGACTACAACTGGGGAAGGCTCATCATCCCAACTCATCTACTGTCTTGTAGAAGACAAGTCTCCTGGTGTCACTACCCGGGATATTCTTTTCTACCCTGTTGCTGTCCCAGGCACCACACCCTTCCCTGCCTGACCCCACCTCGCCTTCGGACCTAGAGATTCTTCTTATTTGCTCTGATATCTTCGAGCCGGAGGCAGAGTGAATCGTTAACTGTACTTGAGTTGAATGGGATCTTGATTTTTGTTTCTGTTCCTTGGAAAGAGGTCATTCCCTGTGCACAGCGCACAGCCTGGAGATGGTAGGTGACTCCCAAATGACACGGGAATTGGCGTGGAGGCTCTGTGGCCTCTTGGCGGTCAGGGCAAGTGGAGACGGCTGAGCAGGGGAGTAGAGCAGGGCTGGTCCTGACGTTGGGCTTGCGTTGCTTGGATCCCATGCAGGTGTGCATTTGGACAGGTAGAGATGCAGCCATCATCCACTCCATCTTCGGTGACACAAACGGGATGAGCTATAAAGACCTTCAAAGGTGACAGGGATCAACTCATCCAGGCGCTTTGAGACTGAGGCATTGCCTACTGAGGACCTCGTCCCCCGGTTTATGCTGGTGGCCCACGCAGCTGTCAGAAGCTGGGAACTTCTCTATCCCTTTCCTCTGTGGCCTCCACTTGTACAGTTGAGAATCCTTCCTAACCACATCATGGTTCCACCTTCTTGACTGCACACTCGAAGATGTTTGAGGATTTGTATTTGTAGTTTGTTTGTATAAAACATCCAAGCTTCCTTGTATTGTAATTGATGCATTTTTTTATGGCTGTTCAGTGACTTTATGGTGGGATATTGACTTTGGCCTCTTTCGCCATGGTGGAATTGAACAAACCTCCTAAGGATGTTTAATGCTGTTGAAGTCCAAAGAAGGCTTACAGACCTCTCCTTCCTCCCTCCCTCCTTTACTTTCTTCTTTTCTAAGTCCATACTGACAGTGTCTGAATTGCATGAATTCCTTCAGGTGTTGAGGAATGATGACCCACTCCTAACATCTCTGTAAATGTGGTTCTTTTCTACAGTAACAGTAGATAAGGCCATAGAAATGGTTGGTGGGGCTGCCCAGGTGGCCTGTTCCATAATCCCATAGTTAGACCACGTACTCAAGAGCTACAGGGATGCAAAGGACAGGGACATCCAGACCATCAAGTTCCTTGCTCTGCAGTAGGAAATAGTGTTCCCAACTCCCACATTCCACTCTGTGTGGAGCTGGGGAGATCCAGTCATCCCAGCCTGCCAAGAACAAAGGGATTTGGGGGGCAAAAGATTTAGGGGAGCTAAATCTGCGTGTCACTTGAAAAAAGTGTCACAGTTGGTCATCCTACAGAGTGAAGCAGTGACCATGTCTCTTCTGCTGCTGCAGCAAGGCGAAGCTTCTAGGTTGCTTGGCCAGTCCCCATTCAGAGCTGTTTGTCTGCACCTTCATTGGCCACAGGGCAACCTATAGACCGACCAGATCAGGTGCCCCATCCTGACCAAATTTGTTTGCAAGATGGTAGGTTTGTCTTGTACTGAAGGAAATCATAAGTGTGACTTGCCAGTTGAGACCATGCCCTTCCAAGGAGTGTTGTGTACAGTAGGCATGGCAGGAATTCAAAGTCTCAGGAATTGTTTTAGGACAGTCCTATATAAGTGACACTTGCCTCTTATTAAAAATGAAACTGCCCTTGAAGAAGCAAACCTACAGCCGCCGGGATAGTACAGGATGCCCCGCACCACGCTCGTGTTTGCATATGTGTGTGTGTGTATGTGCCACACCTGTGCAAACATGTGCGCTATAGAATAAACGAAGATCAAAAATTTCCATCTGTGCTAGACAGAGACAAAGAGCTGAAGTCTTCGGGACGATGTCTGGAAAGCAAGGGACTTGGCTAGGAGACTTCCTGAAAGTCCTTTGAACTGTAGCTTTTATTTAGAATATCAAGGGCATTTTGACTGGGTCTAAGTGTGTACTTTCTCTCTAAAGTCCTCCCCGATAACCCTGATAACCTGGGTTCAACTCAGAAAGCATTGAGTGGGCCCTCCCAGCTCACTCTTACCTTCTCAGTCACTGACCAGCTTCAGGGAGCGGGTGGAACTTTAAGGAGGTGGGGAAAGGTGGATTAATGCCAATCCAATTTGGGGTGTTCATGACAAGTAAGAACAATTGAAAGGTAAATTACAGGTTCTTTTGCAACTTAGAAAAGCCAGGTTTTCAGGATTGCCTGGATCCTGAAGTTGTTGCTGCCTGTCAGGGGCTTCAGCCCCCATCTTTCTGCTGAAAGCTTAGCATGAGGGTCCATGATGCTGGAGCATGGGCCTCCCACTAATCCTTTTATCTAGAGTTGGGAGGCCACAGGGGGGTAATTACATACTAGGGTGGTGATGAACATCCAGGCATCCAGGGGTTTTGGCATCATTCTTGAGAATCCCCATGCACTGGGAAGAATGCTATCCTTTTCTTTGGGTACCATCTTTGAAAAGATGACTATGGGATTGGGGGGATGGATCCATCCAGAAAGTCTTTGAGGGCAGGGAAATAGGAGACCTGAGATTGTGATGTCAGGAAGTCCCTCTTTTTAGCTCCTTGTATTTAACATGCAGGATTGGGCACAGGTGCCCAGGACCATCTCCCGATGACATCCACGCTGCTGTCAGTTTTCTAGGAGTTGATGTCTTCAAGATCAGCTGTATTTTCCATAGTGGGAGCGTCCATGAGATGATGTCATGGGACGATGGAAATCACCCCATCCCCGAGCTGACCACTCTCAATCTGATCTTTACTCAGTTATGGTGATCATGACTACATTTCAGATTCACTCTGCTCCACACCCCTGGAATCTTACGGGGCATTTGAACTTGACTCCAGACCACAGGAGCACTCTGGTCTACAAATAGACCTGAGGACCTTTCTATGGAGATCACAGTATGAAATTACTAGAGATGGGAAGACATTCTTATGGGGATGCAGGGCCTCCTGCTCAGGAGACTGCAGTTTAAAGGACAAAGAGTGACTCTGGAGATGACCACTGACACTGGATGAGACCCTCAAAGAGTAGACTTGTGGAAAGCACGTAGAGGGAAGCCGAAAGAGATGCCGAGCTTTCGGTAGGTTGAGGAACAGTCTGGATACCTGGGATCCAGTCCTTGGCTTTGACTAGCTCAAGGTCATGTGTCACTCATTCAACCCTGCCTCTGTGGCTCAGTTTTGTGGTACATGCAATGGAGCAGGAAAGTAAAGAAGTCAGTTGTACATCAGGGTTGTCACCCTGCCTGTCCTGGCTGAAGTCTATTTCCTGATCGGTAGCTCCTTGTCCCTTCAGCTGCACAAATTGGAATTAGGGCTGTCCCATCCTAGGGAAGTTCATTGCCGAAGCATACTTCAAAGATGTTTGCACATGTTGTCAGTCACACTGAGCATGAGTTTGTTGAAGGAAAAGGCAAATAGACACACAGCCGGTGACGGGAGGTGCGACAGGGGCTACTTAGCTCTAAGTGACTGCAAAGCAAGGCAAGGGGTAAAAAGAACCAAAAATTCTGCCTGCCATTTTGACCAACAAATAAAAACAGGAAACACTGAATGGTAGAACCATAGGAGATTTATTAGTCTGCATAGTAAAGGACAGATACTGAGTCTGAAGTTGGCCCATCCTGGGACTTGCCTCTTGGCTTTTTTGTCCTTCCAGGCACTGATGTCGGCAGACTCCAAGTTACTAAGTTCTATTCAGTTTCTTTCTTAAAATTGTTTTCTGTCTCCCTCTTCCCTCCCTTCATTACCTATCCTTCCCACCTCCCCACCCTTCCTAGAAACTCAAAGATGGATTTTAGAGGAAGTGGAAAAGTCTGCCTGATCATAAAAATCGTCTGTACCAAGGGCTCTGACTGGCCTAGGTTGAGCTGCCTGTAGTTGCGGTGGCCTTGGGAAATGAGTTTACGAGGTCACCTTACAGATCCTCCACCTTCTGACCTGGACTACAGAGTGCGAATACGCAAAGGATTCTTCCCTCGTTACACTTAGAATGAGCACCGTGGCGAGTGTTAGGAAGATCAGACTGCAGCTGTTTCCAAATCATAACCTTGGTGCCCTAGAAGACCATACCTGCCTATCCATGACAGGTGGCTTCAGCAGACATATTGAAAGAGGTACTATTTAAGGAGGGGTCCCACAGGACCTATGACTATTAGAGCAGGCGAGGAGGTGCTGTCTACCTAGCTTCCAAGAACCGGGTAGGATGTGAGCATCCCCAATGGCAAGCTACCGTAGGGCTCCCTGCTCCACATCAGACTCTCAGTGCTCTTATCCAGACCTGCTCCAGGAGACGGCCCAGGAAGTCTTCCTTCTTGGCCCCAGGCATTACAGACAACTCTCCACCTTTGCTGCCCACAGTTGGGAATGTTCTGGAAATGCTTCATGACGACAGTCCCTCTCGGATTCCAGTAATGAGCTTTTATTGAATGGGGTGTGTTAGCTTTCCATAGCTTTAGCAAATACCAGAGATAATCGGCGTTTAAAGAAAATAGGTTTATTTTGGCTCGTTGTTTTGAAGGTTCCGGTCAGAGCCATTGCTTGGGGACAAACCCCGAGCAGGAGCCTACTGCAGAGCAAAGCCACTCATTTTGTGACTGGATAGAGAAAGAGGATCCCTAGTCCCACAGTCTCCCCAAGGGCATTTCCGCAATGGCGCGAAGGCATCCCAGGAGACCCAGACTTTAACACATAAGCCTGTGGTGGTGGTGGGGTGGGAGTGGGGATGGGGGTGGTGGTGGTGGTGGTGGGGTGGTGGTGGTGATGGTGGTGTGTTCCAGGTTCACACTGCAATCTACCATGTGATTTCAAATCCTTTGCCCATCTGTATGGAGCAGTCTGTGTTTTGAAGAATAGCTGGCAAGCACTGTGGGGGGGGGGAGAACTCCCCTGTCTCAAGAGCTCTCTTTTCTAGGAATCCTTTTTTGATTTTTTCCTTCCCTCTCAAGCAGTTGAGACAGCCCTCTCACATATTTTTGAAGTATGTTGCAGCATATATGTATGTATGTATATATATATATGTATGTATGTATATATATATGTGTGTGTGTGTGTGTATACATACGTGTTAGTATTAAATAAACTATATTTAGGTTGAATTATTATTCTGAGTGCCTTCTCTCTGCTTCTCTCTGTCTCCTCTTACTTCTTCTGTTGGCGGAAGAATCCAGTTATTCATTGTTGATTGAAAGTTGATCCCAAATTGCCCAATGGTCTTCAGCTCTCAGCACAAGCCCTCTGCGGTCTGCTATTCGCAGACACTCTCTGGTCATTGGAAAGCAGGCCCAGAGGAGTCCGGGGCCTTGTTCAAGCCTCAGATGGGTGAGAGCTGCTATTGAGCAGCAGCAGGGTCATTGACCCAGCAAATGAACAAACACGATGTGGCGTTGACTTTCCCTGTTTGCAGTCTGTCACTGCGTGGAGTGCCACATCTGCCTGCCTCTTGTTTGCCTTCTAATAATCAATAAAGTGTTATCAGAACAACAGAGAAAATATGTGAGCTTGACTGTTTGGTTTCCATGAAGAAAGTGGAATGTGGCTAGGGTTTGCTGGTGTAACTGCAGAGCTAGGCTCATGTCTAAGGTATAAATGCAAAGGTTTAGATCAAGGGGCCAGGGACTTGGTTCCTTTGGTAAAGTGCTTACCACACAAGCATCAACCCTCCCAGTGCTAGGGAGGCAGCGATGGAAGGATCTCTGGAGTGGTCTAGCCAACTGGTCTACCTGAATAGGTAAGGTCTAGGGTCAGTGAGAGGCCCTGTCTCAAAAGGAAGTGGAAAGGATCTAGAAAGACACTTTGACCAAAACATACTTATATCCTCACATATATATGCATACACACAAGCATACCAATAAGGTTGAAACCAAAATTCTAGAGAGTCTGACTTTATCTAGTGGTGAGAAAGCAAGAAAAACAACAACAAAATCCCATCTGTGTGCTTCCCTGCTCTCAAGGACTTCCATATAATGAGGTTGACCAAGGCTCACATGTGCGAAAAATCAGTCATGTTTGCTCAAAGGACTCCTAGTCAGTATTCCCAGAGAATCTGGGCAGACATCCCTTACCCTATCCTCTAATATAGAATTCCCCCGTAGGATGTGGGGAGAGGAGCTGGATACTGTCCGGTGGACCAATGTCAGGGGTATTGCCTGCAGACTCCAGGACATGCTGTCTGGCGTCTAAAACAGAAGAGGGATCACGTAAGGGTCAGCAGTTCCAGAGAGAAAATGTCTGTGACTCTTGCTTTCCCATCTCTCTCTCTCTCTCTCTCTCTCTCTCTGGGGGAGGGGGGCCACAAGAGGGGGAGAAGAGACAAAAGCAACAAAAGATATTTCATTTCTTTGTGGGAAAAGACTCTCCAAAGTTCATTCCTTCTGACCTCTTACAAACATGACAAGAGTCTGGTCAAAGAGGGTGTCATCTGTAAATCAGGGTTATCAGAGGTGGCTTCAGAGAAGGAAAACATGTTAGGATAGTCAGTCAGAAAATTGGGCAGTTCAGATAAAAACCAAGTTTACAGTCTTAGAGCTCTGGGTGAAACGTCTGTGTCTCATTTGAGTCTATTTCTCTCTCTGTTTCTTTTTTCTCTCTCTGTCTCTCTGTCTCTGTCTCTCTCTCTCTGTGTGTATGTGTATATGTTCATCTATGTGGTTTCATGCAGAGGCTAGAAGTTGACACTAGGGTGTCTTTCTCAACAACAGGTTCCCTGCAGCAGCAGCATCACCATCACCATCACCATCATCACCACCATCATCATCATCTTGAGATGATGGAGGAGGGTCATCTGTCTATGTGTTACTTTCATTGGTTAATAAAGAAACTGCCTTGGCCCTTTAATAGGACAGAGAATTAGGTAGGCAGAGTAGACAGAACAGAATTGTGGGAGAAAGAAAGTAGAGTCAGGCAGACGCCTCAGGCAATCGCCATGCCTCTCCTCTCTGAGACAGATGCAGGTTAAGATCTCTCCTGGTAAGCTACCACCTTGTGGTGCTATACACATTAATAGAAATGGGTTAAGCAAGATGTGAGAATTAGCCAATAAGAGGCTGAAACTAATGGGCCAGGCAGTGTTTAAATGAATACAGTTTCCATGTAATTATTTTGGGTAAAGCTAGCCGGGTGGCAAAAAGCAGCCCTCCACCATTCCTACTACTTTGAGACACGTTCTCTCATCCCCTTGGCTAGAGCAGACAGCCATCAAGCTCTGGGGATCCATTTGCCCCTGTCCCCCAGGTGTACACAGCAATGCTTGATTTTAGATGGGTTCTGAGGCTCCAAACTCAGGTCTTCGTGCTTGACCAGCAAACCCGTTACCCACTGAGCCCTACCCTAGCATTTCCTGTGAATCCCTCGAGGGGAAACCTATTGAGAGCTGTTTTTCTTATAAGTAAAGAAACCAAGACTGAGAGCCAGGACCTTTTCAGAGCCCACCACTCAGGCTCCTGTCTCTGGGCTCAGAGACCATAGCCACCACGGTCTTGGTCTCTGCTGCTGCTGCTGTAGCAAAACTCCATCCAATCTCAGTTTCTACCCAGGGTTTTCTCGTCTACACTTCAGTGGGATGTGAGTTGGCAGCGGTGCTGGACCCAGCCTCCTTCTGTCCCAGGACACTTATTTCTCCAGTGCTTTCTTCACCTTCTGCCAGCGAATTACATAAGAATATGCTAGTGTGTCACTTCTGTAGCCTGGAAGGACCACCTAGCTCTTCTGTTCACATTGCTTTGGCAGGGATTGGCCAAGGTATTTGAGAAATGCCCAGCTCTGTCATACAAATGCTAGTGAACACCAGAAGTTTCTACCACAGACACCAAATATCTACTGTGGCAACTGGGGTGTCCCTTATTGTTTTCATGATGGTGGCCTCTCAGCTTGATGAATTTTGGCCTCTTGAAGGTTTTGTTGTCACACGCTGGTATATATAAGTTCAAAGGTGTAAAGGAAAACAAGACAGAGGTGAAGCAAAGCAGAGCCCTGAGTTTCTGTCATCGCCAGTGGTGACTTCATGTGATTCAGTCACTCTTTCTGTGCCTTGATGTCCAATGTGTGTGTGTGTGTGTGTGTGTGTGTGTGTGTGTGTTTGTATGTGTGCATGTCTATCATCAGGTGCTGATGGCATGTGTGTGGAAGCTGGAGGTCAACCTCAGATGTCGTTCGGAGGAGCTGCTCTCATTGAACCTGGAACTCACCAGTTTGGCAAGACCAACTGGCCTGGCTCTGCCTCCTCAGTGCTGGGATTACAAGTGTGTACAAGTGTGTGCCTTTGTACACGGTCACTGGGGCTGGAACTCGGGTCTCCATGCTTGCATGACTTTACCAATTCAATGTGTCAGCTGAGTCAGTCTTCCTGGCCCCAGTTTCCTCCTTTGACCGGCTTCTAAGAGCGGTTCCGAAGTCTGACTGAGTTTTGGCATTTGGAACAAAACTTGGAGCCACAGCACTCCTTCCACATGTCATCTCAACTTTATTTATTAAGGATGAGTGTTCTTGATGCCTACTGCTTGCGAACCAAGTAGGATGATTAATCTTAATTGTCAGCTTCATTGGAGTGAGACATAGCAGGAGAGAGTTCCTAAGGCACGCCTCTGAGTGTGTCTGCCATGGCTTTTCAGAGGAAGAGTAGATAAAGTGCTCTATCCTAGTCAATGGCTTGATCCCTTGGTGGGTTTATAGTGGACGCCATCACTGAGAGATGGCAGAAGGTAGGAGGTGGGGTTTACTTAAAGGGTGAGGGTGTCTGGCTCATGTTGTTTCCCTGATCACTTCCTGAATCTCTCTCGCTCCATTCCCTTTCTTCTAAGAAGAGACACCTCTGTGTTGTGTTTCTGCCACCATGACAGTTTGTACCAGTACACCATGTTGCCAAGCAAGCATGGACTGAACTGTCCAAAACCATGAGCCAAAATAGAGCTGACTTTATTTTTAAACTGTGTCACTGTTATTTTGTCTCAATACAAAATCTGACTAACATAAGAAGTGTTTGTAGAGCCGCTGGCTGGCTCAGAAAGGAAAGGCATTCACTGCCAACAACCTAAATTCAATCCCTGGCATTGCACAGTGGACGTAGAGAACCAACTTCTGCAAATAACCTTCACACATTCACATATATATTATGACACACATGCATGTGTACATGCACACAACAAATCAATAAATCAGTGTTAAAACTTTTAAAGAAATGTTTAGGATTTTTGACTTTTCAGATTTTAAAATATACACATCTAAAACCAAGATATCTTGGAGATGGATCCAAGCCTAAACTCCAAACTATCTTACATTTCAAATACACCTGACGCACACAACCTCAAGGTTTCCTTATATGGTAGTTTTTGAACATCTACATTTTGAGTGGAGCACATGATATGACATTGGGTGTAAGAATTTTCTACCTGTGATGTCACATCAGTACTAAAAAGGTTTCAGATTGGGTGGCGGGCAGGGCATTTTGGAATTTGTAGTTTTGTATTGGAGAGCCCTGATCTGCACTCTGAACAAGGAAGTTCATAGGTCTAGACAGGAAGAAGTCATTTCAGACGTGCCAGACATCTGCTGTATATCATGTGGAAGCCCCACACAGTGGGGTTTTGGCTCAGTGGTCTTGTCTATGATTGGCAGCTGTCAGGACTATGGATGTTATCCTTAGCAGCCAATCTCAGCACTGCATCTTGTGGTGAGATTTCGTTTGTGCTGTAACAAAGCTTGCCTGAAGATCAGAGTGCAGAGCTAGCCATGCTAGTTAGCCATAGAGGCCAGGCAGTGGTGATATACACATTTAATCCCAGCATTCAGGGGCAGAGGCCAACAGATCTCTGTGAGTTCAAGGTCACCGTGGGCTACACGAGATTTGAGTCAGTCTAAAAGAGAAACAGAATCAGGTAGTGGCGGTTTACACCTTTAATCCCAGTACTTGGGAGTCACACGCCTTTAATCCCAGCACTAGGAAGGGGGAGACAGGAAGAGGTATGGCTGGGCAGAGAGAGGAATATAGGTGGAAGAAGACAGGAGCTCAGCGCATTCAGTCTGAGGGCTCCTGGAGACAGGATCTTCCCACTTTGGTCTGAGGATTCTATAAAGGTCAGATATCTCTCGAGTGACTGGCTCCCTTCTCTGATCTTTCAGCATTAACCCTGATAGCCTTATATCTGACTCCAGGTTTTTATTATTAGGACCAATTAGAATCCATGCTACATCATCTCACTAGCCTCTAGTGCCATCAAGATCTCGTGGAATTTATCCTTGCTATGCCTAATAAATGCAGTCTTAGGCACACACTGAGTGCTTAAAGCCCCTTCTGTGTCCTTTCTTTCTGGGGGCCAGAGACCTCCCAGTCTTCTGCCAGTGTTCACTTGCCAGGCTTAAATCCCCGTCTCCATATACTTCACCCTAAGACCCCATCCCAAACCCCCATGGACAGAGTGTGGGCTCTCAGAACTGTGAGACCTCAGTGGTCAGCTCAGCCTGCCCCATTTTAAGCCTCCCCTGGCACCACAAGAGAATGGAAAAGCTGGTTTGTTTACAGGACATGGGGCCAGGAGAGCATTAAAAAAATAAGCAGCAAAGAAGACGTCCTAAACAAATTTCCCTTCCCATACAGGAGTGCAGCCTTCCCTGCTTCGGACATGGAGCGCTTTTCTGTGTTTGTATAAACTTTCATCTTTCACACTTACCATTCCCAGGGTAGGGCTGCCTGTTTCCGCTGCCTATTTATTTTGATTCTGATCATTCTTCTCTGTTTGAGCATCACACACCTAATTATAAAGAAAATGAGTTTCCTATGGGCGCCTAGGGAACAACTCCTCCCCGTCTTTATGCAGCCTCCCGTTTCTTCCCATCACCAGGCACCTTTTGACTGGGCTGGTGGTGGTGGTGGAGGCAGCATGGTAGACCTTCGGTGCGGGCTAGAAGCTGCAGTTCTCCGGGAGGGCTCTGAGCCCAGGTTGAGTGAGAACCAAGGAAGGAAGGAGGTGAAGCCGAGAGAGAGCTGTGTTTTCCAAGGCAAACTGGAACAGACACAAAGGGCTGTGTGGGGTTGAGCAGATCTTCCCAAGAGCCCTCCAGCCGGAGTTTTTGTGTGAGCTGAAATCCACAGATCTCACGTTTCCTGACCCCAGCAGGTAGCTTATTGTAAAACAGTTCATCCAGAGGGGAAAACATTCCTTCTCTCTGCATCTCAATCTTCTTTCTCTGAACCAGACTGGAGGGAGAAAGAATGGAGTTTTGCTGCCTGTGTCCCAGTGCAGAAACTCACATGACTGGAGGATGGAAACCCCAAACAAAGGCGCCTTGGTATAAGTCGTCCGCTTAGCTTTAAATGCACGATGGTGTGGCTCAGGTCCCCTATGTGCCTGTTTTGAGCTATGCCTCCCACCCAGTGCGTGGTTTCTCCTCAGCTCTGGTTTTGCCTTCCACGTTGGCGTGGAGGAGGGAGGGACTCCCATGATGACAGTGATAAGCGTTAGTAATTCTCACATTCTCTTTAAAATTAATTTAGTTCCCCGCCATTGCTGTGCCGAATTCGGAGAGGCTGCAAAGAACAGGGTGGCTCTAACTCATTGGCAAATCCTGGAATCTGTTTGGCTTCAGAGTTTGCTCAGTGAAGATACCAGGAAGTGGCTTGGCTGGAGGGAGGGGTTGGCTCTCCTGCCACAGCTTCCAGATGAGCTGAGTCCTCAGGCTTCCCTGGTCTTCAGTTTGACTTCCCTACCCCCCACTCCTTTCTATGGTCCCCCCAGGTAATCTCTGCCACGTGCTCTGGCTGCAGTGATATGCACTGGGGGTGGGGAGGGATGCTGGTAACCATTATCTGAACTTCCTGAAACGGTGCAAAGAAGCCTGTCTTCCTTACCCGGGCTTGGCACCTGGGTTAGAGTTGGTAACATAGAGACCTTGGCATTGCAGAGGGTCCGAGCAACTGGGAAGAACCCCTGGCTGGCCTTTGATAGAAAGTTGTTGAGAGTAAAGCAGTTTGCCTGCCTAGTGTGTATGGGTTTAAGCCTTAGCACTGAGCAGAACCAGATGTGGTGGCACACACCTGCAGTCCCCAGTCTCAGTCCCAGTAGGTGGAGGCAGGAGGATCAGAAGTTCAAGGTCATTCTTCGCTATGTAGAAGGTTCTAAGCCAGCCAGGGTGACAGGGGATCCCGTCCCCAAAACAAAACCCAAATGAGTTAAGTATAAAAGAAATGGGTCTGCTCTGGCCAGAGCCACACAGTACTGTGGGTTCTGAGTGCCTCGGGAATGGGCTTTGCCTGGATTCTTCCAGAATGAAGCATAAGACCCAAAGGAACCACCCTCATGCATGCATGGGCTCCACTGAGGGCAATGGAAGGCTCTAACATAATAGACATCATCCTCCAACAGCCTAGTGCCCGCTGATGAAGTGTTCTGTGGTTTCTGCTCTTCGACATGGGGGTCCCTACTTCCCGATTTTCATCGTGGGAACATGGAGGTTCTGGTGAGCTCACTGAGCCTCCAGGCATCACTCAGCAGCTAGTAGTGAGGTTTTGTCTGGAGTCAGGTTCCTAGTCCCTGTTTGTAATAGGCTCCCCAAGTTGTCTTCCAGGACAGACACAGGTCTTAGAGTCTGGAGAAAGCATCATCTGATGTTTGGGGGGGAGGGGCTACCCAAGCCAAAAAAAAAAAAAAAAAAAAAAAAAAAAAAAAAAAAAAAAACCCGGCTGCAGAAGCAAAATCCCCTGGTGGCAGCTTTGTGCCCACCGTCAGGGTCTGGTGCTCCTGGGTCAAGAATGCTTTGAGTAAGAGGTGCTGGGGGTAGGCCAGCCACTGTGTGGGGAGCTGAGCTCTCCAGGGAGGGGAAGACTTCATTGGGCTGCAGCCCCATGCTCAGTTCCGCTCTATTTAGAATCCTTTTTTTTTTTTGAAAGCAGCTTTGAGGATGAAAACCCAAGGCCAGGGAAGCTGAAGTTGATTGTGCTGAGCTTTCTGAATTGAGGTGGTGGTGGGGAGGGAAGGCGGGAGGACCAGCCTGGCGACCTCCTGGCTTTTCCTCTGCCTCCCCTCACCATTGCTTTTTACCTCCTGCCGGCAGCTCTTCTCTGTGGTGTAGAACACAGGGGCCATGGACATGTGCTAGAAACCTTTGAGAATGACTTTACCTGGGCCCAGTGAGACAGACGAATAAAGCATGTGACCCGTGTGCCTCTCTGTGGCAAGTGGTGCTGAGCTGGCCTAGGGACACACACATCAGGTGGCCAGGTCTTCAGTGGCATGTGCCCGGAGCCTCTGCTGTGCAGTTTTGTTTTTCCTAAATAACTTGAGGTCTAGGAAGTGGCTCCTGCTGACCCTATTCAGGACTTTCTTTAGAGTTCATGAGGACAACTGACTCCATCCACTGGTCCTCAGTGGGCATCCTTGAAGTGTGTGGTAGCACGCAAGACCCTCTTAGTCAAAGCAACTTGGAAGCAAAGGGCAAATATATGGAGAGAGCTTTGGAAGCAGGAGAGGGTTGTGAACCTGCTCGTCATTAACAGGTGTGTGTGTGTGTAGGCCAGAGGTCAACCTTGTATGTCATTCATTTGGTACCACTGCCCACTTTTTTTAGATAAAGTCTCTCACTGGTCTGAAACTTCACCTGTGTGTGTAGACTGTGGGTTTTTGGAGCATGCTTCACGACTTGTGTGAAGCTCACGTGAGAAAGGGATTCTTTTCTGTGTTAGTCACGATGTTCCTTTTCTTCAGTCTATACTTCCCTCAGCCATGGGCTCCTCACCTTTTCCTGGCCCCTTGGCTCTCTAACCTTGAGGGCCACACTTCCTGCTTGACCCTGCTCTAACCCCAGGTTTCCCACCTCCTGCTTGATCCCCAGCTCTAACCCCAGGCTCCTTCCTCTCTCCTCCTTGGTGCCCTGCTCTAACCCTGGGCTCCCCACTTACTCCTTGACCCCAGCACTAACCCCGGGCTCCCTACCTCCTCCTGGCCCCCTGCTCTAACCCCAAGCTCCCCACCTCCTCCTTGGTCCCCCAACTCTAACCCTGGACTCCCCACCTCCTGCTTGGTCCCCCAACTCTAACCCTGGACTCTCCACCTCCTCCTTGGCTCTCTGGCTCTAACCCCAGGCTCCTCACTTCCTACTTGGCCCCCAGCTCTAACCCCAGGCTCCCCACCTCCCCTTCATCTCTTTATTTACTTACAAAGCAGAGGAAATCTGTTATTTTTCCAAGTGCGTTTCCCTCTGTATCTTATCAAGAACCACCAAGTTCAGCACACCCTTGATTAGTCACTTCCATTAACAGTGTTGATTTTGGGGTTTGTGTTTATTTTTGAAACGTGGTCTCCTTTTTCCTCCTTGCTTCCTTATGCACTAGTGGGACCGGCTGGTTTCTACTGAAATCTAGCCCGCTCTTTCCCTTGCCACCGTAAACCATGAGGCCCGCCTCTGAAGACACCTGTTCCTGTCTCTGCCCTCAGAAGGGGACATCTGTAAAACTTCAAGCATCTCTTAAAGGGACAATAATGGGAAGACCTCTTTCCTTATTTTTTAAGTGTGCTTTATTTAGTTTGAAGCATATTTTATTTGTTTATTTTTTAATTTAGGCTTTTGAGAATTTTATGCGTGGGTACCGTATTTCCACCATGTCCCCTGCTCCCTTTCCCCTCCCACTCTTCCCTTGTCCCTTCCCAATCCCTCTTAAATTCCTCTTTTTAAATTAATATATATACACATACACAATAATAATTAGAGAAAGGAATTTAATGTTGAGTCCATTTAGTTTTGTTCATGTGTGTGTGTTTAGGGCTTTTATTGGCATTTGATAACTTATCCGGGCCTCATTGATTCTCCACCTCTCAGCAGCTCTTTTCTTTTCTTCTCTTTTCTTTTCTTTTCTTTTTTTCAGTATCTAGTCTCCAATTCACTGTGTAGGTGAGGATGATCTTGAAGTCCCCATCTTCCTTTTTTTCTCTGGGATTAGGGATGTGTACCACCATAGCTATTTGCACAGTCCTGGAGACTGAGCCCAGTGCATACAAGACAAGCCCTCTACCAACTTAGCTACATCCCCAGCTCCTCAGACAGGCTTTAAATCCCTTTGTTAATGACTGATGCACAGCTCATCTCCTGCAAAGCTTCCCCGTCCCCATTCCCTGGAACCTAGTGATTTCCATTGCTTTCTCCACTGAGTCAGAAGGCAGGGAGGTTTCTGACTCCAGTGTTCTCTCTGGGTTGTGAGATGTTTCTGACTCACAAAAGCTCTGCTCGCTGCTTCTCTCCACCCTCAGTGGCTCTTGGCTCTCCCTCTGGTAGGAGGGTTTGGAAGTTTCTGGCTGAGTGATGGAAGCATCACACAGAATCTCTGCACATATCTGTTTTAATTTTGCCTGGATGACACCCAGCATCTGCCTCCTCAAGTTCCAGTAGCCACAGCCTTGCTCCTGTCTCCTGCGCTGTGCCTTCTCTCTGCCTGTGAATGGTTCTCACTGTAGCCTGTCTCAAATCAGTGGCTCAATACTGACTCAGAAGGACTGGCCAAGGATCCTTTATGGCCAGCAAGTGGCAGAGATGGCCCAGGGCACTGCCCTACCCCCACCCTGCCCATTCCTTCCTGGGATTTGGATACCACCCCCATTGGGGAATGGGTTCCTTTGGGATATTTATTTGTTTAAACATGGGTGGTTCCTAGAGAAGAGGGTGTCAGGTTTCAAGGTTGGAGACCAGGGCAAACAGAAAGAAAGTGGGTGGTCTGGACAAGTGAGCAAGGGAGAGAGGGAGGGAAGAAACCCACCCCCTCCCATCCCTCCCACCAACCTTCATCTCATGCCTTTGAGGATAGACATTCTGCAGGGTGACCTCCTGCCAGACCCGGTGAGCTGGAGTGTGCATGTCAAGGGCACTGAGGCTGCCCCTGGGAAAGGATCATTTGGAAGTAGATGAACAATAAATGGGATAAATCCATCTGAAGGGCTTTGGTGACTCTTCTCCAATTTAGGGGAGCAGCAGGTTACAGGCTGGGTAGATCACATTACAGCCCCACTTTGGGGATTCTAGAAGATCCCAAAGGACCTGTCTGCAGGGCCTGAAGCAATCCCTCAGTGGGTGAAGTGTGTCTTGCAGTATAAGGACCGGAGCTCCATCCCTAATTCCTGCATTAAAAAGCTAGGCTTGGTGGCACATACCTTTTATCTACTGCTGGGCAAGTGGACAAGTAGGAGCTCTCTGGTCAGGTAAACCTAACCCAGTTGGCATGTTTCAAGCCAGAAAACTAAAACCAAACAAAGAAGCAGGTGTGCGGTGCCTGATGAGGGTTCCCTGACTTTGTTCTTTGGGTCGCACATGCATGAGCATGCACACATGCTCTCACACACATGCATGAGCATGCACACATGCTCTCACACACATGCATGAGCATGCACACATGCTCTCACACACATGCATGAGCATGCACACATGCTCTCACACACATGCATGAGCATGCACACATGCTCTCACACACATGCATGAGCATGCACACATGCTCTCACACACATGCATGAGCATGCACACATGCTCTCACACACATGCTCTCACACACATGCATGAGCATGCACACATGCTCTCACACACATGCATGAGCATGCACACATGCTCTCACACACATGCATGAGCATGCACACATGCTCTCACACACATGCATGCACACAGACACTCACACATACACACCAGAGCCAGTATGATCACTGAATAACATGCCTCTCTCCCCACGGAGTGTGTGTGTGTGTGTGTGTGTGTGTGTGTGTGTGTGTGTGTGTGTGTGATGGATAGCCCTTCTAGTATCCTGTGGCCAACTTACTTTGAACAAGCCAGGAGAAGAATCTTCCTAGTCCTGAGTTCATATCAGCTCTAGCTCATGGGGCTTAGAGTTTTACATAGGTCAGGAAACTACTGAGGATCCCCAAACAGAGGGAAAATCAGCGGTAGAGGGGGGAAATGTCACTCAAGGTATGCCATACCCTTAAACCATGGTCACGTAGCATATTGCCTCTCAGAAGACAGCAGAACATTCATTTGTTAAAGATTTTCATGGACAGAACACTGAGAGACCATCAGAGACTAGGGGTAATTTTTTTGAAAGAGAGAAAGAGGGGGGAAAGAGGGAGAGAGAGGGGGAAGAGAGAGAGGAGGGGATTTAGTGAGGGAGGGATGGGTTATCTCTGTATTCTCTTGTCCCTTTTCCTCTGTCTTCTCTCTCGCTCGCTCTCTCTCTCTCCTTTTTTCCCTCTGCTTTTCTCTCTCTTTCTTCTCTCTCTTTCCTCTCTCTCTTTTCTCTCTCTCTCTCTTTCTTTCTTTCTTCCTTTTTCCTCTCTCTCTACTCCTCTCTCTCTCTTCATCTCTCTTCTCTCTGCTCTCTCCTCTCTCTCTCTCTCTCTCTCGCTCTCCCCCCCCCCTGATTCTTTTCTTGGGAGATGTGGCCTAGCACTCAATGACATGACTAAATAAATACCAAGGGGTCCAGCGGAGACAGTGACGAGTGGCTCTAAAGAGGTGGGCTGAGTGGGGCCACCAGCAACCAGCTCCTGTTCCTGACAGCTATGACACTAAGACAGAATATCTCCCACCCACCCCTGCCCCTTTGCAAAGATCAGTGGTGGGGATGCCTTGTTACTCAGACTTAAATCCTGTCCCGATGAAACAGAGAGATTGCCACTGGGTTAATGACTCTTGAGTCTCCAGCGTAGGGTTCTGAGTTCACAGCATAGGAGTCAGCTGGAGGGAGACTTAATTAAAAAGCAAAATGATGTGTAGGGCTGAGTAATATCTCAGTGGAGCAAAGTGCGTGCCTTGCAAGCCTAAGGACCCAAGTTCAATCCCTAGAATCACATTACAAATAAAAAGGAAGCCAGAGATGGTGGCCTGTGCTTGGAATCCTAAGGCTAGGGAAGCAGAGGAGGGGGAGCATTGGATCTCCCTGGGCAGTGTGCCCAATCTGTTTGGTGAGTTCTAGGCCAATGAGGAACTGTGTCTCAAAAACCAAGAGGAGTCCTGGAGCGATGCCTCCAACGATTAAGAACACTCACTGGTTGTTCAGTTCCCAGTGTTCCCATGGCAACTCACAACTATCTGAAACTCCAGTTCTAGGGGCTCCAACACCTTCTTTTGGCCTCTGTGGGCACACATGGTACAATTATATGCAGGAAAATCCTCACATAAAAATAAAAACAAATGAATATTTTTTTAAAAAAAAAACAAAAAAACAAGCCAAGTGGTGTTGTTGCATGCCTTTAATCCCAGCACTCAGGAGGCAGGCAGATTTCTGAGCCTAGTCTGCAGAGCAAGTTCCAGGATAGCCAGGGCTATGCACAGAGAAACTTTGTCTTGAAAAATAAAAATAAAAAATAATGAAAAAATGCATGCCACCCGAGTAATGACACTTCAGGTTGTCTTCTGACCTCTACAGCATGCATGCGCACATGCGCACGTGTGGATGGGGACACACACACACACACACACACACATCGTGCATATCTTTTGGAGTGTCTAGAGATCCTGGTATCTGTAATTTACGTGGACACAGGTTGAGCAAAATGAGCTGAATGGACAAAAAACTGAGCAGGTTGGTGGATGCTACCTGCTGAGGCAACTGTGGCAAGAGCTTGAGAATCTTAGAGTGAGCGATGGGCACAGCATTTCTATATCTTTGACATTTTTCAAATAAAATTTTTGGGGAAGTACCTGTCCTTGTCTTTCCCACGATGGCTTTGATTTAGCACGCTGGTGTTAGCATCTATAATGAAAACGTATTTATCGTTAGTGTATGTGTGCGGTGAGGAGAGTATACACACTCCATATATATATATATATATATATGTGCCTGTCCACATTGTGTGAAAGCCCATGTGCATGTGTGTGCTCTTGGGGGTATGCATGTTCATGTCTTTATGTGCATGTTTATGTTTGTGCATGTTCAGGAGATGTGTGAGTGCTCGAGTGTATATGTGCATAGTCATATGTATGTGCATGTTCATGTACATGTAGGTGCATGTTCATGTGTGGGTGGGTGTGTATGTAGAGGCCAGAGGTCAACATTATATGGTTTCTCAGGTGCTATTAAAATTCTTTTTCTTTTTCTTCCTATGTGTGTGTTTTTAGTGTACTAATATCTGTGCATGTTTTTGCGTGTGTGTGGGTGCACACACATATGATATGTCAGGAATCATTTCCTATTGCTATTCTACCTTAAGCAGTGAGGCAGAGTCTCTCCAATCTGGAGCTCACTGATAATAACTGGTGTCCCTAGCCAGTTTGCCCTGGAGATTCTGTCTTGCCCTTCTAAGACTTGACATGTAGGTCAGGGACCACTCTCAGCTGACTTTTATGTGAGTTTCTGGGGGATGCAACCTCAGGTCTTCATGACTGGATGGCAAATATTTTAACCATCAAGCCATCTCCCCACTCCCCACCTTGTTATCTTGAGATAGGGTCTCTCGCCAAGGAAACCTGGCCTGAACTCACCAAATATACCAGGCTGACCAGTCAGTGAGTACTAGGATGCTGCCAATCTGCCTCCCAGGGCTGGGATGTTTGCATGGGTTCTGGCATTTGAGCTAGGGTCTGCATGCTTGCATGGCAGGCACTTTACCGACTGAGCCATTTCTCCAGCTCTCAGAACCTCTAGTCTTGAACCATTCTGTCTTTCTCTCAACTTCACAATTCATGCCAGCGATTGACACACTACAGGACACTGGCCAGATCTGTTTACGGCATCTGATTGGACTACGCTAGTTGTCCATGCCTTGCTGATGACTACTGTCCCTCTCCGATGGCAGGAGCAATTGACACAAGACAAAGGACCTGACCCACAGTGCCTGTGACCTTTACTAGTGGCTCTTGGTTCAGTGCTTGAACTGTGATGGATGGTCGAGGCACTTACACAGGACAAGAATGCAATTCTCAGCCGAACCCAGAGCAAAAAGAATAGCCCGTGGAAGATGAACTTGAACTCATGATCCCCACTTGAATGTTGTAACTCAATCCATGGCCTGCGTTCACTCAGGGTTACTTATTTCCTCTGCATAGATTTCAATTTGATGCCAGATTTTCTGATCTGTTTTCTTAAGAGCAGAAGGTCTTGAACCCAAGGCCCTGGGGCCATCACACCACTCCCTGTGGAGTGGGGTGAGGGAGGCCAGCTGCAGGCCACCTTCCGCTCCAACACTGTGGGAGGCCTGCGTGGAAAACCTCCAGCCCCTGTTACTCTGGGGAAGTGTCAGCAGCAAGAGGCTTCCGCCCATCCCATCAACCATCCACCAAGAAGCTCTAGCAAGAGGTCAGGAGGGAAGAGAGTGGAAAGGAAATGCCAATCAATTCATCAAAGCCCCGCCTTCCTGTGGCTTCCAGGCCAGGAGCTTAGCTGTAGCATCCTTGACCCACCCCCAGGGGTCCCGGGAAGGGCAGGCAGGGAAGTGCATTTGGTAATGATTCTGGATTTCCTGTTTTCCTTCTGTCCAGAGGGCTTTGGGATATGCTAACTCACATTATATATGTACACATGCATACTGCATTCCTCCTTGTCTCTACTCTCTGCTTCCTTCTCCCTTCTCCCCTTTCTCCTCTTCCTCCTTCTCCTCTTCTTCATCTTTTGCTAGTTTTCCTCTTCTAGGGCTTTGTCATTATTTTATTATTATTATTATTATTATCATCATCATCATTATTAATTATGGCAAAGTAGAGGAGCAAGTGCTCACATCCCCTGGAAAATGTGTGAGAAAGGAAAGGTGAAGGGCCAGGAGAGGCCAACCAGAGCCCCCTACTGAGAGTCCCTGGGTTTGTCTCAAGAGCCAAGGAAACGCTAGATGCACACAGTGGTAAACACGCTCAAACATTTATTTAGTGCCTACTGTCTGCACAGGACAGGAAGGCACAGAAGAAAATGCAGTCTTGGGCAGGGATGGTTCAGTGGATAAGGGCTTGCTGTGCTCCTGTGAGGGCCTGATTCCCCGGAAGCCATGTAAAGCCAGATGTGGACATGTAGATCTGTGATCCCAGCACTTCTGAAGGGAAGTGGGAGATAGAAGAGACTGTCGGGAAGCCAGTGAGCCAGCTAATCTGGTCCATGCAGTGGTGAACAGGAAAAGATTGTCTCAAACAAGGTGGAAGGGGAGGACCAGTGCCTGAGGTTGTCCTCTGACCCTCACATGCATGCCACAGCACATACATGCAGACACGCACATACATGCAGACATGCACATACATCATACACATGTACGCACACATAATACATATGCACACAGAGAGAAAACAATAAGGACAACTTGAGAGGGGGAGAGAAAAAGAGCAGAGAGGGCTGGATAGAGGAGTGTGAGGGCAATGGGGAAGAGGGAGGAGAGGAAACGGGGAGGAGGGGAAGGATCAGGGGTCAGGAATCCTCTGGCTCAGGTTTCTCTTCCAAGCAGTATTGGGTTGATTTAAATGTCCAGGACATCTGTCACTAAATAACTCAGTGAATAATAAACCTGGGCATCACTTCCCAGCCCATTGCCTGCTGTCTTGGGTCTGCAGCCTTGTTGCCAGGTAGTGCTAGACCCAGGGGCAGCCTTTCTCTGCTCCTTGGGCTCAAAGGTCTAGCTTGTAAGGGGGTTGGCCTGCTGGGGCTCCAGGCAGGAAGAGTCTGTACCCCAGGAACACAGAAGCCATCAGGATCCAACAGCCCTGACCACATTCAATGAACACTTTGATCCCTTTAAGGGAGAAGAGAGAGCCCTTTCGGGCCATACCTTCCAGTGTCCCACCCCTCCCTGGGCCTGGTCTGCTGTCCTTTACTCTGAAGGAGCGGGGTGTTTCCAGTTGGGTCCTTTCTCTTCTGAATTTCAAGTAGGAGTGTGCGAGGCACTCTGGAAATGGGGTGGACGGGGTTGAGTCTCACGGCTCAGGTTCTACCTACCACATGTGTACCTGGGAGATAGTCGCAGGATAGACATGAGTGGTTTGCATCTGCGCGACGTGGAGTCTGACTGGGGGTGGGGGGTTGGGAGTGCTGTTGCTATGACTAGTCCTGTATCCAGGGCTGTAATGGGGTCAATCCTCCAACCTTCATGGTTCTGATAGAGAGCTCAGTCCAAGGCCAGGCTGCCTGCCTTACGCTGCCCTCTCCTCGGGAGTCTCAAGCTGGGTGGAAAGGCCAGCACCCCTCTGTTGACCTCCCTGTCTCCCCTCGTCCATTCATCCTTCCCCCAGGCTCATCATTCCTCTAAGAGTGAAGTAACAAAACTGTTTCATGATGACAGTAATGTTGGCGATTGCTGGATAAGATAAGCACTCTGCTGCCAAGCCGTGTACATGCGTGTGTGGTGGCCAGAGGTCATTGTTGGACATCTTCAATCTTTATTTTTCTGAGACAGGAACCTGGCACTCCCAGTTTCAGCCAGGCCGGCTGGCCAGCAGGCTTTTGGCGCCTTTGCCTCTCAAGTGCTAGGATTACGGGTGAATGTCGCCACACCACACCTGGCTTTTTACCTGCATGCTGGGGATTCAAACTTAGGTCCTCGGGCTTGGCCTTTACACGCTGAGCATCTCAACTTCTTCTGGTGTTTTCTAACATAACCCCTGGTTCTTCTGAGTTTTCCATCCCCTCAAAGTCCTCCCCCATCCCTTCTCCAACCTTGCATAAAGGAACATTACATTTGATCATTTATACCAGGCAAAAAAAATGCTTTTGAAATGTGGCTACTTCTCAGTTTATCATGATATACATGCATATGCATTCTCATGGATATATGCATGTGCATATGTATATACTTTCAGCATATATGTATACATAATGTAAAAAGAGCTTTACAAAGTCACGGAGTCTTTACGTAAAATATCTGGTTCCCCTTGGTAAAATGACCAGCTCATTCCAGTTTACCCAGAACTGTCTCCATTTTAAAATAAACCTTGTCCGGCTCAGACCTAAACAAATTGGGAAATCCAATTACCCCGGAGCCAGGCATGACATCTGTCATCTCACAACCCCATGGTGACACTGGAAATTAGGCCCTGGTTTTACATAGACAGGGATGGAGATGCTCAGTGAGCTGTTGGAGGTGACACAGTTGCTTGCTCTTGGACTAAAAATCATGCCCATGCATTTTCCAGAAGGACACAGTAGATCTCGCAAAAACAAACATGGATAGCCCTGTTGATAGCCCAGATGACTGACAGAGGCTCCCCAAGGTTGGAAAAAATTATCTTCCAAAGGCAAAACAGAGGTCTGGAGGAGGAGAATGTTCTAGATGGTTCATCCTGGCTAGGTTCAGGCAACTCAGGGGTCTCCAGCTTTAGATTCTAAGCAGGATCAAGAACTTATCTCCAGTCACCTGGCATCCCTGAGTCCCTCCACAGGGTCTAGAGTTTTAACCTTCTCCCTACCCTCAGCCACACAAAGTGGGCCATAGGAACTGGTTTTGGTGGGTAGGGCTGTAGAAATTCCCTAAGAGTGTCCCTCCAGGCTGCAGACCAGACTGTCTCCCTCCTGTTGGTTCTTCCTACCCCTGGTGCGTCTTCTCAGAAGTGCCGAGCAGTTTCTCTTGGCCCACCTGCCAGCCCTGCTTGGGGCTGCTGAGCCCGGCCAGGAGCAGGCAAACCAAAAGACCAAGAACTAACTAACAGCTATTTTCTCTTAGGCTGCCTTTTCAGCTCTGCCAAATGGGGAGTCTCGTGCTGTAGGGACACCAATCCTGTCTTGATACAATCCCAAGCATTGAATTTTCTTGCTCATTATCATGGGCCTGTCTTCCAAACCTGTTCCCTCCCAGAGCTGTCCCACCTACCTACCCCCACCTGCTCTCCTGAGCCTTCCAGTTCAGGTTTCTTGGATGCCACTTAGACAAAGGGATGGATTTTTTTTTTTTTTTTTTTTTAACCTGGGTCTTGCCAAAGCTGAAGAGATAGGAAACCAGGCCAGGCCATTCCATCCCCAGAGGGCGGTGAGAGAAGGGGTCCTTTGGGGAATTTCTCACTCTCAAAACACAGACCTGGAGTGTAGACGTCCCTGAGGACAGAGGAGCATCAGGCCCTGAATGAGAGCAAGAAGTGACAGCGACTGAAAATAAGAAAGCATCAGCTTTGAGGACAATTCTCCCAGGCCACTGGGAGGGGAAGAATTCTGGGGGGCGGGGGGGGGGGAAGAACCACTTTGCCTGTTTTCTGTGCATGAAGCTTGGTGGCTCAGCACCCCCTGTCCCAGCCCCACTTTGCCCTCCATCCTGTTCCCATTGAAATAATCACTGGGTAGACCCAGCCTGGTTGTGTTGCCATGACAACTGCTCTAATTTCTTTTAATCCCAGTGTTCCTTCCTAAAGGGACCCCCCCTCCCCCGCCGCAACCCCTTGCAATGTGTTTTAATTGTAATGACTCCTGGGTTTTCAATAGGTAATGACCGCGTGTGGGGAGCCAGTGTTGGCCTGACTCCATCCCCAAAGCTGCTTGCCCAGCGGCGCCAGGCAGGGCTCTGCCCCCCAGCGTGAGTCCGGGAGGAACCCAGGGCAGGCTGGAGCAGGGTCTGCCCATGGGGTGTGTGGCCTCAGTGCTAATGAAGACAAGCAGGGGCCTGAGGGGCTGGGCTCTGAGAGGTTCATGTTCCGAGGCCATTTGATGGCGTGTTACACCCTACCCCATCTTCTCCCTCAACTTGAAGAGAATCCATGCACCACTGCCTGAGCTGGTCCCAGGGTTGGGGCCCTCTCTCTGCTGCTGCTCACCCACCTTCCAGCATTCCTGAGACAGATACAACGCCCTACCATAAATGCAGGCTGGATACAGCTCCCAGGAAGTCTTTCTGGCAGGACAATGTTTGACAGAACTATTTGTTAATAAGATAATGTTCATAGGAAGTTTAAAGAGATAAATATAGCTGTAGTGATACAGAAATTCTAACTGAACCAAAAATATACGGAAGGCACTAGAGAGATGGCTCAGTGGATAAAGCTCTTGCCTCCCAACCATGAAAACCAGAGTTTGAATCCCCAGAATCCAAGTAATGCCTGTGCAGTGCACGCATCTGTGACCCTAGTGCTGCTATGGTAAGGTTGAGGCAGGGGGCCGGAGACTTCTGGGCTAGTGAACAAGACCCTGACTCAAACAAGGTGAAAATTGAAGATGGCTAGATGTGCATGCACACACCCACACCCATGCACAGGCATGCACACACACACACACACACACACACACACACACACACATGCACACTTGCATGCATGGATCCATACATACATACATACATACATACATACATATATATGTGTATATATATATATATGGGACATATTGTCCAAAGTCCCCATAATCCCAGAGGTGACCCCACACTTTCACAGGCTGATTCAGGAAACTCTGAGATGTGCACCCTGAGCAGCCAGCAGGGCACAGCCTTTCAGGTGCCCTGGATCCTCATTCACAAGTCTTGCCCCCCATGCAAGTTCCAGCTGGACTTGCAGCTCTCTCCTTTCTCACTGGCTCCGATGCAAGTTGCCTTTCCACCAACCACAGAGCAGTCTAGAGCCCCCTGTCGGGTCCTGGGGAGCTGTCGTTGGAGATGGAAATGTCCCAGTGTAGTGAGGGGCAGATGGACCGCGTTCCCGCTGCCCAGCTCCCGGCCACTGGCTAGCTTATGCCCCAAAATAACAACACACAAACTGTATTCTTTTAAATACTGCCTGGCCCATTATTTTCAGCCTCTTACTCACATCTTGACTAACCCATATTGAATAATGTATGTAACACCACAAAGTGGTGTCTTACCAGGAAAGATTCAGCACACCTGACCTGGTGGCTGGCTTCATGGCATCTCTCTCCCTAGGAGAGGCACGGCAGTCTGACTAACTTAGGAGAGGCGTGGCATCTGACTGAGCCATCTACCTCACTTCCTTCTTCCTGTTCTGTCTACTCCACCCATCTAAGGGCTGGCCAAGGCAGTTTCTTTATTAAAACAGAAGATCCTCCCACATCATTTCCCCTTTTTCTGTTTAAACAAAAAGGAAGGCTTTAACTTTAACATAGCAAAATTACATATAACAAAAGTTATCAAGTAAGAATTACAGTTACAGTATTTATATCTATCTTTTATCATAACTAAGGAAAAGTACAACTATCTATTCTTCAGCTCCTTCAAAGACTCCAGAAGGATATAATATTACCTAAGTAAACAATAAGTAAGCAACTTCCAAATTCTAGAAATTACAGAGACATCTCACTGCCTGGACAGTCACCCAAAGTTCCTTTG
This sequence comes from Arvicola amphibius, assembly GCF_903992535.2. Classification (NCBI taxonomy): domain Eukaryota; kingdom Metazoa; phylum Chordata; class Mammalia; order Rodentia; family Cricetidae; genus Arvicola; species Arvicola amphibius. Next base: position 8,813,006 of record NC_052050.1, read on the forward strand.
TACCATTGAGGCATCCATCTTTGACCTTTAGGCCCATAGTATCCAGAGACATTTCCATGAAGCAGGAAATTTCGAAGGCAGTTCAGTCACTTTCTGCTGTGTCCTGCAGAATGTCTCGCAGACTCTTTCATGAGTCAGGAACCCCGAAAAACCATCTCACCTTTAGGCAAGTTTGTAGAAGGAGCGGCGGGCTGCGTCCTGCCACCTGGCTAGCTTTGCCCAAAATAATTACACGGAAACTGTATTCTTTTAAATCACTGCCTGGCCCATAGTTTCAGCCTCTATTGGCTAATTCTCACATCTTCCTTTAACCCATATTTAGTAATCTGTGTAGCACCACGAGGTGTGGCTTACCAGGAGAGATCTTAACCTGCGTCCATCTCGGAGAGGAGAAACATGGAGACTCACTATGGCGACTACCTGCTACCCAGCATTCTGTTCTGTCTACTCCGCCTACCTAATTTTCTATCCTAGTAAAGGGCCAAGGCAGTATCTTTATTAATAATGAAAATAACACATAGACATTCCTCCATCACAAGTTCAGCAGTCCTCTCTCTGCAGATTCTTTGTGTCCAGTTTATGCAACAGTCCATGCAAGAGCAGTTTCTTGCCCTATCAAACTCCATAAGGAGCCTCTTCGATGCCCAACTTCCTCTTGAAGTAGCTGGTGCTGCCAGGAGCAGATGTGTTTCATTGTCATGAAAAGTCCTAAGTTATTAAGACATTTAAGTGGAATATTCTATAGTCTTTGAAAGATATTAGGAATGCCTATCTAACTGAAATATATCTCTATATATCTAGAAAATCTTACATGACTATAAGCTTTACTATTATTGATGACTATCCATTAACAACCTATATACATTACATTTTTAAATGAACTACAAAATCATAATACCTTAATCAAGATCAGAAATACGTATACATATAACAAAATTGACCTTAAATTTAAATCACTAAAGCAAATTCCATATCAATGCAAATTACTCATCTCCATATCATATCCCCCTTTAAATGTAAAAGAACACTTATAAACAATATTTGGGAACATGGGCACAGTTATTTCTCTCCAAACTGCTTCCTGCTGAATGGGGACGCTGTTAATCAGATCTTTCATGGTGTAGCCTGTGTGCCAGGTTCATCTCAGTCATCAGTTGAGCGAAGGAATTTTTTGAGGGCGTTCACAGCAACCTTTCAGGAGGGCGTGGTCTATCATACCATATTGGGATATAAGCAATCCAATGGGTCTCATTTTCTGTAAAAATAAAAGAAGAATCTCTTTTCCAAAGTATCATATCCTTAGGTCCAAATTCTGAAGTCAAGGTATTTTCAAGATATCTTTCTTGGATTAGTTCAGCAGCATTTATAAACAAATATTCTTTAGCAGCTGTTGCTGCTTCCTCAGCATTCAAACAATTCAAAGAGAGCATAATAGTATACAGCATCAAGATTCTTTGTGTATTTTCCATCTTTGTACGGCTTTATTTTAACCTCTATTTTGTTTATTTTTACTTTTTTTTTTTTTTTGACAAGTTCTCTGTATATCTTTGACCTGGAATAACTCTTTAGACCAGGCTATCCTTGAACTCACAGTGCTGGGATTAAAGGTGTGTGCTACAACACCTTGAACCCACAGAGATCTTTCTGTCTCTGCCTCCCAGGCATTCGGATTAAAGGTGTGTCCTGCCACACCTTGAAGTCACAGAGGTCAATCTACCTCTGCCTCCCAAGTGTTGGGATTAAAGGTGTGTACCACTACAACAAACTACTTCCTTTTTTTTTTCTTTTTCTTTTTTACTTTTAAGAACTTTAGCCTTTAGCCTGCATATATTTTTAACACATTGTAAACCATTTAGATGTTTTCTTCGACTTTGACTCTTTCTTTTACTGTATATCTCTCTTTTTGTGACCACATGAGTCTTTAATTTACCAAACAATATCGGTAGGACTAAAGCCCTGACTTTGACAGCTAGATCCAGCCCATTCCTTAGCTATCCAGCCTCATGGCAGAGGTACTGGCTGTAGCCATGTTTATCATCACAACTCTGTGGCGTTTCAAGGTACTTGCCAGCGAGCAAGCTGCAACAGTGTTAAACAACACTCAAAAGCTCCATAGTCAGGACCGCCTGCTTGAAAGAGTCAGAGTTTGCCCTAGCAGGATGGCCCAGAAAGCCGGCATTTTAAAACAGCACAACTTTTTTCCTGCTACAGCTGAAAACTGAAAAGCTTTTCATCAACACCGTTTAAGTGTTTTGTGGCAGGACCTCTTAATGAGCTGCAGGGTTTTGCAGCTGAAGCTGAGTCAGGAAGCCTCTCTTAGATGAGAGCGCTTGCTCAGACCCGAGAAATTGCTGTTATCAAGAAAACATGCTTTACTCTAGTCTTTCCCAAGCTTTCTCAGGCTCTCTGTGGATTCAGTTATCCACGTTGGGCGCCATTTCCCAGTCTGTGCTACTCAGTGGATTATAGAGCCCTTAGCCCTAGGAGGGCTCACTCACCATCGAAAGGCATCGGACAATTGAAGTGGGACTAGTGGGACTGACAAAGGGACTTTTCAATGTATTTGATGTTTGTCGAACTTTTAATAGCTGCATTACCTTTGCAGCTACCATATGGGATGATGGAACGCTCCATTGTGAGGTGCATGCTCCTGCTTTGCTCGGCCTCTCACTGGGAAGAGAACGAAGAGCTGAGGGCAGACTGCCTCAGATGGTCTTCTTCCCGGAGGCTGCGCCCAGGAAGCCCTTTCTGCTTTAAGGGTGTGATACTCTCTGGCTGCTGTTCTTCACACAGACCACTGAGAAGGGAGCAGAAGTTCAAGCAGCTATGTCTGTGGGAGATAGTTTAATCAGAGGGCCTGTGCTCCAACCCAAGAACCCTCATCGAAAAGTGGGGAGCACACACTTGTAGCCTCAGCATTGGGAAAGTGGGGATAGGAAGATCCCTGGGGGTTCCTGGGTAGGTAGCCTGGCCTTTTTTTTCTGCATGTCAAGCCAATGAGAGATGCTGCCTCAAAAAACAAACAAATGAAAAGTCAAAAAATAAACCAAGGCAGATGGTGCCTGAGGAACGGCAGCTGAAGTTGTCCTCTGACCTCCACATGCATGCACAAACATATGTACAACTACCTGTACACACATGAGCACCTGAGCACCTCCCCAAACACACACACACACACACACACACACACAGACACACACACACACACACAGACACACACACACACACACACACACAGAACCTGAAAGAGTCCCCACAACTCTTAGGGAAGCGAGTTCTATCCACAGCCACACTGACCTCACAAGGCCACCCCATGGTCAGGTGCTGCCCCAGACTGCTCTGTCCCTCCCAGAGACTCCAGCACACAGGTTTTGGTTGGTGCATCAATGGCTCAGAAGCCCTCGGTCCCCATCTGTTTCTACCACCGCTCTCTCAGACCAAGCTTCCCCTTCGCACACTGAAATATTAGATGTTCAGTTGGGAGTCCAGCAGCAAAATATTTCTGAAATTGTGTGTGCATTTTTTTTTCTTCTAATTTAATGTGCCAGACAAGCCTCCCTGTAATTAAAACCAGAAAGGGACCAGACTTAGACAGAGATTTGAAGGCTGTAAAATTCTAGGACAGGTTTATGTAAAGCAATTAAAAAGGGAGTTAAAATTGTTAAAAAATTAAACACTAATTACTTCCCCCCCCCCCTCATTTCTGCTGAGCTGTTCTGGCCACGGAGCTCGAAGAAAGATATAAAAAAGGAGGTGGGGGGAGAAGCGCCGTTTGGCTTCTTTGCTGTAAATCATGTTCAACCCAAGCTTCCCCAAATTTTGCAGCCGGACCCATCTGCTGTCAATTAGCCTAAATCATGCCTTTTCAATTAGAGTGGTTTAGGAAAGTCTGGTAGCGAAATGTGCATGGTGTGTGTGTGTGTGTGTGTGTGTGTGTGTGTGTGTGCCATGAGGTGGTTTGGGGGGAGTGGGAGAGAGGTTAAATATGATTTTAAGCTGCGAAGTGGAAATATCTTTTAAAAGGTGTGATCCTAGTTTAGTGTTTTCCATATAAAAACAGGCTATTATTTGCCATGCTGCGGGGAGCAGTGAAGGGCGGAGGCAAAGTTGAGGAGGTGAGCCGAGCCGCGGAGCTGAAGGGAAATTCTTGTTGTTTGGAGCCCAGTTCCATCTGAGCGAGGTGCATGCCCAGTACCCAGAGTGCTGGCTGGGGGCTAGCTGGTGAGGGTGTTCTGAGACCACCGGGATGTAAGGATCCAAGTCGGGGCAGGAGAGGTGACTGGAGCAAGGGGATCTTGGGGTATCCACACGGGCACATTGTTTCCTGCTTAGAGGCGATGTGACGTAAATATTGGAGTCTGCGGCTTAGAGAAAGTATATACTGGAGTGAGGAAATTAGGCCTGGGGGTGAAGGCCCATGAGGAATAAATGAAGAAAAGGTGGCTGCTGTCACTCAAAATGTCCTTCCAATATCTGAGATGGTCGAGGCATAGTCCCAGCAGGGCTAGAAGGAGGTGCAGTCTCTGAGGACTGTTACGGAGGCATCAGTACCTGACTCTCTCCCTTGGCAAAGGCCAAGTTAAGGAGTGATTCACCCAGAAGCCAAGGTGGTTTTGCCTACACGGATGTGAGTTTCTGGGGCTTCTGTCTTTGTTCTGTGTGCTTCAGCACCACCTGTGGTCCCCCAGTCTATGGTGATCCCATGCCTCTCAGCTTCTGACTTTTCAACATGTTCTCAGGTGGGCTACACCCAATAGGCAGATGCAGTCGAGGGTGGTAGTCTGTGTGTTGTAGACATGCCCGCCTTTGTTTGCCCTGGTAGAGGAGTTTGTGTCATTCTTAGCCGGAGGAGAGGTGGAAGGTTTGCATGTGGTATGCTGAGGTCTTTACACTCTCCCCTGCCTGCCTTGAGCCACCAGCCTCCTGCCTGCTGGAAAACCTGCTCCTAGGCTAACGATGATGTGGGGGGAGGTCAGTGAAGGCAGGTCTGTCTGGTCATAGCAGCTGGGTCTTACAGAGTTGGCCATACATTGATATTAATGATAGGAATAAAAGCTAAGATTTATGGAACATATCGGGCATCCAAGCACTGGCCTGAACACTTTACCCAGAATTCCTCTTTTTAGTCACTTGCCTAGGATCACAAGAACACAGTCAGGATCTGAGCTGGGTTGCAAGTCTGGAACCCCCCAAAAGAGTTGCCACCAGAAGTCAGAGGGGAGGGGGCGGGGCTTGAAGAGAATTCATATGTCTATGGCTACGTGTGATTAATCTTCATTTTGGACATGGTTGGATTTGGAGTTGCCCAGGAGACAAACCTCTGGGTGTGTCTGTGAGGATTTTCAGAGTTTTAATTGAGAAGGGAAGACACCCTGGGAATAGAGCTGGCATCTTCCCGTGGCCTGGGGCGCCATACTGAATAAGAAGGGGTGGGGTGGGAAGAGCAGAATGCAGTCAAACTCAAAGAAGCATTCTGACAGTGGACACAGTGTGATCAGCCTTCGTCGTACCTCTGCCACAGCCATGCCTTTCCTGACATGTGGACCGCATCCTCTCTTATACCACCAGTGGCTAACACACTATGCCTCCAAACCAGGCTTTGAAAGAGCTGACAGCACCCTCAGAACTGTTTCCTGATGATTTGGGTGGGATCGATGATGTACCAACTTTGGAGCGGGTATATCTGGACACATATCCTTGCTGTATACCCGCCGTGTTTGTAACCATCACCTTTGACCATCTGCAAAGTGAGGCACACCCTATCTTCCTTGGATGATTGACTTTTCCCATGTACAGTGTGTACCCGCCTGGAGGGGACACTTGTCAAACACTGGGCTCCAGACATTCCTTGCTCTGGTGACCTGATTCCATGCAGCTTGACCTGGCTTCTTCCTGGATCAAAGCTGGTGATTTGCTTCACAATATGGTTAAAGGTCTTTGGAAGTGATTCACCCTAAAGAAAAAAAAAATCATGAATGGGATACCTTCCTTGAAGCAGGCCCACACCACTACGGATAGGGCCAGTGTCCCTCATCCAGGAACTCCAACTATTCTAAGTTCCCCTCTCCTGGGAAAAGGTCATCTGGGGCCTCTGAGGACTCCTGCCTTTTGCAGTGGTTAGCAGGCAAAGTGGAAGCCAGCTCAGCCTGTGTTCTCTGTCCATGGCTCCTTCAGGGTGTCTGGTGGCCTTCTGGAATAGCCCAGAGGAAGAAAGGGCCTTCTGCCTTGGTACAGAGTAGGCCCGCCAGTCTCCAAGCAGGACGACTTCACTCCGAGCCCCTTTAATCCGATGGCTGAGTGCAGCGGGCGAGCCAGGACCAGGCCTCTGGTGAGGGACTCCTGTGCCAGGCGCTGGTGTTCTCCATACACTCTGGGTGGTAGGGAGGTTGCTTCCTGGCTCCTTGGAGTTGGCAGGAGATGGGAAATGAAATGTGGAGGCAGAGGCTTCAGTTGGCTACACAAAGGTGCCCACTCCTTGGCGGGACCTCTGTTGGTCTGAGCCCACAATGGAAGGAGAATTGGGCAAAGACAGGCAGAAGAAGCTGGGGGAATGGGCAGCTGTCAGGTGTCCTGATTCTCATTTGCTGTTCACTGTCATCTTCCCATGCACCCCAAGAATGCCATGGCTGAGGCCAACTGCCTGCATTTCAAGTCTTGCCCCAGCCCTTGGCACCCCGTTTCCCTCCAGCTCTTGACACTGTGTTTCTCCCTAATTCCTGGCACCCATTTCTCAGCCCTGCCCGTCTGCCCTTAGGATAACTGGAAAAGCTTTTCTTTCCATAGGGAGTGGGGCGGAGGCGGCCGCATTGGGGTCAGATGAACCAGCTTGCAATTCTCCGTTCAGCCACTCGGACGGGGGTGGCCTGAACCTTCTCCGGGCTTCAGTTTCATCTGTAGACTGAGGACAAATCATTTGGCATGTTCCTGGAGAGCTGAAATAATGAGTTAAAACTACAGGTGCCCCATGAGAGATGCCCCAAACTGACAGAAAGTGAGAAGCCACATAACAGCCCCAATGGTCACTTTCCAATGTGGAGAGAAAGGGACTTCATTAGGATTGGAAGTTGCCCTGCCTAGGTCGGGGGTGGCTAGCTCAGGATAGGCATCAATGGCTGTAGGCAGAAGGGTACATGGCAGGGTGGCCGCACCTACCCACACAACCAACATAAGTCAGCACCCAGCCTTGCCAAAGGGTGAGAATGAGAAGCATCATTTGACTCACCATGTCCTGCACACATAAACATCACTCAGAAGTAAAAAACTTGCAGCATTCATCATTGGGAACCTTCTTCCAGCAGGGCTCACAGCCTCTGGGGTTTTGTATTCCAAAGTGGAAGATCACAGGAACAGCCCATGGGCACCAGTGCAGCTGTAGAAGTCTTAACTACCCTCGGGTCTTCAATCCTGGCTCTGCGAAGGGCTTGAGGGCTTTGCCTCTGCCTCACCATGTGCCTTTATGTTGGTCACTGAGGCTCTCTGAATCCCTTCTGAGAGAATTGTCCTTCCTGAATTTTTCAGAGTTAGGATAACAGAGAGGCCTCAAAAGTATCTTCCCCAACACCGGAAGAGTGTCAGGTGCCCCTGGTGTTTGGTTGGAGTGGCACTCGGCAGGGCTCATTGTGAGCACCACCCAGAAATTTCCCACTGCTTCCCTTTAGCTAGATTGTCTCGACCTTTCTCTAGATCAGAAATTTGCTTTGTTTGTTTGCTTTGGCTTCCGATAGAAAGAAAGGGCCTCGTGAGGACGAAGGGTAGGGAGTCTCCTGATAGCCGGGCAAAGGCCCAGCACTCCTGGCCTGGACACCACCTCAAGGAAGCTGGGGTTGTGGTGACCAGCACACTCCATGTGACTTCTATGCAGACAGTGGATGGATGTGAGGTTTGGCAAACTTCCTGTGCCACTGGCCCATCCAGCTCATCTGAGACAGCCTGGACCCTGCTCCCCAGGGTGAGCTGGGCCCTTTGAGCTGTGCCAAGTTCTCACTGAACCTGTGACAGAGTCCAGTCCCCAGTTGGTCCTGCCCCAGCCCCAGCCATTCTGATGTACAATATAAGCCAATAACGCCATCTCTCTAGGGCCGCTGACTTGCTCTAAATCCTTAATTTTATAGCATTGAGGCTGTTTCTGAAGAAATATGGCTTTATAGCTTCCACTTGGGTATACACTACAAAAGAAGGTATGGAAGAGATGGATGAGTAGATTAATATAAAAATAACAAGAACAAAGGGTCTATATGACGTCATAGGCTCTAGGAGTTATCCCCTTGGATCCGGTACTATAGTGTAGCAAAGTTCTGAACCAAAGGCTAGTACAGGAAATGAGGAGTCCCTAAGCCTTCTTAGTTTTAGGGATCCCACCCAAGAACATTAGAACACACCCCACCCCCACATTAAGTATAATTTTATAGGGGTAAAGGGGAATAAGGAAAGAATAATAACTTTTGGTTAGTTTGAGAGTTGAGGGAAAAAGCGCATCTATTCTTATGATTTCAGCTTCTTTTGTATTCGCCATAACTTGGAGAACTGACTCGTGATTATAGCTGACAGTACTGTTTTGTAAAAAGGTAACTGAACATTTGGAAGGGGGATAAAAGGTTTTGCAGTTCTCTGTATTTGGGAGCCAATACTGGAGAGAGAGAGAGAGAGAGAGAGAGAGAGAGAGAGAGAGAGAGAGAGAGAGAGAGAGAGAGAGAGAGACAGAGAGAGAGAGACAGAGAGACAGAGACAGAGAGACAGAGACAGAGACAGAGACAGACAGAGAGTTTCCAATGTTTCCATGGGTCCTTGAACTTCTACAGTCTCAGTCACTGCCTGGGTCTCCTCAAGATCCGTGTTAGAGTCAGGCTGTGGTTTGCAGGGCCTGTGCACCACGTGGTATGTGTGTGTTCCTGTGCACATGTATGAGGTGTGTGAGGATATGTGAATGGGTCTAGAAGATAACCCTAAGAGTTTTGTCTTAGGCACCGGTCACTCTTTGCTGATATCGATTCTCTCCCAGGCCTAGAGCTAGGCTGGCTGGCCAGAAAGCCTCAGGGATTCCCTCTTTCTCCCACCTCCTCAGCCCTGGAAGTACAAGAGTATACCTACCCCCACTTCTATAGGTTTTGAGGAGCAAACTCGGGTCCTTGTGCCTTTTTGCCCACCAGGCTCCCCAGTCCCCTAGCATATGGCTTCTTTCAGCCTCATCTTCTCCAGCTGTAAATGGGGCTAATTTGCTCTCTCTGTTTCTACAGATGTTGGGAAGATAGCTGTGATAATAAAGGGAAGTTCGTAGCCTGGGGCTCGGTTCCACTTAAAGACTTATCTGGCTAAACATATTAGCATGAAAAATTCAAATTAAAAAGTCAGGTGGTTCTAGAATTTGGGAGGCAAACTGTTATTTGAATTCGGATGACTCTTTTATTCTCTCGTAGGAGCCTGAAAGCACATATTTAAGTATACAGATATTGTAGTCACAAAGAATCCCATTTGTTCAGAATTCAGGATAATTTCACTATGTTTAGGTTTGCCTTTGGATGCTTTGTGAAGAAAGGATGAAGCAAGAATTAATGATGTAAACAATATTGGATAGAGGTGGGGGAGGCTTTTGGTCTACTTGAAGTAACAAGTTTTTCCAACCTTTAGAAGCATCTACTTACCAGCAAATTAGTGTTAATTAGTGCAGCCTCTTATCAGATCCCCAGAACCTCTTCTTGGCTACAGCTGCAGAAGGACCTCAAACTTCAAAATAACACAGGCGGTTCTGCTTCTGCAGGAATCTGAGGCAGAGGGCTTTGCTTTTACTCTGGGCAGTCTTCCTCACTGAGGGCTGACCTCAGAAACTGTGAGAGGGAGAGGGGACCTGATGGACATTCTGGGAATCGGGGACATGGGGTGGGGGTTCCCCACAAGCACATGATGAGCACAGACCTGCACGTGATGTGAGTCATGCCTGAATGACTCTGAGTAGTTTACCCAACATGGCATTTGCCAGTTGTGCTTCTTGTCTTTCTAATTGGAAGGGCAAGACGGATTGATGGATGGGGCGCTGCAAGCTGGGAAACGTGTGAGCATTTCAGAGAGAATCCTGCCGGTCACATGGTACCGTTCAAGTGCCAGTTTCTCTGTTGAGGCCATGTGTCTTGGTACACCAAGTGCACATTACATTCCTGGCTGCGTGGGAAGCCTGGGGGTTCGGGCTACCTAAATTCCAACTTGCGTTCTGTTAATAATAAGCTGTGGGATGTTAGATAGGTCGCTCTGGCTATGGATTAGCTGGGTTTATAGCATGCTGAATTCAGTAAGAATGATAGATTGGGGAAATTAGATGCTTTCAAAGAGTAAGCACTAAATGAATGAGGTTTGGTTTGACTGCCTGGTTAAAAGAGTGAGCGTGGTCTGGAGAGTGGTCCCCCTCTGCAACTTTCCAAATGCTTAAACAGCCATGCCCAAGATATTAATCAAAGGCTTATTTCAAGTCAAAGTTATACAGTGGGACTCTGTCCCTGTCTCACTTCGTATCAGCGAACTGACTGAAGATCAAGACCATCTAAAGATGACACCAGGCCAAGGAGCAGAGCCGACAAGCATGATGCAAGTGTCAGGGTTCTTGATAATCCCCACAGACCCCAGCAAAAACACAGCCAAAACACAGAAGAAGATGGAAGACTTTCTGCTCTTGTTGTTCAGTTCCATGTGGTTTCCAATTCAGAAGCGCGAGAACTAGATTAGAGAGCCCCGAGTTGGCGGCAGCTCACATGAAAGGGATCTGGAGGTTTCCATTGACCACAAGGCATAATGTGATCCACCAGTGTGACTGTTGCTAAGAACATGAAAATACTTGTAGGCTGCCTTAATGGACAGATGGCATGCAGGCCCAGGGAGGTGACATGACAGGGTCTTCTGACTGGAGTTGGCCATGTCTGGAGGAATGTGTCCAGCCCTGAGCATCACGTTGATCAAGGGTAACCCTTGGGGACGTTCAATGAAGTAATGAATGAATACTCCTCAGTGGATTCATAGGTCTGCTGGGAACAAGCAGGATGCTCACTATTCTGTAATCTCATCCTAGGCAACCTGGAGGTCAGCACTTCACAGACTTCCATGTTGGATTATGTGCTAAATTCCAGCTGATGGGCCATGAACAAAGTTGTCAGGCTCCGTCTCCAGCCTTCCCTGCCAGTGACCTCATGATAGTGCATTGTGCTCTTTTCCTCTGTCGTTCTAGGGTGTGACAGAAAGATAAAACTGAAGGAACTGGATTCTGGGTACCGTTCAGACTCCCACTTGGAGGCTCCTTAGGGGGCATCAACTTTTAGCAGGAGAAGAATGAATCAGGAATCTTTATTGTATTAAATCAGATGTGGGAACATTTGTTACAGCAGCTAGCACTGATAGCTCTGACTACTCACAGACAGCTGTAGATAAATCAATGGGGAAAGGATGGTTACCTATGAATGCTAAGTGGTGTGCTAGATTAACCCACTGAGGTACCACCTTGCTTTCTTAACTGCAGACCACTGAAGAGGATGGAAAATGGTTTTATCTTACTAGGGATTCATTAGGGAAATGGCTGCTGTCTCTGCCCCTTGTTGGATATACTCTCCAATGATAGCTTTTGCTCTAAGTTTCCTTTGTTTTTACAGTAGTCTAATTAGGTCTCACTTCGTTTCTGGTCATGTGACCTTGGCTAAGTTACTTGGCTGCTCTGGGCCTCTTTGTCCCTGTTTTATGGAATAATCACAACATTAACCATCTTAGCAGTGCTAGGATCTATTGTTAGCTCACCTTCTTTCCGTCACTTAGGGCTTGCTATGGAAGCTAGGCCATCCATACTTGGCATAACTCAGGCAGAGATAAGATCTTGTTTCTCCATATATGATATGATGGTTGATCTTGGTTGATAACTTGATTGGATCGGGAATTGACTAAGAGACATATTTCTGGATAAGTCTGTGAGAACCTTCCCAGGATGAACTGACTGAGACAAGAAGACACTCCCTACAGTGGGCAGCACTTTCTGTCTGAGGCCCAGACATATGGCGGTCCTAGGGGGAAAGAAAGGTCTTCTTAGCTGCCTACTTTTGCTTCTTGCTGATCTGTTTGTCAGCAATGTCATAGCCACTCCTGCTACCATCCTTCATCGACATCAGAACCTTGTTTCTTCCATCCTCCAACATGACCTAAAGACAAGAGGCTCTCTGGGAATCCTCCAGGACTTCAGCTCCAGATTAGGACCACTGAGACATCTAGCCTTTTCCATGTAAAGACAGCCATTGTCAGACTATCTTGTCCTTATCATGTGAGTCTGTAGAACAAATCCCCCAAGACACACAGGTGCATATGAAAAAATATATTCTTTTCATTCTGTTGGTTTTGTTCTTCTAATTGACCCTGACTGATACAGTCATGAAGTCAAGACTTGGCCTGGGCCTTAATGCCTTTTGGGATGTCTGTGACAGCAAATATACCTTTCAGGGTGGCTGGGAGGGGGGCAGGCTAGAGGTGTTCAGGTATGGGGTTGGGGGGGCTAACCTCTGTTTCTAGGGGAGGACCCAGCAGGAGAAGCTATGGTTGACAGTCGGGCAAGGAATTGACCTGGGCTCAAACTGAAGGTGGGTACTAGCTGGGGATGTAGGCCGTCACCTGGATCCCAGGAATTAGATGTTTCAGGGCCTCAGGGACCACATGATCCTGGGGTTTGGGAAGAATTTCCATGGTGGGTGGTATTAAAAGAGTGGGGAGATTAGGACAAGTTATTGAAAGGTTATATGCTGTTCAAGAGCTCTCAAGTCCCCATGACTCTCAGTCACATTGCTGTGTGGCCCTGGAGGTGCCTAACCTTTCTTGGCTTCATTATCTCCTTCTGAAACCAGACTGAGGTTTTGATGCCTCCAAGGTGAGATGACAGGTCAGGCTATGAAGGCCGAAGACTTTCACAGACTCAGCTGTCCAACGACAACACACAGCTCAAGCACAGATCTTCCTGGCTTAATATGCACTAAGGAGTTAGTTTGTACTAACCTCTGGCCTAGGCTGGAGCCGCTCCATGAGGCAGAGGGTCCCTGGGAACCAAGAGTGTCTAGCAAGATGCCAAGGGTGCAGGCGCGGTAGCCTGATAAGAGCGGAAATGACATCGGGCAAATCCCAAGAGGAATAACCTCAGGACACTGGCCCTCAAATGTTCTGCCCTTGCTTTGCCTGTAGGTGGGAAGTTGGTCCCACCCCTTCAGCTGCAGGGTGGGCAGGCGCGAGAGATGATCAGGGAAAGAGAGCACAGACACCAAGGCTCTCACGTCATAACTCAGGGCTGGCAGCAGCCAGTGAGGAAGGAGTTCACACTCTGCACAGGCGGGTTGTGAGGCATTCTTCTGAAGTGAGAGAATGTGCCTTTCCTTTGCTTTTTTAAAATTATTATTATTTCCTTTTGCCAATAAAATAATTAACCTAGGGTTTCCGAAGGCTGCCACCCGGCCCTTGCTTGCTGTTTCTATGGGGTGTGGAGGAGCTGGGTTGGCAAGGGGCTTGGCTGGTGACAGAGGGAGTGGACAGACAGTGACATGCTGAAAAAGGTGTTGAAGTCCCAGAGGGCATTGGGGAGCACCCCCTCCCCACTGACTTCTCGTCACCCCAGGTGACATACGACTTAGCACGTCCCCAGGTCTCCTGAGCCACAGCTGGCTGTGTGTTTTCCACATGTGTTCAGTATTATCGGTGTTTTTGCAATAATAACTATGGTCTTGAAAAGGACTAAAATTAATTAAAATGCAGCACTCTGGCACATTTTACGTTATGGTCGTCAGAATGCTTGGCTGCAAAGGGCCTCCTCAGGAAGGGGGTGGGTCATCTCATCCAACCCCCTGTCTCTGCCTAGGTTTTGTCTCAGCTGGGTCTGCCAGCCAACTCTCGAAAATTACCAGTAAGGGACCATCTATTATCGTCTTGCGGCTTACCATGATTTCTGTAAAGCAAATCCTTCTTGGTCTTCCGACTGTAGGAAAAGAGGGAAGCACTGACAGTCAGACCTGTCTGTGACTTGTAGAAGAATGTGAGGATGCCCTTACAGGTTGTGTGTTTTAAACCCTGCTCATCTGAAGAGCCTCCCTCAGCATCCCTTGGAGCGGCTGGAGAGATGGCTCAGTGGTTAGGAGCGCACGCTGCTGCAAAGGCTCCAGGTTCCATTCCCAGCATTTGTATCTGTTAGCTCATGGTTGCTCTTAATTATAGTTCCAGGGGATCCTACCTTTCCTGACCCCCGTGGGCACCCGCACACACATGGTGCACACACGCACAGGCACATAAAAATAGAATTAATAAAAGAACCTGTTCTTTGGGTCAGAGGTGAACAACCTGGCTTTTGGTTGAGGGCAGGTTCTCAAACTCAGTTTGGTACCGTTGGTGTTTGGGGCTGGGTTTTCCTGTGCAAGGAAATTCTGGCCTGCTCCTCATAGAATGCTTAGCAGCGTCCCCCCTATTCTGTACGCGTTAAATGCCAGGACTGATTCTATCATCCCTTTAGCCCAAATTATAGGAATGAAACATGTCCCTAGGCATTGCTAAACAATCCTTCTCCCCCAGGGGGTGGGGAGGGCAAAATCACATCCAACTGAAAACCATTGACCTAAAAAGAGTTTCTTAGGCATCTTACCCACCTTCCTGCCACCCTCTAGGACCTCCCACCATCGCTGCATGGAAACATCCACTTTGGAATGACATGGGACTGTGTCATACTCACTCACGAGCCAAGGAATAGGTGACCAGTTATGAATAACATCCTGATGTTTGCAGCTGATTCACTTTTTAAAACAAATTACACTAGGTACGAACATAGCGACCTCCCTTTGCCTGCTCACCCTCCAGTGTGTTCTCCCCAGGGGCAGGAATGGACCATCGCTCCCGGTTTGCATTTGGTCACAGTCTGTGTGGGGCTAGTGAGCTACAAGCCGCATAGGGAATACAAATGATCACTCTCAGCTGTTCACAGGGGCTGTGCTCTGCGCTACACCAACGTCCTTTGTGTGTGTATGCAAATGTGCATATGTGTGTGTGGCTGAAGACACTGTAATCTGAGGCTTCATGCATTCTAGGCAAGTGATCTACCACTGGGCAACACCCCCAGTTACCTTCATGCCCACTCTCCTTGAACTTGTACTTTCCCTGCAAGAGAACCTGAACTCCAAAGATTCTGTTGGTTCTATGAGTCTGTCTTAGTTAACTTTCTATTGCTGTGAAGAGACACCTTAACCGAGGTGACTTCTAGAGGGAAGCATTTAATTAGGGGCTTGCTTGCTTGCTTACAGTTTCAGAGGGTGAGTCCATAACCATCATGGTGGGAAACACAGCAGCAGGCAGGCGTATTTGCAAGTTGGAGGCAGAGAAAGGGGGCAGGGATGCAGGTGATGGAGATGGGGGGATTGGGGTGGGCTTTTGAAATCAGAGAGCTCCTCCAACAAGGCCATACCTCCTTCCCAATGGTTTCACCAACTGGGGACCAAACATCCAAATATATGAGCCCATAGGGCCATTCTTACACAAACCACCGCATGGCCCCAGCTTGATGTTCTGCTGACACTGATCATCTCCCTCCCTCTTCCTATTGGAAGCTCTTCCCCTGCCTCACCCCACAGTTCACATCACCTTCTAAGAAAGGGTAAGCACACCTTACATGTAGCTCATGCGGTCCTCTCCTTCCACAGCAGCCTCTGGTCCCTCTTGTCTCTTTATGCAGCCCAGGTCACATACCTGCAACTGTCTGCTTCCCAAGAAGTTCATGCTAAGATGTAGTTTAGAAAACCAAGAGGAAAGAGACACGGGAAGGGGTGGGATTGGGTAGCGGGGTCATCAGACTGTGAAGTCTTAGAAAAATAAATAGCCCATGGAAGTTTCAGAATCTGCCCATTGGAGGAGTCTCCCTGCAGGAAAGAGGCTTGGTGTCATGAACCACTGCCTCACTCACTGGAAAATGCTAGGTGGTCATACTCCTCTTAGCCCAAAAGTAAGTTCTTTCTGAAAGGCAGTGCTGAGCCCCCACAGGGCTAAAAATCTATGTTCTGCAGCACAGGGACCTATAGATCTTGCTGTGGCTGTTCCATTTCCCTAGAACAAGGCCTGGTGCATGGGAGGTGCTCAAATCAAACTGTGGAAAGACCAACACTTGGAGAGAGAGAGAGAGAGAGAGAGAGAGAGAGAGAGAGAGAGAGAGAGAGAGAGAGAGAGAGAGAGAGAGAGAAAGCAGAGCAAACGGCTATTGCAGGATACTAAACACTTTGACCCTGCAGTGCCTTCTGAGGTCTGAACAGTTCAGGCGTTCAAAACCTGTAGCTTGCTTTTTACAGTTGGCTGGGTAGGAATCTTTCAAGTCTTCTATATCAGTCACGTGGGGCATGGGGGCAGGTGACCAAATCCCAAAGAATCCCAGAGGAGAGAGGAAAACAGCACCATCAGGTGGGCCTGCCGAACCGGAATGGTTTATCTGGTCTGGCAAAGCCAGCATCGTGGGTGGCCAAGCAAACCTCAGATATGGTGTTCCCAGAGACTGGGGGTGGGGACACTTGCCTTTCCCTTCAGTCTGCCAGAGAAGCCAGGCAGGAGTGGGCTTGTCACTTGAGTGGCTATCTTCACAGGGCACAGGTTGGAGCCCGAGATCCTAAGGAAACAGGCCCGTCCGTGCCGAAGCCCCTTTGTGAAGCAAGGCAAAGGACTTTTTAGGGAGGCAAAGGCACTGGGGGTGGATGCCCAGAAGCCTTAGGGTAAGGAGGGGCACGCGTGAACCCCATGTGTCGTGTGCAGAGGAAGAGGGTGGCAGGGTCTATTTGAGAGAGATAATTGCCTGGCTCCCAGGGCAGGTGTGTGCTTCCAGGGGTGGAAGAAATAAAACTTCGTTTTCTTTTCTTTTTCTTTTTGAGATGGACTCTTTAGTGTTGTGTAGCTGAGGGTGTCTTTGAACTTCTGATCTTCCTGCCTCCATCTCCTGGTGGTTGGGATTACAGATATGCACCACTGCAGCCAAATTATGCAGTGCTAAGGATTGAACCCAGGGCTTAACCTATACTGGACAAGCTCTCTGCTGAGCTCCGTCCCCAGGCCTCTGTGTGTTCGTTTTGAGACAGAGTCTTACTGTGAAACCAGTTTAGGTTGCCCTTGAATATGTGGTAATCCTCCCACTCAGTCTCCCAAGTACTCGGATTATAGTTGTGTAGCACGGCTCTGGGGTGAGCTTCATTGTCTACAAGGCCAGTAGCATCAGGGCTTTCCACGCTCCTCTCCTACTCTGTCATTGGATACTGGGAGGGAAGGCATCAGGCTGTAGGGCCCTGTCTTCCAACTGTCTGAACCCCTTCTCCACACTGGACTCTTCTGAGACCAACATTGATTTTCATGGCTGTCAGTCTCTGCCAGTCACTGCTGAGTTATCATTTGTTTTCCACCAGAGACCCTCCAGGGTCAAAGCTGCTGTCCCTCTTTTCTGGGTGCCTTACTAATCCCTCTCTTAAGTTCTCAGAATAGCACCTCATTCTCTACTGTGTCTGATTCCCCCAGCCAAGCAAACTCTTTGCCTTTCTTTAGGAGGAGCTTCGTTCACCCAAGTCCACTGTTTGCCCTCCATTTCCCCAAATCAGAATTGGTTATGCCATTGATTTTTCCCATACCTGTCCACTCAGTAATGTCTCAAAGTTAACTAGATGAAGAAATGCCGTATGTGCACAGGCGAGATGGGGGTTACATTTTTCATCCTTCATCAACATTCTTCTGCCACCTTTGCTTTGGGGACTTCAGTGTCGAGAACTCTCCAGCCTTATAAGACACACTTTCTCATACAGTTGTCACCATGTCCCATCCTCAAGGGCTCCAAGAATGCAAGCAAGAACCTGTCAGGGAAGATGCATGTGTGCGTTCCTCTCTGTTCTTGGTGATGGTCAGAATCCCTTCATTGAGAATCAGAAGGAGAGGAAGCAGACTCAGCTCTGGGGAAAGCATAGGACCCTCAAGACACAAAGGCACTCCCAGACCACCATTTTAAAATGACCCACACCGCTAAACCCAAAGGAAGCCAGTTAGTCAGAGGCCACACCTAGGCAGTGCTGGTGTGGTACCACGAGCTCAGAGCCAGAGCCATCAGGATTGTTGGTCCCCATGGTTATTGATTCTTAGAAACACATCTTGTTTTTTTTTTTCCTGTCTTTAAAGAGCCACAACAGATGCTAACAAAAACTCTATGGATGCTTACAACTCCCTCAGAACACTGCTTGACCTGTATTTTCAGGCTAAATGACTGTGAGTTCTCTTTCTCTCTCTTAGGAAGTCCACAAGTAAGATCAGCTCTTATCTTGAGGGTCGTGAATATTGATTTAATTCCCAAAGTTCATGCAAATGACCCTCAAGGAACTCAAGTCACACAACTGTAGAGGACATACCACCAGAACCCTCCTCCCTTTGGTTTCTTACCTCTGCTCCAGGGAAGGATGGGTAATCGGGTGTCTCATCTTGGCACCAACCCTCGTTGGGTGTGACTCAGTCTCTTGCAATGCCCTGCAAACTTCTTTCATCCCTGAGAGTCTCTCACGGGTAAGAAATGTTTCCTTATTCAGTATCAATTTCTGTAGCTGATTGGCCCTCTTCCCTAGCTGATTGCCGTAGCTGCTCACCTAATTCAAGTACAGCTGTAATACTTTAAAAGGAAATGTCCAATAAAATGCCTGCTTCTCAGCGAGCTCACCATGTATCGAAACCAAAATTCTGCAGGAAAGATGATGGGGCGAAACTTAAGCCCTGGAGGGGGCACCTCTAATCAGAACCATGTGGGGGTTCTCTTGGCAGGAAGTTGAGTTTCTGCATCCTTCTAAAGTCAGTCTGCTTCTCAGTTTTAGGGAACTTTGGGGTTAAGTTCACCTCCAAGATCCCTTATTCTCTGAAAGCAGGAAGTTCTGGGATTTTAAGGGGAAGGGCAGCCTTAGGAGAAAAAGCCCTTGAGTCTGAGGCATGGGAAGACAGAGGCCCAAGCACAGCAGAGTTGGGGAAGAGAAGAGCATTCCCAGTGTGGGGTGGGGACATCCAGATGGTATAGAAACTTCATCGGACATTACTCACAGGTGAGTGTCTCTGGCTGAGGAATGAGGAAGGCTGGCAGCACTCCCTGGGAGCTGAACTGTTTATGTTATCCTGACTTGGAGGTCTAAGCTGACCGGAGCATGGGAGAGAATATAAGGCCCGAGATGGTGGAGGCCACTGTCATTTCTTTTTTACTTGGATGGCTTGTCCCTTACCAGCAGGTGAAGGACCAGTTCTGCCACCTGTTAACTCAACAATGCAGATTTGGTTGACTGTCTGTCCTTGGCCAACCCCAGGGAAGAATTCAGAAGGAGGACCAACTAGGGACAGCCCCCTCTGTATTCATCTATCTATCTATCTATCTATCTATCTATCTATCTATCTATCTTTCTTTCTATCTATCTATCTATCTATCTATCTATCTATCTATCTATCTATCTATCATCTATCTATCATCTATCTATCTATCTATCTATCTATCTATCTATCTATCTATCTATCTATCATCTATCATCTATCTATCTATCATCTATCTATCTATCTATCTATCTATCTATCTATCTATCTATCTATCTATCTATTTATTTTAAGTTCCTTGACCTTCCTTGTGCCAAGGAGAAGAGCATCTGGACAAAGTTACAAAGCTGCTAGCTGTCACCCATGGTCACCATTGGTGGAGGAGGCTCAGGCAGTGGCAGGGTTCACCTCAGTTGGCATAAGACTGGAAGACCAGAATGTACCTCAGAGATCATTAGCTCAATACCCTCATCTTTTTAAAGTCATTTTAAATTAATCTACTTTTTATTTATTTTTTTCATATACTATATTTTGATCATATTCATCCCCTTTCCCCAACTCCTCCTAGATTCTCTCTCTCCTTACCCATTGGACTTTTCATTCTTTTTCTCCCTCAAAAATCAAAAAGAACAAAAAGTTAAAGCAAATAAAAATCCAATAAGACAAAAATATGAAAAACAAGCAAAATAAAAAACTTGCAAAAGTCATGGAGTTTGTTCTGTGTTGGCCAGCTCCTCCTGGGCGTGGGGCCTGCTGTGGAGCATGGCTGGCATACCCAGAGACATTCTGTCGGAGACAGAGGATTTCCCCTTTCCCAGCAGATATCAAGTTCAAGTAGCTTCGTGGTTGCTGGTGGAACTTTGTGTCCCCTCCAGCATCTCAGGCCTGGGGTTTTATCTGGTTTGAACCAGAGTAGGTCTTATACTCACCGTCTCTGTCTGCTGCGTCTGGAAGACAGGATTTCCTTGGGCTAGTCGACTGCCCCTGGCTCGGAGAGTCTTTCTGCCCCCTCTTCCACATAGAGGTCTTGTTAAAAGAAGTAAAATAATAAAATTTGCAGGTAAATGAATTGAACTAGAAAGGGCTGAGAGGCGGGATTTGATTGGGACGTTCTATTTCAGGCCGAGGGCTTCAAAGTCTTTCAGTCTACACACCGTCCAGTCGCTAGTTCCCATCTACTGCAAGAAGAAGCTTCTCTGGTGAGGGCTGAGTGATGCACAGATCTATGGGTGCAGCAATGTGCCGTTAGGAGACGTTTATGGCTATGTTCCTTTAGCAGGACAGTAGTGGTAGGTTGTCCCTTATGGTCCCTGACCTATCTAGTCTCAGGTTCTTGGCCACATTAGCAGTGTCAGGTATGGGTTCCAACTCATGAGGTAGTACTTGCATCCAATCAAAAAGTTGCTGTTTATGTCTACGACACTGTGCCACTACTTCACCAGCATTGAGGTCAGAGTGTTGGGTTTTCGGATGAGGTCCTTGATCCATCTGTAGGTGAGTTTTAGGCAAGGTGTTAGATGTGGTACTATTTTCATTCCAAATGTGGCTAACCAGTTTGGCCAGGACAATTCCCAATGAACAGACCCTGCTTCCCCCTTTCTGTTCTCCTTTCCCCCAGTCTGGGCCCCGGGCAACTAGCCTATATTAACTGCATCAAAACTCCCCGCAGCTCTGGCTTCTG
Source organism: Arvicola amphibius (assembly GCF_903992535.2). Lineage (NCBI taxonomy): Eukaryota > Metazoa > Chordata > Mammalia > Rodentia > Cricetidae > Arvicola > Arvicola amphibius. Next base: position 8,834,010 of record NC_052050.1, read on the forward strand.
GTTGGCTCAGGGCCATGGCGTGTGAAAGAGGGAAGATGCAAAGCTGCAGATGCCACTGCTCTTCCCGCTCGGTCCTTCCACATTGTCCCTGGCAGCTGCTGGGAGAAGGGCCCTGCTCGAGCCGCTGTGAAGGGCACCATTCCTCTGGACTTCCCACACTTGAAATCCAATCCTGTTACCAGCTTACCTCTGTTGTGGGTGCCATCTATTTCTTGCCAGGGCCTTAACTGACACGGTAGCCCTCGTTTCTGAAGAGCTTTGAGCCACAGTGGCTTTTGCACAACCACTTTGTGCTGGCATGCCTTCATAGCAATTGCAGCTTTTGAGAGCCCGCCCTGGGGAGGGCTCACGGACTTCAGAGGATGGACAACTGGCAAAGGTCCCTCCATTTTCTTCTTTGCTTCCTTTCATTGTTATTGCCATTGTGCTTTAAAATTATATAGATGGCTTGGGACTGCCTTCTGTCTATAGACAAAGCAACACAGGGATGTGAAAGTTGGCTAATTTAATCTTGCCTTCCCTGTCGCTAATTGCACTCTTGTCTTGAGAGAACTCTAAGGACAAACCAGTAAGTTTGATTCTGGTCTGTTTCTAGGCATTCTTTTTTCTTTTTCTTTCTTTTTTTTTTGGTGGGGGGGTTACAAATACCACATGCACATATAATGTATATGTATGCAAATACAGAGTTCATAAAATATACATTTGGTTCACAGTATAATACAGTCTGAATAGCTTCTTCCAATACTTATAAGTTGGCATTGTAACTCCAAGTTGGTAGAAATTAAAGGTGTGGTCTTAGGGGGTGACTAAGTCCTGAGGGAATGGGAATTTGTATCTTTTATTTAGGCAGGCCTGAGGGACAGCACTTTTGCTCATTTTCTTCTATGTCAGGACACAGCAAGAGGACAGCAGTCTGCATCCCTGAGTAGGACCATTACTGGATGCTGACCATGTTAGCAGCTTGATATTGAGCTTCTAACCTCCAGAACTCTGCTAAACCTCTGTTATTTCTATGTCACTTAGCCTCTAGCATTTTCTTATAGCTTCCTGAGCTGACTAAGTCACGGGCTATAGTTCTGCTGTTTTCCTGTTGGTATATATGAGTGCTGTGCTCTTTTTTTTTATTAACTGTGGTATAATATTCCATAGAATGGCTATGTGATATGTTATTTCCCTGTGCTAATGACTGGGTGGGTAGAGCTGATTTGCAGCTTTTAGTCGATACTGATAATCTTAATCTTACAATTAAGATTTTATTTAAAGCCTACCTTTAATCTTCTTTTTTTATTAACTGTGGTATAATATTCCATAGAATGCCTATGTGATATGTTATTTCCCTGTGTTAATGACTGGGTGGGTAGAGCTGATTTGCAGCTTTTAGTCGATACTGATAATCTTAATCTTACAATTAAGATTTTATTTAAAGCCTACCTTTAATCCTAGTACTCAGGAAACAAAAGCAGGAAGATCTCTGTGAGGATGAGGCCAGCCTGGTCTACATAGTTCCAGGCCAGCTAGGGCTACATAGTGAGAGTCTGTCTCAAAAAAAAAAAAGTTCATTTAATATACACTTTAGATACATATGTGCATATGTGTGTATGTACACATTCCTGTGTATGAGTGCAGGCGTGTATGTGCAATGGTATGCATGTGGAGGTCTGAGGACAACCTTGGGTGTTGTTTTTGCCCTTTACTTTGTTTTCAGCACTGCATACCTCAGGCTAGCTCCCTGTGCACTTTCAGGGAGACTCCCGACTCCTCTCATCTCTCTACAGGAGCACTGGGATGAAAGATGAGCCCTGACAGGTTCTGAGGATTCGAACCCAGGTCCTCATGCTTGCATGGGAAGCGCTTGACCCACTGAGCCATCTCTCCAGCCCACTTTCTCTAATTTAACCCATTTCAAATGAATTGCCCTTCCTGGATATGTATGTACCCTAGCAGTGATGGTGGCAGCAGAGTGGGGTGGCTTAGAAATGAATATGGCCCCACCAGCGAGCCAACGAGGAAGGGTGGGGGCTGTTACTGTTCTTGGTGGGAGGATGGGAGGGCCTATAGAGCTTCCGTGGGGCCTCTCGTCAGTGATGCTGGGCTAATGGGTTTTCTGTGTTGACTTGGCCAATGTATATCTAGATACCACTGTGAAGGTATTTTGGAGCTGTAGAGACAACTGCCCTAGATAATGTGGGTGGGCCAGTCCCACCAGCTGACAGCCTTGGAAGCCAAACCTGAGGTTTCTCAGAGACGAAGAAATTCTGCCTCCAGACTGCAGCTCCAGTTCCTGCCAGCCAGTCGGCTTGCCTTGTGGATTTCAGACATGCTAGGCTCTGCAATTGCACGAGCCATTGCCTTAGAATAAATCTCCCCATGTACACAGTCATCCCTCCGTATCTGTGGGCTCCGCGTCTGTGAATTCCATCAATGGTGGAGGGAAGATATATATATATATATATATATATATATATAAATTCTGGAAAATTCCAAACAATAAAACTTGAGCATACCGCACATTGAGTCCCACACTGCCTCCTTAGGAGCAAAGAGATACTAAGATCAAGGACTGGAAGTAGCCAAGAGAAGATTTAACTCACAGAGGGTGTACTGAGGGTCCAGGCAAGTACTGTCATTGTGTTTGTGGACTTGGGCATCTATAGATTTGGGTATATATGGGGATCCTGAAACTGGTGTCCCATGGATACTATGAGATAACCGTGTGAGTCTACACTTGCACGCACACATGCAGACATACATTTGCTCACACCGCACATACACACACGCATGCACGTTCACACATACACATAGTTTCTATTGTTCTCTTCTTCTACAGAACCCTGATCTAGTCTTCTTAAGAAATAATAGTTTTTAATCTTTGAAGTTTTCACATATCTATTTTATTTTTTATATACATTGATTTTATCCATCCATCACTACCTTCCTCCAAGCCCCTCTAGTGCTCTTCACCTGTTTCCTCCCTAACTCCAGGACCTCCTTTATAATTTTTAACACCCTGAGTCCAGTTAGTGTTGCCCATATGTGCACGTGTGGACAGCCAGCCCACCAGCAAGTTTGTAGTCCCAAAAGAGTGTGATGCCCTTACCTTCAGCAGTCAACTCGTCCTATGGAGTGGGCCCTCTGAGGCCCATCCCCCACCCATGCCAGGATGTCGACTGGCTTGATCTTGCGTCGGTCTTGTGTGGATAACCACATCTGTTGCCAGTCGATGTGTGCAGAAGTCATGTCACATCTAGAGGCCGGTGCTTCGCATGTTTCCTCCCCATCATCCAGACGTTCTCTTTGCCCATACTCCAACACCAAGAAGGGGAGCTGCTAAGACCCACAGGGGCTTGGGAACAAAGCTCTGCTGGCCCAGATCCTGCCTGCTGTCTGCAGAGACACCAGCTGCTCATGGACCTCAGCTGGATCTGATTTCCGGCTTTCCTCACTTGGCTAGCGGTTGGTTCCCCTCTACTGCTGAGAGCAATCTTCTCCACTGCTCCTGATGGCTGTGAATATCACCCCCATGACACGTCACTTTTGTCACTGTGCGACCCTTGTCTGCATAGATGCACACCTTCACAAGGTGCTTCTCCTTCCTTCCCAGCTCGCTGGCCTCCAGCACTCGCCAGCTGTCTCGATAGGATCTGTCACTGACAGTGATGGCTTCTTGCAGGTGGCTGAGGAAGGCAAGACCTTCAGAGGCTGTGGGTGGGTGCAAGGACACAAAAGAGGCCACTCATGATTGTCAGCTCCCATAGAAGCATCCCCGTTCCCCGTTCCCCATTCCAGGAGAAGAAGAAGGAGGGTAGGTGAGAGAGTAGCTTGGCAGAGATATGCCCCATTGGAAAAAAAAAATCAGTCATAAGAATCAAACCTCTTAGGCTGTGTCACTAGGGAAGGAGGGGGGGTGGGTGGAGGTGGAAAGCTGGCCAGAGCAGGCCTCCCAGTTTCCTGTTTTCAGGCAGGCGGGAAGCAGAGAGCAAACATCCTCCTTCTTCGTTTATGGTCTTTGTTCTTGCTCAGCCAGTGTGTGGTGCAGCAGGGTGGCCTCTTGGGGTGCGTGCTCCTGTCTGCGTTATCTTCCTCGGATCAAAAGAGAAAATGCATGAGAGCGTGTTCCGGAGGCCCGGAGACCGCACACATGCCAGTTACCATCATGATCAGGAAAGCCGGGGCTGGGACCTGCGGGGAAGCTAGGATTGTGTCCCCTAGAGCTGTCCCCTTCTTGGAGGCTGCATGTCAAGACACCAGGCACTAAACTGAGCACTGGGGGTTGGGAGGGAAAGGGGAGGATCACTCCCTAAACAGGTCCCTTAATGAACTGAGTCGAAAGATGGGGAACTAACAATGTCTGATGCTGACAGCACAACTTAGGCCATTAATTCCCTCACGCGGTCTCCTTGAATGTCCCCTTCTCTCTTTCTTTGAGTAGCTTCTTCTGTTTTCCTCTCCCAAGGTCTGGACAACCCACAATTATCCCTCCCCACTGGTCTAACACGATCCCAGTTTATACCAATTTCCGCCATGTCATGACTGAGAAAACCTTCTTAGAGTGCACCAGTGTAGTCTAATCAGAATCTCAGTAGGTGAGGCAGGAGAATCAGAAGTAAGTTCAAGGCCTTCAGGGGCTACAGAGCGAGCACCAGAACAGCCTGGGCAGCTAAGCGAGGTTTTATCTCAAAGTACAAAGTGAAAGGGGTTAGGGGACTGTAGCTCAGTGATAAAACACGTGCCTTAACGTGTATGAAGCCCTAGACTCAGTCCCCAACGCTGCAAGAAAACCAAAGTAGCCCAGTTAAATTACGAATACTAGGTTCTCCTGAGCTCTGACTTTCCTGAGCATAGGGCTTGGTTCAGAGTAGGTAGGACCAATTGGGCTATTCAGTCACCTGGAACTGAACTCGAGGTCTCTAAAACCAAGGCTGGGGCCACTCCACCTGGCTTCCTGTACAGCCTGGGGAATGGCTGAATAAGAAGGAAGAGTTAGGCAGCTAGAATGCATGAGGACAGAGTCTGCGCATCTCATCTCTGGACACAGCCCTGGGTTCTGAAACCTGCCATCAGGGAAGCACCGAAGATTCCTTCCAGGGCTGCAAGAAGATGGCAGAAACCATGACTCCAAGTGCAAAAAGAACCAGTCTCAGAGCCTGGTATTTGTGGCAAGATGTTCCCACACGTCTAGTGGGTTGGATAACTAAGAATACATGTCATCTGTTTAGCGTTTGGCACGGACGGGGCATGTTTGCATGTGATCTGGCTTGGGGCTCCCAGCGATGGGAGGCAGGGAGTTACCACCCCCACTGTTTTCACCCTTTAGGACGAGGGAGACTTGTCCCGGACTGCACAGCTCAAGTGTGGCGGGATATAACATCTCCCAGAACCCCATCCTCCCAAGGTCTTCTAGTCCTTCACCTCATTTCTGTGAAGACAGCTTCAAAGATGGCCAGAAGTGTTTTCTAGAAGATGGGTGTTCCAGTGCCCACTGCAAAGTGAGCTTGATTCCCCGAGACCAAGGTTGGGGCTTTGTTCTTGTAATTTGTACCATCGGAAAAATGGATCAGAGTTTCTGATGCCCCAGGGATTGGTACAAAGCCTCTGTCAGAGACCTCACGTGCTAAGCGGAGGCATCCCATGGGCTGATTTCTATGTCTTATTTGTCAGAGTCCAGCCTAGCACCATCCAGATAGGACCCAGCTCTGTAGGCAGCAAGCCGTGTGCAGTGTTTCGAGAGCCCAGCTGCAGGCCTGCCATTCTCACTACGTGATTGGGGACATGTGAAGGCAGGGCAATTGAACTGCCAGTGACCCCGAGGAGCAAGGAGGCTAATTAAAGCTTCTCTCCCCACACTTCAGTCAAGCCCCTCCTGCCCTTCCTCCCGATGGAGGGGTTGATAAGGAGGGATTGGATTTATGAAAAGAGATGAAGATGTTTGGATAAGCTGAGGTACCAAGGCAAGCCGGCCAGACGAGTTAGGGCCTGACCAAGGCAGCGGGGTAGCTGACAGAGCCTTACAGGCAAGACAGGAGATGAGGAAGGGAGAGAACCCAGCGCTAACTCTGACATCCCTCGGGCCTGGTGTCCTGGCAGTTCAGACGGAAATGGAGGCTTGCCACCTCTCCACTCCCACCTGCTCTCAGTGTCAGCAACTCCCAGATCAGCCACCCAAGTCCCTTGTGATTGGATTGAACAGCAAGGCAGGAGGCCCAATGAATGGGTCCTGGGAAGGAGAAATCTTGCATCTTTCCCATTCAGAGGCGAAAGAGACCAGACTGCCCTCAGGAGCAAATGGCTTTGGCTTTGCATGTGGCCTGTCCTCACTCCAGCCATTTCTTACTTTGAGTGTGGTGTGTTTGTTATCAGGCCTGTTGTGTTCATGTTCTACGTGAAGCTCAGAGATGTTTGGCCACTTCCTTAAGGACACAGAGCTAGGAAGTGATAATCTGGAGAGCAAAGCCAAGTAGCAAATTCGAAAATACCCATCAAGCAGTAAGATTCTAGTGTTTGGGCCAAGTGATGGTGATACCGGTCATTTCCTGCATTATGTGGCAAAGTGGGACTTCAGGAGAATGTACATCTAGTGCTTGTCCTCCCTGACTCACTCCTAGACAGGCGGTCTTAACTGTAGCCGGGGAAACTTTAAGCATTGTCTGGGGGAGCCCCAGCTTCCAAACTATCTGGAATGAAAATAAATATCTAACATGCTCTTAGTATAGATACCTTGGGGTGCTGTGGCTTCCTGGCCTCTTAGTGTGGCCCCTGGTTCTGGCTGCTCTTGTGGCATGGTGTGGCTGTCCCCTGCCTACCTCTTTTTGGTGCACCCAGCCAGCCACACTTGAGCCTGTGGGTCATGGGTAAAGAGGAAGAGGTTTGCCTCTGATGTTGGACCAGGAGAATCGCTGGCGTGAGCTCTGTGTCCTGGGAGGTGGATGTGGATAGCACACTTCTAGATTGAAGGTTGATCCAGAACCCAGTGTGCTGGGAAACTAGGGAAGGCAGTGGGGTTTTCCAGTGCTGGTCTCATAGGAGTTCAAGCCAGTATACCACACCTCCAGACTCGGTTCCTCCCCTTTGGCAGAGTCGGCATTTCCTCCTTGCCTTTAGCCTACAGCAAAGACTTAGGTGCCCGTTCCATGGCAGGATCAGCCAGGGGACTGATTCCAAAGTCACATGGATGTACATCAACTTGAACAACAGATTTCCTGTGCTTTTTGCCATTTGCTGGGAATGTCTTTTCACCCCCGCCCCCCCCCCCCCAAAAAAAGGCAAAACTAGGAACCGGATGATTAAGCCTGGTCTAGCCTGGTCACATCAAGTTTCGGCTGGAATGTAGGTAGTATAACAGTCTAAAGCCAAGCTGGAGGAGTCCTCTGTGTGTTTGGATTGCAAATATCTGACCTTCTGGTTCAATGAAAAGCGTGATGTAGAATCAGTCAGGTTCACCAAAGTCAATGGCTCTGACTGGGTGTTAGCGTTGGTCATTGCACCCCCAGCTCACGTCAATAGTGCCAGTTTAGTGTCAGTTTAACAGTTGGCTACATGGGCCAGGGGTAATATTAATGATTACTTGTAAGTTAAGTGGACACGGAACCCTTACATAGAAAGATATCAGACTTGGCTGGCTCTTGTGGGCAACCTGCTGTGAGCGGGCTGTGATGGGCAGTGTGGAGCTCTTGGAAGAATGTACACTGAGGATCTCGAAACCATAGTAGGTCTAACTGGGCCTCAGCCTGGTGCTTGCATGGCCCAGAAAGCCCCTGGGAAGGTGAGCTGACTCCCCTTTGGGACTGAGTCATTGTTTGAGCAAGGGCTTTCTCTCCAGAGCCAGAGGCCAGTGCAGAAGGCAGTTCCCTAAAGCCCAGAGTTGGAGAGAGCAGGCCCCCAGCTTCCCTCTCTAGGAAGAAGCTGGCGAAGAGACCTAGGCTGGGTGTTTCCCGTGCCAAGAGGGGAATGCCCACCAGTGATTTACACAGACATTTATAGAAAGCATACAGGTTTACTCATTCATAAAATAGAGGAACAGAGTGTTTTCTCCCTGGCTGGGCTCTTGGGTAGTGTGGCTGATCTCAATCATTTCCGGACGTGCCCTGATTTGCCCGCAGGGAGAAGGCCAAGGCTGCATGGGAACTGGCTGCAGACGGAACTGCCCCAGTGCAGGCTTCCTGCCCCATGCAGGGCTGGAGGTACACTGAACTGATAGCAAGGGTCTCCTTCCAGTCCTGGAGTGACTGGCTCTCCTCTCAGATACTCTGTTCCCAACTGGTGGGCAGGTCATGAAGGCTGTGCCTGAGACCAGGTGAAATGAGGCCTTGAGGGTCACCACGTAAGATGGTGGGACTAAAAGGGTGGATGTTGCCTGATCTAGCCAGGCTGCCCATTAATATCGCACAGATTAAAGTGGGCAGCTTGGTGGAGCTCTCCGGGGCCTTCCCTTCCCCAGCAGCCAGTGTCTGCCACAGATGACTCACTGGCCCAGCCAGTGTCTCCCATGCCTGGACCTGGCAGCCCTTCTGTGGGTGGGCAGTCAGTTTTGTCAGAAGCCACAGACCCACAGAGAGTGATTTTCTCTTTCTCCCTGGTGCTCTGCATCCCCTCTCTCAGGATGCCAACGGCTGTGGGCTGAGCTCTGGTGAACAAGAAGCTAGAGTTAAACTCAAAGAGGGCATCAAAGAGGTTGGCGGTCTGGACCAGATGTCCCTTCGGCATGCCATCTCCTCTAGGAGGGGCCCCAGATAGACTCTGCCGTGGGAATCCTTGAAAGCCCTGGGGAACCCAGAGCACAGTCGTAGAGGAGAGGGAGAGGGAGAGGAGCGTAACGGCTGTGTGGAAGGGGAAAGCGATAGCAGTTTCTGCCCATTGCTCTAGCAAAACTCTGCAGACAGCCACTTAAGTGACAGGCATTTGCCTCTTGCAATTCTGAAGGCCTGAATGTTGAGATCAGCAGGGTTGGTCTCTTCCAAGGCCTCTCTTCTTCCTTCTTTGCTGACTGCTACCCTATCACAGTGTCCCCATGTGGTTACTTCTCTGCGCATACATGTCTGCCCTGATCTCTTCTTGAAAGGATCACAGGCATGTTGGGTTGGGGCTGGTGCACAAGACTATAGTTTTAGCATTTATACCTGTGACAGCCGCTTCAAGGTTGACCTCTGGCAGCACACAGGACCAAGACACGAAGCAAGGCGTGTTATCTGCTTTGGGGTTTAGCATCCATTCATGAGCCCTCATCAGTGTAGCTAGCCCAGGGGGAGGTGGATCCTTCACAGGTGCGCTGTTGAATCTATCAAATAACTTACTAGTCTGAGGCTGAAGAGGAGCCTGGAAGTATGGGGTCACTGTTTGCTTGAGGGGAGGCAGTGTTACCTCACATGCCAGAGTCCATACACACAGGTATAAGGCCTGAGGTAAGTCTGCTGCCTTTCAGAGCCTTGGAGTCAGCATCCATCAAGAGGACAGGAGAAAACCGCCCCCAGTGTTCTCCACGGGGAGATCCGGATGGGCATGAGGGAACATGGCATAGGGCCGGAGTCTCTGCTGCCAAAAATGAGGATGGTAATAAGGACCCTTGTATTGAGGCTGCTAAAAACTGCCTAGAAATCCACAAAAATGTTAAGAATGTGGTATTTAGAGCTGTGTGTCTCCAGATCCTCGACTCTCAGTTCCAAGAATCTTCTCTGAGGGGCCACGGCACACTCCTACAGTCTGTGACTCTCTTTCTAAAGGTTCTGATGTTCCTGATGTCCTGAGGTTTACGTTTTTGTGTTTGTCCTGCAATGGGCTCATCAGCTGCCATGTGAAGCAGAATCATTTCCCACGAGGTGGAGAAAAACCATTGGAAACTCCCTTTGTATCCTTCAAACGCTGGCCCTTCCAGATGTGTGGGCTGCCTCTTGTTCCCACGGGGTATTCATAAGGCCATTGGTAGTCAAATTACAAGACTGACATGGAATTTTAAAAGATGACTTTTGATTCAAGGATCCGACAAAACCAATCTGAAGGAGTTGCCAATGGCCATGTCCAGTACACGTTTGAACACCAGTGCAGCTTAGTATGGTATTAATAACAGGAAGTCCAAAGTCCCTGGTGATGGGGCAAATGAATAGGTAATTGGATGACAGTTGGATGGATAGATGCTTAGGTAAATGATAGACAGACAGACAGACAGATGATAGAATGACAGATGCTTTAAGATAAAGGGTTGATATTGTGGTTTGAACGTAAATATGACTTGACATAGGCTCATGTGTTTGAACATTTGCTCCCCAGCTGGTGGTACTATTTGGGAAAAAGGTGAAGTCTCCCTCGGAGCAGTGGATCAGCAGAGGTAGGTGGGCTCTGTGATTTTAGAGACTGGTCCCACTCCCTGTCAACGTTCCACTCCCTGACTTCAAGGCACAATCCAACGAGCAGCCTCCTACCTCTTGCCGCCGTGCTTTCCCGCCATGATGGCTTTTATCTCTTGAACAGTATGTCCAAACAGACCCTTCCTTCCTCAAGTTGCTTCCTGTCAGGACTTTCCTCATTGCCGAGAGCAGATGACCAGCATAGCAGGTTTTTGCTGACTGGACTGTGAGAGCTGAAAAGTAGGTTCAGGAGGAATCCTGGAGTTGGGAAATCCTTTGAAAAGTTGAATCAGGTGATGCTCCCCGTTGGATAGAAATCCAGAATCAAGACATTGACAGTGAGCAGGAGAGTGCCGGCTTCCTAATATGTGCCCTCTTGGGCTACTTGTTATTTACAATGGGTGGTATAAGCCCCACAAAAGTAGCTATTATTAGTAAGGGCATTGGGAAAATCTTGGGAATTGCCATCAGCACTGTGGGACGAATGAGAGCTTGTGCCTCCAGAGGACTCAGCATCACCTCTATACCACCTCAGCAAAGACACACATCTGTTCCTAAAGACTGGCCAGGCAGACATCCCTGCCACTCATAAGATTCTATTAAAAGAGGGGGAGGTTCGGTGGGGAGGTAGACCCTAATTTCATCACTCAAGAGACCAGAGAGGGGGCAATCGTGGGTTTGAGGCTTGTCTGACTACATAGTGAGACCCTGCCTCAAGACACAAAACCAAAGGCAAACCCAAACAGCTGCTTCCTGGTTCTACCACCATACCTACTGCCTTGCCATTTTCCCCACGGAGGAATAAGCCCTTGAGTTTTAAGTCAGAATGAACACATACCTTAAATGACTTTTTAAATGGGGAAATGTGAGCACAGCAATTTAAAAAGTAACTAATACAAAGGTAAAGGACCATGTGGCTTGTAGTTTGTCCTTAAGTGGTGCAGAGCCACAATGCTCATGCCCAGATAAATGCTATGGAATGTGAATAGTGAGTAGCCCTGGATCATTGCCTCATCACGTCTCTCTAGATGCGTACAAATGTCCCAAATAAAAATACTTTAAAAACATCACCACAGATAGTTTACTTGTTGGCTAGACTGGCTGGCCAGTGAGCCCCAGGGATCCTCCTATCTTCTCCCCCCAGCACTGCAACTGCAGGTACACTCTACTGCACATAGCTTTGATGTGGGTGCTGGGGATTCAAACTCGGATACTCACACTTATGCACCAGCGGCTTTACTGACTGAGCCATCTGCCTAGCTCCACAAATTGTTGTTCATCTTCTTGTTGGCCATCCTCACCTTGTCTTTCCTTAGAATGGGCAGGAGCTGTCCTATGCAGCTTTACTCTCTGGCTCTCTTCTCTCCTGAGTATCGACGTGATTTACAGCCCACCATTGGCCTAGCTGCTCAGTGAAGCTTTCCTGGCTGGCTCCGGCACACAGGGTGGAGTCTTCCAGTTTACCAACCAAGTTTCAGATCTCCTCTTTAGATCATCATTAATGGCTCTTTGTCTACCATGAATGTGTTATGACTATGCTTCTTGGCCCTTGGAGATTGGGTAGGATCATGTTATCGGTTATGGGGGGAGACTATTGGTAGCTGGGATGTGTCTGATTGTTTAGGATCATGTTATTGGTTATGGGGGAAGACTATTGGTAGCTGGGATGTGCCTGATTGTTTAGGATCATGTTCTCAGTTATGGGAGGAGACTATTGGTAGTTGGGATGTGCCTCATTGTTTATGATCATGTTATCAGTTATGGGGGGAGACTATTGGTAGCTGGGATGTGCCTTGAGTCAAGTGTGATAGTGCATGCTCTTGGTTCCAGCTACCTGGTGGCTGAGGCAAGAGGATCACTTTAGCCCAGAACTTGGAAGTCAGTCAGCCCGTGCAGAATTAATGGGGCCCTATCTCTGCAAGGAATGAAAAAGAAGGTGGGTGTGGCTCCTCCCCTCTTCATTTCCCTTATTAACCAGCAAGGTTCTAGTAGTGGCCGGCTCAGGGGATGTCCAGATCATGTGGTAGAGTCACTAACTAGCTCAGAATAGAACATGTCCAACACCATGAAGCAAGCTGGGTGTGGTGGCACACGCTTGTTATTCCAGTGTTCAGAACGCTGAGACAGGAGTATTGCAAGTTTGAAGCCAGCCTGGGCCCACCAAAAACCAGGAAGTGAGCCTTCATTATTTTGTGTCGTAGAGATGCTAGGATTGTTTGTTATCTTTGTCTGATTCTGTTCTCTCCTGTGGGGGGTTTGCATGCATATGTGTGTGTATGCCTATGGAGGTTGCGGGTCTGTCAGTCTCAGATGTTATTCCTCAGGTGCCATCTGCTGTTTCTCTCTCTCTCTCTCTCTCTCTCTCTCTCTCTCTCTCTCTCTCTCTCTCTCTCTCTCTCTCTCTCTCCCTGGCTATCTGTGTGTGTATGTGTAGGTGGGTGGCTGTTTGTGTGTGTATAGGTGTAGGTGTTTGTGTTTGTGTGTGTGTGTGTGTGTGTGTGTGAGTGAGTTTATGTGTGTTTTAAAACAGAATATTGGACTTGGCCTGGAATTTGCCAACCAACTAGTTCTAGCAATCTACCCAGGTCCGACTCCTCAGCTCTGGATCTATAAGCGCATGATTGTAAATCCTCCTAGCTTTGTAAAATCATGACTTCTGGGGGCTTGAACTCAGGTCCTTGTGTTTATGCAGGAAGCCCTTTACTGACCGCTATCTCCCCAGCCCACTGTCCTCTTCTCAGGCAACCCATCTTTATAGATGGTATTCTCTGTTTAAATAGCACCTGCATCCACAGACACATTGGTTTTCATCTTCCAAGCCCCTTTGGACATCTCTTCTTTGCCCTATAGTTAGAAACAACCTTCTAGATGCTACTTCAGTTTACTCATTTGCCATAAATGAGTAAGTGCTGGGTGCTGTGCCTCCAATACAACCAAGTCTCTGCCTTCTTAGGGTTCTTGAAGTGTACTTTTTTTTAAACTTCAGTTTCCTTCTCTTCACATAAGGTGCCATGAGGGCAGACCACAGGCACAGCCACGTGTGTATTGCCACTTGCCACAGTAGACTATCCATTAAATATTTGTTAAAATTATGGACAAGCTGCCCTTCCCAGTACTCTATAATGCAACATGCCTTGTGCATGTGTCTTCAGGTCTCCTGTTTTGTCTGTTAGCATCTGAGTCTGAAATCTCTCCAGAGAGACATGTTTGAATGGGTGACCTCAAGTCAGTGATGCTATTTCAGAAGGTTCTGAAAACTGAGAGCTGGGGCCTAATGGCAGAAATAGGTTCCCAGAGCTGGTGGGTTGAAGGGCATCTTAACACCCTTGCCTCATTCTGATTCTGCTTGGTGGATTCTGTGCTTGGTGTGTGCCAAAGCTGAGATCCAGGGCTTCCTGAACGCATGTGCATGTACGTGTGCAGCACAGGCCTGCAGGGCTTTCTCCATGTAGGTCATGGGAATGTGGAAGAGATGGCCAGGCACACAGTCCAGCCATGTGGTCACTTAGCATTGAAGATAGTCACCAGCGGCCGGTAATTTCCCCTCCCCAGGTGCTAGGGCTGTGCCCTTGGCTTGTCCTGGGTCATGAACAGGATAACGAAGGCAATCTTGGGCCTAGTCTTAGATTTACTGACTGTTGCTTCTTGGGCTGGACCCTTCTCTGGGAACTGGTATGTACATCTATAAAATAGGAGTAAATATGGGGGACATGGGGATTTTTGCTTCTTTGTTTCCTCGAAGCCACATAGTTCCAGAAAAGCCCTGCTGGAGGAACCAGATTCTTCTGCACAGCTCATGGCAGGGACAGCTCTGGTTCAATCAGAGCCATTGGGCGTACCAACCTGCGTCCTAGACTCCTGGGAACAGCATTTGGGGGAAAGGTTTTAGCGTGCCAGTTTCTAGCCAGCCTGGCTTCTGAGTCTTAGCAGAGAAAGCTGGCAGAGGAAGGCCACACACCCTCCCCTGTCCTTGCCTGGTGGTAACACTTCAGTAGACTCTCTAATGAGCTTACACTCCTCCCAAAAGCCAGGCTTGTTTGCTTCTCCTGGGAGCCTGGCACCGATCCCTAGATGCTGTCATTGTCTTGGGGACAGACTCCCCTCCCCCAATGCCCTAAGTGGCTCACTTTTGTAGACCAGGCAGCTTTGTAGCAGACCAGGCTCCTACTCTAGGGACCTGGGGTCACAATTCTCCATCCTTGTGGCTACCGAGAGGGGCCCGGAGAAACTTAGTTGGGTGTGAGTGAGTGTGCCCCTGAGTGTGTCCATGTCTGCCCGTTCTATCTGGAAAGTTCTCTGGCTGGTTTTGGGGGTGGCAGTGATCTGCAGATTCTTCATCCGCAACTTGTTGTGAGTTTGTATTTCTCTTCCAAGAGAGGCGGGGGTGTGGTTGCAAAATAAATCTTAGTTTTTATTATTTTTTTCTTCTCCCCAAAGAAATCATTGTGTTGTTATGTAGGAGAGCCTGAGCTGCTGACGTTTTTATGAGGCTGCCGCTAGAGAAGACTGCCCTGTCTGCCTGGGCCATCCAGAGGGTCCATAGATTTCTTTCTCTCTTCCCATTGCCGCCCCCACCCCCTTTCTCTCTCGACAATACAATTTCAGTTCAATACTTGTCTAGAATTCCCAGTGGGGCTACCTAGGCTCAAGGGGGTGGGCCTGGGGGGAAGATGACATCATATCTTTGCCAGAGGATTGGCTGCTCCCAGGCTTCAGGAATGATATCATCTCTGCTTGGACCTCCCCCCCCCCTTTACTTCCAGTTCTTTACTGGCTGGGCAAGGGCCCCCACCACAGGATACCCCGTTGCCTTGGAGACCACAAGTTTTCAACCTTGTTGTCTGAAGGGCTGGTCATTCATTATATGTGTGACATGGGGGTAAAGGGTGCGGGGAGGGAGCCCCGGGCGGGACGGTTTTGAGGGAAGGCTGTGGACAACAAAATAATGAACAAACATATGTTTCACGCATGAGAAGCCGTCAGAGATGGCAGCGAGGGAAAGGTCACGGCAAACGGCACCCAGTACATGGAAAACTGAAGACCGAATTCTAAAGGCAGACAAGCAGTGGCCAAAATATTGTGGAAAGTACCCGCCCCCTCCCTGAGACAGCTCATTAGGAAGGCTGCGGAGTCCGAATCCCAGGAGGTGTGTCGGGAGGGGGTGGTTGAGGCTCTTTGGACAAGAGGCCAGCTCCTCTGTCCCCTGCTGAATGTGGACCCCGAGGCAGCTGTGTCCGGAAACCAGCCTGTCTCAGGCGCAGCAAGAAGCTTCTTGGAACACTGAGCCAGATAAGGACCCACTGCCTGTAGCTTCAGAGACTGTGGATGTCTCCAAGAACTGAGACGTAGCCCCTCAGTTCCCATAGATGGAGGAGGGCAGAATTGCTCACCGAGGTTATGTGTATAGAGTGTTTGTGCCCTGCTGTCTCACTGACTTGGTCATTGCCTATAAGCATGGATCTTTGAGACTGGCTAGAACTTTCTGTAGAGACCTAGATGACCTGAAACTTGCTATGTAGATCAAGCTAGCCTTAAACTTCCCATGATCCTTCTGCCTCTACCTCCAAAGTATTGGGATTTCAGATGTGCATCATCACTGGCTTCCCCCGGAAAGTTTAAAGCCAACAGCACTCAAGTTCCCTTTAGCTCCTACCTTGCCTGCTTTCCCACAAAAGCACTTGATCTCACTCCGTGACAGATGGTGCCTTAGGCAATTTTGTCATTGCATGAACAGCATGGAAGACCATGATCAGAGCTAGGGTGTCTGTCACTCTACGTGGTCCCTTAATGCAACCAGACACAGGAAACCCAGGTTCCAGGAGGTGACTGTGGATTTTGGTACTGTCTCTTTAATAAGGAGTGTATTATAAAAAAACAAGAATGGTATTGTAGTAAATATATGATCACTAACAGAGTTGTTCCGTCTTTTTGTCAGGCGTCAGGTGTGTGCTACGGTTTTACACTCCTGGCAGAGCAACAAGCTTAGTTGTGTCCTTGTCACTAAAAACACATGACCAACACCTTGTATAATGTTGTGTAGGGACTATGGGGTTGCTGCAGGAAGGGAGTTTTTTAGTTCTGTTATCGTCTATGGGATTATGGTCATGTGTTCAGTTTGCCATTAGTTGAAACATTACTATGTGGCACACAACTGCTTATTTATGCATATCCACAAACATATATACCAGTCACATGCATACACACAGTGTGTCTGCACATATGTGTATGTCTATATGTCTGTGTGTATGCACGGTATGTATGTGTGTATATGTGTGTGTGGTATATACATATGCTATGAGTGTGCACAGGAGGCCAGAAGAAACACCCTGATTCATCAGTTTCCATTTTATTTCCTTAAGACAAGGTCTCTCACTAAACTTAGAGCTAGGTGAGTGGTCCACACTGCTGGAGTTCAAGGCACATACTCAGCCATACTGGCTTTTGCCCGGGGGGCTGGGGATTTGAACTCAGGTCCTCATGTTTGTGTAGAAAGTGCTCATATCCCCGACCCCTTTTATTTAACTACAGATGCAGAGCCATGCCTCTGTGGACCCTGATGTGTCTCTGTGGGGTTGTGCTTCCTCACTTCTGTTGTTTGACATTTCCAAATGTTTTGCAGGATGTAGGCATTACAAATATCCTCGGGGGTGAGGGAGGCTATTTAGGAACCCAGTCATTAGGGAAGATGTTGCAAAGGGCAAATGAATAAAACCGCGGAGGTGAAGTGACCGGATGCCTGGCAGCTCACAGAAAACAGGCTGTGCATTTGTCCCCAGTGGGGCAACGACCTGAATCCTGCTGGCGTCTTGTGATTCATGTGTTCTGCCTTGCTCTGTTTCTTAGACATAGAAAGATCTCCAAGACCTCCGAATGGGAGTGTTCCTGGGAAACCTCCGATCTACCCTCTGCCCATCTAAACCCAAAATTAAATTGAAGTTTCATCCACGCTTTCACCTCAGAAATCACATGCTTAAGGCCAAAGTCATTATTTCCCTCAAGTGTGTCTTCTACTTCCTTTTAAAGTTCCTGTATCTGTCCCCAGGATGGCTATTTTGATCCAAGCTAGATAATTTGTAGGTTTTTCTACATTTTCCCCCCGTTTTTCTGTATCTGTGTGTTTGTGTGTGATATGCTTGTTTATGTATGCATGTTCGCATCTGCGTGGGCCTGTATGTGTGCCTGTGTGTGTGGTGTGCATGCTTGTATCTCTGTGTGTTTTATGTGTGTGTATGATGTGCATGCTTGTATATGTATGTATTTTGTGTGTGTGTGTAATATCTGTGTGGGGGGTGTGTGCAATGTGTATGCTTGTATCTCTGTGTGTATGCATGCTTGTATCTGTGTGTAGGGTGTGTGTGATGTGCATGCTTGTATCTGTCTGTGGGGTGTGTATGTGTAATATGCATGCTTGTGTCTGTGTGTGTGTGTGTGTGTGTGTGTGCGCGCGTGCGGAAGCCTGAGGTTGATGCTAAGACTCATCCTCCATTACTCTTTTGCTTTATTAGTTGAAGCAAGGTCTCTCAGTCCCACCCAGAGGACACCAATATGTATATTATCTTGCCAGCCAGCTTGCTCTAGGGAGCCGTGTCTCCCCATTCCTAGGTTGTAATTACAGGTGGGTCACTGTGTCCACCAGGCACAGTGTGGGATCTTGGGATCATAACGCTGGTCTTCATATCTGGCGAGCAAGCCCTTTAACCACCGAGCCATTTCCCCGTCCCCACGGAGGCTTTTTTCACTGACCCTGCTATGGCGCTCTTTGAAAGACCCACCAAGAAGTCTTTTTTTTTTTTTTATCATTTGACCGTGCCACTCTGTCCATCCTTGCCGCCTTCTAAGTTAAATGTATTCTAGCCAAATAAAAGGAGAAGCTTAGTTTTTCAGTCACACCAACCTTGCTTCACAAGCTCAGGAGCCCTCTGCGACGAGCACCTACCTACCAGAAGCTGTGTCACAGGACATGTCTGCCATTGCAGAAGGTCAGCAGCGTGGGCCAGATCCAACCCAGCCACTCCATTGCTATCATCTTTAGCTGACTGTCTGGCTTTGTGGGCCAGCGTCATCAAAGCTCCTACCACCTTGAGCTGTGGTGGCCTTAGATCAGTGAATTCTGGGAAATTCCTTAGCTTACTGTTTGGGACAGCATCACCAATCAGTCATGGCTGTTACCATCTTCATGGAAGTCTATTGCTGGCTACCGATGAGGGCTGATGACCTGATCATGGTTCTGTATTGCATTGTTTTTTGGTAACAGGAGTCTTAGCACCTTTCCCAAGGATCCTCTTTGACCTCCCAGAGAGCACCTGTGCAGCCCATCATTCCATCTAAATTCCTTTGAAAAGCTAGAAGTCTCTCCTGTGAATAAAAGGGGCATATGTGGGAGCTAAGATAGGGCTGTGAGGTCAGGGCTGAATCCTTGTGACCTCCAGGCTGAACCCTTAGCCTTGGTCTACCAGAGGACCAAGGACAGTCTGTCTTCTCCCCTGGATCTGGAGCAGCAAGCAGAGACTCGGCAATGAGGCTGAATTAGCCTAGCATTCCTCCCTGGTGACCTAATGAGCCGGCATAACTAAATGACCATTAGACAGAAAGTTTGTGTGAACTGCAATAGAAACGTTCCTCGGAACTTCCTGAAAAGGGAGATAATCTATCTAAATAGCTTCCTGTCTTTCTGCTGCCAAGCAGCAGCCGACTAGATTCTCCTACTGGGGAATTGTGTAGCATGCGGTGATCTAGACCCTCCCTGCTTGGGGGAGTGAGTGGGCCATGAGGCTCTCCAGATGCCAGGGGAGTGTGGAGACAATTGTTCCAGCCATCTTTCTGAGCTGGGAGATTAGGGAGGCACAGGGAAGGGGCAGTGAGGGAGGGGTCTCCAGACTCCTGGGGCAGAGAGGGCAGCTATTAGGCCCTGTCATCAGAGCCTGGGGCAATCTTTTGCTCTGATTCTTAGAAACCTCAGTTCTGTCTTAGCAGGAGAGGGAAGAACAGATTACTTCCTGCAAACCCCTGAGTGCGTCTCTTCGGAAGACCTTTCCCTTGCTATTAAAAACATGTTTGGGGGCTTTGCTTTATATGGAAACTGCAATTTAACATAAGCCAACCGCAAAATGGAAACCAGAAAGGCCCCGGTACATTTGCTGGGAGCCCCTCATGGACTGTGGGTGAGGCAATCCCAACTCAGGTCACGTGGTATGTTCCCCACCCAAGCCTTACTTCCCAGAGGTGTGGGTAGTGGTACAAGGGAGGTGGGGAGGGTTAGGAGGACACATGGTGTCCTTGGAGACAGGCTCTAACAGAGGAGGCTAGCTGCCCATTGCTCTGGAAATGTTGCAGGTGTGAATATGGGTCTCTCTCTCTCTCTCTCTCTCTCTCTCTCTCTCTCTCTCTCTCTCTCTCTCTCAGCAGCTTCTCAAGTATTCTTCCTGCCCTCTGTACCAGCCCCTGCTGCTTCTCTAGGGATGTGGGCTAGAGATATTCTCTCTCTCTCTCTCTCTCTCTCTCTCTCTCTCTCTCTCTGTCTCTCAAACACACACTCATTTTTATATTGCATTTTATTAATTATTTGAAAAATCTTTTCATACAACATATTTTGATGGTGTTCTTTCCTTCCTCCAAGCCCTCCCAGGTCTTTTCCAGCTCCCTACCTACCCAACTTCATCTTCTCTTTCTCCTGAAAAACAAAAACAAAACAAAAACAACCAAACTCCCAAAACTAAGGACAGACAGGGTCATGTCAGGCTATGTTTGCTCTTCTCCACTGAAAGGAATCACCAGGGGACCTGACATTCATTACTACAGCATTCATGCAGCCCTGCAGAGTGACTCTCTAACCCGACAAAAGAGAAACTGAGGCTCAAGGAAAGCAATGCTCAAAGTGCCAGAAAGCAGAGGGCCTTGCCTTCGAATCAAGGCCAGTGTGCTCCCTAGGCTGTCCCATCCTCTGTCCCTCACTGAAGTCATTGAGATACCCAGACACAGGGTGGTGTTGGCAGGATCTGCTGGTCCCCAAGTCATATGCTCTTTGGTTTCCGTTAATGACAATGAAGCAGTATGTCCTGTTCAGTGTCATGAGCTACATGGAAAGTGCCTAATGGTGACATGTGCTAGCGGCTACCTTACTGGGCCTTTCCAGCACAGAGAGTTGCGTGGGGCAGGGCCAACACTGACCTACCACAAGCTCCTTCTTTGCCTGGCTCTGACAAGCTTTTAGATAGAACAGGAGAAGGGGAAGGGTGTTCAGCTCTTCTCTACACACAGGCTGGCTCTTCCTGTGGGAACGTGTCCCCCCACCTCTCAGTGCAGTGGAGAGGAGAGACAGAAATGACAAAATGAGCTGAGGTGGGGACCCGGTGTTCCCCCCCCCCCCCGATATTCCTAAGCAACGGAGTCCTAAAATCTTCAGGGCTAGCCACAGAAACGTTGTTTACCAGGAAGAAAACACTTGAAAAGGAGAATATTTGGCAGAAATGTGCTGGGATTAACAGGTTTCACCCACCTCCTCCCCCCCACTTTTAATGCTGTTTTGTTTTTCTTCTGGGTTGTTCAAGGTACTGACCTAGCATTCGCCCCCTTTGCCAAGAAACTCTTTCCCTGCCTAATTAGCCTGTGGTATTGTTCCTGGGTTCTGGGAAGGGAGGGGAGGGGGAGGGGAAGGCAGAGGGCCGGGCTGGGCCTGGCCAATGGGGAGCTGCAATTAGTTAGAGGGGTTGTGGGGAGCCAGGGCCGGTCATTAGATGCAGAGGTCTTGAAAAATCCCTCTGTAATTAATTTTCTCCTGCATTAATTAGAGCGCTGCTGGAATGAGGAGCAGGGAGGGATTTGTTGCCCTGGACTGCTTTTCAGGGTGACTTAAGGGAAAGATAGAAATTGCCTAGAGAACAGGCTGAGCGCAGGCCTGGGTTGTTGGGAGAGTTTGGCCTTAGCAGGAGAGCTTGGCTGGAAGCCAAGGATACAGGGAGGACCATAGTAGATCTTAACCTGGACTGGGTCATGGTACATGCATGGCTCAGAAGGAACCCAGATTATGTATGTGTGTGCCTACGTGCGTGTGTGCTTACATGTGAATTCACATGTGCACCCTATACACAGCACAAGGATCTCTGCTTCTCATACATTTGGACACTGCCTACAAGAGCTTCAGTCTTCCTCTTTAAAAATAATATGGTGTGTGTGTGTGTGTGTGTGTGTGTGTGGTGTGTGCCTGTGTATGTGCCTGTGTGTGTGTGTGTGTATATGTGGACCTGT
This sequence comes from Arvicola amphibius, assembly GCF_903992535.2. Lineage (NCBI taxonomy): Eukaryota > Metazoa > Chordata > Mammalia > Rodentia > Cricetidae > Arvicola > Arvicola amphibius. The sequence continues at coordinate 8,855,588 of NC_052050.1, forward strand.
GTGTATGTGTATGGACCTATGTGTGTATGTGTGTGTGTGTACCTGTGTGTGTGTATGCATGCTTATTTCTGTAGAGACCAGGGGTTAATCTCAGATGTCTTCCCCAGGTTTTTTTTTGTTTGTTTGTTTTGTTTTGTTTTGTTTTTCGAGACAGGGTTTCCCTGTAGTTTCTAGAGCCTGTCCTGGAACTAGCCCTTGTAGACTAGGCTGGCCTCAAACTCAGAGATCCGCCTGTCTCTGCCTCCCGAGTGCTGGGATTAAAGGCATGCACCACCACCTCCCCGCTTGTCTTCCCCAGTTGTTATACACTAAGGATTAAAGGTGTGTACAACCACTGCCTGGCCTGTATGGCTGACTAGTGTGACTGCTTTGCACAGACCTTCAGACAGCTTTATTATTAAAACACAGATAATATACCACTATAAATGACATTTGGAGACAGCGAATCAATACACTTTTAGAATTTGATGCTAATTCCCTGGTTCTGTTAGCCACTTCTATAAGATATTAAAATGAGTCAAATTTCTTCAAGGCTTTGTCTCAGATGGATCTTAGTAATTTGATCAGTGTATTATGAGTTCTAATAGGTCTTAATAATAAAAACCCAGAGTCAGATATTGGGGGAAATGCTGAGAGATCAGAGAGACGAAGAAGCAAAACCACAGCCATCTCACCTACTCAACTTCCCAGTCAAAAAAGAGACAGAGTTCCTGACTCCTCCCCCTCAACACTTCCTTTCTTGGCCCAGCTGTATCATTTCCTGTCTGTCTGTACAGACCTCCAGACCTCTATGGTTAGCTAGTGGCTAGCTCTGCCTTCTGATCTTCAGGCAAGCTTTATTTGTGCAAACAAGATATCACCACATTTGGCTTAATTGGCCTGCTATAATAACTGGTGGGTCTTATTCCATATTCAGTAGTTGGAGGTCTTCAGGCCTAGCCAACACCTTCATTGTGTTTGTTGCATGGATTTTTGTCCAAAGAAGGAAGGTTGGTCTGTTCATGTCTGCTACTCTTTCCACGGTAGCCAGTCAAATTGGTGATTCAGAGGCAGGCTTAGGATCTGGGCTCAAAACGAAGCGGTTTCTTCTCCGATTGTTCCCTGAAACAGACTGAGCACTTCGGTGACGTGGGTTGGATGGCAGAGCCACTAATGGAGTAGGAACTGGGGGACTGAAAGGAAAGTGAGGGTGACAGAGGTGGCCTGGGGAGAAGGGAGCAGCTCTACTCCCTGGAATTTTCTTTCTGTTCCACTTTGGTTTGGTGACTTTTATTCCCTCAAGATTAGAGGAGAAAAGACAAGAGAAGAACCCAAAGAGTGTGGACGCGCATTCTGTGCAGGAAGCGGTGTTGGGAATGCAAATGATAAGAGGGCTGGGTCTCCTGGAAGTTCTGGAAGCCATCAGTGTTCTGGAAAGCTCCTGGTGCCCTCTTCCCCTGGCCCATCCCTAGCACATTCTTCACAGCAGCTGCTTCGGCTCTTCTCTCCCCTCTCTGGCTTCTCAGTCCGCCCCCACCATTCACAGGAGATGATCTCACCTCCAGCTCTTGGGAGAGGCCCTGGCCACCACTCCAAGCTGACTCCAAGTGGCTCATAAGCCTGTGTCCCTGGGCACAAAGACCTCGAAATCTTCGGTTGTGGGTAGCTGACTCGTTTTCTCTCAAATTCGATTGCCTTATGTGCATGTAGAATGGGGGTTATTGTAAGGATTAGTTTCAACACTATGGGGAGCTTGCGTGCAAGCAGGAGATAATTGTGTAGACTAGCATCACCACTACTACTGTCACCACCATTGCCATCGCCATTACTACCACCACCACCACCACTCCCAACGCCACCATCGCTATTACCACCGTTATCGCTACTACCACTACCACACCACCATCCTCACCCTCACTCATCTACTGTCTACTTACATCAAGGTTTGCTTGTGTGCTAGCTGTGTTTCTATTGACTTTTGTCTTCCACTAAGTGTGCTCTCGAGAATCTTCCTCTTGGGGTTCAGACACACTTGAGTCCCATTTAACTTTACAGATGCAGGGCTGGAAAGATGCCTCGGTCGGTCAAGTGCTTCCTGTGCAAATGTGTAGACCCAAGTTTGATCTCTGGCATCCACCCAAAAGCTGAAGGTGGCAATGCATTTCTGAAGCTCCGTCATTTGGATGGGGAGCAACAGGGACAGGCAGATCTCTGGAGCTGGCTAGTCAGCCGGTGCAGGTGAATTGGTGAACCCCAGATTTAGTGAGAGACACTGTCTCAAAGAAAAGGTGAAGTGGTACTGAGCAAGACACTTGATACTGACTTCTGGCCTTCACAGACACACACATGCTCACACCACATACATACCACAACCCTTTCTAAATGCCTGTTTTCTTGATTATAACCTCAAAGCAGTCTCCCCCCTTTCCTTCCTCCACTCCCAGATTTATCCAGCGTCATCTGTGGTTATTGACCCCACTTCCTCCCCTCCTACCCATTCCTCACCCCACCGCAATTGCCTTCTGTCCCTACTGTCCAAAGGAGATGGGACTTTCAAAATATTTTCTAATTGCATCTTCCAGCCCTAATCAGTCCTTTGGGAGCATCTGGCTCTGCCGAGCCAACCAGCCGTCCTCCAACCTTCTTCCCAGGCACCACGACTCTGCTCCCTCTTGCACAGGATTTAATCTCATTTGCCTGTGTCCCCCAAGCATCATCTCCTCTCCTCTCTTCTTGGGTGATCTCCCACTCTTCCTTTGTAGTCAGGATCTTACCTAGGAGTCTGGCAGTCTGTACCTCCAGTGCTCACCCATGTTCTCCGCCGAATGCTCAGTGCCAGCTTCTCAACCTCCTATGCAAGACATTGGGGCAGCATTGTTTCCTGACTTGACGATCCATGGCCCTTGTGATAATGTGTAATGATCTCAACCGTGTCCCCAGCATTTTAGTGACGGGTCCTCTTTAGTTTGTTTAGTACCTGTCACTCCTATACTCTACACTGTCCATACATGACTGTCCAGTGTCCTGAACATTTCCTGGGAAGGTTCTGGACCCTCCTGTCCCCAGCCTTTGCTCTCCTTGCCCACGTGTACTGTACTTTAGATTTTGCTTGTTTGCCAAGGGTCTGTGTATGAGAGATGTGCTGGTCCTTAGCATGGTGACAGATGGAACCTTTAGGAGGTAGGACATAGAGAGGTCTTGAACCATTAGGATCACTGGAATGGAATAACAGTTTGAAGAGTAGATTGTGGGCAAAGCCTAAGCAGGGTCCCTGAACCACCCTTTGATTTCCTGTCTGCTGAGAGAGTGATGTCTTCTTCCCACCATGACATCATGCAGTCTGCTGCTCTGGAGGCTGAGCCAGTGAGGCTCCCTAATCTTGAACTTTGAAGCTCCGAAACAGTAAGCTAACTAAATCACATTTTTTTCTTTGTAACTCAGATATCTCAGGTATTTTGTTAGAGTGACAGAAAGGTATCGGATGGCCCCTACCCAGAGGCCCTTTCTGCATCTCTGTCCTTGTCTTTCATGCTTTAGATCAAATCCTGCACCTCCCGAAGCATCCCTCCTACTCACTGTTAGAATGTATACCTTCCTTCTCTCAGGTGTGGTGTATTTCAGTGCATCAGCGTCTCAGCCAGCACTACCTACTGAGCCATCTCGCCAGCCCCGAGAACCAGACTTACTACCCAAAAGGAAAATGAGTCCTTGAACAGGCAAAAGAAGCTACAGGTGGACAGTTGACTACCGAGTGTGGGTTGGAGGGTTGGAGGCGGGGGCTGAGTGTAAATGTCTTCCTACTTGGTTATGGTATGTGAAGGATTTTATAAGATTTATAAATCTATGAAGCTTTTTATAAGGACTCAATGGAGCTTCTAATTTTTTCAATGCAACATCTCATTCTTTCCCCATCCCTATCTGCCAGGATGGTCCACCTGAAGAAAGCTGCCTTGCTTATTATCTTTTGGGTCATCTAGCAGTAAGGTCAAGGCAGTTTAGGGGAATCAAAATAACAAACCTAAGGAGGACCCTGGAAGAGCCCTTAACTCACTGGATTTTCTTGCTACATAGGATGGTTTAATTGATAGCTTCCTACCCTTTGTTTAACTGGTTCTAAGGATAAATGACAAGGAACTTGAGGTCCCTGGAGGGCCACTGTCATTGCATAGTCTCCTTACTTATTACCTGTCATGCAAATGACACTGCACTTCTTTTCTGGTCCAGGACAAGTGCTTGGTGTCTAAAATGGATTAGACAAGGATTTCCTGTTGGAAACAAACCAAAGAAGCTGGGACGGAGAAGAGATGGGAGTGGGTAGCAGGACCCGTGCCTGGTAATGACTGTGTACTTACTCAGGTGAGTGCATGGTATAGAACTTCAGTCCTAAGGAGAGAGATTTCAAAGGGTTGTGCGTGTAAAGGCATATATTTTATAGGATGCTATTGGTATAGCATGTGCCTTTCTTTATCTACCCCCCAAAATTATGTTTCCCTCTGAGCACTCCCAAGTGTGCAAAAAACATAGTTCATTTTCCTTCTCTCTCCCTATTGCTCTCTGAAACACATTAGCAAGGAGATACGTTGGTAGGATGAGGTGCCCACTTTCTAGAAGCCTCTGTAGCCATTTGGTTAGGAGAGAGAGAGAATCTCCACCATGTCACCAACAGAGTTAAGTGTGTTGTGTCTGGCTTTAAGGTGTCTGACTGTCTCGCTCGCACACCCTCATTTGCACGGAGGGGTGAAGTGGGTGGTAGGGTCAAGTTACCCGGCTTCTTAGAAGATGGGATCATAGGCTCCATTTTCACACTGATGGCTCAACAGAGAGATGGGTACAAGAGTTTTATTTCTCTCCATCCTTCCTACGGTCTTCCTCCTTAAAGTTATTCGAGACTATAGCTATTTGGGGCTGGAAGGGATTTAAATCCTTTCAGCTGGGTGTCAGTGAACTAAAAATGAATTAACTATTAATTTTCATTTTTTTAAAAGGGAAGATGTGACTAGACCTATTAGTGATAGAGAGCTTGCTTAGTACCTTAGTACATGAAAGGCCATGGTTTTGCCCACTGGTGCAACACACACACACACACACACAGACACACACACACACACACACACACACACTTTATTAGAAAAAAAGTCATGCCCATTTGCTGACACTTTGTCTGTGCTCCTTTTGCATTAGGACAGTGGAGTCGAGTAATCGTTACACGGACTACACGGGTCACAAAGCACAAACTGCCCTCAACCTTGCCTCCCCAGGAAAACTGCAGCCCCTTTCAATCCATTGCTTAAATAGGGGGCATTGTGGGTAGGGCAGGGTGTGAAGGGAATGCCATTTGGCAGAATGCTTATTTCACATGAATGAGGTCCTGCATTCCATCCCCAGCACCCCAGAAGCTGGGTGTGATGGCCCACACCTGCAATCCCAGCTTTGAGAAGACAGAGTCAGGAGGATCGTAATTTTAAGATCATCCTTGATCCTTGGCTACACAGTGAGTTCCAGGCCAGTCTGAGATATATTAGACCCTGTTTCACAAACAATCACATGTGTGTGTGTCCATTAATGTGAACTCTTAAACTATAAAGCAGAAAATAAAAAGCCACCCATAACTCTATCATTCTTTATTAAAAACAACATTTTACTATGTTTGCATTTAGCCTTTTCTACGCACATGTAAATTATAAGCAAGTGTAATTACATGATTGAAGTAGTATTCTATGGGCTTCACATCTTATTTTGTGTGCTTATGATCTGAATTTTAGGGTGATTAGTTTACACGCCCTTAGACATACCTTGATCATGTGACATATGCATGTGTGTGTGTGTGTGTGTGTGTGTGCGTGTGTGCATGTGTGTTACTGAGAATTAAATCCGGAGCTTCACGCATGCTGGGTAAGCATTCTGACACTGGGCGACATCCCCAGCACTCATTAGAAACCTTTAGAACTTTTCTAATACAACCCACAACACCACCCAGCTCGTAAGCAAGGCTTAATGATTTCTAATTCAGAATACCAGGGGCTATCATGAATGCCTCTAAACAGAAACCCTTCTCTGATTCTTGATTGTTTCCCTGAGATAAATTCCCACAAGTGGAGTTACTGGGTTAAGGGGTCAGGACAATTTTCAGGGTCTTGATAGCATATTGCCAGATTGCTTTACTGAGAGATTGTATCAATTTATGCTCCCACCAGCAATGTATGAAATTGCTGCCTCACCCTTTTCTTGCCAGCCCCAAGGACTATCATTTTAAAAAAGTTACCAAATTGATAGGCAAAAATTGCATTTTGTTGTTTTGATTTGAATTTCTTTGATTACTGGTGAGGCTAAACATTTTTTTTTTCATTTGTTAAACACTTCTTCATATGTTTATGGCCAAAGGGAATCTTAATAATGGTCTCCAAGTGTGCAAAGGGGTTATTTGGTAGATTGAGACCAGCTGTTCTCCAAAAGAAAATCGAGATGTTTAAGTTCAGCAAGGACTCAGTCAGCCAAGGGTCCTTCCATGCAGGATGGGCATCTGAGTGGTCAAACTTCAGGGATAACTGTGGTGCTGCCCAAGACCTCTTTCTCCCAGGTGCAAGGATACCCGAGAAAAATAGCTGCAAATTGCTGGCTGCTCATGCGTGTTGGATTCGTCTGACATTTACATATGTTTGTATTTAAATGCTTGCAAACACTCTATAAGAAACGTGGACATGGACCCATGTTATTATCAATTATGCCATGTAGGCCTGAAATGTTCATCCTAAAATCCTAGTTTTGTAACTGCTCTGAGGGATGCAGTCAGTGAACTTCCCCCACTTGAAATGTCTTTGTAAAATCCCTGTGCAAAATGAAGGAAGTACAAAACTCATCTTTGGTAAACTTCAGCAAGTCAAACCCAGGCCAGCAGCCAGAATGACTTTGCTGGTTCCCAGACCTGCCTGCAGCCGGCTTTTCTTCAGTTCAGCTACTCCTGGCTCTTTGGATGTGTGGGAGCCCACTCCGCCTTACTGGAAGCCCCCCATCCCCGAGGTTTTAACTGCCAAGACGCACTTACACATTCAAATGCACATGGTTCTTTGGACATGTTTTGTGATTTTCCATCATAGAATGTGTGATTATTTGAAACTCAATCCTTTTCTTTAGAGCCATCACCCTAAGAAGAAAACAAGGGATTCAGGCTTGCACATCAATTTATCTATTGAGCTCTGTGGAATCTGACAGCAGAGACTCAGAACAAATGTCTCTTCATTGAATAAGTTGTGAACGAGTGAATGAATGAGAGGCTCTAAGCTCCCTGCAGCTGTCTCTGGGTCCTGCATGCTCTTAGCATGGCCGTCAGCCTTGCACTTTGTTTCTCCTCTGCCTATCTCTCTGTTCTCCCAGATAGTCTTGCCATGTTTTCATCCCTTCCCCATGCCAACATGTTTGGACATCCATGGCATGGGGCTTGTAGGGCACTGCCTCTCATCTCTCCTGTAGCCGCAGCTCCTGACTAGGATGAATATGATCCATTTCCTGAATCATCAGTACGGGATGACTGACAGCTCCAGATCTTCCAATTTCTTCTTGTAGATCTATATAGGGAGCTACCATGCATGTACCACTTCCACTGATGAATATCTTAGATGGCTTTACATAGAACCTCAGAGTTCTGGTCCTCTACCCTTCTTTTGAAGATATTTTTATTATGTTTTATTTATATACTTATTTATTTTCATTTTATGTTTGTACATGTGCATGTTATGTGGAGGTCAGAAGATATCTTCTTCTCTCCTTCCACTATGTGGGTTCCAGCAATAAAATTTATGTTATTGTATAGGCAGAGACTGCTTGTTTGTTTCCTGACTGCCCAGACCCGAAATAATCACTCAGAAACTATGTTAATTAACTCACTACTTGGCCTATTAGCTTGTGCATATTTCTAGCTAGCTTTTACATATTAAATTAACTCATTTCTATTAATCTGTGCATTACCATGAGGCCATGGCTGAACAGCAAGGTTCCAGTGTCTGTCTCCTCCAGAAGCTACAGGGCTTCTCTCTGACTCTGCCTACTCTCTCTATATATCTCTTCCAGGCTGGCTATATTCTGCCCTGCTATAGGCCCAAAGAAGTTTCTTTATTCTTTAACCAAACACATTCACAGCATACAGAAGGGAATCCCACATCACCTCCCCTTTTCTGTCTAAATAAAATGGAAGGTTTTAACTTTAACACAGTAAAATTACATATAACAAAACAGGTATCAAGCAAAAATTATAGTTACAATATTTATATCTACTTTATCTCTTATCATAACTAAGAAAAACTATAATTATAAGAATCTATTCTTCAATTTCATCAAAGACCCCAGAAGGATATAGTATTACCTAAGTTAATAGAAAGTACATTAAAAGCAACTTTTAAAACTCTAGAATTGACAGAGACATCTCATTGCCTAGACAGTCACCCAAAGTTCTTCTGTAACATACTTTTAGGCATCCATCTTCAGCCTACAGTATCTGGTAGACTTTTCCATGAAGTATCTTTATCATTTCCAAAGACAGTTCCACCGATATTGGCAGTTTGTCAGTTACTTTCTTCTGTGTCCTGCAGAATGTCTGGTGGACTCTTTCATGAAGCAGGAACCCGAAAGGACTGTCTCACCTTTTTTAGGCAACCTTAGCAGCCATTCTTCTGTGGGTCCTGCATGTCCAGATCATACAGCATACCATTAAGAAGTCCAGGCAAGGGCAGTTTCTTGTCCAAATGGCTAACCAACTTCATAAGGAGCCTCTTCAATGCCCATCATCCTCTTGAAGTAGATTGGTGCTGCCAAAAGCAGATGTGTCTCATTGTCAAGAAAAGTCCTAAGTTCTAAAAGTGTTTTAAATGCCATATTCTGTAGGTCTTTGAAAAGTTTGAAGAATATCTATCTAACTTTGAAATGTATCTCTATCTATGTAGAAAACCTAACTAATGACTACAAGCTTGACTATTATAGACGACTGTCTATTAACCTGTGCTTCTTAATTACATATTACATTTTTAAGTGAGCTGTACAAACACAATAATCAAGAGTAGAAATATACATATAACAAAATTGACCTTAAATTTGTATCAATAAACCAAGATCCATACCAATGCAAATTATTTTTCTCCATAACATTTTCCCTTTTAAATGTAAATACACATTTATAAACGATATTTGGGAATTTGGGCATATTTCTCTCCAAACTGCTTCCTGCTTTTTGTTGAAGTATTTTTTAGGGTTCACAGAGAACTTTCAAAGGGTCTTGGTTCATCAAACCATATTAGTCTGGAAGAAATCCACAGGTTCTCATTCTCTGTGGAAACAAAAAACCTTCTTTTCCAAAGCAACATATCCTTAGACCCAAAATTTGAAGTCAAGATCCCTTTAAAGTATATATGTTGGTTTAGCTTAGCAGACCATGTAACAATGAAATGTCTCTCTGTACTTAGCTCATTCACAGTCAAAAAATTCAAAGAAAACACAATAATATACATAATCCAGACTCTCTGTGTATTTTTCATCTTTATGTGGCTCATTTTTCTTTACTTCTTTAATCTATGACTGTCTGTACTCTCTCTTTAAAGCCTTTGTTTTATTTTTTGAAATCATTTACTTTCTTTTATAGCTGTCTATATTCTTTTTCTTCTCTCTCCCAAGCCTACATACTTTTATTTAACATTGTGACCCATGAGGTCTTTTTATCTGAATCTGTATTTATTGCATATCTGTAATTATTTTTTGATCAGGAGTGCTTTAAAAAATAAAGCTAAGTGACCATGGCTAGGACCAACTCCATGGTCCTGCCTGTTGGTTCTGCCCAGCCAGTCCAACATGGGAGAAGCATGTCCACTGCCTCTGAGAGCCATGCACATTGCCCCAGCTCCAGGGCTGCAGCAGGTCTATGTCACCATAAAGCAATTTGTAACATGCTGCTCACAGAACCCATTTAAATGTTCCTTAGCTGGACCTCCAGAAAAAGTCAGAACTGTTTGTGCTGGCATACCAGGAAGCTGCCACTTTTAAAGAAGTTGCACAGTTTTTACTGCACCTTTCTTAAAAGTGTCACGGCACCCCTGCTCACCACCAGCAAACAGAGCCCATCTGAAAAAAAATGCAACTAAACTTTGCTTTTTTGTGTGTCTAGAATTCCTTTCCAAGCTCTCTCAGGTTTTATGTGGATTTAGCTGGCACACATTGATATGCTATATCCAGAACAACCTCAAGACTGCTGGCTGAGATGATCAAGCCTCACAGAATATTCCAGTCAGGAATTGACCATAATTCTAAATTTTCTTTAGGTCCCCACAAGATTATCAGCACCCCTAATCAGCAGGAAAACTACACCCACATTTCTCAAAAATGAATTATGGATTATTTGTCTTTGTTTAGAGTGTTGGTTACAAATTGTTATGGATAATGATCAGGAAAAAAGCTAAACAAAAGAGATTAGATTCAGAGTTTTTATTTTAAAAAGAAAAAAGGGGGAATAATGTGGGACAATGATCTTGTACCCTATAAAGATTTGTCACTTGTATTGGTTTAATAAAATGCTGATTGGCCAGTGGCCAGGCAGGAAGTATAGGTGGGGTGACCAGAATGGGAGAATCCTGGAAAGAGGAAAGGCTCAGTCTTCAGTTGTCACCCATAAGCAAAGGATGCAAGATGAGAATGCTTCATGGATAGAAGGTACCAAGTCATGTGGCTAACACAGACAAGAATTATGGGTTAATGTAAGATGTAAACTTAATTAATAAGAAGCTAACAGGCCTACCAGTTTATAATTAACATAGGTCTCTGTGTGTTTCTTTGGGACTGAATGGCTACAGGACCAGGCAGGACAGAAACCTCTGCCAACGTCATCAGACTAGGCAGCAGATATCTTTGTGCACTAAACCATCTCACTGACCCGTGGCCTTTCTTTTGAAGAGGCATCACCAGCTGGCTCACTAACATCAAAGTTCTTCTCTATAGGTAGTTATGAATTAATGGTAGCCTTTATCCCAGTATCTAAACATGACCTGAGCCCTTTTCTTAGAAAAGAACAAGTAAATGACTAACACAGAGGACTGGCCCCAGGATATGGTTCTGGTTCTTAGTGCTGAGAATTGAACCTAGGACCTTGTGCACATCAGCAAATGATTTATCGCTGAGTGACATCCCCATCAAGCTTTGCTATTGTGGTTAGACTCAAGCTGAGCCTGGGCAGGGATATTCATGGTAATCCAAACACTTTGAACAGTGCCTGGCAGAGAGTGGATAGCACGAGATGGTGTGGTATAGGGTGGGATGGGATGTCAATCCTTTGTGGAAGGAGTAAAAAGAAGAAAAAAGACTTGGCCTTGTATTTGGGTGTGTCCTCAAAGAGTGGAAGAGATTATGGTGCTTCTTCACGGAGTTTAGATGGCAGAGGACTCAGGGGATCAGCTCGGCATCCCATTTCTGTTTTCTCAACCTCATCCCTTAGTTGGGATCTCTAGGCATGTCCTCAAGCTTTTTATCCAGAAACCTCTAATCTCTGGACAGATGATGAAATGGAGGAATGGAGGAAGGAAACAAACCATCTCTTTGGAGTGTGATAGTCTAGACTTCTCCTTGGCACGTCCATATCTCTAACCTAAGCTGACCTGATCTCTAGTTTGGTTTCTCTTGCTGTGATAAACAATGACCAAAAGCAATCTGGAGGGAATGGGTTTATTTCACTTTTCAGCTTATGGTCCAACCCCAGGGAAACCAAAGCAAGAACCTGGAGGGAGGAACTGAAACAGAGATCAGAGAGGAGTGCTGCTTCCTGGTTTGTTCCAGGCTCATATTCAGTTGTCTCTTTTAGAAATCCAGGTCAGTTTTCTCAGTGGTAGCACTGCCTCCAATGAGACGGGCCTTCCTACCTCATTTAGCAATCAAGAAAACACCCCCGTAGACTTGCCCATAGGCCAGTTTGATGAATCCAGCTCCTCAGTTAAGATCCCAAGTCTGTTGAGAACCAAGATCAGCTGTGGCAGATGGAAGTTTCTGGCCTGCCCAATCCTACAGCCAGTCAGTCCCAACAAAACACGCAGAGACTCTACCTCACTCTGAATGAAGCACAATTAATAAAAACAGAACCTTCTTTACAGAGCTTAAGCTGTGGAAGAGAAAGTGAATTCTTCAATATCCTGGAGACAGAAGACATCATCAGAACAGTAATATGAACCATATCACCTGATTCTAAACTCAAAACTGTTTCTGAGAGCTTCTCTAGCCCTTACAACTCTACCAAGGAGCCATGAGCCCACATTCTAATATTGCAAATGGTGAGCTGGGTCTAGAGACATTATAAATGCTTCTCAACCACAATGAAACATGTAGTGTGTGAACTTGGAGTTCCTAACTCCCAAAATGTGAGGTTGATTTAGCATTCTCCCACACATTCCCTCCCCTGACCACAGGGATGATGGGCATTATCTTGAGCAAGCAGGATAAACTTTCTAAGATCTGCCTGTAAATCGATATGGCAATAGTTTCTGCTTTCTAGGGTCCAAGGATGACTCCATGCTTGAGCAGTTGGATGAGAGCGCCTGCTCTACCTGAGGCACTCTCACATGGAAATGTTAGCTGACTCTGAAGATGATGGATGAGTGTTTAGAGTTGTCCCATAGCTCTTATCATCGCAACTGCTGCTCTCCTCCAAGATGGAGGCATGTTGACAGATAATCTTTTGTACACTGCAAAGATGCGCCTTTACCAAGGTGCCTTCTGGTTGGTTGAATAAAGAACTGAATACCAAATAACTAGGCAGGAAGAGGTTAGGTGGGACTTCCTGAAGAGAGGGGAACTCAGGGGGATGAATCTAGGCACAGAAGAGACACCAACGAGACACAGAAGTTGGGCTTACAAAATGAAAGAGAAAGCAGGTGGTGGCGGCACGCATCTTTAATCTCAGCACTTGGGAGGCAGAGGCAGGTGGATCTCTGAGTTCGAGGCCAGCCTAGTCTACAGAGTGAGTTCTAAGACAGCAAGGACCACATGGAAAAACTCTGTCTTAAAAAACAAACAAGGGGGGGGGGGTAAAAACCCACATGACAGAACAAAGATTAAATAAAAGCAAGTTAATTTAAATTATAAGAGCTAGTTTGGAGCAAACTTAAGCTAAAAGCCAAGTTTCATAATTAATAATAAGTCTTTGTGTCATTATCGGGGGAGGGGGGCTAATGGTCCCAAAAGAAAGCCCAACGATAAAGACTGCCCACAGCGAACATGTTATAAACAGCCCTTGCCAGGTTATAGTGGTGTCTACCTTCCATTCCAACACTTGGGAAGCCGAGGTAGCAGAACGATGAGACCCTGCCTCAAAAGGACTAAAGGTATAGAGCTCAGTAATCGAATGCTTGTTTTCCATGCACAAGGCCCTGGGTTCCATGCCCAGCCCTGGAGACCAACCAATCAAAAACCAAACAAACAACCTAGACTTTCCGATGTAACCCCTTGATCGCAAGGGGGTATAAAATTTTGCAGGGTTCTTGGCTCTTGCTTCTCTCTTCCCCAAGCCTGTCTTTTGCTCATGAGGCAACTACAAATCAAGATAATGTAACTCAAGTGAGCACTCTTTGTAGGGTATTATTTATGGGCAGGAAATGAGACAGGGACTATTTCCTGTCCCAGGGGGTTCAGGGTCTGTGGTGAACAAATGTAGGACTTGGGGAAGTTCAGAGGGTGGGGATTGGCATGGTGATATGCTTTTGGGTTAAAGGCATAGCACAAGGTTCTGAGGTCAGCTAGGTACCTCTGGGCTGTTGCAACTAGGTATGGGAAACATCAGCTTGCATGCATTTCAGATGACCGTCTGCAAGCATCCTGCAATCGCATCCATCACTGGGCCCGCTCCCCTGCTGTTCTCCCTCTTGGCGTCTGATTTCCCACAGCGTTTCTCTGCTCCCCATTGTCCCATTGTGGAATTACAGGATGCTTCTTTCCGGAGCAGCAATTAGAGAGATTGCTTCACTAGACCAAAGCTAGGAGATGCAGTGTCTCTCAAGAAATTGGGTCTTTATTATGAGCTGGACACCTGACCTACAATGTCCAAGGTTATATTTCATCCTGTCATTTTTATGGCCAAGGAGACAGAGAGCAAGGATTCAGAGCAAGGATCCTGCAGCTGAGCTTAAATTGAGGCTGTTGGAGCCCACAGACTACTCCATAACCCATTTGTTCTGTCCCATCCATCCATCCATCCATCCATCCATCCATCCATCCATCCATCCACACAAGCCTGGCTTCTGTGTTGTGCAAAAGACAAACCAGAACTGAGGACTTTCAGAGGGGCTGAGATCTGGAATCCATCTACAGGAGCCCTGGGGGACATCTCTTCATCCTGCTTCTGGGCCAAGTGGCAGAACAAGTTCTGAACATAGTCTACCCATCCATCATTCATCTGAGTGTGCAGCCCTGCCCTCTCTGGCATACGGTTGTCTCCTTCATCCTGTTCTTCCGTCTCTCTTTCTGATTTACTTCTTTCTTCTTGTTCATTACTATCATTATGTTCTAGTTTCTTCCTCACACTTTGCTTGGCCCTACCCTTTTTTTGGCAGGGACTGGAAAGACACAGCTGAGCAGATGTGTTAAGTGTGTCCCATGGTCCTAGAACAATACTGCTTGGTGATCATGCTCACAGGACCTCCTCGAGGTTTGTGCAGATGCAGATTCTGGCCCTGGTTCTGGGAAGGGCTTAGTATCTCTATCTCCAATGTACTCCCATGGAATGCTGATGCTACCAGTCCTCAGAGCACAAGTTGGAACAGCTGAGTCTTGCCCTATGCCTGTTTGCCCATTTTGTCTGATAAATCTCCAAGGAAAGATATTTTGTAGTGATCGCGGTACATTTCGAGGTAGACACACTCAGATTTCATCTTCAGTTATGACCTGTGTGGTTTGGAGCAAGGCTGGGCAATGTCTAGGGATAGGCCTTGGAACTTGTCAAAATAACAGATTCTCCAAGACGGATATGGTAGTTGCACACTTTCAATACCAGACTTAAACAAACAAGAGGGAGAGGATTGATCAGGAATTCAAGGCTATCCCCAACTGTATGTGGAGTTCAAAACTAGCCAGAACTTCATGAAGCCCCATGGCAAAGAACCAACCTAACCAACCAGACAAACAAACCAATAAGCAATCCCAGGGAAGAGAGAGTCTATTCTCTGATGTACTCCAGACCCAGTGGGCCAGCCCTTTGGCTGGGCTTGAGAATTCCACTTTAGGAAAATACCTGATGTGCTGGGTTTCAGTTCCAGTTGCACATGGGAACACATGGGAATGCCTTAAAACTATTCAGACCAGTGGGCACTGTTGAGATGGTCGGCAGGTCAATACGCTTGATATGCTTTCTAGGCAACATGAGTTCGATCCTCATGAACCACATAAAAAATAGAATGAAAGAACCTATTCCTTAAGTTTGTCCTTAGTCCTCTATGCAGAGGATTAGGGGATTCAGGTCCTCTGTTCAGATGGACCATGCCAGCTTCACAGAGGCCCTTGATAATGACCAGGAATAGAGACACGCAGAATGCAGGGAAACAGGATCCAGATGGCAGCAGTGCCGCAAAGACCCTCCTTCCATCAGCTGGCCTGTGGATATTGGCAGGCCAGCCTCTCTCCATAGCTCTCACCTCTATTCTATGTCTTCCTGGTTATTAGCTTCTGTCTTTAATGTCCCTGTTAGCTGCAGAGACACATGCTCTGATGTTTATAATGTACCTCAAGGTACATAGGGATGGGAGAATGGCTCATGTGGTGAAGTGCTTATTGCTCAAGAATGAGGATGTGAGTTCAATCCCCAGAATCCATGTAAACATGCTGGTAGGTAGCATGCCATTGTAATCTCAGTGCTAGGGAGGCAGAGATAGAAGATTCTTGAGGCTCTGTGACTAGCTGGTCTAGACTAATTGGTGAGTTCTGAGTAAGTCTGAAAGCCTGTTTCAAAGGAGGTATGATATGGGAGTCCCCTCTGTGATTACCATTAATGAATAAAGAAACTGCCTTGGCCTGTTGATAGGGCAGAACTTAGGTAGGCAGGGAGGACTGAACTGACTGGACTGAATGCTTGGGGGAAGAAGTGTGGAGTAAGGGAGCCTCCGTGGAGCAGCCAGAGATAGACGTGCTAAAATTTTGCTGGTAGGCCACAACCTCATGGTGATGCACAGATGAATGGAGATGGGTTAAATTAATATGTAAGAGATTAACCAATAAGAAGCTAGAGCTAATGGGCTAGCTTCAAGAAGTGATTTAATTAAGACAGTTTGTGTGATTATTTGGGGGGTCTGGGCAGCTGAGAAACGAATAAGTGGCCTCCTTCCAACAGAGGTAGGCAGTGTTCTTAAGGATGACACTCAAGATCGCCCACCTGCTCCCACATACACATAAACAAATGAGCAGTCACACACATACACATGTAGAAAGCATGTTTATGAGTACGCAGAACTATTAAGGCACCTTTCTGGCCCTGGACCACTTATGGAGGATCCGCTCTCTGCTCTGAGCTTGTCTCCCACTCTGCAGAATGCATGAGCTGGCAGGGCTGTGGCCTCCTAGGCTGGCTCCTTTCTTTCCCATCAGTGTCTCTTGTCCTTACCTGCTCTGGAGGGGTGGCCCCTATCAGGTGTGTGCTATGCTTGATCCAAGATTTCCTCCTGAGCAGAGCCTAGACCCAGTCCAGCTCTTCTGTCTCCACCTCCACCTGCCCTGATCAGGGAAATGAAAACCCTACACAGCCCTCCTTCCTCTCTCCAGATCTTCTCTTCACTACTCAATGGGAGCTTTGTCGTGGTCGTGAATGCTTTGAAATCCATCCTGTCCCCACGATTGTCTGCCGGCTCCCGCACTGTTTGGATGCTGGGCTTGTTAGAGGTATTGTTCTTTAAACTTCAACCTGCTTATGAGAAATTCAAGTAAACCAACCCAGAATATCTTTACATCTCAACAAAGGCAGATGAAGCCTCTCTCCTCCCATCCTTGCCTTTCCTGTTAGATTAGCTCTGAGAATGGGATGCCAAATTTTGACCTGGAAAGTTGCTAACCCTAAACATCCACGAGGAGGACTTACTCACCTGATTCTGGAGTTGCTAGGTCCTGGTGAGGTAACCAGGGAACTTTGACTTGGAAGAGGAATTGTGGATTTTAATCCTGAGCCTCCTGCTTGCTCAGATTTCCAGCTAAGAATTTCAACAGCCTCATCTCGCAGACACTCAAGTTGTTTCTCCTGTGTGGCTGGAAGGGACTAGTGTTGCAGTAAAAACAATGTGTTTCCACCTCCCCTCCACTCGTCCACTTAGAATTCCCTGTCTCTTTGTAGTGTTGGCTTTTGTGAGCCCTTAGAAATGTGTGCATGCCCATATGTATGAATGTATATGTGTATGCATGTGTATGAATGTGTGTGTGTGTGTGTGTGTGTGTGTGTGTGCGCGCGCACACACATGTGTGGAGAGGGAGCAGCTGTTCTTTGTTAATTTCCATTTCAGTTGACTGTTCAAATATTGCCACTCTAGTAAAGGACTTCAATCTGCCCTCCTCAACCATGTGATCTCTTAAACTCTTATGGGAAGAACCAGAATGTTCGGGCCACCGTGATTCTGCCCTGCCTTGCTTTGTGATTTTGGGAAAGTGACTTTCACCCTTGGAGTTCACTTTCTTCTCCTTTATTGTGCAGAGGGCTTTTTTTTTCTATTTCACTTTGGCCTCATGCTAGAGCAGTACGCTCTTTGCCCAGCAAACCCTACTTTCTTCCATCCTCATTTATTCTTGAGATACCTTATAGATATTAGGTGTATCTGCAGCCAGTGGGGGCTTTCAGTAACCAGGAGGACTGGAGCAGAGATAGGAGCTATGGAGGGAGGCTGACCTACCACTATCTATAGGCCAACTAAAGGACACAAGGTCTTTGGGACACTGATACCATTCCATCGACTTCAATTCAGCACCCACAGAACTGAGGAGGCTATGGGTCTGGATGTGGGAAAAGTTTCTAGATTGGGGGTGGGTGGTGTCTAAGAAATCTGAGCACAGCAATATCTGCCTCACTGAGAACGTACAAAAAATGTGAAATTTGGGTCTCCAGAGCCTGGGTTGTAATAAGCCCCCTAAGTGAAATTAGCATCGCTCTCAATTCCTAAGACCCCTCTCTGGGGTCAAACGAAGTCCTCTTGCAAAGTTCACTAACAAAGACAGGATGAGATCCTTTGTTTCTCCACAGATGCAATGGAACCAACTCTTCCAAATAACCTCTGGTTTACTAGCCATGTGTGTTCCCCCTCCCTCTGAGTACAATAGAACTGAATCTATGAAAATCTTTGCCAAAGGGTTGATAGTGCAGCAACTTAGATCCAATGGAGACTATGTGGTTTGGGGTTGGGCTGCACATTCAACCATTAATATTAAGTATAATTCCTTGAACATGTATTACCTAGGGAGCCCCAGAATTTGGCAGAGTATAGGGGAAGATATGACATGACCCAGCTCTCCACCTTCAGCTTGGCAAGGACGTGTCATATGCTAGGGACTATCCTTTGGTCCTCTGTTGTTTGAACGACTCTCCCAGGAGCTAAGCTTTTAAACAGTGGACTGCTGGTCCCTATCCCGTCCCAGACATCTCCGTAGGAAGCAGTGTTAAAAATAAGCAAATGTCTTCTACATAGACTTACGGGTCTTCCACTGACTAAGTTCCCTGCCCATATGCTAGTCTGTTCTCAGAGCCTTTGTTCTGAGAACTCCCTTGTGTGTCCAATTTTGCTGAGCTGTATCAGGTATTTCAACCAGACTTCATGAGTATGGTATAACCGGTGAATACTTTGCCCCCAACCTGTATGCTGGGAAGCTGTAACAATTATTATTCTCGCAGGAGACTAAGATGAGCTGGCTCACTCAGAGTCTGTGTGGCCTGACTCATGGCGAGTAGTGCAAATTCAGGAAGAGGCTGCCACAGCCTCCCTCATCAGTGCCATGGGCGTCCACACAGAAACGGCTCACGGCTTCAACTCCAGAGAACCCAATGGCAGGCACATCAGTGAGAGACCAGGAAGCGTGATTTGCTGGGGACCTGCCTTCCACGATGAGCAGAGAGTTCCTGGGTTCTCAAACAGCAGAAATGGGTTCTTTTCCAGTTCTGGAGGCTGGATGTCTCAAGCTAAGTTGCCAGCCGGGTTGGTTCCTTCTGAGTCCAAGAGGGTGATTTTGTTTCATGTCCCTGCCCTAGCTGCTGGAAGATACAAGTGTCTCTGGTTTTCTACTTGGCTCTGCACGCGAGCTTCTGTTATGTGGATTGGTCGCTGTTCATATTTACCTTCTAACTGCTTATTTGCCTTATTTTTGCAGTTCAGTCCGGGAGGCTGTGGGGACCCCACCCACATGCCGGGCAATCCCTTGAGTCCTGAAGTACAGCCCCAGCCCTGTTGTACTTTTCATTTGGAGACAAGGCTGCTGCATTGCTTAGGCTGTCCTTGGCACTCTCTTGGTCATTGTTGAGGCTGGCATCTATGCTCTCTCGGTAGCTCAGTAGTTTCGAACTTGTGATATTATTGTCTTGGGCCCTGAGTATTTGATTTCAGGTGCATGCCACCATGTCACCCACTTTGTGTTCTGAGACAAGGTCTCTCATTGTCCTGAAGCTCACCACTAAGCTGGGCTCACTGGCTAGTGAGTTCCAGGAATCTGCCTGACTCTGCCTCCATAATGCTTGGATTACACATAATGCTTTTCTAGTAGGTTTTGGGGGAATCAAACTCAGGTCCTAGTATTACAAAGGCAAATGTTTAACTAATTGAAGTGTCACCAAGTCCCACTTAAACAAACAAACAAACAAACAAACAAACATGATGATCCTACTTCTATTATTCAAAAATGAGCCACATTGATGACTTCTAATTTCATTACTGCTTTTAAGGCTGCTCCAAGCAGGGTCACTTGCCGAGGTCTGGGAGAGTTTTGATGGGGGATGTCCTTCTGTATGTGTGTTGCTTTTATTAGCTAATGAATAAATCTGTTTCAGCCAATGGCTTAGCATAGTAAAGCCAGGGGGGAAATCCGAACAGAAATATAGAGAGAGAGTAGGCAGAGTCAAAGAGATACCATGTAGCTGCCAAAGGAGAAAGATGCCAGAACAGAACCTTACCAGGTAAGCCACAGCCTCATGGTGATACACAGATAAATAGAATTGGGTTAATTTAAAATGTAATAAGAAGCCTGAGCTAATAGGCAAAGCAGTGTTGTAATTAATATAGTTTCTGTATGATTATTTGGGTCTGGGCGGCTGAGAAACAAATGAGTAGTCTCTGTTTACAGAGTTTAATATATCTTTCTGGGGAGGAAGAAGATGGAAGGACAATTCAATCCATGTGATGAGAAAACTGAAGACAGGCCGAACAGACAGTGGGAGCCCACACTCTGTGATGGGTGCCCCCTCCTCCTTTCACACCTATCTGTTAGGACCCTAAAGAGGATCTGTCAGATTTTTTTTTTTTTAATTTGAAAAGACACCAAACAATCATCTTCTATCCTTAAAGAGCAAAGGGGGAATGCTTATCAGATGTCTTTGCCCTCTAGCCGGCCCCATCCGTATCCACTGGGCTAAGAGGCTCCACAGCACTGCCCCGGGACATACACAGCTCTGCCCCCATTCCTACTGCCCTAAAAGGACACCTTATTCAGTGGGGCTCTCTCCAGCGTACTCTCGCTTGTGGCAACGAGGTAGTGGGGTTGGTGGGCGCAGACTCATTTTCCACTTAAGGAATATATACTTCCGTTATATTTTTTTTTAATTTCATATATGGATACTATATTTATATCCCTCCTCCCTCTTCCCCCTTTCCAGCGTGCTTCCATGTCCCTCTCTCTGCCCTCCCTCAAATTCATGACTTCTTCCTCAGTTGGTATGGAATTGTATGTGTATAACACACTAAGTCTATTTACTCAGATGTAGATGTCTTTTGGGCTGACCACCCAGGACTGTATAACCTATTAGGGGCCTCGTTCCAGGAAAAGAAAACTGATTCTCCCTCAGAGCAGCCACTGGTTGCTTGAGGCTCGTCACCTAGGGGCAGGTCTTTGGGAGACGTCCTTGATTCCTATTGCCGTGTCCATTTTTGTTGCCGTTATGCAGGTCCTGTGCAGGCAACCATATTGCTGGGATTTTATGGGTGCGGCTCCCCTGGCCTGTCAGGAAGACACAATCTTGCAGCAGGCACCCAGCTCCTCTGGTTCCTACCATCTTTTCTGCTTCTCACTTTTGAGGGAATCAAGGCCTGCTCGGCCATATGCAAATAGTTTTGCATTGGGTGTCAGTCTGCAGCTCGATGGAAGATCACATTTGCTTAGATAGCTTGTCCTTCAAAGCTTCCTTTCTGCTTTCACACTTCACCTGGAACCCTCAAAGTTTCCTCCTGTGGGAGGCTTTTGCTCCAACACCCGAGGTTTCTGTTGGGTTGCAAATGGAAGAATTGCTCTCTGTGGTTATTGCAGGCAAATAAGACCGAGATGAGGGGAGGGAGGGCAGTGGGAGAGGAGGGCACTTCAGCCTGCCTTCCTGGTTCCCTGGTACCTTTCTTCGCTCAGTAGCTAAGGGGAAGACTTAGGATAAAAGAAGAAAAAGGGGTGATAGAGAGGGAGCCATGGTCCAAGTATGTCACATGCACATATGGAAGTGTCTAATGAAAATGCTTGATGCTAATATTATATGCTAGTAAATAACATAAAAATGAATTGCAGAAGAGTGACTGTCAGGGAAATGCTCCGGGGGTCAGCATGCTATTTCTGCTAGATTCCTAGAAGCCCGTGGCTGCTGGGACACCCTCCTTTTAGAGCAGTAATGCCATTATCCTGCTCAGCCAACATGATTCCTTTCAAATATGTCAGTTCACAATGTGCCCCTGTAACAAAACACGTGAAGCTGGCCACTTGGGAGCAACAGCAATCTCCGTAGCTCCCCATTCTGGAGTTTCAAGGCTCTGTCTGGTGCTGGCCTTGGCCCAGCTCTGGCGAGGTCCTCCTTGCTTGGTTACATCCTAACAGCTGGCATCATGGTGGCGGCATAGGTATGAGAAAGAGATCACAGTTAAGGGTCAGAGAGATGGTTCCACAGTCAAAGTACTTGCCTTGTACACTTGGGGACCTGTGTTTGAGCTCCAGAATGTACATAAAAAGCCAGGTTGACGGGGAACACTTGCATTTCCTACACCAAGGAGGCAGAGAGAAGAGGATAGTTAGATTAGCTGGCCAGGCAGTCTAGCCTATTTGATGAGTTCCAGGCCAGTGAAAGACCCCATCTCCAAGGTGGGTGGCACCTGAGGTTGTCCTCTGATCCCCCATAGCTGTATACACACAAACACGTCTTGTCTGACCCAAGTGATAGCGCTCCACCTCCTGCCTTGTCTACATTTACTGTCTGTGTGTCCCCTGTTTGGACATCTGCCTCTTCTTTTTGCATTTATTCTCCTTACTTTCTGGAATGTTCTTTCCCTGGAGACCATGTTATTGACTGCTGGTAAGGGGTCTGCTTGAATGTTTTAGAGAGTATTTCCATAATCACAGGTCTGACGGAGCATCTCAGGTTCCACCGGCCCCACCCCTGGCCTTCGATGCTCTTCTGTATCCTTGCCTTGCATTCAGGGTACAGAGCAGAAGTTCAGAGGAGGCTGTCCATGTGGTGTTTAAAGGAACGGGCTGTGAGAATCAGCTTTATAACTGGTTAGTAGCTTCCACCCTGAATGTGTCGTTCATTTGGGGCAGGGGGTCCAGGGAGGTGGGCGAGACAATGAGGGCCACCATGTGGGTGAGAAGAAGGTGGGAGAGAGTCTCTGTCTTAAAGGTTATGTGGGTCTAGATTTGGATCCTACAGCTGTGCACAGTCAAAGTATTCAGCTCACTTGAAAGGCATGGGTGCCACCAGTTTGGGTCCCGTTCAGTGTTGCCTGATTGAATAATGCTTTCAAATGCCAGAGGGCACCATGCTTACCTCTCATAAGTTTACCAGTGTTAGCCATGGTCACTGTCATCAATGTAACTGTTCGAGTGCTCTCTCTCTCTCTCTCTCTCTCTCTCTCTCTCTCTTTCTCTTTCTCTCTCTCTCTCTCTCTCTCTCTCTGTGTGTGTGTGTGTGTGTGTGTGTGTGTCTGTCTGCCTGTCTCTGTCTCTGTGGTGTATGCATGTGTGCATCTGTGTGTTGATGTATGTGCGCCCCATGCATGTATGTATGTGTATTTGCCAGGTGCCAGCATGGGGAACATGTGTGTATGTGTATTGCTCAGGTGCCAGCACCAGGGGCACTGTCATGCCTGGCTTTTTAATGAGTGTCTTATCCAATAGTCTTTAGAGGATTCTTAGGGACGTTGTTTTGTATGATTTGATCCCATTGTGAGTGCCTCATCCTCTCCTCACTCTGAGTCTCTCTCTCTCTCTCTCTCTCTCTCTCTCTCTCTCTCTCTCTCTCTCTCTCTCTCTCTCTCTGTGTGTGTGTGTGTGTGTGTGTGTGTGTGTAAGAGAACATGAATTCAAATACAGCAATGAAACTTGCATAAGGGCTGAGTTTGCAGGAAACAGCTGGAGTGGTAGTTGACAAAAAAAAAAAAAAAAAAAAAAACAAAAAAACACCTCAGCAGAAAGCCAGTTCCCTGGTGATGCCCCCAGGCTTTCACAGCCTTAGCCTCAGCTTGGAAATGGCCATTTCTCTGGGGCACTGGGTGGGGATAGGCCCAGAGCAGGGGATGATGGTGGGGTTTTCTCCTGAGAGAATTCAAGAGTCAGTGAGTCTCAGCCTCTGACCAGAGCAGAGATTTATTTCCCCCTGGCTGGAACAGCGAGTTATTTCCAAATCTTCTCCCTCCGTTACAAAACTCCCCCCGGGAGCAGGGCTGGCTGCAGCCACCACAAGCCGCAATCGTGGTGTGTCTGTCTTTTATGAATCTAGAGTTACATCCTCAAAATGAGAGCTTGGCTTCAATAGAGGCGCATCTCCTAGGCAGGCTGGGATCTTAGCTGTGCCTGATGTGGCAGCTGCTGCCTCTGGGAAGGGCGCTCCCCCTTCTGCCATGCCTCTGGGCCCCCACTTCTTGAGCATGTGGCTAGATACCCACTCAACAGAGCATTTCCTGCTTGGTTTGTTTTTGCTCTGCAGAAGTCTAGAGAGAATGCTAAACGTTGCCACAAGTGACCATCTCTGGGTCCTAGGAAGTTAGGGGTCTTGAAGGGAAGGAGCTCAGCCAGCCACAGGGATGATATCACTATGAACTGTGTCTTGGTTTGAATAGCCATGAACATTTTTGTTTGTGTTCCCATGGTGCCCATGGGCCTGTTTATTGCTTTATGCAGCTATCTCCCAACATCAGAGTTAGCTGCTTCTTCTACTTTTATTATAGCTTTCCCTTTTCTGAAGATAAATCCTACTTAAGATCAGTCTCCATTGGTGATGCCTCTCTTCCTCTTTCTATTTTTGATGTCTTCCTTCTTCTGTTCAATGTTTTATTTCTAATTGTTTTGTTATTTTTCCCCCTGAGGAGATATGAACAAATGTCTACTCAATGCAGATAAGGCACCAGTCACAGGTCAAAAGTCATGAATATACTCAAGTCTAGCTTGCTGAAACCACTGAACTGGTTGGGGTTATTTATAGGAGCGTGGTGATCCCTAGACAGAGCATCATTGGATAGTCTCACCCCAGCATAGGTGACAACTTAAGAAAGCTACGTAGAAGGAGGTCCCCCTTCAGTCACTGTTCTGTCTCTTACAGGTTCTCACACTACCCAAGGCTAAGGCCATGCACAGCTGGGGTGAGGGGACAGGAAGGAGAGATGTCTGGAATCTCTGATGATCCCTTCTGCCTTTCCTTAGGGAAAGGTAGGAGACTCTATGTTAGGCTCCTGGGGTCATCACAGCTTCTCTGACAAGTGGTTGGGTAACCTGTGACCAGTGGCACACATTGTACAACATATTGAAAGATATTACTCCCCACCCCCAAGATCCCCTAACAACTCAGTAAATTGATGAGACGGTCTCCAAGCTGAAATGAGAAGACACCATGTGCCCTAGGGCAGAGCAAGGAAAGGAAGAAGAACAGGACAGAGAAAAGGCTCAGGGGCTTCCAGTGCTGATAAGGTACTGCAGAGCCATGAACCCCCCAAATCTAGCCCTCCTGACCCAACCTAGGACTTCATCTTCCAGCCCTGACTGACTAGCCCAGTGATTCATGCCTGAGCAAGACTGTACAATGGTAGGGATCTTACACACACATGAACATTCACACACAATTGTGTGTACACATGTAACTGCAGTTACACATCCATTCAAACACACATGCACACACTTGTAGTAGGAGCCACTTGCTCATTCCTAGCTGTCCAGACTTGAAATAAATGCTTAGAAACTTTATTATTTAAATCACTGCTCAGCCAATCACTTAAGTGTATTGCTAGCTAACTCTTATATCTTTGGTTAACTCATTTCTATTAATCTGTATATGGCCACACCACGTGGCTATGGCTTACCAGCAAGGTTCTGGCAAGTCTGTCTCTGGTGGGCTACATGGCTTCTCACTGACTCCTCCTTCTTTCTCCCAGAATTCAGTTTAGTTTTCCCTACCTAACTCTACTCTGCCCTATCACAGGCCAAGGCAGCTTCTTTATTCATTAACCAGTAAAAGCAAGACATAGACAGAAGGACCTCCCACACCATACACTCCTAATGTACCCTCACACGATCATGCTTTCACATCAAACATGCACAGTTCCCACTTACCCATTCAAATAGGTGTCCACGCACACACCAAAGCATCTACTTACATACACTTCTCTGAAACACAAATGCACACCTGAGTGTGCACATTTTCAATCACAGACCTGCCTGCCTGTACACTCATATACATGCACATGTGCATACATAGTCCTTTATACATAGATACACCGCATGCTTACTTGCATGTGTACACCAATATGTTTACCTATATGTACCTATACTCTAACATGTGCATACATGTGCATACTAGTACACACAGTCCCTTACATACATGCACATGCTCATATGCAGACACACAACACATTTGCCTATCATGACTTATACTCAAGCACACAAGCTCACACATTCACACTCAAGCATACACATGTGCAGCCTTTCCTTAATGATAATCATGCCATTCCTACAGCATTCCCCACAGTTGGAAGCCAAGAAGTGGAATTCTGATAAGCTACCTTCCAAAGGCATGTAAAAAATGACTAACTTGATCTCTCTTGACCTGACTGGTTTTCACAGAAAGCCTCCACCTTGACTAGAAGGAGGTTTTTCTCCAATCCTAACTCAGAGTGACCTCCACTGTTCTTGCCCGGTCAAGCTGCTTAGGGCTGCCTGAAGCTCACTGAAGGCAATCCCTTCTAGGAGAACTGAGTCCTAGTGGTGTCTGGAGCCTTCATTTCTACCATGCTGTCTTCAGGAATTCTGGTGCAACCAGTCCAGGGCTCTCTAAGGCAGAGCCAGGCTTCAGAATCTAACCCACTGGGACTGTGGGATCACAGCTATAGGCAGGTATGGTAATCATTCTTAGCATCTTAGACTATCTTCATAAAGATTCTTTGGGGGTTCCTTTTTATCAGAGGTGGGACAGTAGGACATCGTGAATGGTCTCCAGACTTTGTTGAGACCTCAGGGTCATCAAGACCAATCCGTATCCAGCTTGCTTAAGTTGGATGGGTCCTCCTAAGCAATGTTGCTATCTGTCCTGGGTATTTCTGACTTACTTCTGAATCATTGGTTGGCAAATATTCTCTAGAACTGGTCAGGGTATGAGGGTCATATCAGTTCCATTGCAATTTCTCAACTCTATTATTGGATTTCAAGAACCAAATGGGACAAAGGGGCGTGTTCCAATCAAAATTTATTGATGGAGTCTGTTGGGGGGAACTCTATTCTGGCTCATGACACCAGCTTGCCAGTCCATCTTCTAGATAATCCTGGTTCAAATGTGTACTCAAAGGCTCCTGGAGAGTGTCTACAATGCCACTTTCTCAGCCCTTCAGCCAATTCTTTCCTAAGTCTGGGTGGAGGCCTAGGAATCCATTTAAAAGCATCCCATAATTTGGGCTTCTCTGATTTAGGATCCCATGGGTTGGGGATATAACTTACCCAGCATGGACCGATATCCAGCACCGAATAAATGGGGGTGTGATGGTGAATGCCTGTAATCCCAGCACTCTGAATAGTTGAGGGGATAGTTGGCATAGGACCTGTTGGCCCACAGTATTCAGGAAGAGTGGGTAGGAGAAGCAGAGGAGGCAAGCCACCTCTGCCTGTGGAGACGACAAGAACATAGCTTTTCCTGAGGCACTGTGTCCCTCCATTCCCTGTAGCCTCCCCAGGTTCACCCCAATCTCCCTCTGAGTCCCAGCTCTGCTGCTGCCAGGGTTCCTGAGGACTTGTTCCTTGTTTTCACAGGTAGGGGTGATGATGGGAGGTGACTCCCCCCTCCTTCCAGTGCTGCAAGGAGGTCTGCAACTTCCTGGTTAGTTTCAAGCTGTAGGGTTACTGAGCCCTGCAGAGACCCCAGCTTTCTCCTGGCTTGTTCTTAATTAAATTCAAAATCAGCTTGAATGGGAGGACTTGGGGAGTGTAGTGGGCTGTGGGCCAACGGCCTGAGCCACTGCCACAGACTAGCACCACCTGCCCCCACTCTGATCCCTGGAACATGTGGGCAGATTAGGAAGAAATCCCTCAGCAATGAGGTTACATTAACCCCCTTTGTCCTGTATGCCAGGCTTCAAAGGTAGTCATGGACCCAGGCAGAACACTTGACTTTTAATAAAAAAAAAATATTACTATATTGTAGCGGGTTGCATAAGGCTATTTTCACATAAGTATATAAGTCTGCTTTGACCAGTTCTCCTTCTCTTCCCCGTAAACCCTCTATCCTCCTTCTTACACCCCCCCCTTCATTCTCCTAAACAATATCCCTTCTACGTTCATGGCCTCTGCATACATGACTTCATTCTATATGAAATCCAGGACTTGAAAATGAGAGAAAAATAGGTGATATTCGTCTTTCTGCAGCTGGCTTAATTGGCTTAATATGATTCTCTCCAAATGCATCCATCTCCCTGAGCAAGCTATAACTTCTTTGTGGATTAAAAAATCCCACTGTGTACATGGAGCGCATTTTTCTCCATCTCTCTGCTGCTGGCCACTGAGGCTGGTGCCATGACTCAGCTGTCATGAACAACGCTGAGGTAGACATGGATGTGCAAATACCTGCAAGGCTGACTTGGAGACACAGGAGCCATGTGGCTGGGCCACATAGTTTGAGGTCTTTACGGAGTCTGCATGCTGATTCCCAGAGTGGTTCTTACTTCCTGTCTGAGCTGGGAGATGCCTGGGTTAGAGCTAGGAGTAAGGCAAGTCCAGACTGTCAGCACAGAAAGGTACCGAGTCCTTAGGTTCCGAGGCATGAATCTTATATCCCCTCTGGCTCTGCCCCCCAACTTTTACTATAGGGTTTTCCCCTAAACCATTCAAAATCCCATCATGTATAGAATGGAGCATTTGGAATTTAGAGGAACATGGTAGAGACCAGGAATGAGGGAAGGGACAGGTCACATGTGGCGCCTTTGGGTGCTAGGACCCCAGCTCCCTAGGGAGCCCTTTTGGATATCTGCATATCCAGAGTCTAGTGCCTGCTGAAAGGAAATAATTTTCTCCATCGAACGCATAAAATACAGCCAGTCGGAGGTGCGCATTAGTGGAGAAACAGACAACCGAGTCGCTGCAATAGCATCAAGCTCTGCTAAGTATTATCTTCGCCAAGAAGTGAAGGGGATCTAGGAAGAGAGAGGCTAAAAACCTCGCTCCAGGCCATGCAGGTGGCAAGTGACAGAACAGGTATGAGATTCCAGGTCAATGAGACACCAAGATAGCTAACTTGTATTACAAGTGACAGGCTACATCCCCTTTCCACGACTAAAAAAAAAAAAAAAAAAAAAAAGGAACAGCCTAAGGGCAAATGCAGTATTGGATGGTAGGCCTGAGATGGAGTCCAGTCTAGCACAGATCACTGTAGGCACGTGAGGGGGGGTGGTGGTATTGGGAAGGTGGAGGGAGGGGGGATGGAGCTCACCTCACCTCTCGCTCTCCTTCCTGAGTTCTCACCTACACTGGGCTATACTGGGGTGGCCCTTTGGGTGAGGCAGCTGCCTTCAAGTCAAACGTGTTCCTGTAAGTCACCTCTCAACCAGTCGTGGAAGAGAGCCCAAGAAATGCATTTGTTCACCAGGCTGGATTGGGTGGAATAATTTATTTAGTTCATCATTGCTGTCCTATCTGAGGCTAAGTGTCACTGGTTTGCATCTGCAGAGGAAAAAAAAAAATCACACAGTGCCCCCACCCTCACTCCCAAACCCCCGCCTGCCCCAAGTTCACTCATGAGAGCCTCAGATCAAAGGTTAGATTACTGGACTGGGCCTTAATCTTGCCTGTCTGTTTCTTTAAAAAAAAAAAAATCCAGAGGGGAGGGGCAAAGGACAGCACAGCAGGAAAATGTCACCACCTGCAAGCCGGTGAGCCTCCTAGATGTCCCTAGAAAGGATGGATCCCTCTTCATCCCTGCTGGTGGATCTCCAGTCTCTGGGATTGTGCAAGGAATGCCTTTCTGTTGTTTAAGCCACCCAGAACATGGTGCCCTGGCTCAGCAGCCCTACCTAATGAATGCAGTAAGTCATTTCTAGCCTAGCATGAATCAGGTCCAAAGTGTTCCAAGAGAGTTTTCAATTTAAAAGAACAGAGAAAAGGGAAAAAAGCCAAAGAAATGTCACTTGCAGGATGGATTCAGGGCTTTCTGAAAATTAGTAGGGAAATGCTGGAGGCTGCAGGTCTCCACAGATGACCCCCCTGCACCCCGACACACTAACACGGTGGTGTGCAGTCCCAAGCAGCCGCGTGTACTTTCTCTCCATCATCCTCCCGGTCCCTTCACCATTCTTGTTTGATTTGGTATCCTGGAGACCTAGCATGGCCAACATCCCCACTCCGCAGCAAGTAGAGCTCCCTAGAGCTGGGACTTTTGGAAATAGAATGTTTTCAGTTTCTTGAAGGTAAAAATATCCCTGGGGTTTCTACCCCATGAGGTGTCCCAGATTCATTTATGTGCAACTTCACCCCTTTACAAAGGACCTCACCCCGTGGTGGTCCCACAGCCTGCTACATTCTGCCTGTGCCCCCTAGGGACGTTCACCAACCCTGAAGTGTGAGGGATTTGTGAAGAGTTGTGAAAATGTCCGGAGCGGCTTTGCTGACATCCATCCTTGTGTCTTCCTGGGATGAACCTATTTCGTTTCTTCAGCCATAATTTACTGCGATGTGCTGGGCCAGGCTCCCAGCCAGGCCCTGGACAGGACAGACAGGAACACATACGACACTCTTGTCTCCAAGGAGCTCGAGTCTATGTTACAGTTACTCTTTCTCGTCAGCCTGTTTGGATGGAGAGACACCTCGGAGATTAGTAACAGCACGCCTCCGGGCCACTTCACGCAGGCGCCACTTGCCCCAGGCTAGCAAAGAATACAACCTAACACAAAATTATAAATTAACCTAAGACTGTTATAGGTGTGTGTGTGTGTGTGTGTGTGTGTGTCTGTGTGTGCGCGCGCGCGCGTGCATGTGCGCACGAGCAGTATGTTGTATGTGCCTGTGTCTGTGAGTTTATGTGTGTGGGCACGCGTGTGGGTTATGTGCTTGTAGATATATGTGTATGTCCAGGCAGGAGGGTGACATTTGACATGTGTTTATTCCTCATTCTATTCCCACCATATCTAATAAAGCAGATTCTCTTGCTTTAGCCCCGAATTTGCCAATCTGGCCAACTAAGTCGACTGATGTATTTAACTCACTCTATCTCTCCCCCCCCCCCCCAAACACACTGGGCTGGAACTGCAGGAGAGGGTGGGCATGCCCACAAGCCTTTACATTGGTTCTGGTTGTCCAAATGCCAGTCTCATACTCGTATGGTAAGCCTTTTACCCTTGATGCCACCTCCCCATCCTCTGGTATGAATTTTTCTTATAATTTCTTAAGCTCAATTGCCTGGTTCTCAGTGTAAACTTTAGAAATGACTCTGTCATAATGTCCAAAGGCCCCAGCTTAATTTATCATGCTTATTTCATCAGTGAATTTAAGTTTTAAACAGACGGCTGGAAGGTGGTGGATCTATGGAAGGCAGGGTTCAGTTGGAGGAAGCAGGTCTCTGAAGGTGTGACTTTGAAGAGCCTTAGATGCACTGGCCTCTTTCCCATCAATTCTCTCTACTTCCTGGATGCAGGACATGAGTATCTTCCATCCTGCCACTGGATCTTGCCACGGGCTCTTGCCAGCAACTCTTGCCACCGTGAGCTTCTGCCTCACCACACAGTTCAGCAGAAAAGAGCCAGCCCACCAGGAACAGACATCTCGGAGGCTGTGACTTCAGTTTGCTTGGATTTTATAATCTTTACATATGCATAAGGGACCATCTTGGGGATGTACCCCAGTTCTAAATGCAAAACTCATTATCATGTATATATCTTACACTTGTAGTCTTTATGTAATTTTCTACACTTTCAGTTAATTTGTGCATAAAAATCAGGGCTCTTGGCATGGGAATTTCCACATGGGTGTGATGTCTGAGCCCAGAAAGTTTCAGATTCTAGAGTGTATTAGATTTCAGATCTTTTTTGGATTAGGGATATTCAACTGGGTGATGTAGGTGTGTCTTCTATGTATCTGATGATTTCATTGGATAATTAATAAAGAAACTGCCTGGCCCATCTGATAGACCGGCCCTTAGGTGGGTGGAGTAGACAGAACAGGAAGAAGGAAGTGAGGTAGATGGCTCAGTCAGATGCCACGCCTCTCTTAAATTAGGCAGACCACCGTGCCTCTCCTCAGAGAGATGCCAGATGCGATGAAGCTCCAGCCCAAGATGGACGCACGCTAGAATCTACCTGGTAAGGCACCACTTTGTGGTGCTACACAGATTATTAAATATGGGTTAGTCAAGATGTGAGTAAGAGGCTGAAAATAATGGGCCAGGCAGTATTTAAAAGAATACAGTTTGTGTGTTGTTATTTCGGGGTATAAGCTAGCCAGGCAGCCTGGAGCCTGGCGGCAGGATTGCAGCCTGCAGCTCCCATCACTACAACTGGGCTTAAGATTGTGGACACAGTGACCCTCTGGATGGCTCAACTTGAGAGATGCCCTAATGTTTTTTTTCCTGTTTATGGGATGCCTTGGGGCAAATCGGGTACCCCCGTTGAGAGGCTTCTCAGAGCTTCTGTAGAGCAGGGATAGGACCCAGAGGTGCGGTTTCTAACCTGGAATTTTAAGAGTACTCTGCTCCAGGCCTTGAGGATGCTAGCTAGCCCCGGATCCAGGTAACCTGGAATCTTACCAGTACTCTGGTCCAGGTCTTGAGGATGCTAGCCCCGGATCCAGGACCTCTTTCACGTTTTGTTTTGTGTTTTAAAATTACATTTGCACTCTTATTGCTGCCACCCCTTCTTATCCCTCAACCTCCATTACTTCCCCAGCCCCTTACCAGCCCCTATCCCACATTCATGCCTTTTGTCCTGTTCTGTGCCTCTACGGAGCTAAACCAAGGCTATCAGTGAGCCCCTGGGTTTCTTACTATTCGCTGGAGTGTGGTGGGTGCATCAGTGGGCACATAGCTGAAGATAATGTCTGCCCTTCTCCTAGAATCTATCAGCTCATCATTTAGCAGGTAGGAGTAGGGCCACAGGGGCCCCTCCCTGATCTGTGATTGACTGTTGGCGGGTCCAGTCTTGTGCAGGCCCGCCGCAGGCAGCTGCAGGTGCTGAGATCATGCCTATGATGGCTTCATCATGCCCAGAAGACAGCAGTTCATAGTTCTTCTCCTTATCTTTTGCCTCTCGTATTCTTCCCACCCTCACTTCCGACTTGACCTCTGACCCTTAGAGCGAGTAGTATTAATACCCGGTTCAGGGCTGAACAATGAGTGATGACTTATTTATTCTCAGTGTCTTAAACAGTTATACCTCTCTGTATTCTCCATCATTCCAAAAGGGAACGCCTCTGATTGAGACAGAATCTAAGAGCCCAGGCTGCTTTTCTTTGTATCCCTACAAAATAAAAGAGCAGGGACTATCAAGAAGTTGAAGCAGTGTAATTATTTCAGTAATTATGAACTATTATAAAGTAATACTTCAGTGAAATTAGAGGGTTTCTTAAGCATTGAGTTGAGTTGTGTTCTTTCTAGCCCAGGCTTCGTGGGCTCTTTTTCAAGGTGCCCATGTAGACTACACAGTCTTGAAATCTGCTGTGTCTCGTTTCCCCTTTCACTGAAACAGCCACAGAGTCGTAAGCCCTGCAGTATCTGTGGGTGGAGTTTCCAAAGAAGATAGGTGTTTGAAGAGTCACCTGGATTCCTGTGGGTACCTCAGGATATGGGGCTTGATCACCAATCCTGTAAATTAGCCTAGAACCAGGTCAATGTGGCAAGATTGTCATGGCAGTCACCTTGTGTCCATTTTACCACCCACAGGTGTTCAAAAAGTGGCACTCTGCTCTAAGAACAGCATTCCATGTGGGAGTCGATCTCGGATGGTTTGCAGTACCTGCTTTTCTATTGTGTTCCCACACTGTTCTGGGGAATCAAAGCAAGTGAGGGTTTGCCCCCACCTACCGAGAAGTTGTGCATCTTAGACAAACCGTCTGAATCTTAGCTGGCTCATCCATTGGCAAGCCAATGGTTTCTAAGAGCTCTTATAACTCTGACTTGACAGTTAGCATATCAAACTGCGGTTATCCTTCATGGGGAGACAGTTCAGTCAGTGATTGTCTTGCTATGCAAGCAGAAGGAACTGAGTTCGGTTCCCAGAAACCACATGGAAAAGGCAGGTATGGTGGCTCATACTTGTAATTCTAGAACTAAGGGAGATGGGAACTGGTGGATCCTTGGGCCTGGATGAATAGCTAGCCTAGTCTACTTGACAAGTTTCAGCGCAATGAGAGGCCTTGTCCTGAGGAATGGCATCCAAGGCCCAGGCACACATGTTTGTATTTTTCTAGTTTTATGTTTGTTGCCGTGATAAAATATTTTGACAAAAAGTGACTTTGGGAGGAAAGAGTTTATTTGACTTACAATTCTAGGTTATAGTCCGTCATTGAGGGGAAATCAAGCAGCTTAAGCAGCTAACCAAGTCACAGCCACAATCAAGAGCAGAGAGTAACAAACATATATACACCATCACCACCACCACGACTGCTGTCGCCACCACTGCCACGTCCGTCATCACCCCTGCCACTGCCGTTGCCACTGCTACCACCAACACCACTACCAAGATCTGGATTATCAGCACCTTTAACCTCCCTGGCCTGTGTGTATCCTAATATCCAGAGCAGTGCCTGGCCCAGAGGAGGCTCTCATCTCCTGTCCACAGAGACTTGCTCTCGACTCGCCTCTCTGTAGCTGGCATTCATTGGTGATCTCTGAGTGGTCTAGAAAGAAAGCAACTAAAAACATGACCAGTTCCCTTGGGGGCTCTTCTCTTCCCTCAGCCCCATCCAACTGCTGATTGCTGGGCCAGGTCTTGGAGCCAATTTCCCTTCTACTTCTGACTCATGTCTCCTCATGTCTCAGGAGCGCGCCATCTATCCTTCCCTTCCCCTGATGAACCGGAGAGCCTTGGGCACGAGCTCAACCATGACGGCAATCTGCAAAGCGGGAGGTCGGCTGCACATGTGGGCCCTGTGCGCGCTTAGGTGAAGGCAAGATATGTTCTCAGCCATGGCTTTTGATTCCTCTGGGAGCCTTAAAGATGGAGTAGAGCAGCCTCATCCCTTTCTTTCCTCCTGCTTTAGCCGTGGCGTTGAAGAAGAAATTCAAGAGGGGGAGTGTGTTTTCCCCTCATGCAGCAGCAATAGATACATGGTGATGACGGTGACCTTGAAGGTAGACCACCAGGGGCTTGCTTGTCTCCTTCTACTACCCTGCCCCTGTTTCTGTGAGATTTCTGGGAAACTCTAACCAGAGTTCTTTCCAGGGAGCTGCAGATAGGAAAGCTTTTCTCCTATTCCTATAATTACAGGGCCATCCCACATGGTTATTATGACAAAGCCAATATAATAGCTGCTATGGAGATAGCACAGGCTTCGTGTGAGCTGCACCAGCAGAAGGGGAGGGAGACCAAGGGTTTCCATGGACAGCAAGAGAAAGATATGGTGGGGGCCAACCAAAGATGAATGAGGACATATGCACAGATACAGACCAACTCCCAGGTTCTCAGAGAGAGGGAGGAGGCAAGGAGACAGGGGGCAGCAAAGTCCTGGGACCCGGTGACAGAGAGAGCAGTGACTTTGCATGCAGGGGTCCGAGGCCAATTATCTTTGAAGATTCTGGTCTGTGTACACTGCTGGGATGCGAGAATATGCATTTCTCTAAACTCTCACTCACTTCCAAGTGTTTGCACAGCCCAGTCGTGTGCCAGGCGCTGTCTCAAGCACTCAACATACATTAACTCATTTAATTAAATTTCCATTGCCTTTCACAGTTTCTAGATTTATGGACTTTTTGCCTGGAGACTTTTAGTACAAATCTCTGACCACTCCTCACACAAAGAAGCTCTTGGAATGGTGACAGATCCTTCTAGACTCTAGCCCACACTTTCCCTGTTAGCACCTGCATCCATGTGGCCTGGCCTCCCTGGTACTGGATGTTTTTAACCCTTTGTTTGCTGGTGGAGACAAAGGCTAGGCACTAGGGACGGAAGAGGGAGGATATGGAAAATGAGGAGGAGAAGGACTTGGGCAGAAGGCTTTGGGCAGGTTGGGAGAAGTACAAACAAGCTCATTGGGAGCCACCGTCAAATCAGCAGAAGCCATATTTCCCAAGATCTGCCACTGAAGTTAAAGGAATCTGTCTGCACTGGTACAGTGGTTTGGCCTGATCTCTGACTGATCCCTCCCTTCCCCCTGAGCTCATTCTTTGGAATCTTAACTGGTGGCAGGGAATGAGGAAGTTGGGTTGAGTTCATGCTCCCAGGAACTCTGGCTAGGAGAAGTCTTCTTCCTTGCTGGGATATGCTTCACTATGTGAAGGGTTGATGTGGAAGAAAGACTCAAGTTTGAATCCATGCAGCATAAGCAGGACATACAGTGACCTTGCTTTAACATTGTGGCCATTCTGAATTCATCTGGAGATTTCATTTCTGTTCCTCCATTCACATGTCTGAGGTGTTGAATGGAAGGTGATAGTCACATCACTAATATGTTGACATTCCTCCCAGAAGCCATTTGTCCTAGGAGCCAGATCCTTCCTTGTACCTGAATGAGGAGTTTTGAGGTCCTAGAGCAACACGAGAAAGTCCCTAGGTAAAGACAAATCAGAAGCCTAAGGGGGTTTGGAAAGACGGCCCAGTTAATGAAGTGCTTGCCACACGAACATGAGAGATCATATCACGAAAAGTAAGATAGGGAGCCATTAAAGAAGAAACCCACTGTTAACCTCTGACCTCTAGGTACGGGTGCACACATGTATGTATGTCACATGTATACACATAGACACCCTATTAAGGGGGAGAGGAACTGAAGGAAACAGCTGTCAACCTCTGGCCTCTTACCCACAGGAGTATATGCTCACATGTACTCAGACAAACCTGTACCACGTAATCTTACAATAAATAAATATGGGGGAGTGGGGTTCTTGTGCTTTCTTTAATTTCTCCATCCATCCATCCATCCATCCATCCATCCATCCATCCATTCTTTTATCCATCCATTCATTCAAAACAATTTCCCAAGTACTTACTGAATCTGGAACGTGAGAACAGAAGAATGTGGTTTTGTCTTTGGAGAAAAGATGAGCGGAGAAGATGAATGGCCTAAGCATAGTGCAAATCACATTGTAGTAGATGGTTTGATGGCTAGTGGTACACAAAGGAATAAGAACAAAGACCTTCAGAATTGCCCACTGTGGCCAAGGATTAAGGGAGATTTTATAAGAAGCCAGGTGCTTGAGCAGAGACTTTCAAGACAGGACAACAACAGGATAAAGAGCTACTTCAGACAGATAGAAAGCCACACATACACACCAAGATCCTTAGAGCACAGGATATCCCACAATGAAGAGTACTCATGAATGGTGAAATGTACAAAAGAAACCAGGAGAAGAGAGGAAACTGTACTGTTGAACAATGGTCTTATACCCTGAAAAGATTTGTCACTTGTATTGGTTTAATAAAATGCTGATTGGCCAGTAGCTGGGCAGGAGGAATAGGTGGGGTGACCAGAATAGGAGAATTCTGGAAAGAGAAAAGGCTCACTCTACAGTTGTCACCCAGACACAGAGGAAGCAAGATCAGAATGCCACATTGATAAAAGGTACCAAGCCATGTAGCTAACACAGACAAGAATTATGGGTTAATTTAAGATGTTAAGAGTTAATACGAAGCCTGAACTAATAGGGCATCCAGTTTATAATTAATATAGATCTCTGTGTGTTTCTTTGGGACTGAATGTGGGACATGGTGGGACAGAAACCTCTGTAAATAAAACTGGAAAGAAACAAAGGGGCCAATGTCAGATAAAGCCTTTTGCATTATAAAAAGAAGGGGCCATTTTTATCCAATTGGTAATTGTGAATAAATTTTAGGTACCTGTGATATTTGCATGATGGAAAGATGTCTTTGGTACCGTGCAGAGGAAGGTCTGTTGGAATTGGGAGAACCCAGTGAAGGGTGTTTGCCTGGTAAGGAAGGTGGAGTCCACATTATGCATGGGGAGAGGAAAGTGACAGCCATTGAAGAGAGCTACAGGAGGAGAGATGAGACTGAATTTCATATGAGGTGTGAGAGAGGGGAGTGTTTGGGACCTAGGTCTTAAGACATGGGTAAAGGATGAGTGGAGTAAGGGAGAGGCAAAAAGCAAGTGGTTAGGAAGAGGAAGATAGAGATGTTTTTGACATGTTGAATCTAAGACGCTTGCTGGAGGTTCAAGGGTAGGTAGGATAAGTATTCTGCCAGCCCTTGGGTCAGTGGATCTGGGACCCAGAAGCAGGTAAAAGGGGTGATTAACATATCAATGATGCTCACTGTCTTGCATGACTATTGTTATAGAAGGGAGATAGAAGGAAAACCTAGCATTGGATATTGGTGTTGGAGAAATGGACATAGTAAGAAGCTAATGAAAGGACAAAGGAGCAGCAATTAGAGGAAGTAGAATATGATCAGGAGAGAAGAGAACACTTCCTATAAAGAAAGATGCTTGGAGTAATACTGGAAATAACTGAGAAAGATGGTTTGGACATCCTTGTTGGGGAACCAGGGGATTGCATGTGGTCTTGAAGAGGGTTGTTTTAGTGTGGAGAAGTTGGGGTAGGGAGAGGCACAATGTAAAGGTGTCATTGAAAGGTGAGAAGGTCAATTACTTAAATGTAAGCTCATTTAAGGGGAGGGAGAATTTGTTATTCATAAAGAATGAAAGGTTAATAAATGTGTAAGATAGAAAATAAACACCTGGAAATGTCAAGACCAAGAGGAGGAAGACAATGGAGAGAGAAGAAAGGTATGGGGCATTGGCATCTAGTTGTCAGGAAGAGTATAAAGTATAGGGCAAGAGTGATTAGCCTATAGACTGGGGGTGTGTCTGATTGTGGTGTATCATTCCTGGACAGATGTCAACAAACATTTACTCATCCTAGAAAGGCAACTGACCACAGACCAAAGAAACAGTAATACCAAACTCCAGCTACTAGGGTTCCATATAGGAGTCTGGGAGAGGGGTTGCTTATGGGAATAGAGATGAGTCAAAAACAACTGAGTCACTGAAAGCCACCACCAGTATAGATGACAGCTCATAAAAGCTGGCACTTGTCATCTCACCATATGACTTACAGGCATCTCTACAGGTTGAAGAATGTCTCTTCTAGGCAATTTGGGTGATTTGGTCTCACTAGTTCTTTCTGCTTATATAAGCTTGGAGGAGGAAGGGGCCCTGTCATCAGGCCAGTTTCAGGGACTTCCTGACTTATGTGTTGCTTGCTTAATTTCTAAGCTGTCTCCTCCTTCTTCTCCTCCTCCTCTTCCTCCTCCTCTTCCTCCTCCTCTTTCTCCTCCTCTTCCTCCTCCTCTTCCTCCTCCTCCTCCTCCTCTTCTTCTTCTTCTTCTTCTTCTTCTTCTTCTTCTTCTTCTTCTTCTTCTTCTTCTTCTTTTCTTCTTTTGGTTTTTTGAGAGAGGGTTTCTCTGTAGCTTTAGAGCCATTCCTGGAACTAGCTCTTGTAGACCAGGCTGGCCCTGAACTTACAGAGATCTACCAGCCTCTGCCTCCTGGGTGCTGGGATTAGAGGCATGTACCACCATCACCTGTCAAATCCTGAGTTTTAATGAAACTCTGTTCTACTTATTTTTACCTATCATCTATCTATCTATCTATCTATCTATCTATCTATCTATCTATCTATCTATCCATCTATCCATCTATCTTCTGTCTATCATCTGTCTATCATCTGTCTATCTATCTGTCTATCTGTCTGTCTATCTGTCTGTCTGTCTGTCTGTCTATCTGTCTATCTGTCTGTCTGTCTGTCTATCTATTTATCTATCATCTATCTATCTATCTATCTATCTATCTATCTATCTATCTATCTATCATCTCTCTATTTTGTCAACTTGATACAAGCTAGGGTCATTTGGGAAGAAGGAACCTCAGCTAAACAAATACCTCTATCAGGCTGGTCTGTAGGCAAGTCCGTGGGGCCATTTTCTTGATTTATGATTGTTGTCTGAGTTTCTGTCCTGCCTGGTTTCTGTCCTCCCACCAGGTCCCACAGCTGTTTAGCCCCAAAGAAATCACACAGAGGTCTATATTAATGATAAACTGACTGGTCCATTAGCTCAGGCTTCTTATTAACTCTTATAAGTTATATTAATCTATTATTCTTGTCTATGTTAGCCACATGGCATGGTACCTTTTTCAGCGGGGCAATCACAACTTTCTTCTTCCATGCCTGGGCAGGACTACAGAGGGAACTTCCCTCTTCCCAGAATTCTCCTGTTCTCATTGCTCCACCTCTACTTCCTGCCTGGTTACTGGCCAATCAGCGTTTATTTAAAACATAATTGACAGAACATATAATTGTCCCACACCATATGATTGCTATGGAAGGGCCCAGTCCACTGTGTGTGGTGCCATCCCTTGGCAGGTAGCCCTGAATGCAGGCTGAGCAAACTAGGAAGAGCAAGTCAGTAAGCAGCCTTCCACCATGGTCTCTTCTTTAGTTTTTGCCTCCAGCTTCCTCATAACCCTACTGTCAAGCTCTTGTTTGGCTTCCCCAGATGATTGACTGTAACCTGGAAGCCAAATAAACCTTTTCCTTCACAAGTTGGTATTGGTCATGGTGTTTATGACAGCAATGGAAACCTAACCAGGACATCCCCCTTTAGAAATTCATGAATCTTAACAAACTTCACTCCAGGATGGAGTGTTTCAACCCGGAGGAAATTGCTCCACAATAGTTAAGTCTATAAAGCATTGGCTTTGGAGCATGAGAACATGTATTTGGAACTGTAGCATCTGCACACAATCCTAGCTCTGGGAAGGTGGAGACAGGAGGATCAACAAGGCTTGCTGGCCAGCCAGTCTTGCCCAGCTGGTGAGTTCCAGTTTTGATGAGACCCTATCTCAAAAAATAACATAGGGAGTGATAGAGGATGGCACCAATACTGACCTCTGACCTTCAAATGCACACTCACATGAGTGCAAGTGCCACTGCACACACATATGTACACACATACAAATAAGTACTTATACATGTACCCCCCCCACACACACACATTTTAAAAAGAATTAATGGCTTGTGCTTGGCTATGAAGGGAGGTATAATTTACGGGAGAGATGGAGAATGACATGGCTTTAAGGCTACATCCTATATTTGCCGCCACCCCAGCTTCTAAGCCACCGCAATATGAACTAGCTTTTAATCTGCTATGCCCTGCCTGCCACCATAGACTGAAATCATGAGCCACTTTTTTCTCCCTTATATCATTTTCCTCAGGTGTTTTGTCATAGTGTTTGGAACTAGCAGGGGCCTGGAGAGGGGTTCGACAGTTAAGAGCTATATGTACTGCTCTGGTAGAGGACCTTAACTCAGTCCCCAGGACCTATGTCTGAGAGCTGAGGGCTATTACTACCTGTAACTTCAGCTCCAGGGGGATCAACATCTCTGGCATTCACAAGCACCTGCACTTGTACACATACACACTACCTCTACTACTACTACTACTACTACTACTACTAATAATAATAATAATAATAATAATAATAATGATGATGATGATGATGATAATGAATCTTCAGGCAAAAGACCAAAAACCAAAGCAAGACAAGCAAACAAAGCTAAGACAAGGCTCTAGAGAAACAGCCCAGTTAGTAAAGTGCTTTTCTTCCAAACATAAGGACTCAAAAAAGCAATAGAAGTGTTGTTTCATCTTTGGACCTATCACTCTCTTCATGAGTGGGGCCTGAGTGTGGCCATTGCCTAGTGGTCCCTCAAGCACCGGTTGGCCTGATTTGTAAGTGGAGCTGAAGGAGAAAAGACAGGCGATATTATAGGTGTTATTGGCACTAGGGTGGTGAGGGCCAAATGGGCCTTGCTGAGAAGAACATGGCACTGAGGGAGAGGTAACACCCTGCAAGTGAAGGGAGGAGTTCTGAGTTTGGATGTGGTGATGAGGTGAGAGACTGGGCAAAGAGAGAGAGAGAGAGCAAGCTGGAAAGATAGTGTGATGTGTCAGAGGCCTTGAGCTTGAAATGTCAGCGATGGGAGTGTTTCAGGTGAAGGTGGAGCTTAACAGTGGCATGGGGCCTTGCAGAGATATGGCAAGCCTTTTGAGTCTGCTCAAGAAACTGGAAGCTTTAGTGTTCATTGGACTCCCCTGGGTTGGTTGCAGCATGGAGAAAAGCCACAAGGCCAAAGAGACCATCCGTCAAAGAGATGGACCTGCTGCTAGAGATGCAAATCCAGCCACCTTCAGAGGTAGGACACTCACTGTGAATGGCCTCCCGGGCCAAGTGCAAAAAGCACTGAGAGTCCATCTGTGATTGTTTCATGACCGTCTCCCAACAGTCCCAGGCCTGTGGGACTCTGCTCACTCATCAGCAAAGGGGCAGAGGGAGTATGTCCAAGATGCTGAGCAATGGAAACATCGACTAGAGCATGCCAGTGACATGCCCGCAATGACACCAGTGAAGGGCTGCTGACCTCAGCCTGTCACTTCATTTCCTTCTTCATCCTCTTGGCTGTGCCTCTCACAGTCAACCTATCCTCGCTGAGCCAGGTCCTCCACACCTCCTCACTGTGTAGCCTCTGGAGGGCTGGCATTTGTGCCTGATGCAGGAGAAAGAGGGGGAATTTTCCGACTTGGCAGAGTGGTGGGAAGTTAGTGGGGAGTGTTTGCCCTACACAGCAACAAGACATCAACTCATTGCTGCCTCTCCCTCCCACCCAAGTCTGTTGCTATTTACAGAGACTCTCCATTTCCACAACAATACCATTTGCTTGGAAAGGGCCTTCTCTTGCAACCAGTCCAGAAAGTCCCCATACAGAAGTCTGGAAGCTCATGGGCCAGTTAACCCTGCATATATAGCAGAGAACAAAAATGAATTAATGAAGCATACTCTTTTGCCCACTGTTCCAAAGCAGCCACTCCTGATGTTTGAATAACTGTGAAGAGGCGACATTACATTGGACCTTTGTCTTTTTCCCTTTGCTCCCTATGGGATGGACAAGACAGAAAGGGAAAAGAAAAAGTCAAAACCAAATACCATGGTTTTGCCATCGGTCGGGTAGACTAGGTGAGTCTCAGCCATCTCTGAATACTAGTTTCATCCTCGGGAACCCAGATAGATGTTACCTCCCTCCTCTTTGAGACTGAGAGGAAGGCAACCTGGGATGACAAGAGTCCAGGACCTAAAATCGATGACCTGACTGATGAAGGGAACAATCTTGATTCCCATCTATATGGCTACCCATCTACACAGCTTTGAAGGACATGGCGTGGAGAGGTTGAATGGATTGCCAAGTGAGCCTGAAGCCAAGACTTGGAATTCATTTCAAGAAGAGGACTCCCAAAGAGGAGCTGAAGCTGACTTATGACTGTATGCATGCAAGTCCCTGTCCATCCCGTTCTAGGCAGTAGTTTGATTTGGGTCAAGATGAGGAGGTAAGAGCAGGGGAAGTGGTCAGGAGCCTCCAACATTAGGAAGCTGGAATCCTGAAGAGAAGGGCTCTGGATAAATCATCTTTAGAAATACTCCTGAGCTTAAGATAAGAGGTCATGATGGGGGTGGGGTGGGGAACAAAATTCCTGCTGTGCAAGCGTGATGACCCGAGTTCAATCCCAGCATCTATCAAAAGCTGGATGCTATGGCATGTGCGTCTGTAATCCCAGTATTGTGGAGGGAGAAACAAGAGGATCCCTGGAGCTTGCTGGCAACCCAGGATCATCAAACCAATGAACTGTAGGAAAAGAAGATAGAGTAGTTAAAGACACCTGATGTTGACCTCTGACCTTCACAAATATGCATGCACACACATACATACCTACAAATGAGTGTACACACACACACCACAGTACATGGTGGGTTGATTCGCTCAATGTTCT
Source organism: Arvicola amphibius (assembly GCF_903992535.2). Classification (NCBI taxonomy): domain Eukaryota; kingdom Metazoa; phylum Chordata; class Mammalia; order Rodentia; family Cricetidae; genus Arvicola; species Arvicola amphibius. The sequence continues at coordinate 8,899,219 of NC_052050.1, forward strand.
GTGAACAGAAACAAGGGAAAGCAGAGTGTCCCCAAGATGGGCAGTATCCAGGAACATGTGTGAAGGACAGATGACAGCCTGCAAGCAGATGGGGATTTTGGCTGTTGAATTCATCACACAAGCACTTAAGACAGTTGCTTCACGTAGGATTTGATATTTAGAATATCTCTGGCTGTTTTGTGTCTGTGAGTAGAAGAGAAAAAGACATTCAAAGAGGCATTTAAATGAACCTACCCTAGGACTACCTATCTTCAGATTTCATCTCTGATGGCATAACTAAGTGTTTTTATTGCCTAAGTCCTTTCCCTGACTTTGAAAGAAAACTCACCCTGGTCTACAAGAGCTAGTTCCAGGACAGGCTCTAGAAACTACAGGGAAACCCTGTCTCGAAACACCAAAAAAAAAAAAAAAAAAAAAAAAAAACAAAACTCACAGTCAGAAAACAGAATTTCTGGCCCAGCTGCTGAGCGTGCATGTGGAATTCACGTCTAGGCTTCGGTTGCATCATTACACCCAATGCTGTCTGCAGAGCAATCCCTCAGGAGACTGATGAACGGCAGAGCTTACTCCGTAAGCTCGCGATGGTTAATACAGTCGACTCAGTTAGATCTAGACTTACCCAGGAGACAATCTCTGGGCATGCCACTGATGCATTTTCTAGGTTAGGTTAGCTGAAGATGGAAGACCCGCCCTGAATGTGGGCGGCTCCATGCCATGGGTTGGGGAGCCAGACTACACAGAAGGGAGAAAGGGAGCTGAGCATCAGCGTTCATTTCTTTCCGCTCCTTGACTGTGGATACAAGGGGACCCATTGCCTAAGACTCCTGCCACCACGCCTTCCCCCTCCACTGGTGGTCCATACCCTTGAACTGTGAACCCAACCCCCACTTCACCTTTCAGTTGCATTCTGCCATGTTTTGCCATAGCAGTTCAGAGCACATCACCGATACAAGGCTAAATTACGGATTTTGCTGAAAGCCTGGTTGGTCTCCTTTACTTTTAAACAAACTCAGGCATTCCACGGGAGAGTTGGGTTCCCAGCAGTGCAGGTGGCAGCGAACCATCCTGGCGACCTCATGTTTGATTTGTCTGGATGCCATGTGGAGTCAGGTGCCAGGGCCATGTTATGTGATCTTCGGCACTCTCCCTGACCGACCCATTGGCAGGCTGGCATTGGGGCTGCATAACTTGCATTCTTCCCTTTCCTGGGGAGTTGGATGGAGAAAGTCCCCTACATGGGTCCACGGGGCATGTGCTTCTTCCTTTGTCTGTTGGATCAACTTGGCCACTTTCTAACGTGGAGGGAAGGGGATATTGATGTGTCCTGAGGACATTTCTTCTACATTTATTTATTTAATTACTCTGTGTGTGTGCACGTGTGTTAGCCTGGTGGGCCCGTGGAGTTCAGGGGACAACTTTTGGGAGTCACTTCTCCCCTTCCACTATGTGGGTTTGAGAGACTAAACTCAGGTAGGTCAGACTTGTGACGAGTTTCTTTATCCACTGAGCCATCTCGCCAGCCTGCACATTTCAGTCCTTCCTTAGAGAAGAGTGTGCTGTGGTGGCGATGTGTTTAGGTGAGGTAACTGGAAATGTTGGTGACATCCAACGTGTGGACATCTGAACTTCAGGTAGATGCAACGTCCCAACTTCCATTTAGCTGTTTTGATTTGTCATGTCTTTGATACAGATCTGACTTTGTAACCCTGCCTGGCCTTGAACTCATGATCCTTTTTTCCCCTGACTCCCAATTTATAGGATTACAGCTGCGGGCCACCATGCCAAGCTTCAGGAAAACCAATTTCTACGTTTTCATAAATCTTTTAAATGGGTACATATTAGTTAGTTTTCAATTGCTTATAAAATATCATAACCCAGTTATAAGAGAGAGAGTGTAATTGGGCTTAAGATTTCAGAGGTTAGAATCCGTGATGGAAGAGCACAGCCATGGTGTCAGAAATATCTGAACTCTCACATGGGATCTGCAAGTGGGAGACAGAGAGCACACTGGGAATATCATTAGTCTTTTGAAACCTCAAAGCCTGCCCCAGTGACACACCCACTCCAAGACCACACCTCCTAATTCGTCCCAAAGAGTTCCACTGAGAACCAAGCATTCAAATATGTGAGCCTATGGGGGGTATTTCCATCCAAACTATCCCAGGATACTTAAAGGGACACAATTGTGCATATTGGTGGATATAAAGTCTATCTTACTGAAGCCCATCTTTGATGGAGCATGTTATATTAACCCTACATCCCATAATTTCCTTGTCTTCTCACCTCCTGTGATGCTTAGAATCAGAAATGTGTCCTCAAAGACTCCTGCTTTGGACACCTGGTTCACAGCTGGTAAAGCTATATTTGGAAGGTTGGAGAAACTTCAGGAGGTAAGGCCTGGGTAGCAGAGATGGGCCACTAAGGGGTGGTCCTTTGACAGTTATAGACTAGCCCTGCTTCCTTCCAGTCCCTTCTCTGTTTCAAGATCCACCAAGATGGAGGAGGACATCTTGGACACCTGGTCTCACTACAACGGACTCTGACAGGATGGGCTGTTCCCTCTGTGAACCATGAGCTACCCCCCTTCCCTTGAATAGTTTCTGTCACATATTTTATGACAAGGACAGGAAGAATAAATAATTCAGCTTGCTCTCCTATGACACCACAAACACCTGTGTCCCCTCTATCCACTCTTAAGGGATTGCTTTCACTAGCTGTTCACACAGCTCTGGCGGACAGAGCCTCTTGTGGGGATAGAAACCGGAAGAAGTCCTGAGGTCGTGCTTGTTGATCTCTTCTCAGAGGCCGAGTCCCTAGAACCTTCCACTTTCCCACGGCCGTGGCACAAGCTGAGCCCTTAGGCCTTTGTCTACCTTTTCTTCCCTCAGAAATCCTGTCTTATCTCTATGACAACAATGCTTGGAAGTTGTGTGAGGTGAGAATCTGCAGCTGGGAAATCCAAAGCTATCCCTGACCCTGCCTCGTGTCAGCGACCCTAGTACTCTGTAGGCCCTTCCGAACTTCATAACGAAGGTGGAGTCCATTGCACTGCTCACCCAGGATAACCTTCTTTTTGCCACCACTGGGGATGTGGGGATAGTCGGTCACAGCAAAGGACCATCTCACCCTGCCAACAGAGCCCATTCGACCTTGTGACCCTCTTACAACTTCCCACCACCCTCCAACTTGACCACCATCCCTTTCCCTGACTGGTCTTGAACCCAACCCATAGCCTATACTGTTTCTGGGTACATTTGAAGGAAGGGAAGGAGGAGGTGCCAACATTGGGTGGTAAAGGAGAAAGAGGAAGCCAGAGGTTCAGAAGAAAACCCAGTCTCTTCACCCCTGCTGTGACAGATGGAAGCCCCACACATCAGGTTTAGGGTTAATGTGCCTCCATAGGACCTGCCTGGGAAGATGAGGACCTTTCTCTGAGTCATAGGAGAGAGAGAGAACATGGCTCCCAAGGTGCTTTCCAACTCCAGAGCCCACAGCCTCAAAGATGAAAGCTGAGAATCCTGGGACACCATGTTTCTACTTCTGCTCCTTGCATCCCTTTCCTGCTCTGGGATTCTTGATGGATACCGATGCAACTGCCCCACCCCCACCCTCCAATGCATCGGCATGCCCATAACTTGCTAAATACTGTCATTAAAATACCTCCCTTATTAACTTTGTGATAGCATTTCTTCTTCTTTTTTCCCTCGTCTGAAATTTCATGTTAGTGTTTCCTTAATTAAATTCCCTGTTCTAGCAGCATACTCGTGGCGTTTGTACAGGGTGGAGGGGGTATTTTCCTTCTTCAGGATCTGGGAGAGGATGACCTAGCAAGGCCAGGCTGGGTCTCATCTTTTCTGGGGCCAAACAGTCTCTTGTGCTGGCAGAAGGTTGAGAGGAGAAAGCAGAACAGAAAAGTCAGTGCCTAACAACGGTAGCCAGGGTGATCCAATAAATCCCAAGGGAAAGATATTTCAGAGAAACGATGGCTGTTTGCTCCTTAGAGTAAGTTGTCCTGGAGTAGGGGAGATGGCGCAGTGGGGAAAAGGATTGGTGTGCAAGCGGGAAGACGACATTATACATACACACATACACACACATGTATATGTAGATATAGTTTTCTGAGTCTATTTAGTGTTGTGCTGACATGTGTGTTAGGGCTAACAACTACTTAGAACTGGGTAACCCAAGTAGTGGTGGGGCTCATCCCTCAGTAGCCATGAATTTCGGGTAGCTCTTCATCTAGGTGTAAGGCCCCATGAGAATTCCCTCATCCATGTTGTCCTATCAACTGGTGTTGCCACTGTGCGGGTCTTGTTTTGGTGACCATATTGAGAGTTCAAGGATTGCGCTTCTAAGAACAATGGCATTTTATTGTATTTATCAGTTCCTTATTTTTACAGTGACAAAACACTTTATAGTCATGTATTTTGTTCATACTGGCATGATGATAAACCTACATTCATTTGTGTGTGTGTGTGTGTGTGTGTGTGTGTGTTACTCGAACCCAGGGCCTGGCATATGCTAGACAGTTATACTATTCCTGAGCTACAGGCTCTGCTGCCCATCATCTCTAAATCATTTACACAATCTCTATGATGCACCAAGGTCAAGACACAATGCTTGACTTCGAGGAAGCTGCAGCTTAGAGCCAGGGTCTTATAACCTACCGTCTGTTTTTGTGGATAAAGCTTCATTGGGAGGGGCTGGGAGTGTAGCTCAATGTAGAATGCTTGCATTCAGGGGCATGCACAGGGCCCTGCACCTCACCTCTAGCACCCCCACAATGAAAACTTTTTTTTAGGCCATAGCCACACCTGCTCATTGACGTGAGTGTGGTTACTCTGACCTACAGTGACTGAGCCGAGTGATATGGCTTGAAAGCCTGAAATATTTACTTACCGGCTCTTGACATCAAAGTTTGTTGACCTCTGACCTGCAAAAAGAACTTGTTAGCTGTGTGAACAATATACGAAGAGAAATGTGGTGTGCGGGTGCGGAATTCTCTTTCCGTGTCTCTGTAAGTCTGTCGGAGACCACCCTGGAATTGAAGTGGGAAGGGCTTGTGGTGGTTCGTGCCTGAAATTCTAGCACTGGAGATACTGAGGCAGAAGGAATGCCATGAGTTTAGGCTAACCGAAGAGCTCCAGTGAATTCCAAACCACACTGGGCTACAGTGTGAGACCTTGTTTCAAAATGAGTAAGTTGATAAACAGTAAGAACAAAGAAACCAACACAAGAAAGAAGAGGGGTTCAGATTTGGATATCAAATAAGTGTACCGTTTTGGAAAGGTACAGAGGACCCTTTCAAGCATTTTGAGGATCTCAGTATGCCAAGTTTTTGTCATAAAAGAGCCAAAATACTACAGAGAAACAATCAATGTTTTCTTCTCAAGTATGCCCATAAGATTGAGTGGAACACACTCATACCAAATGCTTATTGGCTAGTTTTCTCTGACTCTGACCTATCAGGGTGCTCTGTATTTTCTCTAGTGAACAGGGGGGACAGACAAGGAAATAGAGAGAAGCCTTAGGTTCCAAGGAACATCCAGTCATATCACTTCCAGTGACACAAATGGGCACTGTCATGATTTGCTTACTAGAGGTGGGGGAAGTATTCATTTTTTGTCCTTCTGTCATGCACACGTTAGTGTGTGTGTGTGTGTGTGTGTGTGTGTGTGTGTTGCTGGGGATCAAACCCAGGGCTCATGAGTGTTAGGAAAGTACTATGCTACACACTCAGCCCCATGATTCTAGTATCTTAAAGTTGACAGTAGATCCATATTTTTATCTAGATCAATTAAAAGCTCAGAGTTTAATTAAATGTCTGAAGTTCCCATCTGGCCTTGGTGTTCTCAGGGTGCTCCCAGCTGCCCTGGTTCTGCATCTGTCTATCAGGCATGATGGCATGTGAACTTCTGGCATTGTTCACTAAAACAAGGGCCCTCAGTGGGATGGGGGCCACTGAGAATGGTTGGAGACCATTTTGTTGTTATTGTTGTATGTTACCTTTGAGGAGAATGCTGCAGATATCCGATCAACCACTCTTTCTTGCTTCTTAAGTTAAAATATAGTCTCTGCAATTATTTTTAGCTCACACTGACATGTTGCTTTTAATTATTGTGCTGGTGTAACCAGTATATGTGCTATATATACTGATGGATGATTGTATTTTTGCTGGCGATTATTATTGTCGTCCTCTTTGATTGACGTAAGCATCCTCCAGAGAGGTATGGGTACCTCTACCTTGTGTGGGTGCCACAGTGAGGACTTCGTTTAGTTATCTGCCTAAAGTCTCAGCTGATCCCTTCTGCACTCTCAGGAAGCTTTAGAGGAGGTGGAGGCACCTGGATGGTGAGGTGGAGCTGACTTGCCAACTACCCACTGGTCTAACTGAGGGCGTGATTCCTTACCTGTAAAATGGCCATCAAATCAATACCAGTGATTGTCAGATTTAACTCTGAATTAGTCAACTACTTGAACAGTGTCTAAGACAGAGTGTGTTCTAGGTAAGTGTTTGTTCAGATAATTTCTCTCTCTCTCTCTCTCTCTCTCTCTCTCTCTCTCTCTCTCTCTCTCTCTCTCTCTCTCTCTGTGTGTGTGTGTGTGTGTGTGTGTGTGTGTGTGTGTATGTGTGTTTTCCTGGGAATTAAACCCAGGGCCACATGTGCTGGGCATACATTCTGCCACAGAGCTGTCCACACCTCAGCCACTGTTCTGATATATATATCCCAATATAATAGCCAGGTGCTGGTGGTACACGCCTTTAATCCCAGCACTTGGGAGGCAGAAACAGGTGGATCTTTGTGAATTCAAGGCCAGCCTTGTCTATAGCTAGTTCCAGGACAGCTAGGGCTATTACACAGATAAACCCTGTCTTGAAAAACCAAAAACCAAACCAAACCAAAAACCAAAACTATACTATTTCTAACTTGAAAATTCCCACCTAGCCTCTCACTTTTCTCCTTCTGCTATGCCCTAATCTGAGAGTCGAAGGGCTTCCCTAGATAGCCCCTTTGCCAGGCCAGTGTGTTCCTATCCTGGCACTGACTGTGTGGTTTGAAAGTTCTTGCCCGGGGTGTTGATCTTCCCTGGAGATGTCTCCAAGGCAGAGTCTTCATCCTGGTTGTCTTTTCACCTCCAGCACCTAGCACAGCTCTTGGACCATAAGCAGTGTCTTGATAACGGGACTCCTGGCTGAAGGCGGTGGTGTATCTAAGGTATACAGTGTATCCCGGGCAACACTGAGGCCTCCTGAGCACCCAACTCACCTTTCCTCTGCAGTATTCGCAGAGTGAGCCTGGCTCTGATGAGCTTAACAGTAGAGGATACAGGGGAACAGCTTTCCAACCTCCAGATGGTCCGAACATGAATCCACACTCGCGACTGTACACCATTCCTTAGAGTGTGAGGATAAGTCTATGCCCCTGAAGTCTACTCAGCCGAGACAGGGCCGGAAAGTATCAGGTCTAAGACACGAGACTGCTCCAAGGGGAAGGCTAATCAAGTCTATACTAAGCTACTTTCAAGGCTGGATCTTGGAGACTCCAGACATTTGGAACCCACTGTACACTCCTCTCCTGGCTGAATCATCTTGGAATGGCCTACCCAGTAGGTCCAGTTCTTGTCCTGGCAGCAATCCCCTTCCACGGAATGGGTAAAGATCTGGCATCGTGAGCCTCATCTCATTCACCCACCTCAACTCAGGACACCTACTGCCCACCTCTGGACTCCCTTCGGCCCTAACTGTTCATGTGGTTTCTTTTAAAAACTTTTCATGTCTATTTGAACATATATGTGTGTGAGAGAGAAAGTGTGTATACCACATGGGTATGGGTGCTTGTGGAGCCCAGAAGAGGACATAGGATCCATTGGAGTTGGAGTTACAGGAAGTTGTGGACTCCCTGGGCCTGATATGGTGCTGGGAACTCAGCTTTGGTCCTCTTTAAGAGCAGCAAGTACTCTTGACTGGTGAGCCATTTCTCCTGTCCCTGGTGGGATTCTTGAATATATTTCCTGTACCAACCTGATTACAACAACTCTATCAGGCCAATGCAACTATAATAGAGATTTCCAAGTCAAATCAAAGTTACTGTCCTATTTGAGCATCAGTATGGCTGATTTCTTTGGTATAATGATAAGGCAGAAAGGGGAAGAAGCAGGTGGCAGTGGCTTACCTCAGCAAGGCTTCCTAAGCTCTAACCATGTGCCAAGTGTTTGCTTGTTTTTCCCTTAAGTCTCATAAAGTGATATAAACCTGCCTTTCACTGGGTACTTGATCAAAACCTCACCTTTCCTGGGAACATGGAGTCATGAGCACTTATCTGTATGCTTCCCAAAGGTCCCCGAAGTCAATCCGGGGTTCTCTTTGGCTTCTAGAAGGATCTTGGAGGCAGAGCTCTGCAAAATTGAGAGCTCTTCCCTTCTACCTCAACACCCTCGGGTGTCGAGTCAAGGTAGGAGGTTCCTTTTAAGCCTACAGGCTCCTTGCTGTCTGGCCTTAACCATCTGTCCTTGTTTTGTATTACAAACAGGACTGGAAGCCAAGAACTAGCCAAATGCATCATGGGTGTCACCAAGGGACAGGCTGAGCTGTCAGCCAGCAGGGCTTGGGACAAAAGTCCAAGAAGCAGCAAGCTTACTTCCAAAAGTTAAGATTATTATTGTTTTTTTGAATTCCTGTAAGGAACCTTTTTCTCTGTGAACATTCTAGATTTCTCTCAAGCGCTTCTGTTATTCTTAGGTGAGCAGCCTTGTTGGGCATTGCACAGGGATGTGTGGCTGTTTGATTTGACACAGCTGGTGACTTAACTGAACTCATTACAGTAAGGTCACTCTTGCTGGTGTAGTCTCCCTTAGTACTAATTCACTTGGCTCTAAGTCAGGCCATGGAACGCACTGCGGATCCAAAGGGAGAATCCATCTGATGAGTCTTCTTGCTCCAAAATGGGACCAGGGAGATGTATATATGAGATTACATCCTTATTCTCAAAAATTCAAATGCCTTCTCTTCTCCCATCACTTTGCCCCCCAGTTCCCAGTCATCAATCTATTGCATCTATATCCTTGGCCCTACAATTTGGTCTGTTGCTTATTGATGTGCCTATATGGGGCTGGGGAGTTCCTTATTCATTCATCATCTTTCCAGGACTGGGATGGCTAATGGGGCTTGAAAGAAGCTTGGCTCTAGGCTGTGAACTGGGAATGTAGACACATGGTCTTCCACATTGTGACTGTATAGAAATGGGAGAGAAAGAGTTGCTCATTTATTCATTTGTTTGTTCATTGATTCAAGCTCCTGTGTTCGTTCATACCAGGCATGCAGAATACCTTCTATGTGAAGCCTATTGGTTCCTGATGTGGTCCTAGGAGGAACCCTGGTCTTCAGGAGTGCTCTGGTCTGCAAGTGAGGAGGTTCACTCACTCTCTGGGAGACTGTATACATCATTTCCTATCCTAGAGGTCCTGCTTTCTCTCCCTGGGTTTCTCTGCAGCATTGCTGTGGAGTTCCTGGCAGGTGGGATCTAACTCCTAGGCTAGGGTAAGCCTTTCTCTGCTTTCTGCCTTGGCCTAAGTTCTGAGAGTGGGTAGGACAGGCCCACGTGTTCCCTGCAGGCTATTCTCGAGACTCTTCATCTTCCTTGTCCTCTCTTCCTTCAAAGCTGAGGAACACACAAACAGAGCAAGAGGAAGATGGGGGAGAGAGAGAAAACAACCCCACCCCCAAACCTGAAGCGTTGCCATGAAGAGGAAGGACTATCAGATTTCTATCTGAGCACACTGTATACCAGTGCTCCCTAGCTAGTAACCGGCTTTCACCAAATAGGTGTTCGCTGTTAAATTGGGGATCATGGTTCTTGGTGAAAACTGACTTATGTACACATCACCATGGCAATGTTTAGGCAAACAGGCTTAGAGGTCCTGCAGTGAATATTATGGGATACCTCCTATTCTTCTTCTTTCTTCTCTTAACACTCGCCTGATGGAGGAGAGTTATCGGTCTATATTACTTTTATTGGTTAATTAATAAAGAAAACTGCCTTGGCCCTTTAAGAGAACAGAAAATTAGGTAGGCGGAGTAGACAGAACAGAATGCTGGGTAGCAGGAGTGGAGAGACGCTTCAGTCGCCATAGTGAGTCACCATGATTCTCCTCTCTGAGATGGACGCAGGTTAAGATCTCTCCTGGTAAGCCACACCCAGAACAAAGAACAGTTGCCTAGATTAATGGATGTCCCTTTTTAAAGATGTATCACTTCGCCGGTGTAGTTAGTGTCCTTAAATTTGAAAACTCAGCTAAGATGTCAGGACAGAGACATGTGTGCTTGGGAGTCTGTGTGTGTGTGTGTGTGTGTGTGTGTGTGTGTGTGTGACTGTGGCTGTGTTGTAAATCAGAATGAAGGGAACCAATAGTGGCTTTCAATTGGATGTCTACATTCTCCATTCAGATGGCTCCGACTGTCCCGAATTCCCTAGTTGACAGTTATAGCCACTGATGGCCAAATGCTCTATCTGCATCTGCTTAGTTAGAATTTGAGTCGCCGCCCATCCAGTGCCCAATGATCACGCTCCAGCAAGGCCTTGGGAAACCATAGGGAGCCTGCTCTAGAGGAGCCTGGAGCAGACAGAAGGTAGTTTTACTTCTTCCCCGCTCTAAGGTGTGATAAGAAAGTCCAAACGACTGCCGCTGGAGCAGAGGGCCTCTTGGATGTTGCTGGCTCTTGCATTCTGTTGCTTTTCTGATTAGGACTTTTCGGGGAAACTTGAAGTATTTGGAAGCATCAGGTAAAAAAAAAAAAAAGACTGTCTTACTGGGCATTGCAGCAGGTATCTTCAGAGCTCATCCTTTAATTAATTAATTAGTTAATCAATTATGTGTGCATTTTGGGGGGTTCATATTTATGTGGGTGCTTATGCGTGACTATACATGGGTGCATATCCATGAGAACTAATATAAACCTTGGGTGCCTTCCTTCGTGGACAGTGTACATTATTCTTCCAGGCAAGGTTTCCCATTGGTTGTCCCAGACATTGCCTTGTAGATCAGGGTGGCTGGCCCCAAAACCCCAGGGGCCTGCTGGTTCTCTGTCTCCTAATTGCTGGGATTATAAGCACACAATCACCATGCCTAGCTTTTTGCATGTATGCTGGTGGCTGATGTCAGGTCCTTGGGCTTATGTGACAAACTCTTTACAGACTGAACCATCTCTCCAGACGAGAGTGGGCATTGTTTAAGCAAGACTGGCCGTCCACTTGTTTGGGTTTGGTGGGCCACACAAGGATGGATAGTGGGGATAGGACCTGTGAGTTGTGACTCATGGAGTCTGATGGAACTGGCTACGCATCTGTCACTTTTTCCAAGTCTCGCCTATATGCACCAAGACCTTATGGAAAAGAAACTTAATTCCCATAGTGAATAACTCAAACTAGAATATTCTTTTCCCAACACAGAACACCTGATAAACAATAACCTCCATTAATGTGTGTCTTAGCCTGATAACAGCCGTATGTCTACAGAATCTTCGAACTTGATTAATTTTAAATATTCTGAAAACAAAAACAAAAACTTCATGGGAAATCCTGGCACTTCTTTTCTGAAACTCGCCATTTCATCAAGTTATTCTGCCATTCAGATTCTCCCACCTCAGATTAGTTTGGAAAAGAGTATGCCCCACAACACAGGACAATGGAAACAGGCCTGGCCTTGGCAAGAGGCAGCATCAGCACAAAAGGGCTTTGGCATCTTCAGTGTCCCCTTTGAGAGCCACTTAGCATATTTGAGATGCGTGCATAACCTTTCTCTCCATCTCCTGCCACAACTTTGATTGTATTTCTTACATCACTTCTATTTTTTTTTTACCTTCTAGAAGTTTCTGTGGCACCGAGGACCTTGATAATCACCTTTAAAGCATTTTGGGGTCCTCTGCTTTGAGAACTTCAACGTTTGGTTTATCTTTGCCAACTCTAACACTAAGCCCCGATTTGATATTCAGGGTTTGTCAGCAATCTCCTTGGGAGGTAGTCATGGGAGCTGACCAGAAGACGACTCCAGGAACACTAGGCAATGACACAAGAACTCTGCTTCAGACCCCAGAGGACCTCCTGACTCCACGCTGGAGTCAGTCTGGAACTTACTCACAGGGACCCCCTTACTTACGGAACCAGTGGCCAGAATTCTCCTCTGGTCTTTTGGGCTCTCGCTGATTTCAACTTAACTTTACTCTTGGCATTGTGGAGTCTTTTGACTTCAGTCTCTTGGGAAACTGGGGTAAATTAAGTTGCTTATTAAAAAAAGAAAAAAGAAGGAAAAAAAGTTCGGGTGAGTCTCCCTGCGGTGTGCTGCTAGGACGGGGCTGGAAGAGGAAGGGCTCTGTCCAAGCAAACACTGCTGCGGAAAGCCAGCTGGATCGAGTCCCTGATCGTTTCTCTGGGCAGAGGGTAGATCCGCTGTCAGATAAAAAAGCTGCTCAGCACCCTCTGAGAAGCAGCCTGGCAGGTAGCCAGGCCGGGAGAACAATGATTTCCTCGCTTTTGTATTTGATTATTAGTTCATATTTATTGGAAACCCATGATGCTTTCTGCCCCGTAGCCAGGGTGCAGGAGGAGGCAGCTGTCTGGTGGGATTCAGTTTTTCCTATTAGCTTTTTTACCGTTTTTCATCGGCTGAGTCAGCTTCCCACTAGTGGAGATCACATCTGATTATCACAGAACTGCTGAACTGGCACTCAACCATCCTCCCTCATCCCAGCCCCTAGGTCACGCTGGCCTGCGGGTGGTCCCCTCTCGACTCCCACCCTTCTCTGCATCTCTATCCATCTATCTCTATCTGAGGGTTGAAATGGACCATTTCATCTAACATGCCTGCTGGATGGAGCGCTTCCTGTCTCTGCCTGTACACAAACCATTCGAGTGTTTATTTTAACTAGTTTTAGGGATAGAGGAAAGGGAAAAGGTATCAGAATGAGCATTCATTGTCTCCCTGTTTGCTCGTTTTTTAGTTTTTATTGAGAGTTACCATCTGTCAGACTCAAACGTTTATGGATTTTGATTTTTTGTTTTTTTCTAACCCCTTGTAACCTCCTTAGGACACAGACCACATTATCAACTTTATTTCACAAATAAAGGAAACCGAGTTTAATAGCTAATTATACATGTCAACTTGACTACAGCCTAGAAACATCTGGGATCCATTCAGGAATTACCTAGGTCAGGATAACCTGAGGGTATATCCAGGGGAGATTGTCTTGATTGTTAACTGAATTAGGAAGGTCCAGACCATATTGGGTGACACCATTCCCTAGGTAAAGGAAGTGTGTGTAGGTGGGCTTTTCTTTCCTGCCTGGCTCACCAGTTCCCAAATAACCGACATGGAGTCTTAATATTAATTATAAATGATCAGCCAATAGCTAAGGCTTAGTACCAGCTAGCTCTTACATTATAAAAAGATCATATCTCTTAGCTACGTTTTGCCACTTGACTTGGTACCTTTTCTCAGTACAGCATATCCACCTTGCTTCTCTCTGCGTCTGCTGGATATTCCTCTCTTTCTGCCCTTCTTCTTCCCAGCATTCTGTTTGGCTCTCCTCCTGACCTTATCCTGTTCAGCTATTGGCCAGTCAGCTTCTTTATTAAACCGATCACAGCAACATATATATGGTGTAAAGGAATCTTGCACAAGGGTGTGTTTTGAGCTATGTGAGGCATGAGAAAACTATGTCAAAGCTAGAATGTACTAGCAAACAAGCAGTTCCTATGGCTGTGTTGATTCCCCTCTGCTCTCGGCTATGGCTATGATGCGACAGCCTTGACTTCCCCTCAGGGATGGACTATAACCTGGTGTTGTAAGCTAAAAAGCCCTTCCCTTCCCTGAGTTACTTTTGCAGCAGACGGTAGAACAGAAAACCATCGAGGTTATAGGGAATGACCAAGGGAAGGAGGGAGTCTTCCCATTTTCCCAACAAGGTCCTGGCTGGAGCCACTATGTACGCTGTCTGTGGCTTTGGGCTGTCATTATCAGAGTACGGTGTCCTAAGAAGTCAAAAGCCAAAGGAAAAGCCCTGAGTGGCTTCTCTATTGTTCCCCCAGAAAAAGAACTGAGAACTGGATATATAAAGCCCCTTTTGGCAGAAATGTTTATAATTAGAGGCCTGACACATAGGGCTTCTTGAGGCTTGAAGTATCCGTTTAGGAATGCATGCTTATGCTTGAATCAGTTCCTGAGTCTGGAGGGTGGCTCTCTTGTTTTCAAATTGCACTTTGCAGTAAGGCCTTAGGGGGGGGAAGGGTGAAGAGGGATGTGTTGGACACAAACTAGAAACACCTGGAAAGAGGGAACCTCAATTGAGGAAGTGCCTCCATCAGATGGGCTTACGGGCATGTGGGGGGGGGGGGGCATTTTCTTGATTAATACCTGAGGTGGAAGGGTCCACTCCACGGTGGGTGCTGCCATCCCTTGTCAGCTGGTCCTGGGTTGTATAAGAAAGAAGGACGAGCAAGCCATAGAGAACCAGCCAGTAAGCAGTGTTCCTCCAGGGTCTCTGCCTCAGTTCCTGTTTCCAGGTTCCTGTCTTGGCTTCCCTTGGTGGTGGACAGTGATGCATACACCAAATAAACCTTACCTCCCCCAAGCTGCTGTAGGTCAGTGTTTTATCAGAACAACAGAAAGCAAAGTAGACAGAAAGCCAAGCTCAGCCTGCTGAGAAAAGCTAAGGTCAGAACTGCTGACCTCCATGTGGAACACCTGGGCTGCCGGAAGGGGGGCAGTCTCCCTGGGGAGCCCCAAAGGAGCTCCTGTCACCACCCACCCTGGCAATGACTGGTTCTGGAGTTACCTGATGTGGGCTTGAAGAGGGAGTCGTTTCAACGCCTTTGTTTTTCCCATTAGATGAGTCTTACAAGAAATGATTTGGGGATGAGTAAATGCTACAGGGAATTTGCAAGCGAGGCCAAGATTTTTGCAATGCGCTGCTGTTTTCCCTCCTGGAGATACAGTGGGTTGTGGTTTACAGCCAGGTGCAGAGAAGTTTATAGAGAGCCAGTCGTACTGGAAGCCAGGAGCAAAGGGAGCCAACGGTAACAAACAAGATCCTCTGGGGTATGTCTTGGGTGGCTCCGGGATGGCTTTGACAGCGTTATAAGTGAAATGTAATTAAGTTGAGTTTGTAAACACATTTTTTCTAGCTCCTGAAGAGGCTTATCAGCTTGGGAGATTAATTAAACCCTTCGCTAGAGCCTGGGTTACTGCTAGGATCCATTGTGAGCCTATGAGGAGAGCAAATTGGATTACAGTATGATTATTTCTAACTTGGTGTTGGAAGGATGGATTTGGGCTTTAGGAGTTTCATTATGGTCTGGAGGGAATTAGGAATGCCTAGAGCAGTTGTTCTCAGCCTTCCTAATGCTGGGACCCTTTAAGACAGTTCCTCATGTTGTGGTGACCCCAACCATAAAGTTGTTTTTGTTCATAAGTATTATTTTTCTACTGTGATGAGCCATAATGTAAACATCTGTGTTTTCTGATCTTAGGTGACCCCTATGACAGGTTCGCCTGACCCCTAGAGGGGTCACGACCCACAGGTTGAGAACTGCTGGCCAAGAGTGTCATTTCTATGTGAGCCCTTCCAAACACAGCTCCCCAAGATGCAAACATCATTGGGTTTAAATACAGAATACAAGCAAGCCAGGTCCTGGATGCCCTGGGACTCTTGGGCTGGCTAGAACGTTCTTACCCCTCAAGTAGAAAAGACTCCTCCTTTACGTACTCAGAGAGGAGGTGACTGATGAGGAGCAGTCTGTGACCAGGCTTCAGGTTGTTCTGTGGGCATTACTGACCATGTTTCAAGGCCTTCCAGTTCTGGGCTCATGTGCACACCAAAGTGTTGGCTTTGATGGGTCATACAGAGGGTTAAATTTGCTCAGGTGATGCTGAAACAGACCTGACGTTTCCACATATTTATTTCTCTGAACGTATGGACTCATTACCTCTAGCCCAAATCCCTTACTTATGTGTTAATACTGTGGGCTGCACTGTTTCCTGTTCAATCCTCCTCTGCACCAGATGTGAGATGCTATCAAGACTGTTATGGTGTTATCCTTAGGTTGTCTTAAACTGCGGCAAGGGTTTTTATAGACCAGGTTATTTGAAGGAAGGATGGCCCGCCCTAAAGGTAGGTGGCAACCCAGAAAAAAAGGAGGCCTGAAAGAAAGTTTTAGATTTTGCTTCTATTGCCTCACCATCTTTCCTTTCTTGCTGGCAAGCTTTATCTGCTCCGTTGCTGCTGCCACTGCTGCTATAATCCTTTGTTGATTTCCGAACTCAGCTTCTTCGGGCTTCACTCATGGACTGAACACTGAGTCCTGCAAGAATCTTCCAGGCCTTCAGTACTACATTGGGACCAGTGAGGCATCCAGCTTCATAGATTGAGCAAACACTGTGTTCTCTGCCTCTCCAGGGTGAAGACAGCCATTGATGGACAGCTCAGATCATGTGCTGTAAGATAGCTCAAAGAAACCTGCTTTTCGTGTCTATTGGTTCTATTGATTTTGCTCCTCTAAAAAACCCTGATGAATTCAAGTGGACGTGGAGTCAACTTTACTGACAGTCCAACTTTCTTCTGGTTGTATCATCATCTGCTTGCTAAGTCCGGCTGGAAAAGAACTTGCTAGGCGTCTGTAGCTGTCAGTCATAAGCCCAGGTCTATGTGACATAAATCACTGGGCTGAGCACTTTTGCTTTGCTTTCTTTAAGAGCTCTCCTTTTTAGCCCTGTGTGTGTTGGGGGCAGAGGGACAGGGCATGAATATCTTACACTGCCATTGGCCTTCCAGGTTGGTTCAGCAGTGAGCACGAAGGGTAGTTAAGGTAGTTAAGAGTTAAGGGTAGTTCTTCCTGCCCAGCTTTCCTTTGCAGGATGACCTTGAGCTACAGGGCATCTGTCCACCAGAGCTCCCAGCTGTTACATAGATGTGTCCTGCTGCATCTACCTTCTTTCTCTTCCGTGCTGGGAGAGGATGGTCCCCACTGTCTCTGGCCCTGGTGCATCGCACGATCCCCTGCGCTTTCCCTGTACCTGCCAACGAGTTCCTTTACTGGAGTCTCCTAAACTAGCCAGTGGAGTGTGCCAGCTGCTTCTGCCGCAGCCTTGATGCAAGTAATTAATAATAGGTCATCATTTACCAGGCAAGATTAGAGAACTTGAACAATCGGGCCAAAAAGCTACTCCTAATAACAGGTAGAAGAGATATATGATGTGTGTGTGTGTGTGTGTGTGTGTGTGTGTGTGTGTGTGTAACACCTGTATGGGGGTCTATGTGGATGTATATATAGAGGCCAGAGGACAACCTTGGGTGCTGTTCCTTAGGAAATGTCCAGCTTATTTTTAAAAGGCCTCTCACTAGCCTAGAACTCTCCAAGTAGGCCGGGCTGGCTGGTCTGTGAGTCTCAAGAGATCTGCCTGTCTCTGCTTTCCCCAATTCTGGGATTGCACGTGTGCACTACCACACTCTGCCTTTTTCACGTGGATTCTGGGAGCGAAACTCGGGTCCTCATGCTAACACAGCAGCCACGTCACCCACAGAGCCATCTCTCCAGCCCTAGAACAGAGGTTCTGGCCGCAGAGACCGATCATTAAATGCCTGCCTTTCAGCGCTTCTGTAAGGCTCCTCGCCTTGTTGGCAGTGTCTGACAAAGGCCACCAAGAATTTGCCAGCCTCTGGGCATTGATCTTGAGGCCTTCATTCCCGGACCTGCCTCCTAGGAGGTGAAATGGAATTGGTTCACTCACATCCCCATTACGTCATCGCCAAGAGAAAAGGGTGTGAGTCAGGATTATGGGCAATCTAGTTGGGGATGCAGAACACATAGCATCATGCTCTTAAAAGATGCTTGAGGAGTGACTGAGACTGGTTTCCTTGGCCTTGTGCCTGCCCCTCCTCTGAGGACAAACTGTGCAGGAACTGCATGCTCCACGGGATGGAGGGAACTCTGAACAGCTCACCGTGTACTGGTGTTCTTTCTGAAAGTCACTTCCGGGAGGCCCAGAGGGTTGATTGCAACTCTCCATGTCTTCAGAGTTGGGATAGAGAGAAGGCGGCAGCATAGATATGGCAGGACAACACTCTTGTCTGGCTCTGTGACTTTCAATGGGCTCCACCCCTGTGCTGCTACTAACACATGCAGCTAGGCAGCTAAAAATGCCTTGTTTGCAGGGCAGGATCAATGTTTTTGTGAGAATAAATGGATTGGAATAAGTACGCACAGTTTGAAAGCAAGAAGGAGGCAAGGCAGGATACATAGAAAATCGTCCAGATTAAGGTTGAGACTGAGAAAAGAATGGATGGTGGGAATATGCTGAGAGAAAAGCCATATGTAATCATTACTATCATGGCTGGATGTGGAAGAGGTCCCCAGCATCTTGTTAAGGCGTGTGTGCACCATCTCATTTCATCTCTGCAACTCTCTGAAGTCACTGGAATTACTCCCACTGCACAGCGAGGAAGATGGGGCCCAAGGAGAACAGGTTACATCCAAATATACCTTTCTAGTAAGTACAGCATTGGAATCAAGGGCCAGATCTACCCTCAGATCTCAGAACTTTGGTTAATTATCTAAAACCCTGAGTCGGGAGGCTGGCATTTATGGGCTGCGAATCCCACCCCGTGGGTGTGATCCACGGCACTCTGACATCCCGCCACACCTACCACCTCACTGCCCAAGGAATTTCTCTGCTTGTTTGATTCCTTCTCAGCCCAGGTTCCCCCTTCTTGAGGCTTCTTTCCTGCCAGGTTCTTAGTCTCATTGTGAAATGGTCGGTTCTGTTGTGGCTTGTCCCAGCCCTTAGGCCCTTTATGCGGGAGGTAGATTGCCCTGACCTGTCTGTCGCATCTCGCATCACACCAGGGGATGCTGTGCCTCTCAGCTTTATTAATGACTCCAATTTGACTCGGTGAGCTTTATGGTCTCCACTTCCGACCCACTTCGCCCCATTCAATTATGTTTACCTTATAAAGCAAGCCTGGAAGGGAGGAATCTATTTCTCCTTCTAGAAATTAAGAGAGAAGAAAAACATGCCCTGCTCATATACATTTCTGCCTCCAGTTTGTTTGTGATCAGACACATAAACAGGAGAAGCATCCAAAATACCAGCTCTTCCTTTCAGCAGCATGGATGCTGTCCTGTGGGAGGCAGGGTCTGGGGAGCAAGGACCTCTACAGTGATATGGCATGTTTTCATGTTCCTCGTAGCCACCTGGGAGTCACAGAAAAACAGTCTGATTCATGCCAGGAAATCACACGGTACCAGGTTTCCCAGGACCCTCTTATAGACGCTCAGGCCTCTGTCCTTGAGTCTATACCTGTTTCATTCAAGGAAGTACATCCTTGTCCCCAAAGCTCTTCTGGGCTCATTTTCTATGAAAGCTGGGGTTTACGCGGTGCTGCTACAGTTTTGGGGATTAGGTGGGTTTTTTTGTTTTGTTTTGTTTTGTTTTTGGTTTAGGTTGGAGTCTGTCTCCTAAGCCCTTCTGAGGCTAACAGTTAGTTGTCACTGGATAAGAGTCAAAAGAAATACATTTTTTTTCGAAGCCAGTTTTCCCCCTGAAATGCTAATGGTACCTTCACGTCTGGATAATTAGAGCTCCGACTGATGAATGCGTAATTACGTGTAAGCCTGGACTACAAGGATTGCCTAGGTCTTTCATCTTTAGCTGACTTCATTTAGAGAGGCAACGGTCTAAGCGAGTGTTGCAGAAAACCTTCTCTGAGGGGCTGGGGTTGGGTGGAGTCACTTAGGGTAGGGTTGGGCTGGCTATCTCCATAATCACTGTGGTATGAAGAGCATAGTCTGTCTCCATACAGTATTAACTCCAGCGGCCAGAGACCATTGTACCGGACATATGGCAGGTTTTGCAAGTCTGTGGGGTCCTTGTCCCAGCCTCTCCTCTAGATGCTGCTACGGGAAAGGTCTTCTACTGTGTTTGTCTTCAGCATGGGGCCACTGTCCACCCTTCTGCCCTTGGATAGTTCTTCAGTGTGGACACCATTATTCTGTGACCATCCCACCTCAGCTCTAAGCTTCGGCTGAGGACAGTCAGGCATTTCTCCTCCTTAGTGGCCATCTACGGGTGCAGCACAATGCAAGGGAAAGTTCTAGGCTTTAAAACAACCAATCCGAAGAAGACTAAGAAGTGGGGGCAATAGGTCATACATTCTAGCCACCTACAAGCTCAACCACTCCTTTCCTGGCATAAGCTCTGCAGTGAATGCCAGCTACGAGCTCTCCGAGCTCCTGCCCCCTACCACATGGTGTGACATGTGCTCCCCTCATAGGACAGATGGATGGAAAGAGGTCAGGACTGGTGCCGTGCATGGCTTGACATCACTTTAGATGCTCTTCCTTACCCCGCTCTTCCCCTACAGGTGACAGCTCTCCAGCATGGCTGTGAGTTCTGAGGGCCTAGGAGTCCTCAAGAGACTGTGACTTCAGGTTATGGTGGGATTCTGAAGACCTCTCATCTGATGTCCCTAAGCTAGGACACTGGCTTGAATGGTGTTTGCTAAGTAGAAAAAAAAATATAACATACAAATAGGAAAGAGAATCCAAAGGCAACAGAGACAGAGATAAGTAGATCTATGTTGGGTTTCCACTTCTTGTCTTGTTCATGCTTCATAGGTTTTCTGTTAATCCTTATGTTAGTGTTGATGTCTTCTTTGGACACCTGAGGATGCCAAGGCCTGCAGGAGTGGCTTCCCCCAGTTTGTACCATTGCTAACTAACCAGTACTGGGTTCTCCGACCCCAGTGAAGACTCTGATACTGTTCTCTCATATTGATCCTCTGGCTCCTTTGTGTGTGTGCATGTATGTGCATGTGTGTGTTTGCATGTTCATGTCTCCACATGAACTCAGAAGAGAGGAGCTCAGGTGTCTCTTTTTTTTTTTTGGTAAGACAAGGTTTCTCACTGGGAATCACCAATTTGGCTAGGCTGTCTGGCCAGCCAGTCCATTGGGTCTTCCCAAACACCAGGACTATGACTATATCCCCCTATGCTGGCCTTGTTTAGTAACATAAGCTCTTGGAATCAAACCTGTGTCCTCATGATTACGAGGCAGGCACTTTACTGACTAAGCCATTTCCACAGCCCTCTGGTTCCTTTTGCAATTTTTCACTGAACAAAAGTACTCTCTACTTCAAGAGACTTAAGCTCCGTTGCCCTGAAAGCCACTCTCCAGTGACGCTCACCTAGGGGCCAATAACGTGTTACTTTCTTGTTGTCTAGTCTAATCTTTCCTGATTTTTTTCTCTGTTTTCTTTTCTTTTCTGGTATGCTCACTATTGTTGGGAAGATGCTGATCTCGCTCTCTCTCTCTCTCTCTCTCTCTCTCTCTCTCTCTCTCTCTCTCTCTCTCTCTCTCTGTGTGTGTGTGTGTGTGTGTGCGCGCACGCACGTGCATGCATGTGTGTCTGTCTGCTTGCCACTTCTCTGTCTCTGCTACTTCTTTTTCACTGTGTTATTCACCGATTGCATCCTGTTCCTTTATCATATTATTTGAGACACTCAGCGTTGTGTCAGAACTTTATCTCTGTTCCTGCGCTCTTTGTGTTCTAAACTGGCATCTGTAGACTTTGCCTCCCACAAGCTCCAGGGACACACACTTTGGCTGTTGCTATCTAAATACCTGGCTATGATCTCCAATTCCACAAGGTTACAAGAAAAGACTGTGGCTCACTTTTGGATTTCTTGGTTTTTGCTCTTGCTCCACTTCTCAGCAAGAATTTTGCTTCTGAATCTCAGCTCAAGCCTGACTCAGCATCTAAGCCTTACAAGTTCAAGCCTTGACCACCCAGGCCTGTCCTGACTGAGAGGCCCTGGTTGTTTAGAATTGTTTTTCTAATTGTTTTTCACTTCATTCGTTAACTCCCCAGATCTGGACACTCTCTGCAACACAGAATATTCTGGAAATGCCACTCATATTATATTTGTCTGCTCTGGAAGCCTATGAAATAAGGGACACAAGCCTTAACTTGACTAGAGAAGTTCTCCATGATTTCCATATCCTCCCAATCTGTTTTCCCACTGATCACCTACAACTTCTGGCTCGAGTCCACTTAGACTATGTGTTAATTAGGATTAGTTTCCATTGCCAGGAACAGTGTAACCCCAAATAACAGTGACTTAAGATACGTAGATGCCTGCTCCTCTCTCATTTTAAAAGACCTACTACAGATGATCCAGGGCAAGCATGGTGGCTGTGTTCTATCAGGAGTACAGAGACCAGGGCCCCTGCTACCTTGTGTGTTGTGTGTCCTACATTCCCAATGTCACCCATGACACCCATTGGCTATTTCAGATCAACTGTCAAATCCTCAGTCCCTCCAAGGGCTAAGAGTAAAGAATAGTACAGTCGCCTCATTATAAGAATACTTTCTGGAAGTTACCAACATGATTTTGACCTAGAGCTGACTGGCCAAAATTGAGTCCCATAATCATAGCAGAGAAGATGCTGAGAATTACATTTTTAAAAATATCTCTAAGTGAAGATGGGTAGTGGGAATGCATACCTTTAATCCCAGAACTTGGGAGGCAGAGGCAGGTGGTCTCTGTGAGTTTGAGGTCAACCCGGTCTAAAAAGCAAGTTCCAGGACAGCCAGGACTGTTACATGGAGAAGCCCTGTCTTGAAAAACAAACAAAAACAAACAAAAAAAAAACAAAACCAAAATGTCTAAGTGGCCATGTTTATGTCTGGCTAAGGCTTGGGGTTTTGCTATTAATGGGAAGACAGTGAAGGCATTCAGAGTATCCACCCATTCTTGCTAGCTTTTTTTCTTCATCATCTGAGGATATTTGGGTATCCTCATTGTAGTATATGCCCCCCCCCCGCTGTCTGTCATGCTCACCTATTAATGAATCATGTACACAGAGAAACAGCGTCACAGTTGAATAAACACTGTCCTTGGCATCATGGAAAACCATGTTGAAATACTACCGTCCTTCTCCACTCTTGCGGGCAGAGTTTTAGAGTCCCTAACAATCTCTGGGACCTGGTTAAGGTTAGGTGAAGGGACGGGAGAGGCAGTTTAGGATATGCACACAGTGCTGTCTGCATGGCTTATGAGTAGTTTCACCAAATTCTCAACCCTGTCTGGGGCTTTCTTCTACAATCTAGTTGATGAACACCATCACCTGGCTTAGATTCTTACAATAATCCAAACAGTCTTTGAGAGTCTGCTGAGAAAATTAATAGACACTGCTTGCAACCCTTGCTTTAAACTCTGGAGCCTTTGGAAGCCATTATTAAAGAGTAATGGCTTTTCCCCAGCTGTCGCTCTCAGTGAATATCTCATCCGAAAAATATGCTCAGCTCCTGTGCGGACAGCCACAGCCGCTGTGAGTGCAATGGTCCTGACATGGCCAGAAGACACCGTTTCTCCCCTGTCCTCCTTGTTCCCTGTCTCTAAGGGTCTCTCTCTCCTCCTCCTGGATGGTTCCTGAGCATCGGCGGCAAGAATGTGATATAAATGTTGGTCACACAAGATCAAGCCAATTAGCCCTATTGTGCAGGGAGGTATGGGGTTTATGAGCCCACCTATGGCTGAGGAGCTACTGATCGTTGTTGGATAATGGTGGAAGGAGAGTTTTCTTTAAGGGTACGGCCTCTGGTAAGTAGGCCGTGCTACAGTGGCTGGACCTACACACCATGACTAGCAAAAATTGGACCTTGTGGGTTATTAAAAAAAAGAAGAAGGCATGAAGTTAAGAGGGTGAAGAGGGGAAGTTGGATCTAGAAGGGGTTAAAGAGAGGCATGGGGGACAAATATACTCAAAACACATTGTATGTGTATATCAAATATATGAATGAGTAAAAGAAAGAAAGTAAACTAAATTGTCTCAATTGGACTAAGTAACAATGACTATAGGCTAAACAGGAAATGCCTTTTGCTTCTCATCTCTTCTTATTTTTCTTACTACCTCCAGCAGTGGCTGATGGAAAGGCTCATTTCCCTTCTACCTGTCTTCTGTCATCTTTGATGATATCCAAAAAGCAGAAACAAGAGTGAGTGCACAGGATAAGAGTATTAGGTTTGTGGAAACTGTCCATTGTTGCTCTAAGAGTGTAGTGAGGGCAGACACGCTCTTCTCTCACTTCCTGTGGGTATCATCCAGTGTTGCTGAGTGAGTAAATGAAATGGTGAGTGGACAGGTGTCACCAACTGTGGTGATTGGGGGGAAACTGCTGGTCGGTGTTACTGTCTGAATGAACCCATGGGCTCATGTTCTTGAGTTGATGGTACTGTTTGGGGAGGATGCAGGAGCTCTAGGAAGTGGCTCTTTGCCAGAGGAAGTGGATCACTGGGGGGTGGGGCTTGGGATGTATAGCCTGCGTGCAGTCCTAGCCCATCTCTGCTCCCTGATCTACTGAGATGTGAGCAAGCAGCCTCATGTTTCAGCTGCCATAGGTGAAGGCTGCTTCTACTGCCATGCCTTCCCCCACCATGATGGACTGTATCCTCTCCAAATATGATTCCCAATCGATCTTTTCTTTAGGTCGTTTCTCGTCAGGTCACAGTGATGAGTTCAGTAACCAATATGGTTCCTGAAAGAACATGAACTTCACCAATCGAGGGCTTTAAACTTTTCTACAAGTCATGGGCAAAGCCACCCTGAAGACGTTTTGCTCACATCTCCCCATTTTCTCTTAGGGAGATGTAAGCTGATATTCAAATCAGTTGATTTGAATGCCACCTGGAATGTTCCCTTTGTATTAGTTGTTCTTTTTTTTTTTTTTAATTTCTGTGATAAAACATCATGATCAAAGCAACTTTTAGAGGGAAGAGTTTATTTGGAGTTTATACTGCCAGGGAGTTAGAGTCCGTGATGGCAGCGGGCGGCTGGAGCCGCAGCTGGAGGCTCACATCTCAGACCACAAACAAGAAGCCGAGAGAACTAAATAGAAAGAGCCTGAGTCTTTTAAAACCTCAAAGTCCACCCTCAATTGACTCACTTCCTCCATCAAGGCCACAGATAATCCTCCCCGAACTGCCACCAAGTAGGGCCCAACCCTTCAAATGCCCAAGACTTGAATGTGACATCGTGTCCAAGCCACCGCAGCCTCTTACTAGAATGCTATTCCTAAAATATCTTATATATTCTTGGGCTCTGCTGTGTTTTATTAAAATTTAATGTCCTTTAGTGGACACCGCAAAGTTTTATGATGGTCTCCTGAAGACATTCAGAGAAAGGCAGTCTTTCCATGTCCTCTGTCCCCTGTCCACAGCTCCCGTTTTTTTACAATAAGCGGGAGGGGGCAAAATCACTTTCCAGTTGCGTCCTTGTGAGTAATAAAACTGCCATGGCACCATGTGCAGGGGATTGAGGACACTCTCTCCCTCTCCTCACGAGACAGACAAGTGTTACTTTAGTTCTCAGATGAGTTAACTGAGGCCCAGAAAGTTAACACACTATTCCAAGTTGCACAAGCAAGATTCCAAACCAGGTTTGTCTAGCATCAAATCCTTTCCTGGTTCTCGAAAGAAAGCTTCCATCTGAATATTGTTTATTGAGAATATGTTTTGGTAAGCACATTGGAACCTGCAGGAAGTGAACATGCAGTCATGTTATCCTTCTAGAATATTCTGTCATAGCCTTGCCCCATTTCTTTTTTTCTGTTACATATTCGGCAAATTAAATTGATGCTTGATGTCCGATCAAGTCTTAGTGCTGATCTTTGTCCATGTTCTTGGAGCTGGGAACTGATAGCCATTCTCTTAAAATTTATTTCCAGGGGCTGGGTGTGGTGGGATATGCCTATAATTCCAGCACTGGGAGGTGGAGGCAGGAGGATCAAGCACTCAAGGTCATCCTCAGCTACTTGAGGAGTTGGAAGTCCCTCCTGGGCTACTGTGACTTTTTCTCAAAACAAACAAACTAAACGAGAACAAAACCAAATTCTTTCTACACCCTGAAAAGGCTCTTTTTTTTTTATCCCCAAAAGAATGACTGGCTAGCTTAAGGGGATGGTCACAATTTGGGTGCTCAGAGACCAGCTTTCCCAAGGCAAAGCCAAGTCTCACTGACTCAGAAAAACTCACCTTTTTGTTCCTTCTCTCTCCGGCACTTATTACGTATATTTTATAGTTGGTAATATACACACAGGCCTATGACACACACACATAATAAACTGAAGCGATAAAGCACATTATTATGCCCGGTCTACATCACCAAATAACCTGCCGGCTGAACAAAGGCTTTCGGCACAAAGATTGCAGAGTGCCTTCTCTTTTGTCTCGCTTTCTTCTCCTTTCTTCTTTGCCATCCGCCAACTACCACCTTCTGCTCCTTCCCCAGCCCAGCTCTCTCAGGGCAAGGCCCCACAAAACATCACATTCCCCAGCAAGCTGAATCTTAGCAAGTGGTTAAAGGGAGACAGGGGATGGGGGTAGGGATGAGGGAGTGAGGGGTGGGGGTGGGGGGATGGCAGCTTGGAGACACTCCCTAAATAAAAAGCCCTTGCTTGGGGATTATCTGTACTTCATTGGTCCTCGATCCCACCTGCCCCTCTGCTGGGTTGTTTGTTCTGGAGCCCAGGTGGGGTCAGGGCAGGTGCAGCAGGGGCCACTTGCAAATTGGAAGAGAGACAGCTGCCTGAGAGAAAAACCTGGGGACTCTGTTCTGAGGGTGAAGGTGAGTATTGAAACGGGTTCCTTAGGATGCACCCTGGCTTAGTGGAGGGCTCTTTAATAGGCCACGCCCCATGCTAAAAGGCCGAACAGGCAGAAGCTTTTGTTAGCCCTGGAGTTTGATATTAATATCAGGTCTCTATGTACTGAAAAGGGCAGTGCCCTGGTTTTAAATCAGAATAACCCACAAAGCACCCCCCCACCCACCCACACACACACCACTAGCTATTTCCATCTGTTGCTCCTCTTCCTGGTTCCTCTAATCCTGCCTCATTCCTTTCTCATTCTCCTCCGTAATTCTTTACACTGGGGTCCATATACACGTGGTCATCGCTGTGTACACAGCTCTGCTTTTAAGGTACCCAACACAGCAATTGATAGTTCCAGCTAACGGACAAGTGAGGAAGCCAGGTTTTCGTAAGGATTTTTTTTATGCCGGTGGACAGTTTCCATGCAGAGACTTAAGATTGTGAAGTCACTGTCATGTGACAAGCAGGTGGTAGAGAGGATGGCCTGTCACCAGTGAGAGGGTTGTAATGAGGCACCTTGATCTGGATGGCTGCTAAGAGAAAATGGAGTTCAGTTTCCTAGGCATGGCAGTAAACCTGGATTATCCAGTGCATTTATTAGAAAGAGAGCCTCCGTACAGTCCCCATGGGGATTGTGAGCATGGATTGGAAGGGAGGCTGGGAATGAAGGACGTAGAAGGGAGTCAGGTTGCTTTGACATCAGAGGCAAGTAGAAAGGAAAATAAAAGAATAATTGAAAAGGGGCTCACGAGCATGGTGGCTTACTCCTATGAAGTACACTTGGGAGGCTGAGGCAGGAGGATTAAGCCTCAAGCTTTTAGACAGCTTGGGATACATGGTAAGTTCTAGGCCAATGTGAATCTTGTCTTCTCTGTCTCTGTCTCTGTCTCTGTCTCTGTCTCTGTTTCTCTCTTTCTCTCTCTCTCACACACACACACAAACACATGAGAGAGAGACACACACAGAGAGAGAGACAGAGACAGAGACAGACAGAGAGAGAGACAGAGACAGGGAGAGAGCACATGGAATCATTTCAGATCACTCGGTAACTTTGTGCCTGTGGTAACTAGAAAAGAAAGATTAAATATTCCATGCTGCCAAAACTAAGAACTTTGGAGGCTTGAGAGATGGCTCAGGTTAAGGGTCCTCCTGGTCTTGCAGAGTTTGACTCCCAGCACCCACATGGAGGCTCACCACTATCTGTAACTCCTGTGCCAGGGGACCCAATGCCCTCTTCTCATCCCCATGGGTCCTGCGCACAATGCACAGACACACCCTTGGACATACACACATACCCATAAAAAATAAAAATAAACAAGTATAAGAAGAGAAAGCAAAGAGCCCCAGAGAATAGTGATGATAGGACTGGGCTCATGGGACACTCTGTGAAGTATGGAAACGGGGAGGGATGGTAGATACGTTAAGATTCAGAGGAATGTTTAGAGACTCACTAAAATGACTCCACAGGGACATCTAGGATGCAGGAGTTATAAAGGAAGAAGCATGAATCAAAGCACAGAATTTGGCTTAGTAGTGTGGGGACTGTCTGTTTCCATGTTGTGTGCTAGAACCCCACCTGGTTAGAAGCCTGGAACTTTCTGAGTGCCATTTGGTGCTCAGAAAGTGACAGGTCTTGGAATCATGTTGGAATTCGGATTTGGGGATGAGGGAGGTTGAATTGGTCAAGTCTATGGACATATCTCAAATGCAATGACATGGAACAGTTCTTGTCTAAGTACTTTGAATGAGGGACATTGATCCTGTACTGAAGACAGAAATAGCTCCACTCACGGCGATGGTGGAAATCGCACTATAAGGCTACCAAGTTGTAAAATGAATCCTGTGGGTGTCCCCTGTGGGGAACAGAGCAGGGTCCCCTATAAAGCTAGGGTCCATCCTTGGACATAAAGGTACCCAGAAGAAACCAAACCCACCTAAATGTAGGTGCCACAGTCTTGCTGCCTCTGGCTATAGAGACCAAGGTGATGTCTCACTTCCTCTGCAATGCAAGATGTTTTTTTCATCGGATTTCCTCTTTGATATCTTTCAAGGAGACAGGTCATCTTCCTGCCTGTCCCTTCCCTGGGAGTCATGTGATATGACACCCTCACTGAAGGTCCATTCAGCTTATAACTCTTGTGTATACAGTTTTTTCTCTCTGATGCATGGTTATGCCAGGCCATGTTTGCATTCTGAATGAAAGGACATCAAGGTAGAAAAGGCAGGGAGATGTCCCACGTACAGAGACCAGTGGGCTGATTTCTCCCTACTGGAGTTTCCTGATCTAGGTAACAGAGGGGCTCCAAGGAGACCTGGTGACCCTTCCATCACCTGTTGCGTTTCTTCATATCTGGCTTACCTTTGCACCTCGCTGGCCCACCAGCCCCATAAAGTACCTAGACATATTTGTCGAGGGAATAATTAGGGTACAAAGGCCTTTCCTGCCCAGTCTGGCTGTACCTCCTTTCTTTCCTTCATGTGGAGTTTCTCAAAACACGCTCCTCAAGATTCAGTGGCTTTGTGGGATCCAATGCCACTGGCTTGGAATATACCTGAAAGAGGAAAGAAGGGAGAGAAGGAGAGAGGGAGGTAGAGAGTGGGCACAGAGAGAGAAAAGAAAGGAGGTTTGAGTAGTTGAATGCCTTTGTGTATATGAATTTCCCATAGCAAAATCCTGTCCTCTACATGGGAAAAATCTCCATTCTAAATAGTGATGAGGGGAATGTGTCCTGTAGGGTTTCTGAGAGTCTTACCTGCACCTGTGTAGACTATGAATTGCTGAAATCCACACTGAATTGCACAGCGGTTCTCTAACTTTCTTTGATTGCAGAAGTCATATTTGTGTGCCTATATGTGTGGGTATGAATGCACGTGTGTGTGCGTGCGTGTGTGCGTGCATGCGTGTGTGTGTGTGTCTGTGTGTGTGTGTGTGTGTGTGTGTGTATGTTTCTGGGGACTGAACCAAGGACATGCTTTTTTTTAAAGATGCTCATAGTGAGTACTTTTCTGCCTGTTCCCTTTTCAGAACCATTGGTTATTATGACATTTAAAAAAAAAAAAAAAAGGAGGAGGAGAAAGAATACAAAAAAGAAAAAATATACAAATTAGAGATTAAAACTAGTAAAAAAACAATTCAGATCTCAAATAAAATATGATTTCTCCTTGCAAAGTGGGGGTTTGTGGTGAGACACTAAAATGAAAGCCTTCAATCTGTGGCCTTTAGGGATGGACATTTCTATGTGCACACGGAGCCTTGCATACTCTGTTCAGTTCAAACCAGTGTCTCTACTGCGAGCTTGAGGCTCCCGTAAAGAGTTAGATCAAATTCTGGCACACCCTGACTGCTATAAAATTACTCATGGGAAACTTGTTGTCAATTACCAGAGTCAAATAATAGGGCGTACTTTTTTTTCTCCCTCTCTCTCTTTATTTAAAATACCGATTCTCAGCCAAGCAGTCATGAGCACCATCAAGGGCCGGATGTGTTGTTTCCCAGCAGGGTTAGGCAGGTTGCTGGGGCTCACCCAGTGGGTGGATTTATGGCTTAGCTGGCATTCTGGATGACACAGGCAAGCCCATGAGGAGCTTGGGAGGAGAGAACTTATGTATGTATGGGACAGTTCCCATCTCTCCAAAAGACAATGGCAGCCTCTAGGGCCTCCAGTGGTTGTCACTGCCCTAAGTCTGTCATACCTAATAACCATGGTATATGCCTTATGTTTGCATACTGGTATTGGGTCGCCATGCTTTCTGTTGCTGTCTTCTTGGTGTTGGAGACACAAGGGGGATCCCGTGGGAATACGAAGCTTCCATATTGATATCTAAGGAGAAATGCCCTTCTTCTGCTATCCTCAGATGAAGCAAAAGCTGAGGAAGCGAAAGCTTTGTCAGCGGCCTAGTATAGCACTCATAAACACCCCCAAGTGGCTGTAATCTCAGTTAGCATGGAGCCTTTCTATGAGACTCAGGTGTTTGGCCTTGATTGTTTAACCACACTCTGTGTGTAGACGCTTGTTATCCCTATCTTATTTAGTGGAGAAAATCGGACTCAGCGAGCTCCAATGGTCTGCCTTCAGTCCCACGGTGGGTGAAAGAAACATGACCGAAATCCGAGTCTGCAGTTCTACCCTCGATGCCCATACTCTCCGTCATGCTGCCAAAGGCGGCAATGGCAATGCACTCACTGTTGGTCAAGCGGCTTGGCACCCTTCCCCTGCTGCCACTGTCGTAGCCCATGGCAATGATAGTCAACCCACCAGAGCTTAATTGCTCAAGTCATTAGCGCAATAAATGCTATCTGCTCCTCGTTAAGAAGATGGGTGCACGCACTTCAGCAGCCAACGCTGGCCTTTCTGAGGACTCCCTTTTCTTTTACTTTCCTCGTACAGGGATGATTATTATTATTTTTTTTTAATCTGAAGCTCCTTTCCCTCCACGCTTCAAGACTCCTCAGTGGAACACTGGTGTGGCTATGACATTGCACTGTTTGGTTATTAATATTTGTGCCATATCTCTGGAGTGTTCCTCATGTTTTCTGACTCCCATGACAGCTTTCTATGCTGTCTTATTAAGTTAAAACTTTACATGTTTTCTCAGTCACGTTCCCTCTTTAGGTCAAGTGTTGATGTTAATTCTCTCTCTCTCTCTCTCTCTCTCTCTCTCTCTCTCTCTCTCTCTCTCTCTCTCTCTGTATAGGCCCCAGGTAGATGCTGGGTGTCTTCCTTTGGTTATTGTCCACTTTTATTTTTTTTTTAAAACTTACCTATTTGGCTAAGCTGACTGAACAGTGAGCCTCAGAGACCAGCATGTCTTTATTCCCCTCAAGGCTATGGTTGTAAGTACACACTGCCATGTGGCCCTTTTACATGATTTCTGGGGATTCGAACTCGGGTCCTCATGCTTGCGCAGTAGACACTCTACCAACTTAGTCATCTCCCAGACTATGTGATGAAAAGCAAAATGGGAAAGGTAAGTGTCTGAAACCCTAGGGCTAACCCGAAAGCCTGCCTAATCCTGTTCCTCGGTACAGCAAGGGTGTGAAACACGGGCACCACCGAACAAATGGGGAGAGAACACGAACCTCTCTTTCTCATTAGTTCTGACCACTGTCTGCTGACGCCTAAAAGGATAACTTCTGGTCAGGATGTTAGGGCATGTTCTGGTTATTACTTCCCTCCTATGGTTGGGAAAGGTGCTTATGTTCCTTGGGAAAAGCAACCACAAAGATGGTGTGAACTGAATAGAACCTGCTCTCCAGTGAGGAGAGGACAAACTCAGGTTTCTATGACACAGTCTAGATATCACCTCACTTAGACACGAATTGCCACGAAAGGGGTCTTCTCCCTCCACTGTATGACTCGAAACTGGAAGGTAGCCAAGCTTTCCCTGTGGGTCTCGCAGGCTGTAGAGTGGGAAACAGTGTGGAGATGTGGGAGGGTCGTCACCGCTTCCATTGGCGGAGTGCTCCAAGTTTTTCAACTCCCCAGGCCCTCCCACCTTCCCACCTGGCTTTCCTAGACTTCTCTGGGGTGGGTTGGGGGAAAGGTCAGTTGGGATTTGCGTTGGTTTTGTGGGACCTTGTCACACTCGTTTATGGATGTGAGAATGGTCACACTAATCACACAGTTTGTTGGAAGGATCTGGCGGGGCAAACCAGCTTCCCATTTCTCCTCCTCCTCCTTTTGCTTATAATTCACTCTTTTTAATAATAATGACCTTAACAATAAGAACATGAATAGCCCTGAGAGATAGCAGCAATGACATAAATATGCATAGGAACTGTATTTTGTGTTATTTGGATGGACTGACACATATGTAATCTTAAATGCATACCCGTGAGCTCACTGGAGGGGAGTGTCCATCCCTCCTAGAGAAGTCCAATTCTCCCATCAGCTTATGTAAGCAGCTGTCCTTTGGATAAAATCCTCCCCTCCTGGGTCTTGTCACCACAGTCAGAAGCACACCACACCATTGGGAAAGCACGCTGAGATCTTTCAGTTATTAACCCTCCTGAATCTTTGTCATCATGAAAAGCTCAAGGGAATCTGTATTATAGACCAAAGACCCCATAAAGCCATGTCTCAGCTTATAATGAGATAAGCTCAAAAGAGATGAAGCCACCAGGTCAGGGGCCTTGTCTTGCTGTCACCATTCACAACTGACATCCATTTCATCGTCTCACAATGGACCCCTTAAATTTTTGACCTTTATTTTATGTGTATGGGTGTTCTACCCACACAAATGTCTGTTCAACCATGTATACAGTGCTGCTGGAAGACAGAAAAGGACCTTGGATTCCCTAGTAATAGACAGGCTATTGTGAGCTGGGAATTGAACCTGGGTCCTCCGAAAGACAGCCAGTGCTCTTAACTACTGAGCCATCTCTTTAGCCACTCATAATGTCCTCTTACTATGTAAAAAACGTACCAGGAAGAAGTCAAGAGCCATTGTCTTGGAAAGGAACAAAACCGAAGTTAGATCAATAGGAGGAAGGTATTTTCCTGCTGTAAGACCAGATGAGAGGTCTCTAAGAAGGTAACTAGCAGCGGTGGCGGCTTTGATGAGGGGGGTCTTGCTTCTTAGGTGCCTTACAAGTAAATCAGTGGCGGATTTATGTCACAGAAGGTTTTGTTCGTGTGTGTGTGTGCACATGAGTATATGTATACATTTGTTCATCTGGTGGTATACGTGTTTGTGCATGTGCTCGTGTAAAGGCCAGAGGATAACATGGTTTCTTCATGTACATCTGCCTTGGTTTTCTTGAGCCTGGAATTTGAAGATGCAGCTAGGTTGGCTGGCTGGTGAGCCCAGCCTACTGTTTCAGCCCTGAGATTACACTCAGCATCCGACAGCCTTTTTGCCTGGGCTCTGGGATTCGAACTCAGGTCCTCAGGTGTGTGAAGCAAGGACTTTCCTCGCTGAGCCACCTCCCCATCCCTGAAGCAGCCCTTTAATACAGTCAGTCCCACTATCTTTCCTGTTCTTGGGATGCCTTTCCTTCGGGGCGTTCAGACACATGAAGATGAGACGCTCCGTTTTTATTGAACACAATTAATACTAATTTTAAAAGCAGGCTATGAGGGAAAAGGTGACTTTGCCGAAGAGGAGGATGTGTGGGATGGAGTGTTTATGTGCTTTTTATTACCTTAACAAAACATAAAGACTGAGCAACTCATAAATAAAAGAAGTTTATTTAAGCCACAGTTTGGGAACTGGAAGTCTGAGCGACAGAGTGCTCCCTCTGGTGAGGTCCCATCTGACTGTTGCCTGATGGCAGGTGGCACCACAAGGGTGGGGGTGCCTGTCAGAGGGAGAGGCCGTGTGGTGAGACAGGACGGCAAAATGCAGGGAGGGACCATCTTGCTCCTTTTTATAGGAATTCTCTCGAGAAAACTAGCCAGGTTCCCCGGGAACTACATCAATTCCTCCTCCCTAGGGCATACCCCTAAAGCCCTCAAAATCTTCTACTGGCCCCCCACTTCTTAAAGGTTTCATCATCTAGGAGGTAAGTTTAAGGCCAGCCTGGTTTACAGAGCCAGTTTGCAGGACAGCCAGGGCTACACAGAGAAATCTTGTCTTGAAAGAACAAAACCAAAACAACAACAAAAGATTCTTATCATCGCATCTCAAAACTGAAGATTAGCACATGACTTCTGGGAGACAAACTCAAATTGGATCCAAGCCATAGCAGATGCGTCCTAGAACAGATTCTGGGAAGACAAGGAAAACTGGGAATGAGACGAGTCAGAAGATGGAGAGTGTCCACCTGGGTGGGACCCCTGCATCTCTGTCTTGGTTGGTAGGATGGAACAAGTAAGTTGAATACCTCTTCTGCCATACTGCCTTTTAAAGTCAGACTAGAAGGTGAAAAGATGTGTGTGTTTCATCAAACTATTTGAAGAAGATCCCAGAATGAGAAGAGACCCTGGTTACCATCCTGTGAACAGGTCCACCTCTGTGGGATCGAGGGAATACCAACCTTTCTTCTGGAACATCGCTAGTCAAGATGGCTAGGGTAGGAGAACTCCCTGGGTATGAGGGGGAGGACAGAAGACCAACAGTAGTTTAGATGATTTCTTGAATGTGAATAGGAAGAAATTAAGATCATTTTCTTTTATGTCTCATTGGTGAGCTAAGGCCTCTGAGACAGAACCAAGGCCACCTCCCTTGCAGGTTACTTATGCATGGAGCATCCTGCATTGTCCCTCTGCAGGCCACATTCCTCTCTCACCGCTTCTGTGTGCTGCTTTATAGCTGTTATCAAGAGACACACTGTAAGACAGAAGTGAGCCAGAGGCACTCTGCATGCAGGGGAAGCCCATTTGGCTCATCTCTCAATGAAACCTAGTGCCTCTCTGTACACCCTGAGTTAGTGTTATCTTGTCCAGATGGATAATTTAGAACAGCCATTCTGGCTCCAGGTAGGAAAATGGTATGTGTCTCTTGCCCTTCTGCGTGGTTCAGTCCGTGGGTTCCTGAGATACCCGAAGCAGCGGTGGCAATGCCCTCTCCCTTTTCCATGGCTCTCGGCGCTCTGCCGGAGTCCTTAACTGGGCCTCAGTAGTTTATTCTAGAGTTTCCTACCTTCTCTGAGAAGGTGGGACAGGTTGAACGGGTTATTACCTATGTCTTGGAAACATTTCCAGAAAGGAGTGGATGTCCCAGCCAGGTGGTTGGAACAGGGTAGATTTCCAGGGATGGCTTCCTGCTAGGTCTAGTTCTCAAGGCTAATTAAAATCACCAGGTAGTGAGTTACTAATTTGTTGCTTCCTTTTATGACCTTGGTACCTTCTGAGGACTCAAGGCGAAGGGGTAGGGGCGAGAAGACCGTGCTCTTGCTGTTCTTACCTATGTGGGCTGTAGCGATCTGGCAAAAGTCTTCCAGCTGTCTCTCCTTACTTTTCCTCCGATCTATAATCTGCAGTGGAGACTCTCCAGTTCAGACACCCGGCAATCCAAAACCAAGCTTCCCCAAGCAGAAGCAGAAGCCAGTCACTTCCCATTAAACAACAATCCCCTTTCCAGAGGGACATTCATAATTTGTTACCATCCACCCTCTCTTCACAGTTGGCTTTGCATGACGTGGAGCCAGGTGGAAGGAAAACGCTGACTCTTACCCTTCATAGAACACGCGAGGGTGGAAAATCTGAGTGCCGGGCTTGGCGTCAGCACAGCCAAGTTGGAGTTGGAGCCTGGGCACTGCCATATAAATCTGGGAAAGTCGTTTGAATTTTCCAAACCTCGATTTCTTTATCTGTCAGATTGGAGTAATAAAACTTCCCGTGGCCTGCTCCAGAGACTCAGAGCTTGGGGAGGAAAGCTAGAGCAAGCAATGGTTTGTAAAATGACGGGAGATATCGAAAAGCATAGTGCAGCAGACAATGACAATCAGGACCCTGGAGAAACAAAAGGCTGTTAAAGCTTAGAAACCTGATCTAAGGAAAAGATCTACCATCATGGCCTTTGTTTCTCATCTAAAGGAGCCTCTTGAGGACTTTTGCACAAAGGGTTGACTACTGAGCAAGGAGAATTGCAGATTGTCTCTTCCGTAGACAGCTACAACCAATCTCTAGACAGCAGTCCCAGAAGTGGACAATAACCTGACGGCATTGTGTTTTGGGTGGTTTCTCTTAGACTTGCATAGTTCAAGAGTATGTGGGGCTCATTCTCTAAGTTTCTTTTTCTGTGGGGTCTTCAAGTGCCAACATCACTGTGAGAGCGGCTTCTGGTTACTCAACTTCCGCGAAGCTCGTGGCCCCTACAGGGACAGCTGTGGAAATGGGGACAGATCTCAACAGGCTGGTGAGCGGGCAGGGCCAGCGCCAACCACAAGAAGAACCCCAGGCCAGCTGCCAAGTTTCAGGCAGAAGACAACATCTCTCCTGGAGTTTATAACCTTGCAGAGGAGGAGCCAATAATGAAAGCTCTCCACACCCTTGACACCAGAACATTACTCATGAGCACAGCGCTGTTAATTAGCAGCGGTAAATACCACAGTTATTTCGTTCTTTCGCCACTCTCTCAGGAAGCAACTCTGAGACCCTCCCCGCCCCCAGTGGTGGGAGAGTTAGGGGGATGTATCCCCACAAAGCATTGGAAGTCTTGCTCAGAGACGGTTGCTGAAATCCCAAGGGGCATCTCATCAAGGGGCCGATGGAAGCCTGACATGGCTGTCCGTCCTCCTGCAGCGAATGTAGGTATATGGCCATGACTTTTCTAGAAGTTCAAGTTGGAACCTGCTGATCTTTGAACACTGAAGCAAGTGCTTATTTGATATAAACAAGTCTCCAATCGCCTTCTAGCCTCCCTGCTTCCCAAGAAGGCCTCTTGAGTGATGGGATGGTTCTCATCCAGTGGTAACGTGTGATGTGATATCCACTCTCTCCACGGCTTGGAAGGTCTAACTCAGGTCATTGTCAACTCTCTAGAACAGATGGAGCTTTCCTATCTACAGTTGACACGATCCCAGTGGATATCAAAATTTGGTACAGCATGTAACTTTTATTAACTTACTATTTTTTTAATCCATATTCTAAGGGCTTTTACATGACAAATGCTATAGAGATAATGGCCAATAGAACACGACCTTGGTCTTCAGAAATTCAAAGCCAAATGGGGTGAATGGTCACCATCGCAAGACAAGGATGACTGAAGTCAAGGCTGCCATGCAGCCCACAGAAGAAAGCAATCACTTTTTGAGGTGAGAGATGAAATGAATTTCAAGGTTTAAAAACTGAATAAGAACTTTCTGAGAAGAAAAGGTTTGCATTTGAGAGAGAGAGAAAGAGAGAGAGAGAGAGAGAGAGAGAGAGAGAGAGAGAGAGAGAGAGAGAGAGAGAGAGAGCTGTGCACAGATCTTACTGTGTAGATTGGTAACCGTGCTGCGTAGAGTCACAGCAAGTCAGCGAGCAGTTGCTGCTTGCACTAGGCTGGGCTTTCCTCTGTCTGGAGCTAAGTTTCCGGTTGTCTCATCTCTGTAGATCGCATAGTCCATTAGCCCTGTATATATTTTCTTTATGTGCTGACCTGTTTATATCAGCCATACTGTTATTCTTGTGGGTAGCTCTGCATGAGACTGTTCTACTGATTTTGATATTATTGTCTATTTCTTGTCACCTCAAAATCTGGGTCTTAGAGCTCAACTCATAGAAAATCATGCTTAAAGAATGAGTTAAATGAATTAACATGCCCATCTTTTAAAATGTATTCCAATTCTTCCTCTTCTTCTTCTTCTTCTTCTTCTTCTTCTTCTTCTTCTTCTTCTTCTTCTTCTTCTTCTTCTTCTTCTTCTTCTTCTATGCCTTCTTTTGGAGATTGGAGGTAGAAAGGGTATGGGGCTCCATGATTAACCTCCAGTTTACCGTCCACTTCTTTCCTTCCTTCCTCTCTCATGGGTGAGTTGCTTTCATTGCCCACTGGCTGACTTTCCAGTCCATGTGTTTCCATTTGGGGCTCAGCTCCTACCACTGCCTCCATTCCCCGTGAGCTGTGTACTAAGTGTCACCAGAAAAATCAGCACCAGGATGCTGAGGTGGGGAAAATTTCTTGTCAAGAGATTCGTGGAATCTCAAAGTTTTGTGAGCTGTCTCTGACTCATCCGTACCCCCAATCTTTCCTTTGTTCATTTCCTGAGTACTGGGCTCTCAGCTATGTTTTGCCACCATGTGCAAGATAAATGATACCTGCCTCCTCAGACCATAGAGCTCTAAATGCCTCATCTGAAACACTTTTTATTGTGTCCAGCTGAGACACTCATGGTCGGGTATCTAGGTTCTTGAGTGTCTTACAGAGGAAGATAAGAAGAGGTATCAGCCCAGCTCACCCAGGATTCCAACAGACATCAAGACAACCTCTAAATAGATACATAGGTTCTGAGGAGCAGAGCAAGAGAAGGACATGGCATGGATGTGTTCCCCTGTTTTAGTTCCACCTGATTTTATTGGTGTATATTTTATTCAAGAAAAAAAAACCCTGAAAATCCAATCAATATGCACACTTTCCCTAAATACGATGTCCTTTGTTTCTAAACCTAGACCTCATCACCCACAAACCTTGAAAAGGGAGATGTCAAATTCCACGAATACTTTGTGGTCTGACCTATGACAACCAACCAATAGCCCTAGAGCACACTGGTCAATCCAGTCGCTACACCAGAGATTTGCTTACAAAGGCACAGCCATCAGTCCTTGCTTCTTGCTTCTCAGAGCCTACAAGCTCTCCTCTGGGCTGGGGCAGCAGGGGGTTCTGTCTGCTGCTGCCACTACCCTATCTGTAGCACCTGAGAGAATGCCCTTGACATAGTGATCGCTCAGAGCATTTTTGTGAGCTGAGTGGCTGACTGTTCATGTTGACCCAGACACAACCACCCAGCTGCCAACACCTTGTGAAAAGGAAGGCGAGGTACCTCTCCTTCCTTGGCTTAATAACAGTCTACAGGTACTGTTGTCTTTTATATGGCTGCTTAGCTCATTGTGAAGGCCCAATAAATATTAATTGATGGACAAGAAGCTCTGAGGTTTGGCTCCCACTGCAGCCAAGTACTACTTTTTGAGGAAGTTTATATGAACAGGGGAATTTAGGACATAATGTTGGGAATCCTCAGGCTCTCGGGGCCCCGTTCCTTCTTCTCCCAAAGCCAGCCTGGGAGAAGTAGGTGGGGACAAACAGAAGGAAGGCACCTAATTATATGCGTGGTTAGATAATTATGCCAGTGAGTTCTTACTGGTGGTGGGCTTTAAGGAAGATTTGCGGACTTTCAGTTTTGAAATGCTTTGTTTTCCTGGGCTCTGTCTGATTTCGCCTTGATTCATCACCCTGGTGCCTGCCAGGGATTATCTGAGGACCTGACTATGGACTTAACATTCATACGTGATAAGGATCTTGCCAACAGTTTGGTAACAGGAACCAATTCCCAAAATCCAGTCAAGTGCTCGAGCCTGTTGGTGTGCCTTTCATGGTGAGCGCTCATGGTAGGGTCCTGGGAGCAGCATCATCTGGGAACTTTCTGGAAAGGCAGAGTCCTGAGTTCCACCCCAAACTCCCAGAAATTCTAGGGTGGAGTCTAGCAGTCAGCTTTTTAACAAGCCCTCCAGGGGCTTCTGAGGTATGGTCAAGGTTGGAAACCTTGCTCTAGAGTCTAAAACAAGTCCCAGCTATTGTAACTGTGGGATCCAGTCTCCTGCTAGGACTCACGCCAGACTGGTAATTGAGAACTTCCAAGAGTGTGGGCCACGCATCAGACTATTGCTTAGTTCTTTGAACCTGTGTGTGCATCCTGATGTTATGTGGCCATGGCTGAACATCACAGTACCAACGTAACACTGACTTTGCACCCTGTATCTATCGAGGGTCGCCCCCACGAGGAAGGTACCATAGGCTTAGCATAGCCAAGGATATGGGCCTCTCAGGCTGCCTAAGAACATATCTACCATTGGCACTTTGACTTTATACGACCCCCTGCCCCCATCGCAGGGTCTGGCCGCAGCATTCACAGTGCAATTAGGAACACGCAGAGGCTATGATTCAGTCACCTGTGTGGGAGGACACCGTCCCATGGTTTCAAAAGTAACCAGAATGGTTGTTGTGACATCTCAACTTGTCAGTTCAGGAGAGACGCTTGTGTATGCAGAGAGAAGAGGTCAACCAGTTTGGGCTCCATGCAAATCCAACGTGAGGCTACTCTTTCCCAGTGGATCTTAGTCCCTGTTTTGTCACCATCATATCTGGAGCACCCAAGGACTCACTCACAGGCTCCAGCCTAAGGGAGTAGGGGAAGGCGTTGGATTTCGCATTTGGACTACATTTCTTTGGGGATTCTGATACCCACACCATTTTTTTTTTTCGAGACAGGGTTTCTCTGCAGCTTTTCTAGAGCCTGTCCTGGAACTAGCTCTTGTAGACCAGGCTGGCCTCGAACTCACAGAGATCCGCCTGCCTCTGCCTCCCGAGTGCTGGGATTAAAGGCGTGCGCCACTACCGCCCGGCTTACCCACACCATTTTTAAAAGTCCTACAATAAGCCAAGATCTGGTATGTGGTCTAGAAACTGTCAGCTCTAACTACTGCCTTTTAGTCTCTGCAGATCGCGTGTTCTCTGTTATAACCACTCAGCTTCAGCATTGTGGCAAAGAGCTGCTGCCATGGACAAATAAGTAACGGAATGAGAATAGTTTTGTTTTAATAAAACTTTATTTAGAAACACATGGGGTATGTTTGGCCATGGACTATCATTTGCTGCCACTGTCTAGGTAACTCATCTCAACCCTGAATACACGTTAGGAACACTGGGAGAGGTTTTTATTTTGTTGTTGTTTTGTTTTTTTTTTTTTAAAAAAAAAACAATGCCTGGGCCTCAGTCGCAAGGACTTGAATTCAGTTGTCCTGAGGCAGAGCCCACATCTTCATCTCCCTGTCTTTTCTGACTCTTCTTTGATTCCCGTGTACAGCCAGGATGGAAAACCACAACTTCAGATCTTCATTCAGTAAGCAGCCATTCACTCATCAAGTTCTTGGAACTTTAAAATATGAGTCAGATTGCATTTCTTCACCCAACACTCTCCGGCACTTTCCATATGACTCACGCGAGAATTGATGACCTTGTCCTAGCCTGAATTATCCATGGCGAGCTCGGCCCTAATGAACTATCAGACTTCACCTCCTGATGCTCTGCCACTTCCTGCTGCCCCATCCCACTGGACCCTGGAATATGCTGAGCCCTACCCTCGGCCAAAGTCTTGGCCCATCTGATCTGTATTCCATCAGGATGCTTCCTTTGCAGTATTATTCTGCTACTTAGCTTTAACTGTCAACTGAAGATGCCTTGGAGCCACTCGAGAGGGATGTTTTCATTGAGGAATTGCCCAGCCCACTGTGGGTAGCACCGTTGCCTAGGCAAGTGATCATGGGATGTATAAGAAAGCTTGTAAGCATGAGCCTACAAGCAAGTTAGCAAGCAGTGGTCCTCCACTCTCTCTGCTTCAGCTTCTTGCCTGAGCTGCCCTGACTTCCCTCGGTGACAGACTGTGATGCGGAAGTATAAGCTAAATACACTCTTCTGTCTCCTAGTTGCTTTTATTTAGAGCATTTGATCACAGCAACAGAATGAAGCTAGGGTGTCTCCTGAACCTGTGTCTTTGGCTCTTGGCAGTACTTAGCATCACTGGACACGTTATAGACTCACTTATGATGGACATCCCGGGAACCACTTGAACATACTGCTTGGCTAGCTGGCAGCAAAATGTAGGGCAATATTTTGACTTCTAGAGGTTTAGCCATCGCTAAGAATAAAAACAAAAAAAAAATCATGGGACAGATAAAGATCTACTTCTGAAAATATAAAGCACATTAATTTTCAGTTATACACAGACATTAACTGCTCTAGGTAGAGAAAAGGGCTGTAACTGCAGAAGCTGAACTATTCTAAATGTTAGTGATAAGAACACATTGGCAGTTGTAGATTTTTGTGGGGCTTTCTTTTAATGCCAGTGCATATGGACTTTAATAAGGATTGGCTACTTTTAGTTCTAAGATGTCATACTTATTGGATGACACTACTTATTGACATACTTATTGGATGACATCCAATAAGATGCTACTTATTGGAGCTGGAGAGATGGCACAATGGTTAAGAGCTCTTCTAGATACCTGAGTTTTGTTTCCAGCACCTGTAAAAGGCAGCTCCCAGGTCCCTGTAAGAGATCTGACGTCTGTATATGGCTTCTGCTAGCACATATATGCATAGTATACACATATGCATATAAATAGCAGTTGAGGTTAAAAAAAAAAGAAAGATGTGAATTTTCTGAGTTTATTTTACCTTTTGATAGATTTCATTTTTGCTAAATTGTATCAACCAGGTCATGCCAAGGACGATTGCCATAATGGTTAGCTCTTGACCAACTAAGCTGCTGTAAACCGACAAGGAAATGAAATTTGATTTCTACTATGATTTGAACACACTGCCCCACCCCCCAAGTTAAGTATAAATTCAGTTGAGATTCATCATAATGAAAGGAAGGGGGCAGGAAGAAAAAGGGGAGGAAACGTGGGAATAATGGGGAACCCAAACACGAGCAAGGTTACAATGAGGTACCGGCATGAAAGTGTCCTAAGTAACTTCATTACTTTATACATTCACTGAGAACAAAATAAATGGGGCGATGATACCTTTAAGAGATCACTGGGTTAAGAAAGCCGTACCTTTAAGAGATCACTGGGTTAAGAAAGCCGTACCCTCAGGGATGGAAGAACACTCATATCTCTGTGTCACTTGCCCTGAGCTTGGGTTCTGGATGAAGGGACGTGTTTAACCATTTTCTCTTCTGTCCGTCTGTGCTTGCTTGCCTCATGCCGTGTTGACATCGCATGCGAGCACCCGCCAGAAAAGAACTGTCTTGCTTCTGGACTCCTCAGCCTCTAGGCCCAAGCATCAACTGATCCGTTCTTTCCAAATTAGCCGTCGATGAGCATTCTGTTTCGAAAGTAGGGAACACGCTAAGGCAGTCTTGCCCTGCAGACTATAATATAGTCATTAATATTCTTTGTGGTTTCATGAGACCTGACTGTGAGGTTTAGCTCTGCAGCCTGGCTTTCGTGAAGAGATACCGCATTTTAAAGCCAAGAGCGCTCACATCTGTGCTTGTATGACTTTTCCTAGGGAGGCAGGACACAAATATCGATTTACCCCACGTAGGGAATGATGACAGATCGAAGTAACGAGTCCACTGAAGTCCAGTTTGGCAACCCGCTGAGTTTATTTGAGGTTACTTACAGGAGTGTGGCGGAGGTTGCTTGTAAGAACAGGGATGACTCAAAAAAGCTGCTTCACTGAAAGTCCCACCACGGCATGGGTGATGGTTCACAAAACGGCACCCCTAGCGCTCTCTGCATTCCTGGCAGACAGACTGGAGACTTTGCTAGCCACTTTATTGCAATCTCCTTCAGGCAACTCAGCTGCTCAGTCTTCTCTACTACTTCCACAGTCTTCTGGGTCGGGGGTAGGGAGTGGGGAGGATATCATCTGAACCTTGCCTGGTTCAGCTTTCCCAGACCTAAGAAGCTTGTTTATTTCCTAAGTCTCATGAGCCTCCCTGCAGGATGGGAGGCTGGAACTTGCAAGAAGTTGCTGAATAATATCTGTAAAGCAAATCATAAAAGTAATTGCCCTCATTGTCCTAGTAATATCTGCCTCCTGGGTTATTGAGAAGCTGACAGGAAACAATGCAGAAAGAAAGTCTAGCAGGCACCTAACACCAGCTACTTCTTCAGTAGCTGCTAAGATTCTTTTTCCTCCTGATAGGAGAGTCAATAACAAAGCATTAGCTGTGCAAAATAGTCCCATCCTTTTCCAAATACAAACGGCATTCTAAAGACATTTATAATTAGTGAGTTCAAGGAAAGACATTTTGTTGATTTCTTATAGGAGAGCATTTTTTTAAGCATCTCCATATGTCTGGTGGGATTTTAAACTGCTGTGGCTTCCCCCTGCATACGTGAATTCTGGGCTTCTTCCCTTAGGTCTGCATCTGTAATCTCGCTGAGGATCTTCAGCATCAGTTTTCATTCCGGTTGGTGAAGGATTCTTTTGACCTGAAAGCTGTAAGATGCCATTCCTGCCATCCAGATAAGGTAATGAAACATTCCAGAATGCTGCTACAAATGGTGCTGGGAGAGACCTAGCCGGCTGTGTGTGTGCATGCCGAGGCTGCAATGTGTCATGGATTTTATTTACTGACCATGCATCCTTGTTTTGTAGGTGCGATAATGAATACAATCCTGGGAGGCTTTTTGGGGAGCTGGC
Source organism: Arvicola amphibius (assembly GCF_903992535.2). NCBI lineage: Eukaryota > Metazoa > Chordata > Mammalia > Rodentia > Cricetidae > Arvicola > Arvicola amphibius. The sequence goes on from NC_052050.1 coordinate 8,943,713, forward strand.
GTCTTTGTTGCGTTTCATGGAATAAACAGAAGCAGTATTGATAAGCAAAAGAAAAATAACTGGGCATAGGGCAGTGATAAGAACAAAAATATCCTGTCTGCAAACACCTCTCAGAAGGAAGAAAGTGGGGGTGGGTTGAGAGAACAATGGCGGTGTCCTTTGGACAAGGAGAGAGAAATGAGAAGCTTACAGAGATCGGACAGTGATAGACTGTGAAGGACCCTCACGTGTCCCACTAAAAAGCTTAGGGCCGAGTGGAAAAGTTTTACACTAGGGGTGGGAATGATGGAGGTGCCCTTTAGATGCCAGAGTCTAGATGCAGCTCAGAGAACACAGAAGAGAAGGGCATGGGGAAGCAGAGGTCTGTCGCCAGGTCCAGATGTCCAATGACAAGGATATGAGATGATGGGCACAGGAGTAGGGAGGGAGCGGGAGGGAAGCAAGCATTCAAGGCTGAACACGCAGGAAGTGAAATTGATAGGGCATATTAGCTAGCCCAAGATACAGGAGGGAAGAAAAGTAGTGGAGTTCCAGGTTTTTAATTCAGTGGCCTGTGTATTACTGGAGGATCTGGTTACACAGAGGAGGGTCCCTATGTGGGCACCTGGAGGAAGGAGTTGAGAGTGCCCTGCTCCCCTCTTGTTGACTTTGATGGCTTTTATGCAGTATCCAGGAAGACAGGCTGGCTGCCACTCAGGTAGCTCCTCAGTCTGAGGCTATCAGCACAGATCTGTGTTTCATCATCTGAGCTGTTGGTGGGGGGGGGGGAACTTCGAAAGACAGCAGAAGAGTGTTGGAGGGAGAGAGGCCACTGTTGGTTTCTGGCCGCTTAGCCCCTAAATAATCACATAGAAACTGTATTAAATCATTGTTTGGCCATTAGCTCTAGCTTCTTATTGGCTAACTCTTACATATTAATTGAACCCATTTCTATTAATCTGTGTATCACCATGTGGCTTACTGGCTAAAGTTCTGGCATTAGTCTCCAACGGGGGCTACATGGCTTCTCTCTGACTCTGCCTCCTTCCTCCCAGCATTCAGTTTAGTTTTCCCCACCTACCTAAATTCTGCCCTGCTATAAGTCCAAAGCAGTTTCTTTATTAACCAATGGTAGTCACAGCATACAGAGGGGAATCCCACATCAGAAGAGACCTTGGGAATGCAGATTTTTAGGGACTATAACACAAGCATAAAAACACAAGATCCCGTGAACCTGGTCAAGAAGGAGTAAATGGAGGCATGGGGAGGGGCTGGGGTGGTACAGCAGCATGGTGAAGGCCAGAGGAGACAAGGATGTCCAGCCTGAGGACACACCAAAAGGACAGAAGCATCCACGCAGTGCTTGAGCAGGTTGCAAGTTCACAGCTGGGTTTCATCTCTATAGACCTGTCAGTCAGATCGGAGCCATTTTTGTGCAGTTGTGGGATAAAGGAGGGTGCACCCTTGCCCCCTTCTTCCTGTTGTTGCTCATATGCCACACCTAAATTAAGACATGAAATAACCAGCAAACAGTAGGCACTCAATAGATACACTTGTTAAAAGCAAATATGTTAGAGACTTTGTATCTGATTACTATGGTCTGTTGAGGTTGGAAGGGGGATTCCACTGCTGTCAAACTCTGAGAAGCTGGGGCTTATAGAGAAGGGGAGAAGAATATGTGGGATTCCCCTCTTTATGTTGTGAATATACTTTATTACCATTCGTTAATAAATAAGTTACTTTGGCCTATGGCAGGGCAGGAAAAAGCCAGGCGGGAATAAAGCCTGAACAGAGGTATATAGAGACAGTAGGTAGAGTCAGAGATGCCATGTAGCTGCTGAAGGATACAGACATCGGAACCTTGCAGGTAGGTCACAGCCTCAGGGCGATACACAGATTAATAGAAATGGGTTCATTTAAGATGTAAGAGTTAGCCAGGAATATGCCTGAGTCATTGGCCAAGCAGTGTTGTAATTAATATAGTTTCTTTGTGATTATTCGGGTCTGGGTGGCCAGGAAACCAAGACTCAGTCTCTGTTTGTGTGTATATGTATATATGTGTGTATACACAAAGGAATTGAAGTAAATATGTGAATATATAAAGTAACCATATATATGTGTATATATAAAAGAACTGAAGCATATAAGTGTGTGTGTGTGTGTATGTGAATATGTATGAGTGTGGGGGTGAGTGTATGTGAATGTATGAGTGTGTGTAAGAGTGTGTATGTGTGTGAATGTGAGTGTGAGCGTTTTTGTGTGCATGTATAGGTAAGCATGTTGTGTGAGCACACGTGTATGTGTGTGAACGCGTGTGCATGTCTGTATATGTGTATGTACATATACACATGTGCTATATATGCATGTGGGTAAGCAGACAGTTTGTGAGAGCTTGTTCTCTCCTTTTGCCGTGTAGCTTCCAAGAATCTAACCCAGGCCATCGGGTTTGGTGGCAAGTGCCTTTACCTGCAAGCCACCTTGCCAGCCTTCTACCATGTTCTGTGGGACAGGTCACAGGGTCTCTCACTGAACTTAGAAACCACTAATCCACTAGACAAACAAACAAACAAACAAACAAACAACACAGGGGCCACAGAGGGGAGCTGACTTATTTTAAACAATTATTTAATGTGCTTCTGGATGGAGTTTTGGTGAGTCTGGAATCTGCACTTGGTCTTAATCAGAAGGCTGAGAAGCCATGAGTTGAGTTTGGAATCTGATTGTGAAGGCTGGGGAGGCAGGCAAGCCAGAGTCTTTCTGGAAGAGTCCTTCTTCCTAAGAAGAGGCCAGGGTTTGTTCTAGTCAATCCTTCTCTTGATGGGCAGTGGCCTACCACACGGCAAAGGATAATCTGTTTTACTTGTAGTCAACCCACGCAAATGTTAATCTTAAAAAATATATATATCTCACAGAAATCTCTAGAATGATGTGTGACTAAGTCTAGGGGCACTGTAGCCCAGCTCAATGAACACATATTATTAAGCATTTTACAAATGTCAGGCTGTGATCCATGCCTTAGAGCGGCCCACGTGACGGATTTGCAAAGAACCTCGGAATAATAGCTAGTGAGAGCCCCGTGTGTGAGCCTGGAAGCCCAGCCCACCCAGAATCTGTCTTTCGGAGGCAACGGCAGCCTGTGAGGGACATTGAGGCTGGGGTCCTCATCAGACTTCAGGCCCATGGGGATGATGAAGCAATCAGTGTTTGTGGTTTTAACCTGCTCTTTTGAGTCAGTTGTAAAGAGTTGATGGGAGCTACCCTGGGATTTTCCCTAAATGTTTTTACCTTAAACACAGGGACATGTACCAGGTGCACAGGGCAGGGACCACCCAACATTCTAATGAGATGACTCAGTAGCTATTACCAAACTCTCCATCGCTCCCTTCTTATCTTCCCCTTGGCCAGTTTAGACTCGGTTTATAGACGGGGAAGTGGAGTTTTGGAGTAATCAGTCCAGACTCAGGGAACCACATGACTCCCAGGGCAGAGCTGGCCCATGAGCTCCTCAGTCCCACGGATGGAAGGCTCCCACATCAGAAGAATAGTCATCCTTCAGGCTAGAGCCTTCCACACTGGGACGCTATCAAATTCCATGCTGAAGCGGAAAATGATTGCATCTGGGGAAGGAATTTATTCTGCAAGCCCTCCGTGGCAGCCATTCTCCGTGGGCAGTCCATCCATGTTAATAAATGTCTCACCTACCAGACAGTTTCAATAAGGTGAACCGCCGTGCGGAGGTCATGCCTGTCAGCTCTGCTTTACCGAGAGACACGACGGCCTGTCTGAGAAGGCTCTGCAATTAAGCTCGTTCTGAAGGAAAGACAGGCCTGCCGTTTATTCCCAGACACCTAGTCCTCCTCTTTCCAGATACCATTTGTGTCCTCAAAGCCTCCAGGGTGACACTGTCTCTGCACATACACTCTTCCCAGTCTACCCGTGCAGAACACTAGCTTAAAAATATCCTTCCATGGTATTTGTCTCAATTATTTATTTAGATTATTTTTAAGACAATCTTCTGTAGCCCAGACTGGCCTCGAACTCCTGGCCCTCCTGCCTCTATCTCTTGAGTACTAGTATTACAGGTATATACCACTTCCCCTCCACCATGGGCAGTCCATGCTGGGACTTGAACCCAAGGCTGTATGCGTGTGAGGTGAACACTCTACCAACCGAGTTACACCCCCACTCTTCAGCTACCTCATTTACCATCCCAGCAGAAGAGGGTTACTCCCCCACACCACAGGCTGGATAACTGAGTCTCACTGCTCTCTGAGGATTAAGTCATGAATGAGCCCCGGGCTTCCTGAGTACCCATTAACTGAGGGAGACTGAGGTGTCCTGTTAAATGGCACTTCTCTTGCGTCACTCTCAAAGAAAACCTTAGGGCTAGGGGTTCTAGAGTTTCCAGTTCTTAGCAAAGACGGTCAGTGGCAGAATAGCTCAACCTTGGGCATCTTTTGGGCCTCAAAAGAGGAAAACAGAAGATAAAACTGGACAGACTAAGATAGAACCAATAACCACAGAGAAGCTAAGAATCATTTGGGTTAAATAAATGAGGAAGTATGGTTCACCGGTAAAGAACATCCCTGGTATGCTCCAGGCCCTGGGTTCAATTCTCCTCAGTGAAAAAGCAGGATCATATGGGGAGAAAGTGTCAGAAGTCAAAGACAGGGACTTGGACCTCACCCCAGGCACACTCTTAATGTCTTCTTTCTGTGGGCTAGGACCTGGTGCCCCTAGGTGGGTTGGGCCTCTGTATTGGAGGCAAGTCTCTTCCTTCTCCTTGTCCTGTCTCCCCCATAAATTATGAAGTTTCCCCTTAAACTCAGCCAAGCTGGTTCCTCAGTTTGGCCCATGAAGAGTTTACTCCTCTGAGCCTGACTCTCTGGACCTGGCATTGTCCTCCCTGCTCTTACTGTCCCACCTGTCACCCCTGGCTTCTCAGGTGTTTCGCTGGCTCCATTTGGTCCTTCCCCCTCTCCCTTCACTTTGCCAGGTCATGATTAATGGACCTCCTTCAAAGAGGAAGCAAAATAGATGGCGGTGGGTAGAAAGGCCTGGGAGGATGTCCCCACCCTCTTGGGTCTCCCAGTAAATCTTCCACCTTCCTGGGAGGCTATGACATGGTCAGGACTCCTTCCCCATCAAGCCTGCCAGAGGCTGACCCACCCTCTCTGCAGGCAGGCAGGCATGGGGGAAGGTTCTCCAGGTTAGGCAGGTAGATAGGCTGCCCCCATTTTGGGAGTGGAGATTTCTTTTCAGATAAAGGAAAAAAAATCTAGATAATCACTTCTGCTTTTTCCAGTCTCCCAGCCTGTCCTGAACTCTGGGAGTGCTTTAGGAAGATGCACAGCTTGGCTTCCTTCTACTGCTTTAAGGACAGGTCAAATTCTCCTCTAGAAAGGGGGTGGGGGATATTTCTTCATGAGAATGTCTGTTCTCTGTCTAAACCTTTTCCTTGGGTGATGCTCTCTACCTGGAGGTAGCATTGGTACAAGAGAAAAAAGCTGCCCAGGTAAGTTTGAGACTTGGTGGACCGATCGATTCTTTTCTTTAGTAAGAATGTCTTTCAAATGCTGCACGGGACGTTCCTGTAAAAGCAAGTTACTTCTTTTCATCCCTTGTCGCTAACTCGGACAACCCTAGCTGGAGAATGCTTTGCTTACTCTGGACTCTGTTTTCCTAAGGAGGAGTTTTACAGCACTTTGGGGGTGAGCATAATTCCCAGGGGATCAGGAAGAAAAGGTTCTATTTCAAATCTTCCTTGGGGTAGAGCCCAGGGTCCTGCTTCTCCTGCCTGTCTCTAAGATGCTCTGAGTATGGATGGCCAAGGTCCCAGGAAATGACCTGAGGATACCAAAGACAGAATTCTTGCAAGACAGTGGATCCCAGCAGGGGACTCTTATCCCAGCAGGCACGTGGCAACATCTGTAGATACTTCTTTTTGTCACAACAGGTATGGGTGCTACATTGAAGGGGTAAAGGTGCACTGCTAAATCACACATGGGCATGCACACAACAACAACAACAACAACAAGCCTCAAACGTAAATAATGCCACAGTTCAAAATTCCTGGAAGAAAAAGGGCGGTGGTACTTATAATAAAGCCAGGCAGGGTGCTGCATGCCGCTCATCCCAGCACTTGGTGGGCAGAGGCCGAGTATCTCTGAATATTCAATCCCAGCCTGGTCTGTATAGTGAGCGGCAGGCCAACCAGGGCTACATAGTGATACCTCGCCTTCAGAGAAACTAATTAAGAAATTAATAAAGTCCTAATTACAAACTTGCGTCTTAAAAGACTTTCAATGGCCAGGAGCTGGGCTGTCTGGGAGCGGCACCCACCCCCATCCATCTACCACTCACAAGCTGGAGACCATTCATGAGTCACTTCCTCTGGCAGCCCCTTGAAGGTTCCCTGAGGTTAATTTTGATGGATTTTTTTTTTTTTTTTTTTTACAAATGCATAGAGCATTAGTGGGGGATGGGCAGCCCCATCATGGGATACCCTGGTTCCCCTTTCTGGTTTTCTGCCTCCAGCCACGGGCCTGCCAAGGCTCTGCACTGACCCTCTTAAGACTCTCCCTGTGTCAGGGCCCAGATGGAGGCAGACAGGCATATACCACTTTGCTCCCTGCCTAGTTGGACACTTGGAAACACTGATGAGGCCATAAATCCCAGGACCTCCTTACTCTGCTCAGGTTTGGCTCCATGTCCCCAGCAGCCAGGCTCAGGCGCAGAGCGGGTCTTCTTTCTTGGGTTCTCACAGCAAGGGACAGGGACTGAAGTTCGTCCTAGCAGCGCCTCCCCTGCACACTGCACTAGATCTCAGAAGCATTCCTGTTCAGGGAAGCCAAGGATCATCTTCCTTCTAATATGCCCCCATCTTGTTTCCCTCTTCTGTATGCCCAGAAACCCGAAATACTGCAGATGAAATCCCCTCTTTTCCCCTTCAACACATATCCCTATGTTGTGGGCAGGCACAATCCAGGGCAGAGTATAAAACAAACACAGCCACTTCAACTAAACAATAAGGAACCAACAAGTGGGAGATCGTGGCTTCTTCAATAAAATCAGAACATTGGCAACTCTGAACCTGCAGGATTAGAAAAAAAACCCACAAAGTTCTGGTATTACAAATTAGGAGCTGTATCCCTAAAGTCGCCTCATCTCTTCCCCGAAGCGGGGGTGGGGGCAAGATGGCTTCTTTGAGGGGACTTGGGACTTTTCCCTTCAGCTAGCAGTAAGGGTTAGGGGCTACAACAGGCTTTAGTGGAGGCTTCCCCAGCCACCCTCAGCCCCTCCCTCTTGACCCTCTCTTGGGGCTCTCCCTCTCTGCTCCACCCTTTCCATAAGATTTATAGGGCAGAGCGGCTTGGGAACAAATGCACAGACTTTAGGCTGATGTATTCTGCATACTAATGACAAGATACTGCTTTTGCACCTTAGGGGCAAAGCCAGGCCAGGCCTGTTGAACCATAAACCTTATTTATGGCCTTATAACTTTGCAGCTGCGGCAGCTACTCTCCATCTTGGGGCTGAGATCTGTCTGGCTTTCGTAGATTCATACAGACCTCTTTAAGGAAAGTGAGGGGGTAGGGGCGGGGAAGAAGGGGCTGGGCAGCTGGCTGTCCACAGCCTCCTGAACTGTTTTAGGGAGAAGGTGACGCCAAAAGAAAACAGTGAGGTAGAGAACAACATAGGAGTGGCTAGCAATCATGACACTTCTCCCCTGGGAATAGGCAGGAAGTAGAAAGAACACTTCTGTTTGTTCAGGACTTATTCTAGCTAGTTCTTGCAAATTCTTTACACATCCATGCCCCTCCCTCCCCTGCGCGCCATCCCTACCCCCTAGCCTCTCCCTCCTACCCCTGGTATTTGGAACTGAACCCAGAGCCTTGCGTTTATGTGAGTTTTCTACCACTGTTGTCTATATCCGCATTATATTCACTTTTTATTTTGAGAAGACATCTTACTCGGTTGCTCAGGCTGACGCTGGACTAACTCTGCAGCCCAGATGAGCCTTGAACTTGTGATCCTCCAGCCTCAGTTTCCTGAGTCGCAAGCACGATAGGCCTGTGACACCAGGTCCATTTTGACATCTTAAAATTAATCGGCCAATCTTCTATCTCGGATCACAGAATTTACGTCCTATTCTGTAATGTCTAGAAACTACCCCTTCCTGCTAAGGACCTTCTGAGTTTGGCCATCTCTGAGTCAGGCATCAGGGATTGGCTCACTTCAAGTCAAGGCCAGGTGACACTCTTGAGTCCTCTGCCTGCTCGTTTTTCTCTTCTCAGTCTTCGTGATTTCTGTTCTGCCTCTGGTTATGTGTCGCGTTGGCCCAAATTAACACAATACAAGAAAGTGCCCAGAGTCCTAGATCAAATGTCCCCTGAAATGGTTGGTCTCGGTGACATGAACTTAGCCCAGAGATAAAAATGGTGTTGATAGCACCAGCCATTCAATAAAGAGGTATTGGCTATCCACTATATGCCAAGTTGCATGTTTCATATCAGGAACACTATAATAAGCAAGATATAAGAACTGCCTTGGGATGGGCCTGATTGATGTAGAAAAATCCTTTCCCATTGGTGATAATTGGGAAACTTAAGAGCATAATTGGATGTTTGGCTTCTTTCTCCCTTAGGTGTTATCTTAATTTCTTTGCCTGTTGCTATAATTAAATTACTCTGACAAAATCAACTTAAGGGAGATTTATTTATTCTGACCCACAATGCAAGAGTACATACAGTCTTCCATGGTAGGAAATTCAAGGGGGCGGGAGTCTGAAGCAGGTAGTCATTTCTCATCCATAGTTAAGAGGCAGAGAGTGATGGATGCTGGCTGTTGCTCAACTCCTTTCCTTATATGGTCCAGGACCCTGGTTAGGGAATAGCACCACCCACAGTGGGTAGGGTTTCCAATCTCCACTAATGCAATCAAGATACACCCCTCACATGCTCAGGGGCCCATCTCTCAGGTGACGCTAGATTCCGCCAAGTTGACAGTTAACTCTGATTAACACAGACGTGAACTACCACAGTCCTGTAGACAGTGAGAGAGGATGATGGGTGAGTGGATAGATACCAGCCTCATTATCCTAGGGACCTGAGTCACCTGTGAGATCCTTGCTCGCTAAAACCTTTCTGCCCTTCAGAAGGGATCCATGATGCTTGTGAGAACAGAGTTTGTTAGTGCCAGTGGCCTGTGACAGGAGCCTAGCAAGGCAAGGTCAACCCTCATCTGCTTTTCTTGGTTTCTGGGAGTTTGTTTGTCTCTTCTGCTCCTTCTCAGGTAAAAACTTGAAGAAGAATGGCTTTTGAAATAAAAGGGGAAGATGTTACTCTCAGTGGAAAGGGCCCCAGCCAAGTGATCACAAACAGCCAAAGTCTCTTTCCTGGACTCTCAGGAGTCCGCTCTTGTTCTCATTTCATGGGCTTGAGTATTTAAAGATGCTCAGTGTAGAAGGAACGTAGTGGGATTTCTTGTGTGCTCTTTAAGAAGTGTCCCTCCCATTTCTATTTCTTACTTACCTCTCTGGGAGTGGTAGGTCCCTTTGTGGATAGAAGACTCTAGATGATCACAGGGATGTGGACGGTAGAGAGATAACTGGGTGTTCATTTGGGTAGATGCTGTAGGAATTCCTACAGTCTTTAAGTTACCTGCCGACTTGGGCATGGCCTCTTATACTACAAATGCCAATCATTGTAAAGCACATGGTTCCCTTTTCTTCAGGATTCGGTTGCTCTTCTCCGTTTGAACAGAGGACTGTAATCTATGAGTCTACCCCTAAATAAATAACCCTTTATTATACTCAATTCTGAGCTAGTGTGGGATTTCTTTTTAGTGTCCATCTTCAGGTATGTGTTGGGAGAGGAGGGAGGCACTGGCGTGAGATCACAAAGCCTTGCAGACTGATCGGGCTTAGCTTACTGAGTACCATCTATGGGGTATGTCCTGCGTGCTGCATTGGGGAGGTGGCTGCTGAGCCCTGTATTTTTCCTGCTATAGGAATAAATTAGATGACTGGGTCAACAGCAGAATATAGAAACTGCCCAAACAAGGGTAGACCATGTTAGAAATGGGTCATATCCAAGGTGGACCATGTTGGAGAAGGACCAGTAGGGCCATGTGAGAGGGGAACCATGTCAGAGGAGAATCATGTCATCAAGGAGACCATGACAGAGGAGGACCGTGTCAAGACAGACGTGCCAGAGGAGGCCTATGTTAGAGGGAACCCCTGATAACCACATCAGAGGTGGACTATGTCAGAGACGGACTCTGAGGACTATAATAGAGGTATACTGTGTCCAAGATAGACCATGTAAGAGGGGAATCATATCTGAGAGGGACAATGTGAACTCTGGACTAAGGAGTCACCTAATCCTGGTGAACACAGGAGAAAGGGATCAGCCAACTCAAGTAGTTTAGACTCTCTGGACAAGAAAACAAGACTCAGCATCACATTCTCGCTGTGCTGGGAAATGTAGATTGTACTTGGGTAGAGAAAAGATTGAACCCAAATGCTTTAGGACCCAACACTATCACTAGAACCATCAGTCGGTGTGCAGGCCTTGACTGTCTAACTGTGTGACCTTCGAGAAGTGCATTTGCCTACCTGAGCCTTGTCATATAAATCTTTGAAATGGGAATTATGGCAACTGCTTTAGTTATCTTGCAGAGTGAGTGCTATGTTTGTGAGGTCTACATAAAATTGCTATAAAAAACAGCACGCTATTAAGATCAGTTAGTTTTTCTACTTTATTAACACGGCTACTTGTGCAGAACTCTAATACCAGACTATTTGTAGTCCACAAAGATGGGCAAGCCATCAAAGAACTTGAAGACCAAGAGGGTTTTGTTGTTGTAAGTATTACTATTTTAATTTGGTCATTCTGATATTGTGTGTGTGTGTGTGTGTGTGTGTGTGTGTATGTGTGTGTGTGTGTATGTGTAAATGGAGACTGCTTGTTTGTTTCCCAGCCATCCAGATCCAAATAACCACACAGAAACTATATTAATTACAACACTATTTGGCCAATAGTTTAGGCATATTCCCTAGCTAGTTCTTAACCTATTTCTGTTAATCTATGGATCGCCATGAGGCTGTGGCTTACTGGTAAGGTTCCTGCGTCTTTCTCCTTTGGCAGCTACATTACGTCTCCCTGACTCCACCTACTTTCTCTTTCTGTCTCTGTTCAGATTTCCCTCCTGACTTTACTCTGCTAAGCCTCCTGACTTTGCTAAGCCATTGGCTTAAACAGCTTTATTCATCAATAAAAGCAGCACATATACAGAAGGACATCCCACATCATATATATGCATATGTATTTTTTTATTTTTGTTTCTTACTTGACTGGAGAGATGGAACACCTTTTCACTAGTTAATTGGCTATTTGATTTTTCTTTCTTTCTGATGTTTATACAAATTTCTTGTCTAGGTATCTACAGTTTTGTCTATCTTTTATTTACTTCTTTTATATTAAAATATGAGTTCTTAGGTTTCATACTTAAAATATAGTCTCTTCTATCATCTATCCATCCATCTATACATACATACATACATACATACATATATACATACATACATCTCTCTGTGTCTGTCTGTCTATCCATCCATTCACCAATTCTATTTATCTTTCAGAGTCTTGCTATGTTGCCTAGGGTGGTTTCAAATTCCACCCCACTCTTTTTCATCACACTCAACCAGCCAGTATCTGGACATATAAATCTTCATAGTGATTATTACCTCCTGTGAGGTTTTCATGGATTCACAAACGCTTCTTGGGGAGGGAAGTGAATGTAAATATTGGGAACCGCAACCTCCTGAGGAGGTTCCTGCATGCCAGAGTTAGATGATAGACTTTTAAAGCCTGCTATTGAGGATTATATTCTATGCTTGGGGCTAGAACACAACCAACCGATGGATGGATGAGGGACATAGATTCATAACCATGGAAAGAGGTTTAGTAATAACTGTGACATTGCTGTGACATTTGTGCAAATGCCAGCTATAAATGTGTGTTGACTAAAAGCAGGCAGCTTCTAGACCGCACCTGGTGCTGTTTCCTGGTGGTTACCTGCATGTGGCTGACCATGTTCAGGGTCAAGTTTGTTCCTCCCCATTACAGTGAGTGTAGGTCGTGAAACAAAGAGAACATAGTGGAAGATCTTTTTTTTCCTCTTAGCTTACCGGCCCATAAAACTAGAATATTGAGACACCCCCCCCCTCAAGGGATATATGGTTTGGGAAGAGTGTGCCTAAAAACCCTAGGTAGTAGGGGCAGGGGGAGGTCAAACACAATGATACCGAATATTTGTTCCCACATTGATCTGCATGCTAGATTCAAGAATATGAGTGTGCAATCAGCAACCAGTTCTTCTCTTGTCTTCTGCCTTCCCTGCCACACAATAAGAAATCCTCTGCATATGTCTGTTTGCCAACTGTGTGGCTCATGTATGTCCCTTTTGTTCCCAGTTCTGTTTCTATGGTTCTAATGACAGTTACTAATATACTTCGGCAGCCCCAAGTGTGACTGCTTGGCAGTCTTTTTTTTTTTTCTGTCACCATTACTAAATACCCGACAAAGCAGTTTCAAGATGGAAGGATCCAAGTTGGTTCTTAGTTGTAGGTATTATTTATTATGGTGGAGAAGCCCTGGGAGTAAGATCTTGAGGAAGCTGGTCACATGCATCTTCAGTAAGGGAGCAGACAGAGATAAATGATGCTCAGTTTGCTGTTTTCCTTTCATTTAGCTCAGGACCCTGGCCCATGGAATGGTGTCTCCCACATTTAAGGTGGGTCTTCCTACCTCAATTAGCCAATCTAAGGAATCCCTCACAGACATGCCCATAGACTATCATAACCTAGAAGTTTCTTCACAGGCTTGCATACAGTCCTGTCTCCTAGGTGATCCTAGATCCTGTCAAGTTGGCAATTGTATTAACCATCATACCCATTATTTATCCCTTATTTCAGTCATCAAATATGTATTAAGTACTTCCTGTAAAGGATTTGAGAGATGGATCAATGGTTAAGATTACTGAGGCACTGGCTTCAGTTCTGAGCACCCTCATGGGAGCTCACAAGAGTCTTTAACTCCAGTCCCAGGGGATCTGACATCCTCTTCTCTCCTCCTCCAGCACTGGGCACACAAGTGGTGCACAGACATACAGTCAGGGAAAACATTCATACACATAAAGAAAGATTCTCAAAAACCCCACCTTCTAATTTATTGCTTTAAAGAAGGGTTTCCAGCTCCTTGACGAGATTCAGGGAGCTCTCTTCCTGCATGGGAGCTGTCATCTTCCTGAAAGCCAGCCAGAAAAGTGTAGAAAAAGATTTCTACAACTCATACTGCTGGAGATCATCAAACTTCCTACAAAAGTCAAAATAATAAGTCACTCTGTTAGGGTTTGTTAGGGTTTGAGGGTCACATGGTTTCTGTTATAGCTATTCAACCGTGGTATTGTCGTGTGGTCATATGTAAATGAGTGAGTATGGCTGTGAACCCATAGAATCCTGTTATAAAAATAGGCATGGCAGCTGCAAGATGTGGGCTAGAATGAAAGTCAAAGGTTCATTTCAGGAGGTCATTATCCCATGTTCATGGCTTTGACAGCTCAGTATCGCTTCTGTGTCAATTCTTCTTAACTAGATCTAGTCATTGCAATCCCATCAAAATCCAGCCACGTGTTTCCTGAAGCTGATTCTAATGTTATTGATAAACGAGAAGGCAATGAATCTTGGGCATGGAGCCCAATATTGAAGAGCACATTTGGAAGCTTCAGATTGACAGACCTCATGTCTCATGCCCAAGGCTGCAAAAATCAGTAGTGTTGGGAGGGGACTGGACAATAAACCAACCAAGCAATGTTGAGAGCCCAGAAAAAGATGAACCCCGAAGTGATGAGTCAGTCACTCTTCTGCAGTGGAGCAGCTGTGTGACAGGGTGTCAGGAGGGTTTAAAATGACAGCAGCAGCAGCAGCAGCAACAACAACAATCACAATAGCAAAGCCCAAAGTCCCTACGTTCATGAAGTATCTCACAGGGGTGTGGAAGCCAGCCGAGGAAGCTCCCCAAGGAGAAAGCTGATTGAATGAAAATAAATGAAGCAATATCCTGTATAACCTGGACTCCAAAAAATATAGTATGTCATCTATATAGACTCTTGAATATCCCCCATGCATTCAGAAAAATATGCACAAAAGATTAAGCAGAGAGTGGGCAAACCTTCCCTGCAGAAGAAGTCCTGGTGGTTTGTATGGACCCTTGAGAAAGTGAAAATAAGAACTCTGCCCTCTTCATGTGTGGGCTGCTCACTCGGGCCTCCTTCCAAAGAGTGAGGTGAAGAAAGTGAGGAGAAGAGAATCACATTACGGTGTGGAAAACTGTCAGGAAAAAACTTTAGTCATGTGAGCCAGTTGACCTCAATTCCAATGAACCATCCCCACTCCCGTTATGAACTAAGGGTTGAGCCTAGGCTTCCACATCATCTAGGCAAGTACTGTACCGGACCACTAAGCCCTTTAGTGTTTTCGTTTTCAGACAGGATGGCTTTCTCTTTGCAGCTCAGGCAAGACTTGAACATGCGATCCTTCTGGCTCAGTTTCCTGACGACCACGCTCAGCTAACAATGACAATCTTACTTCCTGTATACGTTCTTGATGTGCTGAGCATGGTCTTTATAAGTCTGTAGTTTTCTTCCCCAAAGTACATTATTCTGCTATCAGACAAATTCCAGCTGAGGGACAGTGGACTCTATTCCTCAGGACTGGGAGGACTGTGGAAAGCAAGGAAAGCAGGAAATTATCACAACTAAGAGGAGCCCAAAGAGGCATGATGGGAAACGCAATGTGGTACCTGTCCCAGATGGGATACTGAAATGGAAGCTGCAGAGATGTGAACCAGATATGGGGTTAGCTAGTTACCTATCTTTTAATGATGGTGAATTCACCCATCAGTGAGGGTTGCAGCTGGGAGGTAGACGGAACATGTCTGAATTACGTTCTCATTAAATTTTGGAAATCTAAAACTGTTTTTGAAAGTTTATGTAAAACAAAAAATTAAAAACAAAAAACCCCAAGAAACTGTAGACAGCAAGCACATTGTTTGGGACCCCAGGCTGTAGTACGCTGGCCTCTACCTTCAATATTTGCAGAAAATGATGGAGACCATGGGAGCAACGTTCCATGGATTTCATTTTCAAAATCAATAATGAACATGTTGGATGACACTGTAAAATTCTTCATCCTGTCCCGGTCCCAAAGCATTCTGTCACTCCCTGCCCCCCAATGGCATCACTTCTATTGTTCACGGTGTTCATGCAGGCACTAAAGTATCTACTTCTTTTCTCCCTACACGGGCACTATCACCCCTTAAGTGCTATCTCCTTGCTGGTTCTGGTTTCTTCCTATAGGGGATTTTTAAGATCATAGAGAGGCCTTTCCTCCACCCCCACACCCCTATTCCCTGCCTCCTCTTCTTTGCCATGCTGGAAATTGAAGCCAGAACATCAAATGTTGCTAGCCAAGAGTTCCACCCCTGCCCTATGCCACTAGTATACTGTGGACACTATATAGTCTTTTAACAGGGGCATAGCATTATCTCTTTCTCGTGAGTGTCTACACTAGAGGACATCCTTGGGTGTCATTCATCGGGAACACCGTCCAACTTCTTTTGAGGCAGGGTTTTTCAGCTGGTCATTAATTTGGCTAGGCTGGCTGGTCAGGGTGACACAGGACTGCGCCTGATTGCTTCCCTAGTGCTGGGAATATAAGTACATTACACACCACCACTCTAAACGTTTTTATGTGGGTACCAAACTTAGGGCCCTGAGCTTACAAGGAAAGTAATTCACTACCCAAATATTCTAAGGCAAGGATGGTGTGGAGTTCATGTTGTCTAATCTCCTATTGCAGCATCTCAAACCGTTTCTTCCACCATTCTGCTGCAGAGAACTGTCTTGTAGGCTTGGTTGTGGTATGCTGTGGGGGTCTGTATTTGATAGATGCCTGCTCTCAATTTCAGGTAAATTGAATCCGAAATTCTTAGGGCGGTGTCTTAAGCCTTCTGATGTTTAAAACAGCCTCTGGAGGGGCCAAGAATGATGAGCACCCTTAGATACAAACACACTCTGAGAAAGAGGCTGCCGCAGGGGCTCGTAAGCCAGGTAAGGTGTCAGGATCCCTAACGAGCTGTGTGAGAATATCCTGCATAAGACACCGCAGGAAGCTGGAATCAGTAGAGGTAGAATATTCTAGGACATCCATTTCACTTTTGTTCAGAGATCCTCAGTGATTCCAATTCACATTTACAGTCAAGAGCCACAGATGTAGTTGGTCAGGAGAACTTGCTGCCTATTAAAGAAAAGTTCCTGTGGACACAGGATTGCCCGATGCCTGATCTCCGAGTCTGTTTCCTCCTTCTCTTCTCTGCTCCTCAGCCCTTTTCCTGGAGGCTCCTTTAGAAGTGGGTTTAGGGCCGAAAGTGAAAGTGGGCCGTGGTGCGTGACTCCAGCCGAGGGTGGGTGGTGGGCTCATCTCTGCACCCGTGGGCAGGGTGGATATGAAGCACGCCTGCTATCAGAGGGTGCGCTCTGCCACCCATCCGTGAAGGCCGGCTTAATATTTGACCAACCCTTGAACTTTCATTTCCTTCCGGCGGACTCTTTCCCATTGCGGAGCTGTGGAACGCTCAGGGGACACTGGAGTGTAAATTAAAACTCCTTCCTTGTCTTTACAAGAGTTCAGGGACTTGGCTTGGCATCCAAGATGTGACACACTTTGGGCACTGCTTCCTTGTTGTGTCATGGGGGAAGAATGAGGGGGACCGGATATTTAAAACAGAAACAAAGAGCGCCTGAATCCTTGACATGTATTGAGTGACTACTTGTGATACCTTCCTTACAGATAATAACGAGATTTTTATCATTCCCATCCGACAATGGGAAACTGAGGTATGGGAAGGTTCAGGAACTGGCCCAAAGTAACAGAGCCAGGCTCTATCAAAAGACCTCAAAACAAGGCTGGGGCTGGGGCTGGGGCTGGGGCTCAGTTGGCAAAATGCTGACCGCACGAGTATGAGAACCCGATTGCATTCCCCAGAACCCATGTAAAAAGCCAGGCATGGTGCCATGTGCTGTGGAAGTGGAGATGGATAATTTTTGAGGCTCCTGAACCACCTTCCCCAGCTTAATTAGTAAGTCCCAGAACCCAGTGACACCCAAGGTCCTCTGGCCTTTACAAACATGTGTGAATACACACGTATGCGCATGTGCACACACATGAATGTGCACATCCCTTCCTATGGGTGCACACACGAAGCAAAGCAAATATCATCAACAAAAAAAAGTCTGCGTTGCTCTAAAACTCAAGCATTATTCCAAGCTGTCTCCTTCCTGTAGGAGCTCCGAATAGTCACTTCTTCAAACTCCCATAAGCCTACTCTGTATTCTTAAGGATCAACATTACCATTGAGGCTCAAACATTCTTCTTGTCTTCCTTAGGGAAGTATGGGGCCAGATATTAAGGGTGAAAGCTGAAAGACCAGAGAAGCAGAGTAGCCAGTCACTTGTTCTTACCTCTATGAACTCCTCAGACAAAAGTGGGCAAGATCCAGTCTCTACAAATCCTCAGACTGAACGCCTTGTGCTCCTGTCTCCTCCCACCTTACATTCTTCTCTCTGCCCAGCCATATCCCGTCCTGTCTCCACCTCTCTAGTGCTGGGATTAAAGGTGACTGATTCCTAAGTACTGGGATTGAAGGTGTGAGCCACCACCACTTGGCTCTGTTTCTCTTTTAGACTGGATCAATCTCATGTAGCACAGGGTGGCCTTGAACTCACAGAGATCTGTCTGCCTTTGCCTCCCAAGTGCTGGGTTTAAAGGTGTGCACCACCACAGCCTGGCCTCTATGTCTAAATAGTGACTAGCTTCTCACTCTGATCTTCAGGCAAGCTTTATTTGTTAGAGCACAAACAAAATAGAGCCACAGTCTGTTATCTGCCCGTCTTGCACGGTTTACTTCTGCACACAGCAAGAGGAATGGCTTCCTGTCCCCATGAAGTCATAGTAGATTGGTTTACTTCTGCACACAGCAAGAGGAATGGCTTCCTGTCCCCATGAAGTCATAGTAGATTTTTCATACAAGGATTCTTCATAGACTTTCCCCAGGAATGGCAGCAATGCCACCTACTGCTGTGCCAACCTTCGGAGAGTCACCTGGTGTCGAGAAACCTTGCTCTCTTTGACTCTATCCCACCTTATTAGATAAAGAGATTCCAGCTGCAGGGACTTGAGTAAGCCATCCGTTGCTCCACTAGGAAGTGATAATCAGACCAGATTCAAGTTCATCCCCCTCACATACCAGGGCTTTCACTTCAACACTGCCCAACCCATTTCACGGCATTTGCTAGCGAAGTTTCCTTTGTCGCCCACAGTGGGCCCCTCCGCTCTCCTCTCACTATTCATAAAGACCTTCCAAGCTTGTAAGTCTCCTTCTCTTTATTTCCTTTCCAAAGCCAGGAAAAACTAGGCCATGGAGGATGGATTGGTACGCGGACTTAACCCGTGCCTTTCTCAACCACCGAGAGATGAATCCTAGACATGGGGGTCCCTAGCTTGGGAGTTGGAGTGAGAACCCAAGGGTTAAAATGGCTCTAGTGTGGAAGTTATCTGCTTTGTTGTAAAACACAGCTTCCCAAGCACCACAGAGGGGCTATTAGCATGCAAATGTCCTCCGCCTCATGCTTTTTTAATGTTTTACTTCTCTTAATTGCTAAAACCGGTTGTAATTTCTGGGCACTGCTGGCTTGAGGACGCGGTTTCCTCTAGCAGTACAGACGTCTCCTAGCACCTGGAAGGATTTGGATTCTAGCTTTAGTAACCAACAGATCGAGGCATTTTCTCTTCTCTTCCCCCAAAGGGAAAAGAGAAAAAGAGAAGGGCACTGGGGGAGTTGAGGCTGAAGTTGGAAACCTCAGGTGCCCTTGTGTTTAGCTGGTTTTCTTTGAATCCTTGGATGTGGAACTTGGCAGTTTCAATAACAGATCAAAAAGTGTGGGGCCAAGGAGATGCCTCAGCTGGTGAAGCGCTTGCTGTATAAACATGAGGCTCCGAGCTTGGATCCCCAGCACCCATGAAAAATGCTGAGTATGCGCCTGGAAGCCCAATGTCTGGGAAGGACAGAGACAGCAGAATTCCTGGGGCTCGCTGGCCAGTCTGACTGGGGAGCCTGAGGTTCAGGGAGGGAACCCTGTCTCAAAAGATAAGGTTGAGGGTGGTAGAGGAAGACACCTGACAGACTTCCGGTCTCCACAATCCGTGCATGCTCATACACATGCTAACACACACACACACACACACACACACACACACACACACACACACGTGCATACATACAGGAGAAGACACACATACAGTAGCACAGATTTGATGAAGGTAAGAAGGCTCATTTTAAAGATGTTAGATTCAGATCTTGGTTGTGAACTCAGAGTGAAAAGTACTTCATGGTTCTTTCCAGATTGGAGCATAATTCGGTCTCTCATTCCAGAGATGTTTCAAGAGAATAGAATACAACAATACAACATTTCTTCTTTCTTTTGGGGTTTTTTTTTTTTTTTTTTTTTTTTGAAACAGAGTTTCTCAGTGTAGGCTTGACTGTCCTGGAACTTGCTCTGCAGACCAGGCTGGCCTCGAACTCCCAGAGATCCACCTGCCTCTGCTTCCTGAGTGCTGGAATTAAAGGCGTGCGCCACCACCATCCGACGAGAATACAACATTTCTAGACTGGCTTCTGTCCTAAAACCTGTGAAACAGTGTCTCTTGTAGAGAAGCGGTCACTGCTGGGCTAAGACAAATGGTGCCCTCTTTGGCCTGGTTAAAGAAATCATTGTTCCCACCTGTCTACCATTGGATACCTTCCAGGAGGACCCAGGTGTGGCTTCAGAAAACAAGACAATCCCCTTCCCCAAGAGTGCTTTACTACACAGCTTCCAGAGTCGGTAGCTTAGCCTGGCACTGGCTATCTGGCTGGGAAATTGGTGTAGGTCACCCTGTGGAAACTGAAGTACCCTTAGACCAGGGTATGAAGAGGTCTATCCAGGATAGCGGGAGTAGCCAGCCGTGCCGTAAATAGGTTGGGAGAGGATGCTGCGGCCACCCCAGCCCACCTGATGATACAAATTATGCCCACTTGGGTTTTGTACTATCAACACCAGAATTCCACTTACCTCGCAGATAGGAAGATGAGTGTCTTTTATTTGGCTGTGTGTGTGTGTGTGTGTGTGTGTGTGTGCGCGCGCGCGCGCGAGCGAGCACATGTGTCATGTTCGCGGAGGCCAGAGGTGCTGTTTTCTGAGGAGTTGTCCATGCTGTTTTCTGAGACAGTGTCTTGTTGATCAGTCTAGGCTGGCTTTCCAGCCCTGGGTTTATTATGAGCATCCGACACCCTGTGGGGGAGGGGCAGTGGTCAAACTGGACTCTTTATGCTAGCATGGCAAGCGCTTTGGAGCCGGTGCCATCTCCCCAGTGCCTTATTTAACAACTATTTGTGCGTCCCGTTCAGCTCTTTGTGTATTTGTCGCTGAGTTGTCGTTGAGTTCTGAGCTTCTGGGAAGGGAACAGGAGGTGGAACCCCATTCCCTAGACTTGTCGGAGGAAGCAGCCCTATCTTCAACAGCAAAGACTCCTGCAACTTCAAGGACTCCTCTCCCACTTCAACAGAACACAAGCCATGAGGGGGCCCATTTTCTTTCAAGTCTCCTGAGCGGGGGGGGGGGGGGGGGGGGGGGGGGAGACACGGAAGTGACCCTGGCTTCTTGTAGAGCACAGTTTTCACTGAAAATGAAGTCGGGGGACCTGTTCCCCAGTTGGAAGAGGCTAGAGAATTGAGTGAGGGCAGTGTCAAGCTTCCTACTGAATGCCACGGGTCCGTGGTACCAGACTCTCCGTTCTTTCCTGTTCCTTTAGTGGGAGTTGAGAGCAGTTGGTGGACAGGAGGTGGTGGTGGTGGTGTGTTTTGAGGACCTCATCTGTAGTAGGCACTTTCTGCTCCTTGGAAGCAAGAATCTGGCGGCTCGTTCTGGCTCCATTTTGCTTTATAAAGAAAGTTCCTCACCTTGGTCCCTAGGATGCCCCAGGCCACACCGCTTGTGACAGAGGCTTAGGACCACGGCTCAGCCACTCTCCCTGATTCCAAAGCCATTCATTCCCTTTCTCCAAGCTGCTCCCACCTCCCCAGTGAAACCAGAATCTTTTACGTTGTCTCAGAGGTACAGCCAGTGATGGAGAGGGCCTTTGGAAGGCCAGCTGAGGCACTAGGGGCCTAATTCTGTCCCTAGCCACCAAACACTGGCCCTTCCCCTCCCCAGTGATTTCAACTTGTTTCCTCAAGAGAAAAACATGACTTTTCCCATTGATGGAACTCACAGGCCAACAATGTAGCCCTCTACACCCCCCACCCCCTACACAAATTAGACTTTAGCTGCAGACTGGTCTACCCCCAGTCCCCACCCCACCTGCCTTGCCCTTGCAACTAAGGGAACTCTCTGCATAACAATGTCTGGTCCTCGCTGCCCACAGTTGCCCTTTGGCTATTAACACCTAATGAAAATGTAACTGTGTTTAACCCCCCACCGGCTTCCCTAGGCCAGGAGCCCAAGTGGGTTTAAGTCCTTTGTATGATAAGCATCCTATTCTTCATGTGGATGGCCCACCCCTTTCTCCCTGGAGAGGACTCCGGGAGCTGTGTATGGCTAACTCGGACCTCTCAGCTGTCCAGGAGCACAATGGGGAATGTATCTTTTGTGGTATTAACGGCTCTGGGGAGGGGGGAATGGAGAGTAGGGCTAGTGGGGAGGGGGTGCTGCTGAAGAGGAGGAGAACAATGTGTGAGAAGCTGAGGCTGTGGGTTTCCCACACGGACCGATATGTGCCCCCACCCCCCTCTGGGAGACACGGATCTGCAGCCACCAGCCCACAGCTGATCCCGCCTTGATTGGTTTTTTTTTTCCTCCCTTCATTGTGTTCTCAAGGGACGAAAATCCTTTTGTGAAGTGAAAGGAGAGGCGTTTCTGCCATCCCCTCCCTTGAACTGATTGGCTATGTCACAAGATGGCCAAATCCACCGGATTAATGTGCGGCTGGCCAGGGCTGGCTGCCGTGTGTGAGGACCGGTCCATGTCTGAGTCCACCCCTTAGGGCCAGGCGTGTCTGCTACCCTGGGAGCAGGGGAGGGGGGCATGGAGGGGCAGGCCACCCCTTTCTTCATATTTATTATTCTCTCCACCCCTCCAGCCCGGCAGGGATGTTTATTCATGGGCCACATCTGCTGGCTGGCAGGCGACATGTCTCTTGTTAGAAAGAATGCCTGGGAGTCCCCAAGGAGCCAGGAAAGCTGGGCACATTCCTTCAGACTGGCCTTTACCCTTGCTCAGATGGTCCTGTGGCTTTCTCCACCCACCTGTGACCTTAGCCCTCTTTCCTGCCAGCTTCTAGCCCACCGAGGGGGGCACGCTGCCCACCTGGAGATTCCAGCCACTCCTTTCACCCACCCAGATCTAGTAGACAGCTCCTCTGTCTACACTGTGTATGTTTATGCCTTCTACCCGAACCACCCTTGCACCTTGTATCTTCTTGCTTCATACCTTCCCCACATAGCCTGGGTGAATAATCCTCGCCTCATAAAACCCAGGCTCCCCCTCTTCACCCCCTCGGGGGAAGAACACATCCTCCTCTGATGCCTTATATGGATTTGTGATCTTGCATCACACTGACCAATTGCTACCTGACGTCATGATGGTTCGAATCCATCTCTTTCTAACCTATAAATTCCCAGAGGGGGTGGGGTGTGTGTGTGTGGCTGCAGGTGTATCTGTCTGTGGTTCAATTTCGTCAACTAACCTGTCCTCTGTGCCAACCCTACCTGGGAACCCTTGGGAGGCATACTCCAACAGCTGATTGGTGATAGAAATCAGTGGACACAAGGGTTGAAGCTTCTGTTGGGTCCCCATGTCGAAGAGGGGCTCTTTGGGTCACTGGGATCACTCTGGACCCCCACTATAGGGATCTTTTGGGAGTTCTGGGGCCACTCTGAAAGATGGGTAGTGACTCTTTCTTCTACAGTGACACTGAGTTTAATCTAAGGTGGCTTCCTCTTCACTATGGGTGCCTTCAGCTTAGACCCTGAGGGACAAGGAAGGACTGTCACACCCAAACCCAGATGTTGTGGGACAAGATACCATGCTGAGTCATCTCCCAAGTCTGGAGGACCAGCTCCAGGGCAGTCAGGTTAATAGTGTTGCAATGATTGGCAGCTGAGAATGACATCACTGATTTCTAATGTAATTGACGCTGACTCTGGGAAAGCACTTAGTACTGAGGGTTAAGGGTAACCAAGGGAATGGATGCCACTGTGTTTTTAGGGATACGCCAGGTCAAGGTTTTACATTGTGTGTGTCTGTGTGTGTGTGTGTGTGTGTGTGTGTATACATGTGCACCTGTGTGCATATGCATGTGAAGGCCAGAAGTCAACATCTGGTATTCCTTTCAGTCACTATTCACTTTTTGCTTTGAGACTCTCTCTCTCTCTTTCTCTCCCTCTCTCTCTCTCTCTAGTTTTTTTGAGACAGAGTTTCTCTGTGCAGCTTTGGAGCCTGTCCTGGAACTCACTCTGTAGACCAGGCTGGCCTCAAACTCTCAGAGATCCTCCTGCCTCTGCCTCCCTGAGTGCTGGGATTAAAAATGTGTGCACCACCACTGCTCAGCTCTCTTAATTTTACCTGGAGTTCACTAAATGAGCTAGGGATCCTATGCTCTGCCTCCTCAGCACTGGGATTATAAAGACACCATTAAACCCAGGTTCTTTTTATTGGTGCTGGGAACCAACCCAAAATCCTCATGCTTGAGCTCAGAGCCATCTCCCCAGTCCTGCTCTTTGTCTGTTTTAGGTACGGTCACAGATGACAGACGTACATTGGTGTGAAGCCACACTGTCACACCAAGAATTCACGGTGGATTGCAGTCACTTCTGATGTAGGAGTGTTTCTATCTATCTGCTGTTTCATTGGTTAATTAATAAAGAAACTGCTTGGCCTGATAGGTTAGAACATAGGTGGCTGGAGTAGACAGAACAGGATGCTGGGAGTGAGGCAGATGCCTCAGGCAATTGCCTTGCCTCTCCTCTCTGGGACAGTTACCATGAAGCCAGCCACCAGGTCAGACATGCTGAATCTTTCCCGGTAAGACACCACTTCGTGGTGCTACACAGATTATTAGAAATGGGTTAATCAAGATGTGAGAATTAGACAATAAGAGGCTGGAACTAATGGGCCAGGCAGTGTTTAAAAGAATACAGTTTATGTGTTGTTATTTCGGGGCATAAGCTAGCCAGGCGGCCGGGAGCCGGGCGGGACGAAAAGCAGGCCTGCCCGCAGCTCCTTCTACACACTTCTGGTTCGGAGTAAGGGGCACATCAGTGAGACTGTGTCAAGAGGTGGGCAATGGCATGTGAGTGAGATGGCCAACTGCAAGATGAGACGGGGGGTGGGGACAGCATCTTTTATGCATGTTGTGAAGGATCTGGGTAGTTCTTTGTCCCAGAAGCTAGAGAAATGAAGGGTGGTCACAAAGATCCATTAACCTGCCAGTGTTCTTCAAACATTTCTCCACTGTGTCAGACATTCACACTTTAGCATGACTGGCTAAAATCTAATTGTTTATTCTTAAATCTTAGTTGCTATTAGCTGCCCTGGACACCGGCAACTTCAGGCCTCAGATTGGAAGGGTTAATTGAAAACCCTAACACTACAGAGAGAGAGAGTCCTAGGAGAAATATAAATTCAGAAAGAGAGGGATATGGTTGACAAGCAAGCTACTCTCTATGTGTGTATGCTGTGTGTATGTTTGCATCTATGCTTCTCTCTGTGTGTATATGTCCATAAGTGTGTGTGTGTGCACGCGTGTGTGTGTGTGTGTGTGTGTGCGCGTGTGTTCAATAGCATGTGTGCATGTATATGTATGTGTGAGGCTGGAGGTTGATGTCTACTCTCTTTTTCCGTTGTGCTCCACCTTATGCTTCAAGACAGAGATCTTGTCGACCCAGGATCTCACTGAACGATTGTCTCAGCCTCCCCAGTGCAGGGATGAGAGTGCATGCCACATAGGTGGGCACCCATGTGGAAGCTAAAGATCCTTGGCTGCTTTTCATTTGGTTTCTGAGGCAAGACTTCTCACAGAACTTAGAGCTCACCGATTTGGCTGGACTGCCAGGCAAATGCACCTGTCTCCACTTCCCCAGTGCTGACGGCAACAGTCACCACACACCTGGCTTTTTACATGACTATTGGGGAGCCAAACTTGGGTCCTCAGACTTGTGTGGACCATTAAACCCAGGCTTTTATATTGGTGCTGGAGACCAATTCCTCCACCTCTCAAACTGGCTCTTAGAATTAGTGAAATTGGGTTTTAGTTGTTTGTTTGTCTTGAGAAAGGGTCTCTCTATGTAGCCTTGGCTATCATGGAACTCACTATATAGACCAGACTGGCCTTGAACTCATAGAGATCCATCTTGCTTCTGCCACCAGAGTGCTGGGATGAAAGGCCTGTGACATCCTGCCCAGTTCAGAAATTAGCAAAATTGAATGTGTGCTTCTATTTTAGTGGTTAACTGCTGAGAATCAGCTTATGCTAAAAACTTCCTGGCAGCTCTCTCTGGGTCTTCTCATTTGGCAGGAGGTACCATGCTGGGCTATGTGTGAGCAGAGAAGTGGCTGCATTAGCTTCAGGCCAGGGGTGGGTGGGTAGAGATGGCTACAACCCACTGTTATCCATCTGGACTTTGGATAAGGATATCTTGCAATACTTGCTAAGGGCAGGTACCTGGGTCCTTTTCTAGAGATGCCGATGAAGGAGGGCTGAAATGAGCACTCAGACCTCCGTTGGCATGTTGACATTTCAATGATCAGTGCAGATCCATCTCGGCTGAAGCCTTGATTGCATGCCATGGAGCCCCTTAGGGACTGCATCAGTCAAACAAGGAAGACTGTGACCATCAGAGTCACCTCCAGCCCCCTATTCCTTTCCATTTTCAAGGACCTTAAGGCCCAAATTTAGAACGGGCTGCCATCTAAATGATATCCTGTGAGGCTTAATCAGAACTAAAGCCTCAGGTGGCAGATTCTGCTTCCTTTTTTAGTTTTGGTTCTGACGTCTTCTTATGTGACCTAGGAAGAAGTCATATTACAGCAGCAACTGTTGCAGGGCTCTGGTAGCAGTGGGGGGAGGGGAGTAAAAAGGTCATTGCTCCATTCCCAAACAGATATGATCTTAGACACAATATTAGCAATAAAATAAATGGGTGAATGGATGAATAAATAAATAAGGGCTAAGGAGATGGCTCAGTCTGTCTAGTGCTTGCCCCATCAGCATGAGGACCTGAGTTCAGATCCTTATTCGCAATATAAAAGCCAAATGTGGTGCCACCTGCAATCCCAGTACTGGAGAGATAGAGACAGGAGGAGCCCTGGAACTCACAGGCTAACCAGTCAGTCTAGCCAAATTGGTGAGCTCCATCTTCAATAAGAGATCTGCTATGGGAGAATGCTCTTGTACCCTGTAAAGATTTGTCACTCATATTGGTTTAGTAAAACACTGATTGGCCAGTAGCCAGACCAGAATATATGTGGGGTGACCAGAGTAGGAGAATTCTTGGAAGAGGAAAAGCTCAGTCTGCAGTCACCAATCAGACACAGAGGAAGCAAGATGAGAATGTCTCACTGATAAAAGGTACTAAGCCATGTAGCTAATGTAGACAAGAATTATGGGTTAATTTAAGTTGTAAGAGCTAGCTAATAACACACCTGAGTTAATAGGCCAAACAGTTTTTAATTGTTATAAGCCTCTGTGTGTTTCT
Source organism: Arvicola amphibius (assembly GCF_903992535.2). Classification (NCBI taxonomy): domain Eukaryota; kingdom Metazoa; phylum Chordata; class Mammalia; order Rodentia; family Cricetidae; genus Arvicola; species Arvicola amphibius. Next base: position 8,970,604 of record NC_052050.1, read on the forward strand.
TTGGGACTGAATGGCTGTGGGACCAGGCGGGACAGAAACTTCTGTCTACAGAGACCCTGTCTCAAAAACATGAGAACAATCAAGGACAACTGATATTGACCTCTGGACCCATACACATGTTCAACACACACACACACACACACACACACACACACACACACGAATACAGTGTCACATTCCAAGGGTGAGATTGTGACAATGCCAGTTCCGAAGCAGCAATAGACAAATGTTTTGAGAAGATTCTGAGATGCTGAAGTAGATGTCTGTGTATTCAGAGGCCTCATCTGCCTTTAAATAGTCGAGGGACTCTGCCTACACAGGGTGACACAAGCTGCTAGGTGCAGGTGCAGAAATAATGCAGTCATTCCTTCCCAGAAGGACTCAGACTTTAAGACATAAGGACTTTAAGAGAAAAACACGTGAGCCATGGATGCATGCATCTCTCTGAGGATTGAGTTGGTCTTAGCACCTCTATGGAGAGACCGGGGAAGAGCTGGTCCAGTGTCCTCTAAGAAGCAAAGAAACTACAAGCAACTGCAGGTTATCACAGGGATGCAGTACAGTTATTATTGATCTTTATAATTAAAGAGATGACTCAGCCACTGAAGCACTTGTGCAAGCATGAAGGCCTGAGTTCAGATCTCTGGCACCCACAAAACAAGTGGAATATGGTATAGCCTGTGCTTGCAATTCCAGCATGGCTGAAGTGAAGACAGACAGATCCCTGTGGCTATCTATCAGTCTAGTTGAATCGATAAGAGCCAAGCCAAAGGAAAAAAACCCTGCCTCAAAAAACAAAAGGTGGTGGCCACCAAAGGAATAGCAGTCGAAGGTGACCTCTGACCTCTCACACTCACCCAGCCTTGCATGCACACCTACCTATACACAAGCACCTGCACATGCACAAATATACATATTTACAAAATTGCAAAAAATTATTTTAAAAGTAATTAGATGCTGGTTGTGAAATTAGAAATATCAGTGTCTCTTGGTTACCAAGACTTATTTGCCCTTGACTTTGTTCCGCTCAGGAAAGGCCTGGAAAGTCTTGTGAACTGGGCTCTTCACTCATCTCTCGGGAGCGTGTACTCTCCCACTCTGTTCTCCTCAGGGTTGCTCTTCAGCCTGGCATGGCTGTATTTGCTTGTAAATTCTGTCCCGTCCATCACAATCTGCACGGCTTATGTACCACACCGGTACAGTCCTGCTTCTACTTTCTTGTCCTCTTACCAGCTGATAGGAGATACCTTTCTCTGCGTTCTCTGATCTTCAAATGCACAAGGAGTCTACTTAGTCCAGCTCATGTTTGGTCCAAATGATGAGTTCAGTTGTATGCTTGTGGGTCAGCGGATCCAGTCAGTTCTGAGTTGAGTGCTGGATCCAGAGGCCCTGCCTGTGGGAAGGCAGGGGGCTGCTGCTGAAGATTGCCCAAAGGACAGAGAATTCAGGTCAGCTTTCATCTTGATGTACAAGGACACTCCCGTGAGTCCCCAACTATACTCAACTTTCAGAAATACTTTATACCTGAGAAATGAGCTTTGTACTGTTCCATGGCATTTCTGTGGGAATTCACCCTGCATCGAAGATGCCCTGATTAGTGCTCTAGGGAAAGCCAAGTACTTTTCTTTGTAAATGCTTTCTTTCCATTTTTTGTCTGTGTGTGTGTGTGTGTGTGTGTGTGTGTGTGTGTGTGTGTGTGTGTGAATTTAGGTGCTTGAGGAGGCCAGAGGAGGACATCAGCTGTCCCTAGAACTGGAGTTATGGATCGTTGTGAATCTCCCATGATGAGTACTGGGAATTGAACCGAGGTAGTCTACAAGGGTAATATGCAGTCTTAACTGCTAAGCCATCTTTCTAAGCCTTTAAGTACATTCTTTAGACCACATGAACACAGGAGCAGAGGGAAAAGGCCTTCTGCTCTGATATTTGCTTCCATACAATTGTAATATTAGATTTACAGTATCAAATTAACTGGATGAGTATACGAGCAAGAGCTGTGTGAAGTCAGTTGGCACAGTTGAGTTACCTGCATCAGGTAGGATGGGACAGGCTAAGGATTAAGTTTCGCCTTCTGTAAGTCCAAGAATGATGCTTTCAGGTCTGCCTTTGGTCTGGGATGAAAAATATCCTTTCTAGAACTTTCTGTCAGTGACTAGAAACACTTCCCACGCATCCACCACCACCATCATCATCTTGACATTAAGGTTCTGCAGTTCAATTCCTCACTCTATACTTTTTATCTAGATCAGTGGTTCTCAACCTATGGGTGATGACCCCCATGGGAGGGGGGTCACATATCAGATATCTACATTATGACTCATAACCATATCAAAATTACAGTTATGAAGTAGCTATGAAATAATTTTCTTGTTGAGGGTCACCACAACATGAGATACTATATTAAAAGGTTGAAAACCACTGGTTTGGATGAAGCATTTCCTGTAAGTCACCCTAAGAAACAAAACATAGTCTAAGTGCATGTAGGGACTGGGAGATCCCTCAGTGGCAGGAAACCGGAAGTAGGCCCTGAGCTCTGGTTAGAACAGAAACCAGGGAAATGAACAGACCCTTCCACTCCTATGAACCCATTTCTGAAAGCAAAGATTCTGCCCAGAGAATAACACAGTCAGTTGTCCTTGTTCTAGATAGAGCTCCAAAAGAGTTGCCGAACTCTCTTGTCTGATTGACTTTCTTTTTTTTTATATTAAAAATTTCCGCCTCCTCCTCACTTCCCATTTACCTCCCTCCCCCCTCCACTTCCCTTCCCTCTCCTATCCAGAGAGCAGTAAGGGTTCCCTGCCCTGTGGGAAGTCCAAGTTCCTCCCCACTCCATCCAGGTCCAGGAAGGTGAGCATCCAAACAGGCCAGGCCCCCCCCAAAGCCAGTATGCATAGTAGGGTCCAAATCCAGTGTCATTGTCCTTGGCTTCTCAGCAGCCCTCATTGTCTGCCATGTTCAGGGAGTCCGGTTTTATCCCATGCTTTTTCAGTCCCAGTCTAGCTGGGCTTGGTAAGCTCCGAATAGATCAGCCCTACCATCTCAGTGGATGGGGGGATCTGATTGACTTTCAAAGGAAACTGTGGGGTAGATTATTTATTTCTGCAGTACAGGCCTCATTTAAGCATGCAAGGCAAGCCCTTTGCCCTTGAACCATACTTATAGTCCCCAGGGACACAGCATTACATTGTCAACCCCTCCCTGCTCCATGGCACTGATAAATTATCTTGGTAGAGAAGGTTTGGAAAGGGGAAAGGAAGAAGTATGAAGTCAATGGGCTCTGGTGTTGAAGGAGGCTACTTGCTGGTTCCCAGCCGCCCAGCTAGCTTAGACCCAAAATAATCACACAGAAACGCTATTAATTAAATCACTGCTTAGCCCATTAGCTCTAGCTTCTTATCATCTAACTCTTACATATTAATTTAACCCATTTCTATTAATCTGTGTATCACCATGTGGCAGTGGCTTACCAGCAAAGTTTCAGCATGTCTGACTCTGGCGGCTCCATGGTTTCTCTCTGACTCCACCCTTCTTTCTCCTAGCATTCAGCCTAGCTTTCCCTGTCTACCTAAGTTCTGCCTTGCTATAGGTCCAAAGCAATTTCTTTATTCATTAATGGTAATTACAGCACACAGAGGGGACCCCCCATCACTCTGGGACTGAGTGAGCTAGAATAAGAGAAAACAGAAGATAGCAACATTAGAACCTGATGTCAAGGACTACACAATTTGTCAGGGGAAATTTTTCCTCTAGAGCCAAGGGGGCAATCTGAGGCCTCTCCCAGTGGCTCGGCCAGCATGGTGGAGGCAGGCCTGACTCTCTCTTACCCCCTTTCCTATTGCCTTCTGGTTCGTCAGTTCTTCTCTTGCCTTAAATGGGTTTAAAGTCATAAGTAGTTTCTTGGGACCAATTATTTTTTTAGTCTAGTATTCTGTCATCTTCTATAGCCCCTGCTATATATACTGCTGAGCCCTTCCTGGCTGTGGCCAGCACTGACTTGTTGACCCATTGTGTCCATCAGCTTTCCGTTTGTCCTAACTGTCCACCCAACTGCAGTTCTGGGTATTACATGGCTCTTGCCAGGCTCTACCTGTGCCTATCTAGTCACTGAATTCTCACACGGGCCTTGCAAAAAAAGTAGGTCCTTATTTTATATGTAAGGAAAATAAGGTTCCCAAGAGGTGACTGGGATAAAATTCCAACTTCTTCTAATTGTTGACTGTAAAGTCCTTCATTCTTGGAGCTGAGGAGACAGTTTGCCTAGTAAAGTGCTTGCCACGACAACATGAGGACCCACAGCCGGGTCAATACAGATCCCCCAGCATGGATCTCCAAAAGCATGGTGGTCCACAGTGCTGGGGAGGCAGGCAGATCCCCAGTCAGCCAGTACATCCTGGATTCCAGGCTAATGAGAGCACCTCTCTCAGGGACAAGGTGGGTAACACAAGAATGGTACCTGACGTTGACCAAGACCACTAATGCAGAGAGAGAAAAAGAGGGGGGTGGCTAAGTTCTGAAACCACACTGCCCACCATCCAGCTCTTATCCCTGGCACCATGGCACGATGGGCAGCGGGTCTTCAGTATCCAGTCTTCTTCACTCCATGACTCCTTCTTGCTTCCAGCCTAGATGCACCCTCCCTGCCCAGGTTCCTACACATCCTCAGTCTCTGACCCCTTCGTAAGGCTTCACTCCCTGTCAGTGCTCAAGGTCCATCAATGACTTTGGTGTTTTTGCATCTGGAGATGTCAACACAAATGGTTCACCAGTTCAAGAGCTGAGCTGACCTTTCACAGGGCAATGTGGGAAAGGGGTTTGTTGATGTCATACTGTTGGATCTTCCAGGCCTCCCTCCATCTCTGTTTTTCTGCCCATTGTTCCTTCTTTCCTTCCCTCTTTCTTCTTCCTTCCTTTTTCTCTGCCTCCTTCCTTCCTTTCTTTCTTGTACTTGTCTCCTTCCTTCTTTTCCCATTATTATCCTTCCTTTCTTCTGCTTTCCTTCATCCTTCCACTTCTGTTAACCCCCCTCTCTCCCTTCTTTTTTCTCCTTCTTTATCTTCCCTTTTCCTCCCTTTTGTCTCCTTCTTTCTCCCTCAACCCTCCCCCCTTTTTTATATAGCCTCCCCATGTAACCTGGGCTGACCTTGAACCTCCTATGTCACCTAAGTTTGTGGCAAATTCTGGGTCTCCATGGCCTCCTGAGTGCTGGTGTCACAACATACATCAGTCACACAGCTCACCTGCTGGCCACTGTAGGCCACCTTAGGACCCAGATGCTGACATTGTACAACGGATAATGAAGTGGTACCCTGCCAGCCTCCATGAGGTCAGGTTCCTCACCTAAGGGGCCAGCTGTGGTCTAGATAAGAAGTCTGCTCAATGGGGATAAAGCCAAGTCTTGGGATCCAAGGTGCTTTGGAGGCAGCCACAATGCTCCATCATGCAAGAGGCTTGGCCCAGGAAAACAAAGTTTCCAGACTTCGTGGTCTTGCTGAGTCCAGGACTCCTGACCCTATGTAGCCTCATCCACCCTGCTAGAGGATGCTCAGGCTGGAGGCTAGTGGCCGTGGTGGAGTTTCCATGAGTCTAGCACAAAACTCTAAGCATAGAACAGCAAAGCCTAACCTCCCGAGCCCTGAATTTGGCCTTTCCAGTCCTCACATGGGACCCTTCTTTGTTACCCTCCCCCTACTGCTGCCCCACACAAACACTGCAATACTAACCAGAGTTAGGCACAGTCGGGTTTCCTATCGGCTCCTGGAGCTCACTGGATACTACTCTAGCAGGCTAGAGACTTGGATTGTCCTGTTGGAGGTGGAGTAGCCTTGGAGGCCCCAAGGGAGGGGGTGGTGTTGGGGACTGCTGACTGTGTGGATGTGGCAGGCATTGTTCCTCAGCTTTATTCTGTAGGCCTCAGTGGGGCTGACTCAGAAGTCCTAATCAAGGAGTTCTCCGGGCTTCCCAGGGGTGACATGAAGTGAACCGAGGGGCTCTGGGGGGGTCTTTGTTCTCTGATGACAGCTGACTTGGTCGCCAGTCTCAGCCCAGCCCCACTGCATGCTCTGCCAGCTACTGCCTTAACCCTTTGTTACCTACCCCCTCCCCTCGCGGTCCCTTCCCTGGCCTGATCTTCAGTGACAGCTCTCAAAATCACCTTTCGGGGCCCTGAAGGAGGAGGCTGGTGCTGCTGAGAAAGGAAGAAAGGGGAGGATGGTGATGCTGAACGAGACGACACTCTTAACTAGACAAAGATGTCTCCCATGCCAGAAAGTTCCACTTTGCTAGTGGTCCTGGCTGTGGGGTGTCTAAGTGTCGCATAGACTAGGATTAGCCACCATCTATCTATCTGGGGCTTGCATGATTTTATTTTGGACATGGCAGAAGTGATTAAAAGCCATTAATGGACTGGGAATAAAATCAGTGTTCACATTCTGAAACTTGAACCCAAGCATAGAGCCAAGCAGGCCAGGAGACCTGAAGGGAAGGCCTCAAGAAAAACCATCAGGACAGGGGGCATGGGGCCCCCTAATCTGCAGTATAGCAAGACTTGACCAACCTTGAGCAAGACTTGACCGACCTTGAGCAAAGCGTCTTACTCTCTGGGCCGCAGCACATTCGCCCACTAGTAGGGAAGTGGTTTGAACAGCAGCATGACTGCACAGCCTCCTAGGAGAGCTGACTAAGCTTAGTCCTGGCGTAAGTAACATCTGTCTTTTCCTGGACACCATATGCTCTTTGCAAAGAGAAGGTGCCACGGTTCCAGGAAGCATAGGTGAGGTGAAAGCTGATGATGAATTGTAACTCAATGGTATGACAGCTGGCCTTAAACTTGGCAATCCCCCTGCCTCCGCCCATGAAATAGGTGAGATTATAGGTTTCTTGTCAGTCACTATTCATGTAGTTACTAACTATTGAGGATGTAAAATCATGGCAGCAAATGGATTGAAGTGAGACTTCGAGAACAATTTCTATGTTTCCATTTGGAAAACAAGTTTGTTGCCATGGCCTGTTGTAGTCACCTTAGACTAGATTGTTAGAAAGCCATACATCCTGCCAAGTCAATTGTTCACTCAGCAAACAGAAAGCACACAATTAAAACTTGAAAACACAGGGGCTGGATACTGGTTAATATACATAGAAAGGGAACTTGAATGGGGGGGTATTTGAGGGGTACATAGACTCCAAAGAGGTGGTGATGGTACATCTGAATGGGGGGTGGGGGTGAGATGGCTTTCCTTCTGAGAACTGAGCATGGGCACTCAGCTCCAGAGTAACAAGACCTGTCTGGCCCTACCCTACTTCTCCATGTTTCCACGCTCCACTACTGTCTCCCAACAGGCTCCTTCCAGCAAGAGTGATGAACAGTGCTCTCAAACAGAAGCCATTTCTGGGTTCAGCATGGCAGAGAACAGCAGATGAAGGATCTATTGCCCCAAGTGTGATCAAGTGCCCACTCAGGACCAAGGCTGACCATAAGGCTGGCTCACATCCCAACATGGCTGTCTCCCTCTGAAGCCCTGTAATTCTGGCTCAGTTCAGATTGGGTCGATTCTCAGAATGGTTACCAAGGAGACCCTGTTGTGTAGAAAATCACTATGGGGCTAAACATGAAGGGAATTTGGATTTTATCCTAGGCCAAAAGGAACTGTGGAATTATTTAAAGTAAAGACTAGCACAATCATATCTGGATTTCAGCTATAAAATGAATATAAAAGGGGTGATTTTGGAAGAAGAGGGACCTATTTGTATATTATTATAATAACTGATGTATTAGATGGTGTCAGCATAGATTGATGAACTATGAAATTGAAAGGAGGTAGATAGGAGAATTCAGTGTGAGATATATATTTCTTCATAGCATCTAATCTATCTGTATATCATCTATTACCTATCATGTATGAATCTATCAGTCTGTCTTGTCATCTATCTCTATCCTCTCTCTCTCTACCTATCTCTCTGTAGAACAGAAGGATGTCTTTGGTCCCCAGGAGAGAAGCAATGAAGTAGCGATGGGTAACCAAGAGAATGGTGGCTCCTCCCTGCTTGTCCCTAAACTCAGCTTTATTCCCTGAAGGAGAAACACCCACCAAAACTCAAAGGCTTTTCCTCAACACAAAATGTGGGTCTCTGAGAAGGCAGTTACAGGGTGCTAAATCAACTTCAAGTTTGAAATAAATAATATTATATTAGATAATCCCAAGGAAGAAAAGAAAGTAGGAAGGGGATTTATGTATTCTGTTGGAATTTAAATCTCTGTCACATAGGTTAGAGGAAAGCTCTGACTTGCCTCTCAGCCTGCAAAAATGACCCCTGTTTATTCTGATCCATTGTACAGCAAAAGTCTGCCAAGTGGGTGATAAGCATTCTTTTTCGAGATTCCTGTGATTCTGTGCTCTGCTGATTCAGGAATAAACTCAGGTTTTGTGTTTGACTTTTCAAAGTACAGAATCTAGAAAGTAAGAGATATACAAGAAGCAGAATTCAGTTAGGTGGAAGGATGGATGGATGGATGGATGGATGGATTGGTGGATCTACTGATGGGTTGACACGTAGAGATTTCCATAAAGGAACACCAACCTGTAACATATCATCTAACCATACACATCTTTCTTCTAGTCCCCAACACCTTCCCCAGCATCATTTACCACTCCTCCTGGCCCTACAGTCTTCATGGTCACACAACCCTAGCAGATACCAGGGCTTGTTGGAGGAGAGCTGCTTGTTGGTTCCCAGCCGCCCGGCTAGCTTAGACCCGAAATAACCACACTGAAACTGTCTTAATTAAATCACTGCTTGGCCCATTAGCTCTAGTTTCTTGTTGGCTAACTCTTACATATTAATTTAAGCCTTTTCTATTAATCTGTGTATCACCACGTGACAGTCCCTTACTGGCTAAAGTTCCCAGTGTCTGTCTCCAGCGACTCCATAACTTCTCTCTGACTCTGCCCTTCCTTTTCCCAGCATTCAGCTTAGTTCTCCCCACCTGACTCTGTTCTACCCTATCAGGCCAAGCCAGTTTCTTTATTCATTAACCAATAAAAGCAAGACATAGACAAAAGGACCTCCCACACCAGGGGTTGAAGACCACCTCTTGTGTTTTGACTTTGCATGTCCCATATAACCTATACCTTTTCCCTCTGATTGGTTGAATTACAGACCAAACCATGTCCTTCTACTGACTCTGTTGTCAGAGACACAGTTTCCTTTGCCAGTGCCCCAGATGAGGATGTCATAATTGAGCCTTACTTCTCATTTGGGTACCATTCCCAGTCTGTAAACACTTAAGAGCCCACCTCATCATCACTTCCACAACCATCACCTACTTCAGTTCCTTATGATCCAGGATCAGCTGCTTCCAAATCTCTCTCCTTAACCTGTCTCCCCCTCCTCTTTTTAACAAAGGGTAGCAGCATTTCAACAGAACTCATCCTTTTGAATATAAGTCTGACAAAAGCCAGAAAGAAGCATGGTTCCTCTGAAGGAGCATGGGGCAGGCAAAGAACAGCAGGCTGTGCCACACCCCTGGGTTTGTCCTTGAGGCCTTTGGAGCCTCATTCTGGTCATCGTGGTTGATGCTCTAGGTCAGGCTGCTGATGGCTGCCTGAAGCAGAGGACTCTGAGATGCTGCAATGTGCTCCTTAGTTCACACTGGGAAGTGGTTGCCCCATGGCCCTGAAGCAACGAGAACAAACGTCTTCCTCCAAGCCCAGATAGCAGTGTTACCTGTGCATAGCACACTTCTGGCATTGCCATCCAACAATGATTCTCAAAAACTGCTGATGACAATATAAAGCTGGTGGGACAATTGGGTGGGCACTCTAACGTGTCCAATTCAAGAGAGGAGATCTCATTTGCCATCTCAATCTCTGGGACCTCATACCTTTTGTAGATCATTGGTAGTAAACACCAATGGCAATCTAAGCATATATGTTTAAGTATGTATGTTGTTATATATAAGAATCTTTTATTCTTTTAAATAAAAAACAGTTGGTTAGAGCTCTTTATTAAAGATCAACTAAAGGCTGGTAAGACGGCTGTGGGAGACTTTTGCTATTCAAGCCTGGAGACCTAAGTTTGATCCCTGAGTCTATGTAAAATCAAAACCCACAAAGTTATCCTCTGACCTCTGCATGCATCCATGCTATGGCACACATGGCCCCCATACCCAGTGCATGTATGTGCACATACACAATAATTGTAATTAAACAAATTAATTGTAAATAAATAAATAAATGAGCAAAATGAGAATCTGCCTTACATAAACTTAAGTATCATTATTGGCTTAGTCTAGTGGAAGAAAACTGCATTGCATGGAATTCAAGGATAGTTTGATTTTGTGGATAACTAATTAAGTCATCAATGATTTGCTTCATTTTGTCTCATTGCTATGCTACTGTTGTCTCCAGGCCAATGACTACTTGGCTTGAGCAATTTGTTATCTGCCAACGGTAGACAACGAGGTTGGTTATGTTGATTTTCCCCAACAAATTCTGAAACTCTCTTTCTCACTTTCTCAGAAGCCCCAGCCAACCTTCCCATGGAAGTCAGATGAGAAATAACAAGTGTTAGTTGATTGGCTTAGATTTGATTTGCCCTGATCAGTCATTGAGGAAGAGAATGAGGCATCTAATCTCTGGTTGGTTCAATCTCACAGCTGATTGGAATCAATCTCCACTTTATTCCATGGCTGCTACACAAAAGAAGAAATAAAGAAGGCTTGTTGGGGATTAACTCTTGTTTCCACGATAGCAAGACTTTATATTTCTGTGAGCCAGATAATTTTAAGTCCTTCTAAAAGCTACAAGCTTTGCTGGATTTTTGACTATTGATTGCAGAAATTCTTGTCTTCACTTTCAAGATCATTGAAGTTACAAAACAATAATCAGAAGTGTAGGGCAGAAACTAAACCAGTCCCCGAGCGTTTTCAGGCTTGTTATAGAATTAGAACACTCATGGTGAGTATCTAGAATTTTAACCATTCAAATGACTGATTCAAAACACCTAAGGAGGAATATTATTTGCATTAAAAAGCATGGGTTCTGGGGAAGTGCCTTTCTTCCTTTCTTTCCATGACAGTTGTTTGGGGACAGCTGTGTTCCCTAGGAGTGCTGGGCTATGACATACTCCAGTTAACACTTGGCTCTTCGTGTCCTGCTCTGCAAAAAGCTAATAGGGAAGAATTAAGTTACAGAGTATGCTTGCTCCCTTCTCTTCTTCTCTGTCCAGCTTTCTTGAGTTGACCCATTTCAAACGTTTCTTCTGGAACCTCCATTAGGAGGATATGTTCACCATATTTGGGGATGTTTGTCCCAAATAGAGGAAGTAGGGAAAGTCTTCTGATAGTACTTAGGTTCTATTGTCCATTTTCCAAAGTAGTTAAGGGAGAAGTGATGACGAGCTCATCTCTGGAATGTTCTTCTGACTCCAGGCCTTCTTGAGCATGTATCTAGTCACTGCCTATCTTTGAAATTTATAGGTAGGTAAGAGAATCAGGAGCAGGGGCTGAGAGATGGCTCAGCAGTTAAGAACACTGACTGCTCTTGCAGAGGACCTGGTTCAGTTCCCAGCATCCATCCAGTAGCTATAACTATCAGGAACTCCAGTTTCAGGGCATCCAGCACCCTCTTCTGGCCTCCACAGGCACCGGGCACACATGTGAGACACGTACATACATATAGGCAAATCACTCGAACACATGAGATAAAAACAAATACATATTTACAAAAAAAGAAAATCAGGAGTAGAAATGGGAAAGAAAGGGGCTTGGGTCACATAGGATCAGAATGACATCACTCCTGGGGGAGAGATACAAGATAAGGTTACAGTCCCAAGCAGAAAGCCTATCTTTGCCCTTTAGTTCAGATTAGTGGACTGAGGATTTCATTGCCATATTGGCTCTCTAAGCCCGTGTCCACCAGGCTGTCCTTGATGGATATTTCCTGATCTCTGGGTTTGGTTGACTGGTGTCTCCATGGTAACAAAGAGTCGGGGGGGGGCGGGTACGGTGGGGCCATTTGTCATCAATTGCCACTGTTTTGTTCCGCCTGGTGTGTGCTCCCAATTGTGCCCCGGAACAGGCAAAGCAGAGCTGGGGGATTTGGGGGAAAGGCTACTCTCACCTTCTGAAGCTGGGGTGTGGCACAGCTCAGAGAATGAATTGCCTTCAGAGAGAGACAAGAGAGGTGTGCGCACCACATGGGAACACCCACCTGCTCTTGGAGAACACTTTTCTCTGACTTGGTGTCATGTTCAGGAGTTAGTTAGGGTGCGTTTGCATCATACCAAAGACCTTCACCTCCTGGTTGACAGATTGAAAGATGAGGTGTCATGCACGTTGGTGTACTGCCTGCTCGTATATCTGTGTCACACTGGAGTCATACTGTGAGCTGCCACGTGGGGGCTGGGAGTTGAACCTGGGTCCGCTGGAAGAGCAGTCAGTGCTCTTCACTGCTGAGTCAGCCCTCCAATGTCCTGAGGGAGGGGTGTCATACAGAGTATGACATCTTTCTTATTCTGGGTTAAAATTTTACTTTAAAGATATAAGAAAAGCACTGGGGCTGCCCAGTTTCTCTCCTTGCAACAGAGAATAAACTGTCCATCTTCTTCTGTGGTGCTGGGCACTTCTTCCAAACACTCCCCAAATGGCTGCCTTTCTGGTCAAACCAGATCAAAGCAGAGTTTGACTGGCGCTTTTTCCGGTTGGCCTGGCTAACGTGCACACTTGCCATGGGCCCAGCAAACTCATCCTTCCTAAACTCGTCCTCAGAAAAGGCTCAGAATGAGTTTCCTTTACCTTCCCGGTAGGCTGAGGATGCCCCCTTTTTAAGTCCATGGAGAGGACAACACTGTCTCTGTTTGGGTCATTTTTTTGTCCATTCCTTCTGTCACATGGAATGTTCTGTTGTATTTCTCTTTCCATTGGCCCCATCTCAGCCATCCTTAGCTATCTTAATTCCTGCTGCTCTTTTGTACACATATATGTGTGTATGTATGTATGTGTGTGTGTGTGTGTGTATGTATGTATATATGTATTGTGAATGCATGTGTGTGCATGAGTGTATGGAGTCCAGAGATCAACCTTGGTATCTTTTATCATGTATCAGCCACTTTTATTTTTTTGAGTTTTTGTTTGTTTATTTGTTTTCTTCTCTTCTCTTTTCTTCTCTTCTTAATAAGGGATGGTCACTCATCAACCTAGAGTTCTCCAGATCAGCTGGGTTGCTGACTACAAAAACCAAGGGGATTTGCCTATTTCTGCCTTTTCAGCTCCAGGATTACGAGTGCAGGCTACCACACCCAGCAATTATTTTATGTGGGCTGTGGGAATCAAACTGTTTCTTGTGCTTGCAAGGTAAGCCCTTTACCAGCTGAGCCACCTCTTTAGCCCTTCTGCCCTGAGCCCCAGGGGTAGGATTGCGGTTCAGAAGCATCAGTTTGCCCTCTGATGTTTGTGCCTTGCTGCCGTTGGTTGGTCTCTCCCTTTTCCTAATTCTCGTGCCTCCTTCCACACCTGCATTCGTTCACGGGGTCTGAGGCTTTACCTTAAACCGGCCCAGAGTTCAGATCATCCCTAAGCAAATGATCTGAAAGACGGCACTGAACAAGGGCAGTCAGGCTTTCTCTGAAAATTCCCTCGTGCGGGGTTCTGCAGTTTTGTGGGCAGCTTTAGCCTTCAAATCTTCCCATCCTCTCTAGTTACTCCCCCTAGAGAGCTGAGTGCCCTTTGTCTGTCTTTCTGGGATCCTCTTTGTTATCCTCCACTTTCCTGGCCCCATCTCAGCACTCTCTTCTCTTCCCTCACCCGGCCTGGGGCCTAGTGCCTTCTCTTTTCTTTCCCTCGCTCTATCCTTCCTGCTTTCTCTGCCAACCCATGAGCCATGCAGAGACTTTCATGGCCCTTGAGTCAGTCTGGTCTCGGCTTTACACCCCACAAGGTGCTCCAGATGTGCCCTGACTTCTGATTAGCTGTACTTTTCTTAAAGTGTGTTCACTGGCTAGACATTTGAACCCTGCCTATGGCTGCTGGGAATGCAGGAAGGCACACCCTTTGGCAGCATGGTGAACACATTCTGGAGGGGTATTTTCAGTAGGTGGTTCTACTTCCAGGAGTTTGTCTCAAGGAAACAAGCAGACAGCTGCGTACAAATCCGGCAGAAGCAGCGAAGTGTGGTGTCATTTTTTATCATCGCTTGAATATTTAGGGGAAAAAGGGGGAAATGACAACTGATACTGTCACTATGTGGTTCTTGTTCGGGCAACCATATTGTTGAAATTTCATATTCTTCCTGTCATGCTTAGAGGACACAATCTAACAGCAGGTGTCTTGGGCCTTTGGCTCTTGCGAGCTTTCTGTCCTTTCTTTGTAATGTTTCCCTGAACCCCAGGGCTTAGGGTTGCATTTCAGATGCATCAGTTTGGGTTGGGTGCTCTGCCTTCTTTCTCTTATTCTCTCTGTTTTGGCCAGCTGTGGATCTCTGTAATAGTCTCCATCTTGTGGGTCTAAGAATAAGTATTTAGAATTCAGTTAGAAATTATATTTGTTTAAGGAAGTGGCAAGAGTATGTTCTCCTCTGGAGTCTATGGCCTCCCCATAGGTAGTTGGCTAGACAGACAGAGCCAGGCATGAGTTTCCTCCTATTGAGAGGGTCTTCAGGGTAAATGCCCTGTGATCTGACCCCTAGACAAAGAGCTGCCGGTGATCAACGTGGAGAAAGGGGGTTTCCTGCAGGAATGAGTTCCTGAATAGGATTCCAATCTCAGTACTAAATGGACTCAAAAGGTTGTGTGTGTGTGTGTGTGTGTGTGTGAGAGAGAGAGAGAGAGAGAGAGAGAGAGAGAGAGAGAGAGAGCACATTGAGATGGTCAGTTAGTGAAGGTACCTGTTATTCAAACCTAGTAACCTGAGTTTGAACTCTGGAACTCACAGAAACATAGATGGAGAGAATATATTCCATGAAATCATCCTCTGACCTTCACATGCAGCCATGTATACACGCTTCTTCCCTAAAAGAAAAAAAAGAATAAAAGGAGGGGCTAGAGAGATTGCTCAGCAGTTAGGAGCACTGGCTGCTCTCCCAGAGAGCCCAGGTTCAGTTCTCAGAATCCACATGGTGACTCACAAACATCTGTAACTCCAGTTCCAGGGGATTTGATGCCTTCTTCTGTCCTCTTCGGGTGCGGTATGCATGTAGTGCATAGATATACATGCAAATAAGACACTAACACGCACTAAAAATAAAAAATAAAAAAGAAGAAAAATAATACAAAAAGAAAACCCTCTAGTGTCCAATAATATCACTATGATAAAATGGTAGGAAACTATTTAAGTACAATAGCTATTTACTCATTTGAAAAATGATTCTGGTATTTTTCTGTGTCCAAAGTACTGAGTGATAGGTAATGTTTATAATACTTACAATATTATTCAAATGCATGGAGAGATAGACTAATAATGTCCCTAAATTACAGTCCCTGACTGTGTGTGTATATTCATGTGCATATGTTTGCATGTGTATAGGCATATATGTGTGAATGTATGTATATGTATGTATGCATGTGAGGAATGTGCATATGTGTGTATATGTGTCTGTATGTATGTGTGAGTATGTATATGCATGTGTGTATGAGTATGTATGCATGCATGTATAGGTCTGTAGGTGTGTATGCATATGTGTATATATGTGGTATGTGTGTACATGTGTGTATGTGTATGTGTATGTACATGCTAGTAGCCTTAATGATAGCCAGTTGGTTTCATCTTTTTCCTTTCTATTAAGTATTTTAAGCATATCTATTGTATAGTAGACTAACCCTACAAAGTAATAAATAGTAAATTTATAGCGTGCTGAGGCAAAGCAATTTAAAACATATTTAAAAATAATAATATCCTGTCCTCTTCAGCCCCATGGCTTTTGTCAATCTCGTCACTGTGGCTGCAAGTTTCACACCCCCACGTGGCCACAAAACATTCTCAATGGCTAAGTTCATTTCCATTTCTCCTGCAAGGGAGGAGGAGAGGGTAGGAGCCAGAGGCCTGGGTCTGACTCCTCCTTTTTTCTAAGCCAGTCTCCTCCTCTGCAGCTGAAGCAGGGCTAATGTGCTGAGTGCAGGAGCACTGGGTAAGGGCTGGACAACGATGAGAAAAGCACCTTGGGAATAGCAAAGCAGTGTGTGGTGTCAGGGACTGCGATTTATGGGCATTATTGAGGACCCCCGAGGTTAGCACGGTGGACTGTTGCCATGTGAGGACCTGGCACCTTTTCAGCCTTAGCCTGGTGTGGAAGCCGCCCAGGCTGCACAGGGTTGGAGCCCCATGGAGCCTGGCTGTGTAGATGAAGGGATGACAGGCCTTCCCTACCGCCCCCAGCACTTCCCCGAGCTTCAGAAGCATTGCTTAAAGTCTGGAAGTCCCGGATAAGATGCTGTCTCAAGCAAGCTTATCTGATGGCCTCCTGGAGACTTCAGAGCTGCTTTGCTGTCTCTGATCCTCTGTAAGATCTGAGCAGTCCCCAGGAGCTGGGTCCCTTGGTAGATGATAAGGAGGTAGGCTTGCCTGGGGAATGAGTGTGTGCGTGTGCGCGTGCACGTGCATGTGTGTGTGTGTGTGTGTGTGTGTGTGTGTGTTCATAAGCTCTCTGGATACAAGCTGGGGCCTACTCATGTGTCTTAAAGTGAGTCAAGACCCAAATCCACCTACTCAGGTTCTAAACAGTTTGAGTGGGAAGGAAAGAGTCTTGGAAGATGTCTACTGTGACCAGGGATAGATGCCAGGCTCCAAGACAATGCCAGGCGTGTAGGGCAAGGCTCCATGCCTCCCTTACCATGGTTTACTCATTGCCTGTGACAGAAAGGGCAGCCTGGAGATGGCCTTTTGGAAGTGTTAGAAGTAAATCCAGGCGGCCTTGGAAACACGAGGGCGCGAGAGCTGGAGGAGGCCATTTGCTGCAGCTTGGTTTGGCCAGCCTGGTGGAACCTGTCAACAGCTAGGATGTGAGGTCAGATGGGGCTGGAGGGCTCTTTGCTATCACCAGGCCTTGTATCTCAACCTCTTGAGTCATCCATGATGAAACCCGTTATCAGCCTGGGAGGAGGCAGCCTCAGGAGACTAAGGCTCCAGTGGAGAGCCTCATTTTGAGTAAGGCCACATCCGGAAGGACTGGCCAGGATGACTTAGCTCCTATCCACGCTCCAAGATAACCAAACAAGTTGCATGGCTGGAGGGAATTATTGAATACTCTCCATCTGGGATCAGGGGAATGGCGGTAAAGCCAAACTTGCTTAACCCTTTGAATACCAGGCTGTAGTCCTCCTGGGCTTCATCTTCCTCCTCTTGTAGCCTCCACCCGGCTCTTCAGAAGGAATGCCCGCTGAAGGTTGAGCCGGTTGAGATTAGGAGGGCTGCTATAAGGCTGGGAGTGATAACCCGGGAGGGGGGGGAATGGGAGCTTTGTCAGAGATGTTCTAGAAAAAAAAAGAAACATTTGCTGTCCTCCAACAGGATGTTGGGGAGATAGGGGGAAGGGAGAATAATCTATACCTTGTGTCTCCAAAGACTTCAAGGCCACCCGGAACTGCATGGGGGAGAGGCTGGCCTCTGGAGTCAGTTTGTGAGTGACAGGAAGGTGTTAGCCACCCCAGATGGTTATCCCAGGCTTGGAATGATGAGGGAGGCTGGAATTTTGAGGCCTGGGGTGGGAATGGTGTAGGAGGCTAGCACAAGAAAAAAAGAGCCCGTTGTTTGTATCCACCAGCTGTAAATTGCTACTTGACTGGCAAAGGAGAAAAGCTATGCCCGATAGTATTCCTGGGCTTGTTTTCTGTCTTCTTAACCCTATATCCCCTACTCAAATGTCCACAAAGGACCCATCTCAGGAGGGCTGCAAGAGGAGCCCCCCCACAGGAAATGAAGTATTGAGCTGAGGGAAGCCCTGCACCAGAACCCAGGGATATTATGCCTCTCCTTAGGCTAGCATGCCAATGGTGGAAAACCCTTCACTGGCTGACAATTTCAGGAGAGAATTACACATTTGGGTTCACTACCAAGATTTTGAATAGGCAACTAGGAATCTGTCACTAACTGAAAAAAAAATGGTATCACTCATGGAAGATTTTTGATCTATTTTATGTTTCTTGTTTCAGAAGGGAGTTCAGGGGGTGTTGCTCTGTTTTCAGAGCGCATGTTTTGCACAAATCAGAGATTTGGTTCCCAATACTATGCATAGAAGGCATGGTAACTCATGCCTATAAGACCAGCCTTGAGGAAGTGGAGACAGAAGATTCAGGATTCAGTTTCAGGGTCACAGCCAGTCTGTGATGCATGAGATCCTTTCTCAGAAAACAGAGGAGGGACTGGAAAGATGGCTTACTGGTTAAGAGCATGTAGAACTCTCTTGTAGAGGACCCTAGTTGGGCTCCCAGCATCCATGCCGGGTGGCTCATAGTGATGTATGACTCCAGCTCCAGGGAAATTCAACTCCTCTAGGATGCATGGATTTCTGTGCTCAAGTGCACAAACCCATGCACGGATGCACAATTTAAAATAAATCTTTCTTAAAGGGACATTCAATACAAATGTCATGAAAGTAACCCACTTGGCAGTTCTATGAAAATCTGAATTGCTTTCCTTTGAGTTTTAAGTGTGTTCTTTTTCCAATGTCCTTTTAACCAAGAAACCATGGACATAGCCGGGGTTGTTCCTTCGCATCGGACATTTGAATCTTGTTCCTCCTGTGAGTCGTTCACGGTGAAGTCTATGTGTTGATTTAGAGCTGTCAATATTTTTTTTTAATCACAGAGCGGTGATGTGCCGAACCTGATGACCCAGGTGTGTAATCCTGGCTACTGCTAAGGTGGAGGCAGGAAAATCACAAATTCAAGTCCTGCTGGGCTACGGAGTGAATTCAAGGCCAGCTTGATCAGTTTAGCGATACCCTGTCTCAAAAGGAAACCTCAAAAGCTCCATGGCAGAGAGGCTGGGGGAGGTGGGGGCTGGAGCTGACCATACTTGGCCCAGAGTTCTGAAGGACAGTGGCTCTCTCTGGCTGATAGGGCAGAAAGAAAAGAGTGAGGGAAAGAGGAAACTCCAGAGAGACATGGGCACTGGGCACGAGACGATCCAGTCAACCCTCCTCTCCCCACCTAGAGAGTCAGCTTCCAGTTTTGAAGCCCTGGAGACGCTCTTGTTTTGTATGAATAAGGGAAGCTGCTTCCCTAACATCCTTTCAAAAAGAAATAAATAAAAGGCTATTGTATCATTTTACAGATGTTGCTTGCAAAGGAGAAAAGTTTAGAGCTCTGTGGTTTTTCTTCTTTCATAATATTTTTATTAATTCTCTGAGAATTTAGCATTATGTATTTTGATTATATTTACCCTTTCCCCCATGACTTCTCCCAGATCTACCGTCATCTCCCTACCCACCCAGCTTCATATTTTTTCTCTGTGTCTTTTTTTCTTAAACCCATGGAATTCAATTTATGCTCCCCAAATACTCTTAGATATGGGGCCTGCCCTGGAATGTGGCCAGGGGTCACACTCCCTAAAGAAAACTGCCTGTCTCTCTCCTAGAAGCTATCAATTGCCAGTAGCTCCCTAGCGGGGAGTGAAACTTAGGCCCACCTTTCCCCTCCATAGTGGGATTTTGTTTAGCTCGAACTTATGCGGGTCTTATGCATGCTATTATATTTACTGTGAGTTCCTCTGTGTAAATGCCTTGTCGTGTCCAGAAAACACTAGTTCCTTGTAGTCATCCGCCACCTCTTGTTCTTACAGTCTTTCCATCTCCCGTTGGTAAGGATCCCCGAGCCTTGAGAGGAAACAGTATATTATAGATGTCCCTCTAGGGCCAAGCCATCCACGGCCTCTTATTTTCCTCACATTGCTCTGTTCTGGGTCTCTCTGTGAATTGCCATCTATTGCAATGTAGAGCGGCTTGGATGTACTAAATTATGGGTGTAGAAATGAATGATTTGGAGTCATTTCAGTGCCATGTCCATGTAACAGAATCAGATGAGTAGGTTCTCTCCTAGGGCCGGTGATCATCTAGTCAGGGGTTCCTGGCCTTCACAACTATCCCAGGTATGGGCTGCATCTCAGGGAGCAGGCCTTCAGTCCACTCAGGAGTACATGGTTACTCCTGTAACATCCCTGCCACTACTGTACCGGTGAGCACATTTTCCCCAGACAGTCATTACTGTAGCTCCCAGGGTCTGCAGTTATGTAGGACTGGCGAACTACTTCTCACATCTGGTAGTGTGCCTAAGATCTCCTAGTACCATCAGATCTAGTCAGTAGAAGCTAAGCTTCCGGTTCAGCACTCATTTGATTTCTTCATGGTCCATGACTCCAGTTTGTGGTGTCTTCAGGAACAAGATCATACCGTCAAATCCTGGAGGGCAACCAAGACCAATCTCAAGACCCTGTAATGTTTGGGGGCTTATGAAACCCAACTAGCCGACAGTTTAAAAAGAGGTAAAACATTCTGGGTACTGTTTTGTTTCATTTTCCATTCAAAATCAGATCAGAGGGCAGGAAATAAGAGGCAATGGAGGGTTTCAGAGATGGAGAGATTCCACGAACAACTTTCTATTATTCCTAACACCACTTCGGGTAACAAGAATAAGCTGCAGTCAGCACCATCACTACCATCTTTACCACCATCAGCAAAACTACCACCATAACTACACAGTTACGTCAACCCCATCACCTCCACCATTGTCTTCACTGTCATCACTACCGCCGACCTTAAGACCCATCACCTCCACCACCATCACTTCCGTCACCATGATCACCAGGGCTAATGTCATCATATACTAAACATCCATAACACTCATCACGCCTGCCTGCCATTACAATCACCATCATTATCGTTATCACCACTACCACCATCACCACCACTATAGCACCACAGCACATAGCACCCACCACCTTCACATCACCACCCCCACCATCACATCACCACCATCTATAACACCCATCACCTGCATCGTTACCACTACCATCCACAACACCCGTCGCTGCCACCATCATCACCGTGATCATCACTACCATCTCTGCTCCCAGCAGTACCACTGTGTAAACACTGCCACTTCAACCTCCCGATCCCTTCCCACCACTGCCAGGTAGCCCTTAGAAACTCCAAAGCGAAGGGGCTGCCAATCTTACCTAAACAATGCATGCCAGATTGTTGAATAGATGGGCCTGAGGGTGCATCCTGAGGCAATCTGAAAGCTTTTGGGAGGCATTATTTCAGCGTTAGGTTTCTGACCTTGGACTGGAAGGCACCCATTCTCCTCTGCCATTTATCAACAGAGTTTTCTTGTGAAAAATTCCATCTCTCTGTAGACTGTCTACCATCTACATGAAATGGGGACAATCAAAACCCAAGGCCCTCTAGAGCTAGAAGCAGAAAACACTTGCAGAAATCCACCCTATTATCTGATTCATAGACGATGCTAAAACATCCTTCTTCTGTCCCTTTTCCTTCAGTTCCTCCCTCTTCTTTGTTCCTCCCATTTTCTTTCTTATTATCACTCCTAGACCTTGGGTTCTCATCCTTTCCAAATGTCTGACCCAGAGAACAGTTAGTAGAGGTTAATGTTAAATCTTTATGACTATTCCTTTAGATGCTAACATCTATGTTCATCGCATACTGGCCATTTTCCCAAAGAAGAGAGACTTTAGATCAATGAAAGGTGATGAACGCAATGACGGAGGCCGAGAAGGGAAGGTCCAGTTCTTCCTGAGAATGGCGTCAGGCCCCACGTGAGGGGTTTATGTAAAGGTTGAGCCTGGATTTTGTGTCTTGCAGGGGAGCTCATGGGTAAGCAGGCAGGGGAAGGCTGAGTTTTCCTGAAACAGCTAGCCAGTTTTGTAGTGCAGCTGCTCCGCTGGAGAACTGGCTCCGGGGAGCTGTTTGCTTTGGCCAGATGTACTACACGGAAACAGTAGTAGGACAATGTCAGGGGACATTGAGCAGAAAGGGCCCTGAGCACTTTCAACAGAGAGAAACGTTTTTCTTTCTAGGTGGCTTTGGTCTCCCCCGGAAAGCCTCAAACTGTGGCTAGAGCTCAGGACACCAATACCGGGGCCGAGTGTGGTGGGAACAGCCGCCATCTAAATGTGTCATGGAGCGGTGGGTGGTGCGCCTTAGGGAAGTAGAACAGGGGTCAAGAAGAACAAGACTTTGGTTTGCTTTGCCTGTCTCATTTGGGTTGAATTTTCATGAGATGGTAATGATCTCAACTCAAGAGAAGAGATGACCTTGGACTAGGGAGGGATAGGAGCAGTAAGACCAGGAGAGGGGGTAGGGTGGAGTGGGGGAGATGGGGAGGGGTGTGGGGGTGTCTTAGTGGTTGCAGATCCAACAACAGCTTCCAGATGACTGGCTTACCGCTTTTAACTCTATTGCAGTAATGAAAGGAGTAAGATTTGCTGAGCATTGGGTACTGCTCTGGGACCTGGGTACTGATACCATCACGTGCAAACCTTCAGTCCTTCCCACCTGACTTTTTGAGATAGGGTCTCAGGGAGCTCAGTCTTGAACTCACTATGTAGTCAAGGATGACCAAGCGCTAGTCTTTATAGGTATGTGCCACTGCTCCTGGTTTATTGGAAGCCGGGGATCAAGCCCACAGCTCCATGAGTACTAGGCAAACCTTACCGACTGACCTGCACCCCCAGCTCCAATGTATTAAAGTTTTAAAAATCGATTTAAAGATGGCTAGCCAAGAACTGACACAGCTTGAATGAGAGATAAAATATGGAGCAGGCCCTGTCTACCCATAAGCCTTAGTAGCCGTGCTATTGCTTTACAGAGAGTGGCAATGACTGCTTTCCCAGCAAGTTGTTCACCTTACCATAAGGACTACCCAAGGGTGGGACCAATGCTGCTGAAGATACCACACATGATCACATGAAGGGAGAAATTGCTGCATGAGCTTTCTTCTTGGGCTTTGGCCTCATGAACAACCGTGAGTGACAAGAACCTTCCACAGGAGCTCAGTCAACTGAGGGTTCCTGGATTATGACGGGTCTTCTAGAAGACAACAGATCTCTCTCCTTTGCTCTCTCCATGTTCATGTATGTGAGTACTTGCACATATGTGTGCACATGTATGCGGAAGCCATAGGCCAATGCTGTGTATGTTTCTTGATGATTTCCACCTGAGTTTTAGAGGCAGGGTCTCTTACTGACCCAGAAGCTTATCGGTTAGCTAGGCGGGCCAGCCAGCAAGCCCTGGAATCTGCCTTTCTCTGCCTCCTCAGTGTTGGCATTACAGATGTGTTGCATTCAGGTTTTTACATGGGTCCTCAGGGATCAAACTCGGGACCCCAGGCTTGCGTGACAAGTACTCTCTGGTCAAACCATCTCCCTAGTCCCTGTTCTTGGTCTCTTGATCATGGGCCTTACTGACCTCTGGAGATAATAACTATGGAGAAGGATTTCCCAGCTCACTCTCTTCTTAATGAGACTCAACAGGGCTGGGGAGGAAGCCAGGGTCATGTGGATGCTACAATTACTCAAGGGTCTTAGGACGTGTAAAGAGGGCACCAGAGACAAGATCAACGTGTCTGTCACTTAAAGAGAAATCCAATTGAATCAACTTCCTCTTCACTTCTGGAAACCACACTTGGTGCTCCTTGGCTGTCTTGCCACCAACTGATCTCTACAGAAGAGCTCAAAGCTCCCAGGACCTGTCTAGAGAGCAGGCGAAGATGTGAAGGCTCTAGCCCTGACTGACCCCATCCCCTTGCTCTGCTGGAATCCTCTGTTCTCCTCTCCCTCTAGGCCAACTCTGTGGATGCTCTGAGGTTGGGTCTGGGGTAGTAGACCAAAAGACAGGTCTATACACTCTTGGCAAGTGCAGGAAGAGGCAGATGTACCCGGCACATGCTCAGTGACATGAAGAAGGACTCTCAACAGAACACAATGTCATTGAGGTAGAGGGGACTATGGAAATATGCTCCTAGTTCCTGGACTTCAGTAAGGTTTTTATGGTGGCAAAAGAGGCATTCCAAGGACCCGTAAGCAAATGATTGGTGCTCATGGCCTCCTGTAGTGTGCCCCCCCCCCAGTGCAGGTCCAGGGATTTGGAGAAACAGTAGGGTACAGAAGCAAACTCTAACCACAGGAAACTAGCCAAGGTTCAATCTTGGTAGACTCCAGGATAAAATTAGAATGAGACACCTGCCTAGCACATGTAACAACCTGGATTTGGTTGATTCCCCAGGACCATTTTTAAAAAGGGGGTGGGGGGAAGCCTGAGTAACCGAAGGTCTTGCAAACCATCTGTAGTTAAGATAAACCCCCAGGCATTTTAGCCACCTGAGCCTCAGAGGTGGTCAGCATTAGATGTGTCCAAACTGTTAAAAGATGTTTGCTTCCCTGCCATTTGAAGACTCTGGAAAGCCAAAAGTGCCCTCCTCTTTGAGAAAATCTTTGATTTTCTGTCTGAGGTCATGTTTTGCTATGTAACCTGGATTGTCCTCAAACTCAGTCATCCAGCCTCAGCTTTCCGGATACTGCTGCGAAGCACTCCTTTTCGAGTTGCTGTGCCCCTTTGCTCTATGAGGTGACCAGGTGAGATCTTCATGGATCTCTGCCTCTGCACAGGTGCCAGAGTTGTGCAGCCTTCCCATGGCAGGGGTACTGTCTATGGGCAGGAAGATTCCAGAAATCCCCAGTGCCCTTTCTCTCAACTCCTGTGAAAGATAATGGGAAAGAAAAGATAAAAACGGAAGCAGTCATATGATATGGCAGGAGAGTCCTGACTTGAGGTGACATAGAAACCATGCCTCTGTGGCCACACCTCTGTGGACCAGGAGGCTTTAAACCAGAGTGGTAACCCCAGCCCCCCTCTACTTCCTCTTATCATCATCAGATGTCCTTTTTTTTTTTTTTTTTTTATTTTTCGAGACAGGGTTTCTCTGTGGCTTTAGAGCCTGTCCTGGAACTAGCTCTTGTAGACCAGGCTGGTCTCGAACTCACAGAGGTCCGCCTGCCTCTGCCTCCCGAGTGTTGGGATTAAAGGCGTGCGCCACCATCGCCCGGCCCAGATGTCTTTTCTCACTCTTGATTAGCTTACCAGTTAAGCCACACAGAATTCTGCTTTGTCTTTTGAGATAAAAATCCCACTATCTCAAGCATATAATCTCCCTGCCCCAGTCTCCCAGTGCTGGGATTTCAGGCATATGCTACTGTGTTTGGCTAGGAACCCAGAGTCTAAAATCTGAATTTCATGTTACTTTAATTGATAAATATTTTCCCCCACTACCAGTGAGTCTCCGTCCATACCTCAGGCTTGCCAGGAACTCACTATGTAGCCCAGGCTGTCCTCAAACTCAACAGCAATTCTCCTGAGACCTGGGATTATAGGTTTGATTCAGCACACGAGTGTTAAAGATCCAAGGTTTATAAAGAATATAAAGCAAACAACTAAGGACTCTGGAACTTTCAATGCTGGAGTAGGGACCATAGCTTTCAAGGATTGGAACTGGCACTAAATTCCGATGCTATGTGTTTACTGGTGTATTATTATGGTCTGGTTTTCTCTTTGACCATAATGCCCGGGAATAGGTAAATGAACCAGGTAGTGTGATAAAGGAACAGCAAGGAACAGTTTTAGAAGCCAGTCAGGCCAGCCAGGCCTGAGGGTCTAGCCTCCTGTTAGGTCAGGACCTAAAGACTTTTCCTATGAACTATGCCTGGTTGTACGTCTGTCTGTAAAGGGCTGGCCACTATCTAATCCAGTGGTTCTCAACCTGTGAGTCATGACCTGTTTGTAGGTCAAACATCTCTTTGATAGGAGTCACAATCAGATATCCTGCATATCAGATATATATATCAGAATTCATAACAGTAGCACAATTTTAGTTATGAAGCAACAAGTAAAATAATTTTATGGTTGGGGGTCACCACAATGGGAGGAGCTGTATTAAAGAGTCACAGTGTTAGAAAGGTTGAGAACCACGCTCTAGTAGCTTGCAGAAGCCATGGTGCTAGTCGAGGAATTGAATGGGTATTCCTCTCTCTGCCCAGACCTTCTTCCTGTCCCCCAAAATGGCCATCACTGCTGTAGAAACACCTTCAGCAAATATTAGCACAAGCTAACTCTGGCTCCAGCGGCATCTTGCTCACAGCGTCATCCCAGTATTTGGTGAGGCCTACCCTTAGGTGCTGGCACCCAGCAGAGATTTATAGAGAATTTCAGTTCTGGGAGTGGTTTGAAAATATTTTGTGTCCCACGTCCCCTCCTGGGAGAGAGAATGGGACAGGGCATAGGCCCGTCTCCCTGCTAGGGCGCTGTATCCCTCTTCTGTATCCCTTCTCTCGGACCAGTCTATAAAGAGCTATTATTTTACGTGTCCGAGCTTCTGAGCAGTAGAGGTTGAACAAAACTACCGCGGGCAGGACAAATCCTCAACCTTAATCTTGGCCCTTGAAGTGAGAGCTGTTTGAATACGGTGTGCTCTTTATGCAAATCCCATGCAAATCAGGGCAACTGGATTAACTGAAGGGGGTGGGGAGGTGGGCTTGTGGAAATCTCATGCTTCCCAGCACTGGGGCAAGCTTCAGATGAGGGGTTTTCTGTTCTTTCTTTCTTTCTTTTTTTTTTTTTTTTAAAGTGTCATTTTTTTTTTTTTTGTTTTGTTTTGTTTTTGAAACTCCTGCACCAGTAGCCTCAGCCAGGACGATGTCGCTGTCCCAACTTGGCTCTTTGTATCTGCGGAGCCTGTGGTTGAAAAGGGAGGCTTGTTATAATCTCTGTCTACAGGGCCCTCTTTTGAGTCTACCACACCTTCCAGTGGCTGGCCAAGAGTCCTTGCAACGGGTGAATGTGGGAAGATGGCCAGCAACAGAAAAGGCTCCCTCTAGGGACTCTGGCTTAGGCAAGATCAGGGGGTCTCCCCAAACCAGGGGCAGAAACAGCGGCTCCTTTGGGGTGAGAATCCTTGGTGTGTAGGAACTGAATATCCTATTTGAAAACACAGCCAGTTGCCATTTGACATCCTTGGAGACTTAGGCTCAGCCACTCAGCTTGCATATTTATGCAAAACAAAATGCAAATGAGCCCATTGAACTCTTTGTCTCTCTCCTGCCAAGCTGGAATCCTGGGTTCCTGACAGTATCTTCTATGCCTTTGTCCTCTCCTAAAGAGCTTTTTTAAAAAAGTAGGACATGGCATCCCCAAAGGCTCCTTCGTGACATTCAACTCAATCACTGTGTTTACTGAGACCCTACTAAGTGCCAAGGACCACAGTGGGCTGCAAGGAGCTAAAAGGAAGAAGTCAAGTGATAGCCCCTGAAGAGTTCCCAAGAGACAGTGAGATTTCCAGTTCTGGGCAGTCTCTTAATTATTCATTCAACAGACAGGTATTAGGTGCCTACTGTATGTCTAGCTAGCAACTCAGCACTGGAGACCCAGTAGGAGAGGGTTTTGCCCTTATGAGTGTCCATCCTAATGGAAGAGGCAGGCAAAATGAGATGGCCAGATGGACAAGAATGAGGTATTTACAGGCAGGGATAATCATAAACAAGAAAATAAGTAGGACAATGTTTTACTATGACTATAATGTACGAAGGCCTAAGTTGGTAAGTATTAATAATTGTTAAATCCCACTTTTAGATTAATTTAAAGCAACCACAAAGAGGACAAAGGGCAGGAGATATTTTTTGCTTATTATCTATACCTCGAAGTTTGTCTTAAGTGGTATAAGGATCCCATTAGCCAAGGAATCCCATAAACTCTCTCTCTCTCTCTCTCTCTCTCTCTCTCTCTCTCTCTCTCTCTCTCTCTCTCTCTCTCTGTGTGTGTGTGTGTGTGTTCATATGCAAATGGAAGCCAGAGTATATTGTTTCTCAGGTTGCTGATCTCTCAATGCCCTGGGTCCCTCCAATTCAGCTAGGTTGGCTGGCCTGGAATCTTCCCATCTCCTTGTTCCATCATTACATCATTAGAATTATTAGCACATAGTGATTATGCTACCCTTTTATTTCTTCTTTCCATGTGTGTATATGTGTGTATACATGTTCACGTGGGTGTGTGTGCACGTATGTGCATGTGCTTGTGAAGGCCCAAGGTTGATATCAGGAATTTCCTATTAATCTTTCACCATATCGAGGCAGGGTCTGTCGAACCCAGAGCGCTCTGACACAGATAGTCTCTCTAAGCAGACTGCTGTAGACTTCCCTGTCTGTGCAGTTAGAGCAGGGCCACCATGTCCACCTACATTTTGTATGCATGCATGTATGTATGTGTTGGTTTTTTGACACAGAGTTTCTCTGTATAACAACCCTAGGTGTCCTAGCTCTGTAGACCAGGCTGACCAAGAACTCAGAGCAACCCACCTGCCTCTGCCTCCCAAGTGCAGGTGCCGCCACCACCCAGCTCGCCTAACATTTTTATGGGTTCTGGTGATCCAAATCAGGATCCTCTTACTTGTGCAGCAATTGGTTTAGCCATTGAGCCATCTTCCCTGCTCCGTTCCTCTTTTTACATGGATTCTGCAGACTGAGCATAGAGCTCGAGACATCAAGCTGTGCAAAGGTTGAGACGCGTGTAATGAGGAGCTGCGGGCTGTGTTCCTGCCGCCCAGTTCCCGGTCGCCTGGCTAGCTTATGCCCCAAAATAACAACACACAAACTGTATTCATTTAAACACTGCCTGGCCCATTAGTTTCAGCCTCTTATTGTCTAATTCTCACATCTTGATTAACCCGTTCTAATAATCTGTGTAGCACCACGAAGTGGTGTCTTACTGGGAAAGATTCAGCATGTCTGACCTGGGGGCTGGCTTCATGGTGACTGTCTCAGAGAGGAGAGGCAGGGCGATTGCCCGAGGCATCTGCCTCACTCCCAGCATCCTGTTCTGTCTACTCCACCCACCTAAATCCTGCCCTATCAAAAAGCCAAGGCAGTTTCTTTATTAACCAATGAGAGTCCTCCATCAGATGCGCCTGTGCAAAGGTTGAGACCCGCCTTGGGCACATGATAGGAGATACTCAGGAGAGAGCCAGCGCTGATACTATTTCTTGAGCTCAGAGAACACACTGAGCTTGTTCCAGAACCTGACCCAGCCTCAGTTTACCTCCCAGTGTTTCATAAAACCACCAATTCCAGTAAAGTGAGGCCTTTGAAACTCCCGGAAGAGGTGGGAAGGGACTCTTATATGGGCAAAGAACTCTGTGTACACTTGGCAGGTTGGGGACAGCAGCAGGGTTAAGGCCAAACCCTTGAAGCCTACTCACTGCCAATGTCCTCACCTATTACACATCTGTCAGACTTATGTCAGAGGCAATTTTCTGGACAGAGTAAGAGGATGATTTTATTTTATTAATTTATCTATTTTTACTCTTCAATTTAAATTATTTAGTTATTGTGCTCTCTCTATTGCTCTTTCTCTTGCTCTCTCTCTCTGTCTCTCTGTGTCTCTCTCTCTCTCTCTCTCTCTCTCTCTCTCTCTCTCTGTGTGTGTGTGTGTGTGTGTGTGTGTGTACAGTTTCTTTGGAGCATATGTTGAGGTCAGAGGACAGTTTCCAGGAATCAATTCTTTCCTTCCACTGCCAAGGCAAAGCCTCTCTTGTTTTCTCACTGTGTGCTCCAGATTAGCCAGTCTATGAGCTTTCTGGTGATTCTCCTGTCTCCAATAGGGATGCTGGGATTCCAGATGTGTGCTACCACATCCAGGTTTTTATGTGAGTTCTCTGGTTGTCAGGCTTCCGTAGCTAATGCTTTTAGCCACTGAGCAGTCTCCTGGGTCCTATTTAGTTGTTTTTATTTATGTTTAGAGACAGGATCTTGTGTAACACAGGCTGACATCAAGCTTGTTAAGTAGTAGATACTCATGAACCCCGGATCCTCCTGCCTCCACCTTCCAGATGTTGGGGTGATAGTTCTTACATCAGCACACCCACTTTGTGCAGGACTGGTGAGCTAGCCTTGGCTTTTGCATGCTGGGTAAGCTCTCTACCAACTGAGCTCCCCACCTATGTGAGAGATTCTTATTCTAATCCCATGATCTTCAGTGTAGGCAAAGAAATACATACCGACCAACTAGCAATCAGAATAACGTAAAGAGGGGCAGCCCATGGATTTGGACAGAAGAGAGAATCTCAGTCCTGTCCACTTGCTGTGTCATAGCAATCCAGCTGTTGAAGTGGACTCTTAGATGTATGGTAAGTGAATAATAGTGTACTCTTCATGGATGTTGTGAGCCTTTCTCTGTTTCCACGCAGGACAAGTGGCTGACACAAAACCCAGGATACAGTCATCTTTCAGTAAATGCCGTCTCTGATCGTGTCCCTTACAAACTTGTCTCTTATTAATAATAAGACCGTTAATAATTAATAATAATTATTATTATTATTACTTTTTTGTTTGTTTGTGGGTTTTTTCTTTTGAGACAGGGTTTCTCGGTAGCTTTGGAGCCTGTCCTGGAACTAGCTCTTGTAGACCAGGTTGGCCTGTAACTCACAGATATCTGCCTGCCTCTGCCTCCCGAGTGCTGGGGTTAAAGGTGTGTGCCACCACGGCCTGGCTAAGTTATTATTATTATCACTACTACTACTATTACATTTACTGTATTTATCTTGAGTGCTTGTGTAGGTATTGATATGATGCAACATTCATACATGTTGAGGCCAGAGGACAACAGGAGTTGGATCTTTCTTCCATCAAATGGTTCCCAGGAATTGAAGTCAGGTCTTCAGGCTTGGCAGCAAACCTGGCCTCTGAGCCATCTATCCAGTCCCTCGTGCCACTTGAGAAAAAAAAAAAACAAACATTTATTTATTATTGTTGTATTAAATGAGTGCTTTGCCTGAATGTAAGTATGTGTGCCACATACATGCCTGGTTCCCATGGAGGTCATAAAACCTGGAGATCCCCTGGAGCTGGAGTTACAGTGAGTTATGAGCCACTGGTTGGTGGCTGGGAATTGAGCCTGGATCATCTATAAGAGCAACAAGTGCTCTTCACTGTGGATGCATTGCTATAGCCCCATCATGTGACTTTTTACAGATTGAAAAGCAAATGGGTCTGATGTGACATGCGAACTTGCCTCCTTAGCCATAGTTCCGTTCCACAGAACAACACAACGGAGAGGTGAGGACCCTTCTTCATCAAGAGATGCAGACACACGTGTGACATTCTTCTGGCCCTTGGCCTTGCTCAGCTCTTCTGCCCGTAACACACAGCACTTTTTTTTTTTTTAATTTTCATTTGCCAAACCACATGGTCTCATTTGATAGGACATGAAAATGTTCCTTCTCTTGGTATAGGGGGTTCAGTCCTGGAAATGAGAGCAACAAGAACCCAGAACTGGGCAGGAGGGCGAGCCCCACGTGAACAGCAGAGAAGTCACAATCTGCCCCTGCCCAGGAGAACCTGGCCCCGGGCCCTCTGGATGGAGGGCAGGTGAGCACGAAGTGAGCTGGGATGCTTTATGGGCTATAATAACGGCCGCAGCTGTGCAAGCGGAGATCAAAGATCAAATCAAATTTCAAGCTGTGGGGACCTCAATCTGATCACCTGCAGAGGTCAAGGAAAGGAATTTTCTTCCCTGAAGAGCCCCGGGATTGGCTGAATTCCCAATAGGGGGTTTTGGCACTGCCTTACAAGATCGTATTACCAGCTACTGCCCAGAAGCGAGGATACATGGCCTCTGGGTGAGTTGATGGGACGAGTGGGGCCACTCTCTTGCTCCCTAGCTGTGTGTCTGCCAAATAGGCAAGAATCCAGGTACTCCAGGTCTGGGGATTCCAGCATGGTGAGTGCTGAATAGGCTGCTTTGAAGCCCACCTTTCAGGAGAGTGTCTTAGGTAAACACGACAACTCTTGGGCATGTTTTACTGCCTTCGCCCATGTCCTCCTTCAAACAGAAACACGAAGTGGATGAGTTCAGGGTGAGATGGGACTTCTGACAGGAGATCAACGAGGTGACTTCAGACTCACCTGGATGGTTTCTACCCCGAGTCTTTTCCATCCGACAAGTCCAGCACATGCACAAGAAGACAGCTGAAGCTGGGTGGTTCTGTGCCCTGCCCTGTGGGTCCTGTCTGAGTGTATTCTGTTAGAGACAATATCATCTGGTTCACATGGGCATCCTGACATCCCCACACAGCCAGAGAGAGGCAGGTGACCTGGATTAGCTCTGAATGGCCCTATGGGACTTTATATGTGTGTGTATATGTGTGTGTGTGTGTGTATGTGTTATATGTGTGATGTAAGCACATAAATGTGTATGTATGTATGTATATATACACACACAGGTAATACACTTGCAGAGGCCAGAAGGGGATGGCAGGGGTCCTTCTCCAGAGGTCTTACTGAGTAGAGACATGCTGCGCACCGCGCCACCGTGTGCTGTGTCTGCGTTGGATGCGCTGGCACCCAGTTAGCGAGATTCGGGCAAGGGGCAGGAGGTTAAAATACACAAACACAGACAGACAGACAGACAACGACATGGGTCATCCTTAAATTCCACAAGAATGCCCCCTTTATTGTGTTCAGGGGCAGATTATATAGAGATAGCCACGCCCCAGCCAAACCCACCAGAAACCACTCTCCTGCCATCAGGAACTCATGAAGGTCTCGTGCTCAGAACAGCTGTAGGCACTTAGATCAGGGGATTACAAGAAATTCAGGATCTGGGGTCTCACTGCTCCCAACAGAGACATAGTCTCTCCTGGAAGCAGAAACCTGCTGTTTTGATCAGGCTGTCAGGCCAGCAAGCTCTTGGGACCCGCCTGCCCTCAGTGCTGGTGTTAGGGGTGAGCACAGCCATGGCTGGCTCTTTTACATGGGTGCTGAATTCAAACTCAGGTCTTCATGATTGCAGAGTAAGTCCCTACCTGCTGAGACACCTCCCCAGGCCTCTTCTGAGCTATCTCAGCTGGCAACTTCTCTCAACCTTGCCTCTTTCTGTCCCCACTTGATGGCATTCCACACTGTGGGAGGAATTAGGAAGATCTATTACAGTGGTAGGGAGAGAAAGGAATGATTCGATGATAATCAGAGAATGAAATTTCCTTCTTTAGATTTACTAGATTGCGCTGTAAACATCCACCCGAATGGTATTTCCCTGCTCTCTAGCACAGCCCAGGGTGGGTAGAATGAATCCCATCACCAAGTGAACCGAGAGGAACCAGTGAGGGTAAGCTTGGCCACTTGGGCTGTAGATGTCAATCAAACTACTGTGCTGGGGGAAGGCGGGAGGAAGTTTGTCACCCGGTTTAATATCAGAAATTCCTTTACGTGGGTGGTAACTGGGGAACAGCTGCAGGTAGCTGAATCACAGCCCAAATTCTAGAGAGAAAAAAAGAATAAAGAAAAAAATGCTCGTGGGACCCCTGCCAGCAACTGAGCAGCGGCTTTGCAAGCTGGAACTCAGCAGGTCACACTGGGTGAGAGGAGTCGGTGGGGGTGGAGGGCTTTGCAGTGGCTCAGGGTTGGGGAGAGTGTTTTGCAAAAGCTGAGTTTTGAAGCTGGGACATATTTAATAGGATTAGAAGAACACACCGGTTAGAGGCTGAAAATTCTCAACCCGCCTAGTTAAACTGCTTGTCTGCAGGAAAGCCAGCGAGGGCAGCCCCACAACCTGCTTCTTTCTCTTCGGTCTCCTGGCTCTGCCTATCACTCCTCTCCCTGTGTGGTGTGGTATGGTGTGTGTGTGTGTGTGTGTATGTGTGTATGTGTGTGTGTATGTGTGTGTATGAGAGAGAGAGAGAGAGAAAGAGAGAGAGAGAGGAGGGGAGTAGAGGGGAGGGGAGGGGAGCGGAGGAACACCAGGACTTCTCCAAGAGGTAGTGAGGCCGGGGAAGAAGGTAGCAATACGGGGAGAACTTAGGTCTCCAGGCTTCTCTGCAGCCTGGGGTTCCAACCTGTCCTCTTGGAGCCTCGGCTGAGGCCATTAACACACCCAGTTTGTCAACAGTGCTTTTGGTGCTATGTCCCTGTTTGATTTGGCTCCAGTTGGGTCCACCCACTGGCCTGGTCAGCCCTCAGTGGGAGAAGCATTTGCTCTTCCCACAGGGTGAGCGGACCCTGCCTGGCCTCAGGGTCTATTTAGGTCCTTGGCTGAGTGTGTCTCAGAGGTCTGGGGTTTTCATATAGTGGGCGCTGGAAAGGGGTAGGGCGAGCTGGAATATTCTTTTTCTAAATATGGCTCCTTATTTGCTTGTCTGGCAACTTTTGCCCAAAGATGAAGAAGGCCACCCTCATCTCCGACAGTCTGCTGGAAGGCACGGTGACTGAAGGGGGCCTGGATTCCCTTGACTTCAGGTTCTGGGCTGAATCACTGAGTGACTGCAGATGGGACCTCTCACCCCCTGGGCCTCTTGCTTCCTCATTTCCATCCAGAGGCCACAGGTCAGTCCAACCTTTCCAATGACAAACGTCCACAGCCCTGAAAGGAGAAACCAACCCCAGTACTTCGGTAACATTTGGCCAGCGGCACTATGCAAATGAAGGCCAGGGATTACCAAGGCAACTGTGTTACAAGACTGAGAACCTAGTGGGCGCTTCTGCTTGGTTGCCCATCCTTGTCTTATCCCCCCCGAACCAACTCTTGGTTCTTCACCACATCCTATGAAGCACCCTTCCCATGGGAGACGGCTCCAGTGCTCTGAAAAGAACGGCGGCGAAGATTAAAGCTCACCTTCCCAAGTCATTATCTGGACTTTGTGTGTGTGTGTGCACGTTCATGTATGTGCAGGTACATATGTGGAATGGGAATATGCACATATGTGTGTGCCTGTACCTTTGGAGCCTGGGGACGACTTGTCTATCATTCCTCAAGTGCAATTCATCATTCACTGTCCTTTTTTTTTTTTTTTTTTTTTTTTTTTGAGACAGTTGTTTCATTAGCTTAGATCTGGGTGGAGAGACCCTGTTGGTTCACCAGTGAACCCAGTCGGCCTCTAGACTCTGCCTCTCCTTTGAGACAGGGTCTTATGTACCCAAGGCCAGCCTTGAACTCATGATCCTCCTACTTGCACCTCCTGAGTCCCGGGACTGCAGGTGTGCACTGTTATGCTCGACCACACCAACTTTAACGTATTCCTTCAGCGTGGCTCCAAGGATTGAACTCAGGTCCTTACGTTCCCTAGACGAAGCCCTTCACCAACTGAGCCATTCCTTCAGCTCCTCCTTCTAGTCCTCTTCCCCAAGGAAACCACCCCCTTACTGTTCTAAGTTGAAAGGGAAATCAGCACACTCAGAAGAACAGCAGCTCATCTATGACTTTATCCTGAAAGAGTTAGGCAGAGATCAAGCACCCACGTTCAAATTCCGCCCATTGTTTATTACCTGCCCCTGTGGATGAGAAGTAGTGAACCTTTGTGAGCCTCAGCCTTTTCACGCTAGAAATGTTGGTTTGTTGGTTTGTTTTTGTTTTTAATGTGTGTGTGTGGGGGGGGGGAATCCCATGGGGAAACCCATCATAAACCACCTACTTTATAAATAAGGCCATATGTCCCATATCTGAAACAGAATTGAAGTCATGGTTATTAGTGGTCCAGTGAGCTGCTCTGTGGTCCAGGCACTGTGGTTAGTATTGTCCGTGATTCAGATCCTCAGCCTCAGCCTGGCAGCTTGTGCAGCTGGAGGACCAATTCCTTCCTGGGTTAGGCAGCATGTTCCCAAATCCTCCTTCCCAAAGTGACACTCAGGACCCAGACATGAGCTAGATGCGGTCTGTTCCAGGCCTGAGGCAGCCTACACTCCACTCCACTTTCGACAATCTAAGAGGTTTCTTGAACCCCAGGCCTGGGTGAAGCTCTAGCCCCCAGGTGTGGGGTGGGGGTGAGGTGGGGGAAGAGCTCAGGAATCCAGAGAAGAGACCATTCCAACAGTTCTGAGGAGCCCAGAGGGAAGAGTGCGTGTCTTGTCTGCTGTGTTAACGTGGTAACTAAATGCCCTGATGGTTTCCAGGGTCCACCAGATGGCAACAAGGACAGGGTGATGGGTGATGTGGTTTCTGCTGTGCATCTGCCCTTCTTGTTTTCATTTGCACCTTGTGCCCAGGGGTAGGACACAATCTGAGCTGCTCAGGACATCCTGGAATGATCCAAAAGCTGTGCAGATTCGCCTCTGCCCACATGGTACCCTTCAGGACTTTGCTCAATGTCACCCAGTGCTGTCTCCACTGTCGCATCTTTTCTCCCATGGCTATTACTGCCCAACACCCATGCATTTCACCACTTCTTTCATGGCTTTGAAATCTCTGATTCCTTCTTCTCTAAACTGTACAATGAGCTCTCAGCTTGTTAACTTTTTTTATTTTGTCAGACATTACTGTTTCTCCGGACCTATTGCGGAGTGACTGTGTTTATTATGTTTTTATTATTTTTTAAATATTTATTTCGGCTATTTTGACTATGTGTAGGAATATGTGCCTGCATAATGAGTATACATGTGTTCAGGTGCCTGAAGAGGACACAGGTATTGGATTCCTTGGAGATGAACTTATAGGTGCTTTTGAGTCACCTGCCATGGGCACTGGGAACCAAACTCAGATCTATGGGAAGAGCTGCAAGTGCTCATAACCACTGAGCCATCTCTCCAGTCCCTTACTTTATTACATTTTAAGATAGGATCTTATGTAGTCCAGGTTGGCCTCAAACTCTATATGTAGCCAAAGATGACCTTGAGCTTCTGATCTGGTTCTACTTCTGGGTTTGTAAGTATAGCTGAGAAAGGCAACCTGAATTATGCAGTACTGTGGATCAAACTCTGAGCTTCGTATGTGCCAGGCAAGCACGCCACCAGGAGATCTGCATCCCCAGGCCCTCAGTGTTTGTGAATGAAAGAAAACATGCCCCTGTAGGGCAAGCTAAAGGGTTAAAGTTGGGTCCTGTGGGTAGAGAATATTAATTGGTAGAGCATGAAACTCTTAATCTCAGGGTCATGGGTTCGAGCCCCACATTGGGCACCAAATGAAGAAGGATGCTTAAAAGTAATCTCACACTAGCTCAGAATTGAGAAATAGATGGTTATTTATTTAGGGGTAGACTCACAAATCAGAATCCTCTGCTTGAATGGTGATCAGAAACCAAATCCTGCAGCCAGAAAAAGAGAGTGAATGCATTCTCTACATTGGCTTATATAGTATAAGAGGCCATACTCCAGTGGGTGGGTAACCACTGGCTGTAAGACTTCCTACAGCAGTTCACATCCAGAATTTTCTGGCTCTGGACAATCCAGTCTAAAACAGAGGTAGATCTTCCCATGGGTGCTTTTGATGCAGAAAGTTCCTTGTATAAGTGCAAAGACCTACAAATGTCTTAGAGCTGCTAAGTGGGCACAGTCACCCCAGTCTCCCCTCAATAAGTCATTTATTATGTTGAAAATTTTTTTTAATAAGTCATTTATTGAGAGTCAGTATATCCAGGAAAAAGTGGTCATGGAGTGTTCCTCCAGACACATTGGCTTAAGTCTCCCCTCCTGCCCATCTCTCACTTTTACCAGAAAACAGAGTTGCTGACACCTCTGGCTTTGTTCTCCTTTGAACAAGGGTCTGCTGGAAGCCCATGTCTAGCTTCTTCCCCCTTTCAATATTTCTTATATTCCCCCTTCTCAGAAGGGGGATGCACTTTTATAGTTCATCCTATACATGTAGTTTTTACTACCCTTTGGTGACAAGATCAGAGAAAAGAACCGTGGCTAGTATCCCTGGAGGTCAACTTACCGCCAATATCTCTGGCTTTTTGTCATATGTTCCCATAGGAACCAGCAAGGTGGATAAGAAAGACAGGAGAGGGAGACATCAGGAGGTGAGAAAGAGGGAGAGGAGGAGAGGGGAGGACAAGAGAGAGAAGAGGAGAGGACCCATCTGGTTTTCTAAACCATATTAAGACATCTGCCATGCTTCTGATGACAGCAGACCAGGATGGCCAGATCTCAGCCTGATTGCCTTTATTCTTGTTTCTGCCCTCGCTGGAATTCCAGTCCATTGCTGCAAGCCTGAGCTCCTGGCATTCACCCTTCAGTGTCTTTTTCATATGTGGCATGTGCAGCAGGGAGCTTTGGGACATGGCATGTGGGGCGCTTTCTACGCTGAAGAATGAAGAAGACTGCACTTCATCCTGAAGAATATGTCCTCTGTGGAAGAAGCTGGATCTGTGACCTCTGCGATGGCCTCCAGGGCCTCCTACCACTGGGAACCAGTCTTGCCTACCTCTCTGATTCAACTATGATCCCTTCCCATGACATTTCAGCTTGGTCAGCTTCCTAAATCTGACTATGCGTATCTCCCTGACTACCTGGTAGTGAGTTCTATCATGGCATCTCGGCTTGGTCAGCTTCCTAAATCTGACTATTGCCTATCTTCCTGACTACATGGTAGTGAGTTCTACTAGATAGTCACCTGTTGATCTGTTCATGCTACTTTATTTTTTTCTTTTGAGATAGGTTCCTATGTAGCCCAGGCTGACCTTGTATTCAGCTAGCTAGTTAAGGATAACCATGAACTCTTCTTCCTGCCTCCATCCCAAAAGAGCACCACCACGCCCCTTTTATACAGTGCTGGGAATCAAACCCAGGGCTTCAGGTTTGATCCATTCCCACTAAGCTCAGTGAGCCATACCCCCAACTGCTTACTCATTCTTTCTAGTCACAAATGGAAGTGTGAGAGTCAAGAAGTGTGTGAATAACTTGAAGAATTTAGTTTGAACACTAACCTAGCTCTATTAGTTCAGCAATTCGGTCATCCAAGCTGGGATTCAAAGAACAGTCCTCATCTAATAAACTGTCCAGGATAGAAAAGGTTAAAACCTCCCGTCACAAAGCATGCTAGGTCCTTTGCAACTCAAAGGACTTCATCCTGTTTAGACTTGGTGAGGGGATCTTGCAAGGCTTGGTAGGTGTTACTCTGAAGCCTTCCTGATGTGGGACTGAGCCATGGACCGAAAGAAAAGGTGTCCCCATTTGCAAAAGCAAGCCATGCATTTCAAACAGCCTGCCCAGCTAAACACATGCCAGTCACTGGAAACAAAATAAAACAGGTGACTCACCTACCACCAACTTTGCAAAAAGAAAGCTCAGATGAGTGCTTGTCACCTGGGGGAGCATGAGTGTTCCATAGCATCTGAATTCTGTCCTAGCAAGGGGCCTGCTCTCCTGGCTGGAAAGGCAGTCCAGGGCCTCCAGAGAGAGTCAAGGCCTGGGTTTACAGCCCTGTAAAGCTCTGCTTATCGACACGCACTTCCTCCCGGCAACTTTCATCTTTTTTACATTATTTGCCTTGCAACTTCTTAAGCCTGAAAGGACCTTGGAGTTGAAACTAAATTCTCCGAAAGATAGGATATGTTTGAATTTGAGCTGGAGAAACAGAGCAAAGGTAGCTTGCCGAAGAACTTGGATCAGCCGTGGCCTGTGCGCTGAGAGAGGGCCATCAAAATTTCTTTAGAGATTACTAGAATATACTTGACGTGCTTGGGTCCCAGAATCTCATATCTTGCTTTAGTTCCTTCCTGCTTTGAGCTCCTTGGTGCTGTTGTATGTACAAGTGCATGCTTGGGTGACTATGTATGCACCTGTGTATGGAGTCCAGAGGTCAATGTTGGGCTTTTAATGACCCATTGTTTTTGAGACAGGGTGTCTTACTGATTAGATTGGCTAATCCGAGTGAATCTCAGGTATCTGTGTGTCTCCACCTCTCCAGAACCGGGGTTACAGATATAAGCTGATGTGCCTGGCTTTTTACATGGGGGCTTGGGATCCAAAGTCAGGCCCTTATCTGGGCGCAGCAAGGCCATTCCTGACTGAGACAAATCCCCAGCCCTCTTGGTGGTATTTTGTGTTAGTAGACTCTACCCACTATAAATGGTCCAGTAAACATGTAAGCACCTCGTATAGAATCAGGGCTCCAATGGGGAGTACTTGTGGAAGCAGTGGTGGGAGGGGCCGGAGAGTGGGGGACCATCTGCCAACCGGGCATGTGGTTGTGGCCTGGTGAGTTGGAT
The DNA here is from genome assembly GCF_903992535.2 of Arvicola amphibius. Taxonomy (NCBI): domain Eukaryota; kingdom Metazoa; phylum Chordata; class Mammalia; order Rodentia; family Cricetidae; genus Arvicola; species Arvicola amphibius. The sequence continues at coordinate 9,010,558 of NC_052050.1, forward strand.
AGCCATCTACAATGGTAGTCTAGCTGCCCCTTGCCCCCCTCCCCCAGTGCCATCCCTACTTCCCAGGAGTGTTGCTGTCACTGGTGAAGGTACTTCCTGCAGGGCCTCAGGTTAGCATCTTTGAACAGGGACAGCAGGATGGGAAGAAGTATCCCACTCAACCCGTGAGACGCCACTGTCTGCGGTGTTGCCGATCCCACACCCAGGACTGGAGAGAGCAGAATGCCTCCATTCTTTTGTGTACGTTGCCTCATGTATGAGATCCTTTGTGAAAATGGCCCATGTCCCTATTTACAGAGGTGTGACAATGATTGTGCATGCAAAGGTGTGTGTGTGGGGCCCTCGTAAATGGTGTCTGAGCTGTGTATATGTAAACTTTAGTCAGTCTGCCTTCACGCCTTACTGTATTACCACATAGCCGTGAGAGTAGCTTTTATGATCCAATATGCCAGCAGGGGCTGCAAGGCAGGGCTCTGAGGACCTGCATCCAGGCATGCCTTAGGTTTGCATCCCGAGGTCTGAAAAATACCAGGTCTACACATGGGGCTAAGATGGGCACTAAGGCAAAGGGAGGTATGGGTTTGCTGAATGATCAGAAACTCTTTCCTCTGCTCCTTCCTGTGGTGCCCCCAAGCCCCAACCCCCCTGCCGCCCACCTTCTTCCTACCTTGGCTTGTCACACTATGAACCGAGGGCATAGAACATCTGACCTGACCCTTGTTTACTGCAGCTGAACTGCAACTGTGGCCTCTGAGAAGCCAGAAGGCCTGAATTAAAGGCTGTTACCGAAGCCAGAAGGTTGCAATCAGGAGTCGGCTGGTGAGGCTACGGGTCACCAACAGGGTCACCCCTGACTTATTTCCATGTCCGCCTGTCCTATCAGGAGGTCTGAGAGGCACTGAAAGCAAACAGAGCAGTGGATTCCGATCCCAAACAATTTGTGACCTTCTCTGGGGCTAGAGAATTCGTGACATCAACCCCTCCTGCAGTCCCCTGAGGATGCTAGAAGCCCAGGAATCCAGAGTCACATGTCTCTGGGCTTCTCTCGCTTTCTGTGTGTCTGCATGCAGATCTGGGCAAAGCGTGTATGTCCTGGCGTGAGGCTGCGATGCTTGAGGGAAGTGAGCTTTCAAAGGATACAAAAGCCTGTAAACCTCTTGGGTGTGGTGCTAGGGAATTCATACGGACTTTCTCCCTGTGCTGTCTCTCTGTCTCTTGCTCTTTTGTTGGGAGGCTTGAGGGAGCCATCTTGAATAGCGTGGCTAATGTACAAGCAGATCAGCCTGCCTCCCTGTCACTCAGCTAAGTTGACCAATCAATCACTATCAGATCTGATCAGGATGGGAGGGCCAGGAAGGGGAACTTTTTTGGAAGCAGCCTTGACAGGGATGAAGGGAACAGCCATTGTCCCCGTGTCTATTTTTCTCTCTGTTGCTGTCTCACTGCCCCTGTTTGGCTCCTTCATGCTTGGTGACATTCTTTGACAACAGAATCTCTTCGGACTATTGGGTCCCTTTAAGAATGGAAGGACCCTGCTAGTATTAGGAGCCTCTCCTGGATCTTTGGAAGCGGTTGCTCTGTACTTTTAATATGCATGGTACCTCACCTATTGACTTCATAGAATGGATTGATTTACATATTCTTTGCATGTGATTTGCATTACATTAGGCCATTCCTCCTTCCAATGAATATTTATCAGCACTCACATACCATGGAAGATGCTATATAATGTGAAGTCGGAATAGGATGCAAAATCCTCTCTGCCAAACCTTTGTTGCTTTTCACTCCCAGCCTCTAGCCTTTTTCCAGTGCCCTAATCCATTTCCCCACCTCCTTTTTTTCTTCTTCTTGACAATTTCTTAATAAAAGATGATCTTGAGATAATCACTGGTTCGGCCTCTTAAAGTATATAGCCTAGCCTGGAGCATGTACCTGAGAAATCAAACGCTGGTCCTTCAAGTTGTTTTCCCAGTAATACTGTGTACTTATTTGGGCTTTTCCGCTTAGATTCACCAGGAGACTAGTATCTGGCTTTCATGAGCCTTGGGAACACAGCAGGAAGAACCTGGACTTTATTCCTTTCGTGTTTAAGAAGCCAAAGTGGAGTCATGGATCTTAGGAAGAATGTTCCAAACATTATTACCGTACAGCTCCCCACAACCTCCACCTCTGCCAACTTCAAGCACAACCTGAAGCTATGTTAGATTCAATGAAATGTGTGTTTTCTGAATTCTGCTTTGTTCAAGGGCTGAGTTGGATGAAGAAGGAGACACAGTGGGAAGCATGCCTGTAAGAGCTCTCGTGGCATGTCTTCCCCACCCACAGGCTGCCCCACTCCATTCATTTGAAGATGCTTCCCCTGCCCAGTGGCCATGTCAGGCCTGTGAGCTCGTAGCTTGTGCAATACTTGTGTCCAGTTGCTTCAGAGAATCCCTTACTGGCATATCATAGCATATAAATGAAGCCACGGTAGAAATCAGAGTGGTTTTGATCATTCTCCTACAAAAAAAATCCACTCAAGATGGTGAACTACCTGATTCAAATCAATGAATGGCAAGCCCTCTCCCAAATGGCAATGCAAAGATCTGGTTCCTTCTATCTTCTGATTACTCCACCTTGGAGTCTTTGCTCTCCTGTCACAAGACCAGGAATTCGCGCGATACTTCAGTGGGCTAGCTGCAAGGTGTTGGCTAGCACTTCAATCCATGCTCCAGGATTGAGTAGCGGCAAAGCACAATTGCAGAACGACTGGGTCCTGTGCATGGGTATGGGCACTAGCCTACATTCCTCACTGTGGGCCCCAGAGGAGTCACCTGTGCTCCCAGAGCCTTACCTCCTCCACTGAAAAATGGTGACAATATCCCCCCAGTCTGTGGAATTTCTGTGTGACAGTTAATATTAATAACCGATTTGACAGATTCTAGAATCATCTAGGAGACAAACCAGTGGCCATCGACCATGAGGGGTTTTCTAGACTAAGTAAGTTCAGGTGGGAAGAGTCACTCTAAATATGGGTGGCACCGATCCATGGACCGGAATCCTGGACAGAAGAAGAAAGAGAAAGCCAACTGCACATGTGTGCTCCTATCTTTTTGCTTCCTGTGTGTGCAGTGTGACCAACTGCCTCAAGCTTCTGCCTGCTATGATGTCTCTCCCCCCCACACACATCAGGGATAGTCTCCCTTCAAGTTGTGAGCCCAGATGAACCTTCCCCAGGTTGCTTTTGTAAGGTAGCTTCTCACAGCCATGAGAAAATGAATTTATCTTATGAGGCTCAAAGGGAATCTCCTTCTGAAGATACCTATCAACACAATGCCAGGCCCAGAGGGGAGCCGCAGGAGTGCTCCCTGCTCCTCCTCTCTCCGCTGGTTTCTTCTGAGGCCGGCAGGGAAGGACTAGGCAACATGGGACCCAGATGGTTTCAATCGGGTAAACCAGGATACGCGAAGATTCCTTCTGGACTCCTTGATGGCCTTCTCATGACAAATTAGTAACATGTCACTGTTTGAAAAGAACAGGTCCTCCTAGGCCATTCTGAGTCCTTCCTGATGTTTTGTATTTGTGTCACAAGAACAAAGGGCGCTGCCTGTGAGCGCTAGGGTGCTGAATTTTAAAGCTACAGCAGTTGACTGGGTGGCTCTTGTGAGCTGCACACACTGAGAGAGGCAGGAGGTGTGGCCTCCACATTAGGAACCCAGTGCCAGGAGCTGACTCAGTGAGCCTTTGTTTATTGGGGAAGCTGAAGGTGGGTGGAGGTTGTGTGTACAGATGGACTCTCTCTGACTCAAGTCTCTAAGGTGTTGACATCCAGGACTTTGGGAAGCGCTCTTTAGGGAGGTTTGGCTGATGCCTAGGCTGCAAGCTTACAGACAGAACATGGCCAAAATGTCATTCTGAATGGCAGTCTGGCCTTCCTTGCCTTCATCTCTTCAGGCCCACATTGCCACTCTTTGCCCTCTGGTACCATACATGCTTTTCTCTGTGACCCTTTGACATTTGTTTGAAATGATTTAAGGCCCAATTAAAGCAATTTCTGAAATTAGCATAGGTCCCAAACCTAAGCAATCAAATCACAGTTGTGAATAGTTATGTCAGATACACTGTGAGTGGGGCTGCCTAGATGCCCTCGCGGGTAAAGGCGCTTACTACCAAGGCATCTGAAGTTCGATCCCAAGAACACACTTAGGAAACGGAGAGAACCAATCCCTGAAAGTTATTCTCTGACCTCTACACATGCGCTGTGACACATAGACACATGGACACACACACACACACACACACACATACACACACACTAAATAAATAAATAAATAAAATGAATGTAATTAAAAATAAAAATAAAGACATACTGTGAGCTACAAATAATACAGATTGGATGGTGGTGGTTTTAAAATTTAATTGTTGGGGGCTGGGGAGATGACTCAGTGGTTAAGAGCACTGGCTACTCTTTCACATGATTTATGTTAGTATCTCAGTCCACAACATCTTAAGAGCTTTGAATTGCTGCCAACTCCAGGTCTAGGAGATCCCGATGCCCTCTCCTGGCATCTGAGGACCTAGGCACTGCACACACATGGGGCACCCACTCCTCAGCACACATACATGATTATTTTAAAAAATCATTTAAAAACTGTCTTGTGAGAGCTGGACATGGTGGTGCATTCTTTTCAATCCCAGTACTTGGGAAGTAGAGGCAGGAGGAGAGAAGGAGTTCTGAGTCAAGGCCAGCCTGCTCTACAGAGTGAGTTCTAGGACAGCCAGAGCTACGCAGAAAGACCCTGTCTAAAAAGAAAAAAAAAGTCCTCCATGAAATAAGGCATTTGGTAGTACGGGCCTGGCTTGTCACAGGATGATCCCGAAAGCCTATCTTCCTCCTACTCTTCTACACTCCCTTCCTTAACTACTTGATGACTTTTCATCCTCCTGGATACAAAACAGCTACAGCAGCTCCAGCTATCACATCAACTCTCTAGGCAAAGAAGAGTAAAGAGTTGCACAGCACCCACTGTGTCTGCCCGTTTCACCAGGACAGCAAAAGTCCATTACGAAACAGAATGGGAAACAACCTGCAATAATTTTCAAGTAAAACCAATCAAAAATAACCCTAGCTTTGGTTTCAAAATTGGAGTGTGTTCACCCACCCATTCCCTTTCCTTTGGCATGTCTGAAGGATGGAGGAGATGTCTAAAGATGAGAGAAAGCACTATTTGATATACGGAGAAGTGCGTTGATCTGTTTCAATCCATGTAAACTAGTCCTGTCTGGTTACAACCGGCAGCTGCGTGTTTAAAGCCCCCCATGTTGAGCCTGCCTGATTTCCAGCTCAGATCCTATAGTTTGGGGACTCATTAGATCATTTCAGAATCTGCCAAGGGCAGGTATAGGTGGCTGGAGGGTCAGTCTGACTAATAACTATTTTAGGACAGGGGAAAAGTGTAATCAGTGGCCTATGTAGAAATCAAAGTTGACCTCATCGTCTAGAACCCGACCCGGTGCGTGGATAGGGGATTTCCACACCTGCTTTAACAGGTATGAATACAAACTGACTGTAGTAACCGCAGTGTGGAGGAGGGCGAGTGAGCACAAAGTCTCAGCCCTGGTAGGAAAGAGATTCACAACTGTTTGCTGCTGGGAGGAGGAAAAGCAGTTTTCTTCAATGGAGTGACCCTGGGTTATCTTCGCTCCACTGCAGGGCCAGCCTCACACTTAGGGGTACTGACCAACGTGAATCGAACTCCATGTTTCTGTTTTTAAGAGAGAGAGAATAAAGTTGGTGGGCAGGGAAGGATTTAGGAGGAGTTTGGGGAGGGTATGATCAAAATATATTGTATGGAATTCTCAAAGAATAAATAAAACCTCTTTTAAAAAAAACTCTCTTTGGGCATTGCTGCACTGATTTACCCTATTAGAACATTAATTATTCCCTCTTTCTTCTGTGTTCTGGGCTAAGTCTTAAAGAATTATTCGGTGATATCCAGAACAACTCTATTTTTTAAAATGAGCACTGTCATTTTGTGATAGCCATGGCACATATCCAAGACTAAGGCTTCTGGAAGGCATGGCTAATCACCGGGAATATTTCACCATTCCTCTGGCAGACATTGCTAATCAACCACAGATGAGCTTACTCTGGCGTATGACTTCATCATTTACATAAAAGGCATTAGGAATCAACCACCAGCCCACTACGGTTACTTGCTGAGTGGCAGTAGAAGCCATGTGTTATATGTTTGTCAGCAAAATCTCTCAGCTTTGTTGAAACGGATCTTATAAAACGAAGACGGGGGTTTCACTGACTCAATTAAATTCTGCTTACTGTTTTGTAAGATGAGGAACTTTCATTCAAATACATTTTACTCCCTACATCGTCAAAATACCTCTGGGAAGTCCTGGAGCCACAGACTGTGTGGTACCGTCTTGAGCCAGAACTTGTTGAGCTCTCACGGCCTTGGGATGTATTCTGCTGCAAACTGCATGGCCTAGGGATTGGCCCGAGCAGGGTGACAATAGTAAAGAAATGACAGAAAAGACTAGGATTGGATGGAGGCCAAGTACACTGATGGAGACCCAGCAGCAGCAGCCTGGAAATTCAGTGTGTGAACCTGAAGGAGGAGGGTTGGCGAATCTGGGTGGGGTAGGATGGGGCTGTAGCCATTTGAGAGGAGGTAGCTATGGCTGATAGATTCTCTGCTTCCACTGTTAACATCTGTCCTTGAAAAAGGAAAGGCCTTCCCATTCCCAAAGGTCTGAGGCGCTAGGGTCCTTGACATGACAGTGCTCATGTCAGTAACTCACATTCGCTGAGGACTTCAGCCACTGTTCCCCCACGGCACTCAGACTGCCTAGAGAGAAGCATGAAGTTCTACCCAAAGAGTTCCCAAGGATGGAAATAACTGGTGGCAAAGAATATATGTCTTCTCTTTTCAGGGTCACTAACTGTTCTTTCTCAAGCCAGGACTACTTACTGATGGGTGGGGTGTCTCATGGAGAGCAAACTCACCCCAGAATTATTGCTGATGGTGTCTCTTCTTTCCCATGGATTGTGGGCTTGATTCCCCATGAAATCCAGATATAGGGACCTAGAAGGCTGATCGAATGGAACTGGGGATGAAGAAATCTGAGAAGTCCAAGCCTTTAGAAAGAATTGCAGGGCTCTGGCCAGAGAGGATGGTAGCCTGTAGTGGTCAAAGGTCATCAGATAATTAAAGAGCAGCCAGCGTAGAACCAATTAGAGCATGCATGGCCACCAGCAAATGTGACAACCCCAGTAGAGACCCCACCTGTCCTCTTGTGGATTATTTTTAAGTCCCCGCCCTTCCTCTGGTGGGCTACTGAGAAGACAGCCAGGTCTCCCACAGAGTGAGCAACAAGGCGGCTGAAATTTGCCCGTGTTTGGTTAGTGCAAACTTCATTTGCATGTAGCCGTTACTCTCTCCAGAGAGACTCTGAGTTCCTGCAGGGTGTGCACGCAGCAGCTTTCAGTCTCCCTGGAGGTCGACATTCTGCAGGCTGTCTAGCTGTGCCTGTGGATCAATCTCTTATTCTTGCTGGCCGTGTTCTAAGAACATTGGGTGAGAATATCTAGGCCCTTTAAGACAAAGGCTCCTGTTAACCCTCTTCTATCTGTGGCTGAGAAAACAGACTCCAGAGACATCAAATGACCTTCTCCAAGTCACACAACAAACAGCGGAATATGGATTTGAACCCAAGCCGCATGGTTTCAAAGCCGGTCACCAGACTCCAAAATGTTACTGTCTCTTTTGCCTGTTAAACACACCCAGGCTAGCTTCGTACTTGCTGTGTGGTCGAGGACAACACGGAACTCCTTAAGACTGTAAAAAGCACCACACAATGCCTGGAATGGACAATAATTATTGTCTAACATCTGTGCATCTCAGATGAGAATAAAGAGACACCCCCACACACACTCACCCACCCACCCACGCACCCAAACAGCAAGACTGATTCTAGGTACCCATCTCTCAGTTTGATTTTCAGTCATCTTGAAGACTACTCCAAGTCCTGAAGGCGGCAATCTTCTGGATTGTTCTATCTTTTTCCAACTCATTTTAAAGACTTTTCGTGTGTGTGTGTGTGTGTGTGTGTGTGTGTGTGTGTGTTGAGGGCGGGGTTTCCTTCGGAGGTCAAAAGAGCGTGTCAGAGCCTTTGGAGTTGAAGTTACAGAAGATTATGGATGGCTTGATATGGGTGACGGGAACTGAACCCTGATCCTCTGCGAGACCAGTGAGTGCTCTTCACCACTGAGCCATCTCTCCAGCACCCTCTGGTCCTCTTCAGGGAGTTCTTCTTAGGGGTCCTCTACCTCCCGATCATGTCCCCTGTGCCAACATTCCCCGGGAGCAAGGACTTGAGCTAGGAAGCCACAGTTGTTGTTGTCAGCTTCCTTTGATCCTAGTTTGTGGTTGACTTGGCGAAAGTCCACATCTGTCACCAACAGGCTTTCAGGAGGCTGTGCCTCAGAGCCCAGATCATAGTTGACCTCTCCACACCCAGGTCTAAAACCTCTGTTTCTTTTCAGTGCTGGGGAGTTCATTTTGTCTGTTGCTTGTCTTCTTGCTCTCTGTTTCTCATCCCTGTGTCCCCCTCCCCTTCTCCCCCACCTCCACAATAATCCTTTGGTCTCAGGAAGGGACCCTAGTCTGGTAAAGTAACTGCACCACATATGCTGCCTTCTAATCCCTTCCTGTGTTTGCTGTAGGTATGGCGGGTCTCCAAGACAAATTACCAATGTTGTGGAGGAGGTCATGGGGTGTCATGCTGGTGGGGGATGGGAAGGGAGATGGCCCTCAGGACACACTTCTGGGGCCTGCCTCTGCCTCTTGGCCTGATTGGTGCTTCTTTGAGGCTTAAAATGCCCCCACCCTGAGCCCCCAAGCTGGGACCTGGCAGAAGGGAGAGGAAGAGAGGGGTTTAACCCACGACTCCTGTCACTGGATGAAGGCGAAACTCATATGGGGCAGGCCTCAGGCAACAGATGTTGGTGGAGGACCTGCCAAAGCTGTGTGGAGGGCAAGGGGGTGATGCATGTGTTCCTTGACACGGGAGGATTAGGGAACCACGAGGAAGCATGTCTCGTCCCTTCATGCCGTGACACCTCAGAGCAGTGAATTATGAGGGTACGAGAGCACAGTCCAGGCACAGACAGGGTATAGGCGGAAGGTCAGACAGCTTGAATGAGGCCTTCGCTTTCCTCCTCCCCACCGACCACAACCCCCACGCCCCTGCTGGGCCGATTGGCAGGCGTGGTGAGAGCATTGTGTGAGCTGCAAAATCAAAAGCAGCCTTCCTATGATGGAATAGCTGCCTTCGGGTCGTCTTCCCTTGTTCTGTCCAGTATTAGCCTTCCCCTCCCATCTCTGCATTGATAAGGATTGTGATGGGATGCCCAGCGCTTTTTCCTGGACTTTGCAAATGAAGTCGTATGGAAGGCGGCCAATAGGTCCAACCATCTGTCTTTGTTGATGGCACAAGGGAGTCTTTAGGAAAAATGAACACTATTCAACAGGCTCAGGTCCTCAAAGGGAGTAGGCGATGGGACCATGGAAATCTAAGACCGGGCTCAATGAGAACCAGGCAACAAGTGGGAAAGAAGTGGGCTGAATTCCATCTCTCCTTTCTTTCCCTTTGTGTTGGGTCTGTTTGGTCTCTGAACTCTCCTGAGGTTGGAGCAAAGCAAGAGCCCCAAGCCCTTGTCTGCATTCCTCTGTCTTTGAAATGGTGTAGGGGGAGCAGAGAGTGTTGAGGGGAAAAAGGAAAGAACGAAGGAGACTAGCCTTGGGTACTTTGGGAAACAATCCCAGGATTCCTCTTTCTTTCCTTTGCTATTGTATCCTCCTGTGGGAGAGGAAAGAACAAGCCAACTGATGGCCATTGCTAAATCCAGTGAAGTCATGGAAATCCTCTTAAGCTGGAGGGTTCTGGATGGAAAGAGCGGGCAGGACTCAGCCAACCAAGGGAAACATGCCTCTCAGAGAAATCATGATTGACGTCTGTAATTCTAACCTATTGCTAGTGGAAATCCTAGGGCAGAGTTGTCAGAGTTCCCTTTGCTATGACAGAGCACCTGAGAAAAACAGAGGGAAAGTCATAGCTTGACTCATTGTGTCCAAGTTTTCAGTCCATGGTGGGCTGCGTCTGTGGTTTCCAGGGCATGACAAAGGCGATCGTGAAGGATGAGTGAGGGGGGCAAAACTGCTCATCTCACCAGGGCTAGGAGACAGAGGGAGGATGCCCATGATATTGGGGCTCCTCCTTCATCTTTCATTCTAGCTGGGCACCCAGTCTATCAAGGGTGTTACTTCCTACATTTGGAGTAGATCTACCACCACATCCCAGTCCCACAACCCTGGCAACTCTGGGACTATCCACATGGATATATCCAGCAGTATGTCTTAGCTGTCTCCTAGGTGTCTCTCAAATGTCAACTTTACAGTGAGAATTATCCACCGCAGAGAGGGAGGGAGGGAGGGAGGAGGAGGAGAAAGACATGGAAGAGAAAGAACTGGAAAAAGCAAGCAGCCTGCAGAGAGAGAGATGGAGAAAGGGGTTGAGAATTTGACAGCCATTGAATGAGTAGGAGGGTGAGGAGGAAGAGGGGCAATGGCATAGCAAAGAATAAATGCCAAAGCAGGACACTGCCCCAGTAAGATTGCTCTTGTGTTGTTCCTCTTACACTGGCTCCCAGGCCTAACGTCTCCACACTCCAGCTGGGAACAGTTCTTTGACACTGAAGCGAGCATTTCACTCAGATGGAAAGGCCCCTAAGAGGTCAGACGAGATTTCCTTTTACTTTTCCTACTTTCTTAGAAATCTGACTAATGGTTTGTACTCAATTCTCAGACTGAATAGGAAATCTTAAGCTTGGAAAAGGTAGTTTAGAAGAACAGTGTCAATACCTGCTCAGTTGTGCACACAACAGGACTAAGTCAAGGGTCGCTAGTCCTCTGCTTGGCACTATTGCCAGGTTCCTCCCAGAAGGTTTCAATTCCATTAGATTGCAAAGGTGTTCTAGAAATTGCTATGAAACTATAAAGGCAACTCTATAACAAGAGTTATATTCATTTTCTATAACAAAGCATACCAAGACTGTGGTTTAAATAACAGTAATTTATTTTTCTCAGTTCCTAAGACTTGACATTTAAAGTCAAGGTTTAGTACCTGCAGGACTGGCCTATTCTGAGGCTTCTGCCTGACTTCTATATTCTCATGTGATCAACCTTTGTGTATGTGTGTGTGTACATGTGTGTGCATGTCTGTGTGTACATGTGTTTGTCATGTGTGTGCATGTGTGTGTACCTGTGTATGTCTTATAAGGGCTCTAGTCACGTGAGTTCATGTTGCCTTAGTCCCCTCTTTAAAGTCTAAATCTCTAACACAGCTCCTTTCTGAGGGATGGGGGTTAGCACTTCAACACATAACCTGGAATGTGTGTGTGAGGGTCGAGATGGTGGGTGATCAGGGGATGATAGCAAAATTAGGCAATAATCTTACAGTCTATCACAGATCTAACAGTGTGTGGGAAAAGGTCCAGGCAGGATTCCCAGACTTAGGAGAGTTCAGTCACCCATCCAAGGACATGTAGTTTGTTAAGAGAAAATATGGAATAAACATAAAGCTGGGGGATTCAAATTGCTTCCCCCCTCCAAATCATGCTAAAAAAGAATACAGAGAGAGGAGAGGTAGAAGGGATGGGGCTGTGAGAGGCTATCTCAGTTTTTAGATCATCCTTCTTAGACTGACATTGACTTAGCATGATTTAGGGAACTACCTTCATAGGTTGTATTTCTCCTTCAAGCAGATTTTAAGCTTCCAGGGGTGCCATGCAGAAAAGTCCCAAATAATTGTCAATGTCTCTTTATCAGTCAGCATCTAGGCTACTGTAATGAGCTGCATAAGGCTGGACATTATATAAATAAAAGGAGGATTATTTTGTTTCGTGGTCCTTGGTTCAAAATCTAAGATTGGGTAGGCCCTGGTCTCAGCCTCTGGTGAAAAGCGCCATCCATTAAGTTGGCGCATGGTAAAAGACAAGAGATTATTGTATGTTATAAAGTTCCCGGGTGTCAGTCATGGGACTCTGATTTTTCTAATGAGTTTTCTAACCCGAATCACTTCCCCAAGGTGCTTCCTCTGGACTCCACGGTCACATTAAGTTTCTAACTTCTTAAGCTTTGTTAGAGGGATAAAATTTCAAAACATGGCTTTGAAGAACATTCACACTATCCAAACCACAATTTTATATTTAACTACACACTGTATATGTATACTTATTAAATTTTTCATATTAGTGATTTTATAGTTTTATTTTCTGTACTTCCCATGCATTTTTCTCATATCAGTGATTCTACAGAGAAATGAACTGGGGTCTGGGTTTTGTTTTAGTGTGAGATTATTGTAGTGTTAAATTCTGGGGTTTAAGGGAGGGCTAGCTTTGGTCTGGTACATGCTGTGGTTTAATGTAAATGCTAATGTTATTATTATCTCTTCCACTGAATCTGTTGTATGCTGGACACAAAATCTGTACACCTTCCTGGTCTTAAGCCGAGCCATCCTTTCCTGTGGGATCTGTTATCACCTCTATCTTATATGGAGACACTCAGGCCAAAATGCCTGGTGAACTTCCCTATGGTTGAAAGCTTCAGAGTGTCCTCCTAGGCTTGGTTCACAGCCTAACCCAAGCTTCCTCAGCCTCAGACACGAAGATGCTGTAGCTGCATCTTTGATTGGGGTGGGTTGTGCTACACACTGTAGAATATTAGGAACATCTCCGACCCCTACCCACTGGATTCTAAGGAGGCATTGTGCTTCCCCACTAAAATTGACACTAGAAATTGCTAAATGTTCTCTTAAGATCCCAAACAACCCACAATTGAGAACTTTGACTCTGTACCCTTGACGGACAATGACATGCTTTCCTACAATTGGGGCTCTTCTAACACACTCTCCATGAGGATTACTTTGCCCAGTCAACATATCCTCTCTGAATTTTGATTATCATAAAACCAGGAGGCCTGAGCCTAGATAGATGGCCCAGTGCGTAAGAACACTTTGTGCTCTGATGGAAGACCAGGGTTCTGTTCCCAGCACCCACTTGGTATCCCACAGTTGCCTATCACCCCAGTTTCAGAAGATCCAATGACGTCATTTCTGGCCTCCATGAGCCCCTGTGTGCACATGGTGCATATGAACTCACACAGGCACACACACACACACACACACACACACACCTAACTTAAAAACAAATAGATGAACCTTTCACAAAACAAAGAGAGACCTAGGTTGAATTTAGAGTGAAGTTATAAGGCTTTGACCAAAATCTCGACCATATATTACGACGAGTACTACTAAATACTAATAATAATGGTGATTATACTATTAATAAAGTATTCATAGTGTTATTATCAATTCAAAGTAGCCACCACTCATTTGGCCCTTTCTTTGTCCTACAGCCCCTATTAGCCACTTAGAATGAATTAACTCTATCGTTCACCAGCTCTGAGTATGTTGATCACCTGTTGTTGTCTTCAGTGTACAGCTGAGCAGAGGGCAAGAGCCCAGCATGATTGACAGCATTAAACGGTGGAGGTTTCCTGCAGAGATGTCCCAGTGGCTAAGAACCCTCGTTGATCTTGCAAAGGACCCAGATTCACTTCCCAGCACCAACACGCTGCTCACAAACACCTGTGATTTAATTCTAGTGCTAGTACCAGGAAATTCACCTGTCTTCTGACCTCCATGGATATCAGGCATGCATATGGTGCACATCCATGCATGCAGGCAAAACACTCATACACATAATAGGAAATTACAAAGAAAAGAAATAGGGAGTCAAACAGAGCATTGTGGGTAGAGCTACTTGCACCCACATGCTGGAAGGATTAAATTTACTCCTGAACATTGTCTTCTGACCTCCACACATACTCCATGGGTACCTGCAAAACATACACACACACACACACACACACACACCACATGTTTACAATAAAGAAACAGGAAATCACATTAATTCCTTACTCTGACCGTTTGTAGCTTTCTGTAAATTCACTTCATTCTAAATGCCGAGAACTTGATGAAAGCAGACTTCAAATGGCAGACGCTGCCATATCACCCAGCAAAAGGCCATAGCTGATTGACTTGCCTGCTGATAGTGACAGCAGTACCAGTCTCTCTCCACACTGACCTGAACTACCCTGGGTAATCTTAATCCCTCCAATTTTTTTGGCCGGACATTTAGGCCACTGCTAGCTAGCGCCATAGCTACCAGGCACGTGTGGCTGTTTAAGTTAATTAGAATGGAAGTGATTACAGTTTCAACTCTGCAGTGGTCACCTTCAGGAACCAAGGGTTCTGTTGCTACACTGGGCCTCTAGTGGCTTCCATATTTGACAGTGTGGGTGAAGAGTGGACAGGGTTAATCTTGGACCTGGGACTTGGGGGTTTGTTAGTTTGGGGTACACGCTTCTAGTCAGCTTTTTAATAGGATAACTATAGCCAGCCTTTGGGCACACCTGTGGGGTATGGACAGTGTTCTACCTCTACTGAACTGTTTGAATGGTGAAAAGAAGGCTCAGGATATGAAAGGGACTTTGAAGTTGACCCAGAGAGGTTAAGTGGTCCCTAGGAAGGAGCCAGCCTGATTGGTCATTGACACATGGGACTTGTCTTCTCTTGGGGCCTCTGGGAAGGAGGAAGCTGGGTAGGATGTGAGTGAGTCTGAATCTAGTGGGTGCGGGGGGGTGAGTCTCAGCTTCCCTCTGAAGTCTGAAGAGTGAACACTTCAGACTGAGAGAATAGAGCGGGAGTGGGAGGAAGAAGAGCTGGCGTGAGCTAACCTTCCTTGAGAATGGGCCGCAAGCTAATAAAACACATGGATGGGCCTCCTGGATGTTTCGAGGGCCCGGCTGAGGTGGGGGGACTATGGAGTCTATGGATAGCAGTCTAGCGATAGGATTCTCTTCCACACACATGCTGCTGGTGGGAGTGGGGGCTTCACTGGAGACGGTAGGCATGCTTTCTGAACTCTCTCAGCTTGGCATGCTCACCCTCGGACAATCAGTCATAGATGAGACTCTCTGCGCCCTGTTCAGAAATGGTCTGATACCCAAGTGGGACCCAGGAGTCTCATTCCTATAACCCCAGCACTTGGGAGAGTGAGGCAGGAGGATCACTGTGAGTTTAAGGCCAGTCTGGGCTATCCTGAGCTTCTGAGCAGCTCAGGCTACAGTGAGATACCATCTCAGAAGAAAAGCCAAAAGAAAACAAAGGAGATGGAGTCGGACAGATGGCTCAGTGGTTAAGAGCACTGGCTGCTCTTCCAGAGGACCTGGGTTCAATTCCCAAAACACACATGGCGGCTCACAACTGTCTGATTCCAGTTCCAGAGGATACGACCCCCCCCAACACACACAGACACACATGCAAGCAAAACACCAATGCGCATAAAAAAATCTTTTTTTTTTTTAAAAAGTAAAAGCCAACAAAGATTCTGAGGTCCAAATCCAAATGAGGGAACAACATGATCATATTCTTCTCTCTCTTGCCCTCTTCTGGTCCCCAAGCCCAGCTCAGTTGCTTCAAGCTTCCTTTCAAATTTGAGAAGAAAGGAAAGTGGGTTTCTCTACCCCAGGTCAGGGACAATACAGCCCAGCTACACTGGACCAGCAGCCTCCCCTTCCCCGCCCCCGCACCCCCCAGTCCCCATCCATGTTTATTCTTCCTCTAAGTTGGGGTCAGAGTGGACACAGGCCCGCCTTCCATAGAAGGAATTAAACGCCAGCAGTGTTCTCCTAAATCTCCTCAGGAGGTGACCTTTGACAAGCAGGTAACACAAACTCCTTCAGACAATTACACGCACCTTTGAGCCTTTATAATGAGTTCCCAACTGACCAATCAGAAAACGAAATGCCTCTTGGGAAGTAGAGGAAAGGGGAATGGGAATGTCTCCTCCTGGATTTTCTCCCTGGGTCCAAAGTATTTACATTCAGATTTGCATATGATTTGCATATAATTTGTGTCTGCCTACAAAGCCTGTCTGTTGTTGAGATAATGTGGAAACTAAAGTGGATTCCTAGTTTGTTCCCCCTCCACCCCTATCTTCCCTGACCCTGGGTACTCTGATGGGAGGTGGAAGTGGCAAGATCCTTAGGGACAGGTTAAACTTTGGGGACAGTTAGGCCCTAGACCACATATCACAGTGCAGTAGCCATGCTGTATGACATTATACACTTTATTGTCGCTAAACATTTCAGATAGATAAAGACCCAGGGGTAGGGATGCCTTGGGGGGTTGGAGGCAATAAAGAGAGACGCTAACTTGGCTGAATAGGATAGAGAATGGTTAGCCGGATAAACCAGGGAAAAGTGAAGTTTGAGAAAATGTATTAAGGATGACCGCAAACATTTATTAAACGTGCCAACAGTGTGCCAGGCCATGGTTCTATATTTAACACATTCAGGGGCTAAGTCACTCCTGTAGCTCAGTGTGAAGAGAGGACAGTAGCTAGCTCCAAGTTATAGATGTGCACACACACTTGCACAGCGTAATTAACTTGCCCCAAGCCACACAGTCAGAAAATAGACAGGGTTTGAGCTTGGCCTTCAGACTGTAGACCTGTCTGCAACAAACTTATTTCCTGTGGCGAGTAAAATGGCTAGTGCTGGATTATCAGGGAAAGGGCCATCTCCCCAGGCCAGTAGAAGTGTCGGAAGAAGAGGTCTGGATGTCAAGAGTCCAGGGGGAAAGAGGAGGGTGCTGCGGTGTGGCTGGGCTCTTACTGTCCAGTCTTTCTCTTGGCACTAGGGTTAGTGCTAGTGGAGAACTCCCTTCATGGCAACAACTAGCCTAAAATGATATGCTGGTGACCTGATGGCTGAGCTTTAAGCCTGCTGGCAGAGACAAGCATGCTGTTTAGTTCCTGTCCGAGAACGTGGGGTTGACAGCACACACAATGGCAAGGATGAATCGCTCTGTAGCTCATCCCCCCCCCGAACCCGTCAGAGCAGTCACTCACTGAGTGATGTCTGAGGAATACAGCTTCCAGGGGGAACCCTGGGCGATGCCGTGGAAATATAGTGAACCGGAAATTCCAAGGAAAAAAAATTATCCTCAGAGGGCCGCAAATGGCTTGGTTTCTGTTCAGTCAGAATATGCTTGGTCTGAGTCGGGACTGTCTCTCGAGCTTTTATTTACCTTAGGGCATATTTTATTTGGAGGACCAGAGAGTGCATCGGCTTTTCCAGAATGAGGCAGCAGCTGGGAAGTGAAGGGGGCTTTGGCTGAGAACGAGCCTAGCCGGAGTGAAGGGCACAGAAGTAATTAATGAAAGATGGCGAGGGCGCTCGTTCCTATTGGCTGACACAGTGTGAGAAACTTTCCAGTGCCGAGGCAGTGTTGTCGAGGAGAGAGTGTTGTCATCTGAATTCATTTGCATGACAATGAATCAAACTCTTATTATGCATAGGGATGCTAATGGGCACCAGCCACCGTGCAGTTCCCTGGGAAAGCTGCTTACCCGAAGGAGGCAGCCTCTTCCTACTCCCCCGTCCCGCCTCTCCTCCTCCTTTCCCCTTTCCAAATCCACCCACCCCTCCACCCGCCTACCCCCTGCACAGTAAAACACTAGATTCCCGCCCCCCACACACACACCTGTGGAGTACTCCCCTGCCCTCAGGGCCTATGCCCTGAATGAAAAGGATCCTGATTGAAGGACTATTTTCTCAAAACCTCCGCAAGACCCGCAGTTCTCCCTCCCACCTCTCACAAAATGACCAGAAGTAGGTGACCAAGGAGGTGCAAACGAAGTAAAAGCAGCTTAGTAGAGCTAGACTTTGCTGGAATTGCTGATAGCGGTGGGAACGCCGGAGGCGGAGCAGGACAGAGAAGACTCCACAGTTGTGGGCCTGGCTGTGGAGGACGGCGGCGGGGGGGGGGGGGGGGGGGGGAGGGGGGTGAGCATCGGCGAGGGGACACGGGCTTTTCATTTTTTCCAGAACCTTGAAATCTGTCAGGCAGCCGGTCTCTTCTCTAGCTTTCCCAGCAGCCTTGAAAAGGGACTTGAGTTTGGCAGGACGCAGAGCCTCTGTCTAGCTCCCACCATTCCTTTGGGGACGCTGTAGAATCCAGGGCAGGGCTGGAAGCCAGGTTGTTTGAATTCAAATCCCATCCCTGCTGCTGTTTACCAACCACCTGACTTCCGGTCTGTGATGGGGGTTTTGCTCTGTTTTGTTCTGGCTTCTTTACAGGTGAAACAGAAAACGAATGTGTTTCCTTCGCTGAGCTGCCGCTTGGTTCACGTGGAGTATTGTAAGCATTCGGTGGGGGATAGATACACCATCTCCCTTTCCTCTCTGACTAGCCTCCGGTGTCTTCACATGGCTTACATCACTGGTTCCCAACCCGAGAACCAGGACCCTATGGGAGGTTGCATCTCAGATATTTACATTACGGTTCAGAGAAGTAGCAAGATTCCAGTTATGAAGTAGCAACAAAAACAGTTTTATGGTTGGGGGTCACCGCAACATGAAGAGCTGTGTTAAAGAGTCACAGCATTAGGAAGGTTGAGAAGCTCTGTCTTCAGTGGCCATTTCAGTTCAGGTGACAGATGCCAATGAGCAGCTCCCTTCTGCCTTTGCCACCAGCGCCCCCCCCCCCCATGCTGGTGTTGAAAGATGCAAGCTCTCATCCCACAGGACTGGATGCTCAAGCCCATAGTGCCCAGAGGAAGGGACTGTCTTTGTTACCGATTGCTGTAAGTTCCCCAAGGCTTATTTCAAATGTGTCTCTGGGTATGGAGTGTTCTTTCTCCCCCAGAATAAGATTCTATTGGCAGAGTGGAAAAGTTGCTTCATTAAAGAACTTCTTGAGTTTCTTTATCTTCGCTTTTCAGTGGCTCCAGATCACCTCACGAGCAAAGCTCATGACCTACCTACCTCTGGGCTGGAAGGAAGGGTACCGGATACTGCAGCTACATTTCCCCTCCCCACACACATTAAAAAAAAAAAAAAGCCAGACAAAATAAAAAGTTCCTTAGCCAGGTGTAGTAGCTCTTGCCAATAATCTTATCCCTGGAAGCAGAGGCACAAGACTAGTTCAAAGCCAGCAAGGGTAAGTTCCCTGGCGCTGTGGTCTATACAGTGAGATCCTGACTCAAAAACGGGAGAGCAAAATAAGACATAAATAACAAAAACAAAGCGACATACACAAAACAAACAAAACCCTCTTGCTTAACTTGGACAAATAGAAATACCACCTTACCCAGGCTGTCATTTGGCATTTCAGAACAGAAATTTTCCAAGACCTTCATTAGAAGAGCTGGCGAAGCCTGGCAACCCAACAGTACTACAGTAGAATGCCAACACTTGGCCATTTAACAGGATCCCTGAGGCAATATGGAGATGCTGAGGGGAGTGGGAATGCCACTGCCCTCCTGTTTCAAATAGCTCTTAGATTTAATTTATTTCTTTATTTTTTTGCAGGTATCCTTTGGTAGGCTGGCATCAATATATGGGTAGATAGATGTCCAGGAGATGATCATTTGACCTCTACTTGCCTTACTTCAGGGTCTGGCCTGCAGTTTGCTCTGGGAGGAAGATGACTTTGACCTTCAGGTCCTCTGGCCTCTACCATTCTGTGTTGGTGGATTACAGCAATGTGGTACTACACCCAGTTCACCTATAGGATGCTTTAATCAAAGCAACCTACTGGAAGTCGTAAAACAGATGCTGGTTAAATGTGTTTACCAAATGACCAAAATGTCAAGTCATCTGAGGAGCTGGTAGCCAGGGACCAAAAGTGAGGCTGGGGACCTGGCTCAGTGCTTTGTTTGGGTCTGGAGCACCAACACCAAAAGCTGGATGGGATGGTGAACCTCTAATCCCAGTGCTGGGGAGGCAGAGGCGGGAGGATCCCTGGGATTTGCTAGCAGGCCAGTCTAGCTGAATCTCTCTCTGATCCCCTGGCTAATGAGAGACTGTATCAAAAAACAAGATGGATGGCCCCTTAGAGATGACACACAAGGTTGACCTCTGCCCTCTCTGTGCATATGCTTACGAGGGCCTGTGTGCGTGATTGAACATACCCACAAATTTTGTGAGTGACATTTTTTATAAATGGAGCCACACGAGCTTCATCAGGCAAGAAATGAAGCCATGGGAATTTTAGCTTTTCAGGTCAGTTCCACCAAGATGGAGGTGAGCAAGAACCTCAGACAGGGTTAAGGCTTTTGCGGAAACCAGAATATTTGCCTTCAGTTAGAAACTAGCTAAGAGTACGGACTCTCGCTTTTATGACTTGTTACTAACCGTCCATGTCATTTCTACTTTGAAAACACACGGCTTCCTAGGCCTTCATTCACCACCTTGTTGTGTGAAACATGGGGAGACATAGGGTGCATTTTTTGACTGTTCTCTGGGAGCCCTGTTGTAAATTAGCGAGGCTTTGATACAGCCTCAGTCAACAGCGAGCTGCACAGTATAAATAATAACTTTGATTCCAATTTGCAGACAGAAGGTCTAATTGCCTCCAGACTGTACAGCTGTTGGCTCTCTTTCGTCTCCCCAGACCCTGCCCCTCACCTCCTTGTCCTTCTTTGCGGCAGTGTGTGTCCCATTTGTTTCTGTGCAGCTGGGCTGTGAGTGGGAGGGAAGGTGGTTCCCAGAGCAGTCATGGTGAAGAAAGATCCGGAGAGTGAGGCAACAGAGGTGGCAAAATCCAGATGCACCCCAGGCCCCGTTTTGATCAAGGCTGTATTAGATCTGCTCACAGAACAGGGTGAGGGATATCAGGGAGAAGGTTAGAATCCGCGCTTGTGCAGATTCCCCACAGGAGCATAAGAGCTGCCTGTATCCTGCTGCCTTTCGGTCCACCATGATCCCCGCCCCCTAAAATCGATGGACAGTTTCCAGGCAAAGAAAAGGAAATGGAATTCTTTGCAATCTCACCATGGCTCTTAGTTTTTAGAGAGTTCACTATTCTGTCTTGCTAGATATGCTGTTTCTTGCCTGTGATCTAAACACTAGGCAGGAAGGGACAGAGGGAGGGAGACAGAAGGATGAGAGGGAGGGGAAGAGAGGGAGGATAGAGGGATGGAAGCTGAGGAGGGGGAAGAAAGAGAGGGTTAAAGTAAGGAAGGGAGGAAGAAAGGAGAGAGGGAGGAAGCTAAAGAGAGAAGGAAGGAAATGTTGCTTAATCAGAATTTTAGCATGGTCTGCTTCATTTAACTTTTTACTTTCTGGCTTTCCACATCTATGCATTTTGGATCTGGTTAAAGTGGCACACGTTGGGCTGGAGAGTTGGTTGAGTGGTTTAAGAGTGTTTACTACTCTTCCCGGTAAGCAGAGTTTGGTTCCCAGCACCCACATGGCAACTGACAGAGGTTTGGAATTCTAACTCCAGGGGATCTGATCACCTTTTCTGGCTGCCAACAGTACCTGTGCACATATACATCCCCCACCCCCCTCACCCCACAGGTATACACACACACACACACACACACACACACACACACACACACAAATATGTCACTAATGAATAAGATAAACAAGCCCCTGACCTAGGCACAGAGAAGTTGGTGGGTCTACAAAGTCATGCCAGGATTAACCAGAAGGACAAGAGTCCCTGTCCCTCTTGAGGCATTACTTTTTCTTTCTGCATCTTTAGAAGAAATGTTAACTTGAGCAATTAGCACCACACCATCTATGCTTTTGGTCACCCCTACGACATTTACAAAGGTGACCCAAAAGTGATGCTATTCTTTGCTATAGAAGCAAAGGTGATGCAATATCACCACTGAAGGCTCCAGTGTGGCTTCCTGGGAGGGAGGGACATGATACCAGAGCCTGGGGTGCAATGCATTCATGACCAAAAGAAGAGGCAGCTAAGAGCTCTGGGGGCTGAACTGAAGTTGAGTGACTTAGGAGGCAGGCTTCCCAAGTGACTCACAGGAGTTGGTAGGATGGGTAGGAGGGGAGTTTGGTGGATCAACAGAGAGCACTCACTTACTCACATGCACCCCAGAGAATCGGCAAGGAGCGGCCTGTTTCCTGGGATTGGTTTAATCAAGATATAAAGTGGTTTAGCCCAGGCAGAGAAATTCCCCCAGAGAAATCCAAGACTGGAGCAACAAAGATCAGATCCCCCATCAGTCTGTGTGTGTTCACATATGCGTGGGCACACTTTTGTTCATAATACATGCATACCTGTGGAGTCTGGAGACTGATATCCAGAATTATGCTGCATACCGCTTCAGCCTTGTTCCTTGAAACGGGGCTTTTCAACCAAACCAGACTGATTAGTTTCTTAGCCAGCTTGCTCCAGGAATTCCTTGACTTCACGTTCAGAAACTGCAATTACAGGTGGGTTGCTAGGCCCACTCTGCAATAATGTGGTCTTATTTTGAGATCTGACACTCTTGTGGCCAGTCCTTTAACCACTGAGCCATCTCTCCAAGCCCAAGATTGTATTTTGCTGTGTAAATGTTGGCCGTGGTGGTAGAGAGCCTTTGAAATATTTTCACTGGAGATCAGAGTAACCAGAATTGTTTTAGGAGGATTGTTCTTTAGGTAACATTCAAAGCACAGCGAAAGAGTGTGAAATCAGAACCGGTGACGGATGCTCTGGCAGTAAAACAGGAGGAGGACTTTCTGACTGGAGAGGAGAGAAATGTACGGAGGGAAACATGAAGTCACAGTGACTGAATGAGCAGAAGAGGGACAGACAGAGAGTTGAGGGCGTCTGTGGTTCTAACTGGAGAAGTGGAGGACCTTCCACCATAATAATAAAAAATAAGGACTTGGGGTGAAACAAGAAACAAGGTGGTATTGGTCTTGGCTCTGTTGACAAAGTCTGTGCACATGGAGCTGTCTAACCAATGTTACCCTGTTTGCAGGACTGCACAGCCGTGTCCTCCTGAGCAGGTTAGCATTTGTGCTGTGCACCGTGCAGGTTTAAGGTGATGCTCTGATGTGGGAGAGTCTTCTGTTTGAGTTGATTTCATTGGCTAATAAAGAAACTGCCTGGCCCATTTGATAGACCGCCCCTTAGGTGGGTGGAGTAGACAGAACAGGAAGAGGAAGTGAGGTAGAAGGATCAGTAAGATGCTACGCTTCTCCTAAGTTAGACAGACCGCCGTGCCTCTCCTGAGAGAGAAGCCAGACGCAATGAAGCTCCAGCTCAAGATGGATGTACGCTAGAAACTTCCCGGTAAGGCACCACTTTGTGGTGCTACACAGATTATTAGAAATGGGTTAAAGCAAGATGTGAGTAAGAGGCTGAAAATAATGGGCCAGGCAGTATTTAAAAGAATACAGTTTCCATGTAATTATTTCAGGTAAAGCTAACCAAGAGGGAGCCGGGCGGGACGAAAAGCAGGCCTGCCCGCCGAGCTCCACACTACAATGCTCTCTTCATTCTAAATCAGGATGAAATGAACATGGCTCACCTTCAGAGAACACACAATCTAATAAACGGAGGAGAGGAGTCCAACGATTGAAACTCAGAGGAACAGTTCTCAAGGTTCTACAGTAAGATCGAGAGAACAGTGCATGGTTCCCTGAAGGAGGGTATGGTTAGAATCTCCATCAAGCTGGGATATGCAGGCTCTGACCCAAGCATTCCAGAGGGAGAGGAAGACAGTAGCAAAAACAGACCCAAGAGCTTAGGGGATGAAGAGGGAGAAAGAAGAGGAGGGGGAGAGACAGAGGAGGAGGGAGGCAATGAGGAAATGCCAGGGTTTGGAGGGTAGAGGAAAAGAATGGACGGGTCTTGAAGTGTGAGTGAGACAGAAGGTGGACTATCACGTGAGAGCTCCCGTCAGCAGTGAGAGGTGAAGTGAGATCGTCCGAGGACACCCTATTAGTCGGTTATGTATATTAGACCTCCATTGTCTCGGCTCACAGAGTCCAGCTCTGACTATTCACTAATCTGGCCCCATCCTCCCTTGGGATGATCCATGCCTTTGCCCTTGGCATTGCTCTCAGGATGCTTGGTTGGGATGCGTTTCCCCTGAGCTGACGGCCACGGTGCCAAGACCAAGTCTGAGAAGCTATTGCTACGTGCTGATATTTCTTCTGCTTTGTCCCCAAGAAAGATCTGCAGACCGCCCAGACCGCCATTCATGCTGGCGCCCTCAGTCACCCACAGAGATATCCGCTTGGCCCCTTCACTGTCTGCTCCAGGTGGGCACACACCTGCGCACAACTCTGCAGAGACCGAGTAGAGTGGCAGGCAGAACAGAGCGCACAGCTTAGTACTGCGGCTGGTGCAATAAAGAGCTTTTGAGCGAAAAGCCTGGTGGCCTCCATGCTTTGTAACCTGTGTTTTCATGCGACAGATTCCCAGACATTTCCCTTTATCTAGCCAGCTCCAGCTCTCTGCTTAGACTTCCTTCTCTCTCCTGAGCCTCTGAGAGAAGCTAGTCCCAAGAGTCAGGAAGCTTACTCAGTTTCCTTAATGCAAAGGCGTTTGGACGTGAACTTGAATGGCTATTGAGCTGATTTTCCAGCTGACAGGAGATGGTTAATTGTATGCAGTCTATGGGAGGGGGAGTCTTTAAAAAAAATCTGTCTGGCCGCATTAATAGCAGCTTGAAATTTATGGCGTGAGACCAGTGAGGTTGATAAGGAGCTCAGGACCCTGGTGACTCAGGATAATAACCTCTTTGGTGGAAATAAAAGCTCATGAAGGAGGGGTTTGCAGACCCCAAGTCGAGAGAGAGAGAGAGAGAGAGAGAGAGAGAGAGAGAGAGAGAGAGAGAGAGAGAGCAAAACTAAGCAAGGTATAAGTTAGCATCTCCCATGGCGTACTCCTCCCTCTAACATACCATCTACCTGTTCTCAAGTGTTTACATCCACTGGGTGTAGGCTCAAAGCTGGGGGTTATGGCATGGTGTGTCTATATGCCAGAAGGACGGCAACCTTCCCTTATGTGTTTTAATTTGTGTTTCTTCCGTCTATAGCAGACACCCTTCTCTTGGCTCCCAGGGTCTGACTTTGAATACTCACTAGGTCTCACAAGTCTAATGTCAGTAGAAGACACTTACATTAAAACTCTTAAAGCATTTAAGACTTGTGTGTATTCTATGTACGGAGGCTGAGATGGTCCAGGCGGCATAGCTGGACACCAGTGTAAACTTCTCTGTAGCAGAAGATAACTTCTCTGTAGTCTAGGATGGCCTTGAACTCCCGATCTTCCTGTCTCCACCTCCCAAATGCTTGGATTATATACATGAACCACATATACATTTATGTGCTTCTAACTTTTTTGTTCTAATAATAAAAGGTAAGAGAATCAACTCATTGTGATTGAGCGAGTGGGTCGGTTCCTCTTTGGTCTTTGACCCCAGAGAGTCATAATGTACTAGTGTTACTCATTGGTGGAGGGGAAAGACCCAATCTGTCACCCTGGACAGATGCAGTATCCTTCGAAAGAGTTATTTTTTCAAAAGAAGGAAAAAGGAACATTTAAGAATATATTCCTGCCAAGCAATAGTGGCACATGCCTTTAAACCCAGCACTCAGGAGGCAGAGGCAGGCGGGTCTCTGTGAGTTTGAGGCCAGCCTGGTCTACAAGAGCTAGTTTTAGTCAGGCTTTAAAAGTACAGAGAAATCCTGTCTCAAAAACCAAAAACAAAAAAAGCAAAAAAAAAAACCCCAAACAATAACAAACAAACAAACAAAAAACAAACACAACAACAACATATTCCCTTGGTATTTTATTTTTGAGACAAGGTTTCATGTATCTCAGATGGGCCTTGAACTCCTTACGTAGTTGAAGATGACCTTGAACTCGCTGCTCCTGCCTCCATCTCTAGAGTGCTGACATTACAGAAAACAGACATACACCATTACCACGAGGGTGCTGGGGATGGTACCCAGGCTTTGTGGATGCTAGGCAAGCCCTGTGCCAACTGAGCTACATCTCCAGCCCTTTGGGACAAGCCCCTGTTGACAGTGATGGAAGCTGTGGCCCTCTGTCCAGAAGCCTGGCAGCTGCTTCCTCATCTGTGACCATCAAGAGCAGCTAGCAGGCCCAAACTTCCCAGGCCTAAGCAAGGATTACAGTAGCTAAGGGCACAGCACGAGTTGCTAAGGAGATGCAGGTCCAAGGTATGATGTGGTTTTACATTTTGCCTTTGCAGGACTCCCATGCCCTGAGTGTGATTATTCCTGCGTCTCGTCTTAGGCAAGTTCTGTCTCTGTAGCCCAGTCTTGCCCAGAACTCATTATGTAGTTTAGGCTAGCCTGGAACTCCTGGCAATCATCCCTGACTCAGGAAGTGCTGGGGTTATAGGCGTGAGTCACCACACACAGGTGGAAAGTTTGCAGCTCAGCCTTCCGCAACAAGCAACAAGCGTGCTTACCTTCTGCCTCAGCCACTTCCCAGCTTGGCCTTGGGGTCTGCCCTGGAGAGTGGCTGATTTACCTAGTGATACATTGGAGAAAATGAGCCTCCCTTCCCTGCAGATGTCAGCGGCAAGCAGATCCTCACTTAGGGACCGGCCTCTGTGTCTGCTTCCCCTCCTCCATGCTGGGGTTTTGTCTGCTGAAACCTATGCAGGTCTTGTGTGTGTCGCCACAATCTCTGTGAGTTTGTAGATAGCAGTCCTTTAGGAAACTGACTGTTCGTGAACATTTTTTCACTCATGTTGTGTGTATCGTTGTTTTGTCTGCATGTGTGCTTGTTTACTACATGCGTGCCAGGTTACAGACAGTTGTGAGCCACCGTGTGGCTGCTGGGAATTGAACCCAGGTCCTCTGGAAGAGCAGGCAACAGTCGTGTGTGTGTGTACTGTATATAAATATATATATATATATATGGCTATATATATATATATATATATATATTCCTAACCGCAGTTTCCCTCCCTCCTCTCCTCCCAGTCATTCCCCTCTCCACCCCCCATCCACTCCCCCTGCCCTGTTTCTGCTCAGAAAAGGGTAGACCTCCAATGGAAATCAACAAAACCTGGCATATCAAGTTACAGTAAAACTAAGCACCAGCCTTTGTATGAAGGCTGGGCAGGGTGACCCAGTATGAGGAATAGGGTCTCGAAAGCCAGCAAAAGAGTCAGAGACAGCCCCTGCTCTCACTGTTAGGAGTCTCACAAGAGGACCAAACTACACAACTGTCCCATACATGCTTAGGGCCTAGGTCAGTCCCATGCAGGTTCACTAGTTGTTGGTTCAGTCTCTGTGAGCCCCTTTGAGCCTGGGTTACTCTATTCGGTGGGTTTTCTTGTGATATCCTTGACCCTTCTGGCTCCTACAATCCTTCCTCCCTCTCTTTAGCAGGATTCCCTGAGCTTGGCCTAATGTTTGACTATGGGTCTCTACATCTGTTTCCATCAGTTGCTAGATGAATCCTCTCTAACAACGACAACTGGACTAGGTACCAATCTATGAGTATAGCAGAATGTTGCAGGCATCAGATTACATTAACTTCCCCCCTTCTGTAATGCTTGGTTCTATCCTAGGTCTCTGCACCATCCAGCCTCTGGGACTTGGCACTCCCGACAGTGTTAAGGATGGGCTCATTCTTGGGGCATGGGTCTCAGGCTGGACCAGTCATTGGTTACCCACTCTCCTAATTTCTGTGCCACCCCTACCTCAGCACATCCCAGTGCAGTTACGTGGCTCAGTTGGTGTCCCAGTCTCTCTACTAGAAGTCTTGCCTGGTCATAGGAGATGGCCAGCTCAGGCTGTGTATCAGCTAATGCTAGGTGTCTTAGCTGGGGGTCATCCTTGTGGATTCCTGGGTGTTTCCCTCATACAAGGTTTCTACTTAATCCTGAAATGCTAGTCATAGTCGTAGTTTTCAGGCCTTTCCCTCTCCAACTCTCTGATTCCATCCCTCCTATTCCCTTTCCCACCCACCCCAATCCACCCATGAAATCTCTTCTATTTTCCCTTCCCCGGGGAGATCCGAGCTTCCCCCCTTGAGCCCTCTGTGTTAACCTAGCCTGTCTGGGTCTGTGGATTGTAGAATGGTCCTCCTTTACTTTACAGCTAATATCTACTAGTAAGTAAGTACATACCATGTTTGTCTTTCTGAGTCAGGGTTATCTCACTCAGGATGATTTTTTTCCCCCTAGTTCCATTCATTTGCCTTCAAATTCCATGATGTCATTGTTTTTTTTAACAGCTGAGTAATATTCCATTGTGTAAATGTACCACATTTTCTTTATCCATTCTTAGGTTGAGGGACTTTTATCTAGGTTGTTTCCAGTTTCTGGCTATTATAAATAGAGCTGTTATGAACATAGTTGAGTAAGTGTCCTTGTGATATGATTGAACATCCTTCAGGTATATGCCCAAGAGTGGTATAACTGGGTCTTGAGGTAGATCAATTTCCAATTATCTGAAAAACTACCATATTGATTTCCAAAGTGGCTGTACAAGTTGGCACTCCCACCAGCAGTGGGGGAGTGTTTTCCTTGCTCCACACCCTTGCCAGCAGGAGCTGTCACTTGTGTTTTTGATCTTGGCCACTCTGATAGATGTAAGGTAGAGTCTCAGAGTCTTCTAGACTTGCATTTCCCTGGTGACTAAGGATGTTGAGCATCTCTTTAAATGTTTCTTGGCCCTTTGAGAGTCCTCTGTTGAGAATTCTCTGTTTAGATCTGTGCCCCATTTTTTAACTGGATTTTTTTTAATATCTAATTTCTTGAGTTATTTATATATTTTGGAAATCAGCCCCTTTGTAAGATGTGGGGTTGGTGAAGACCTTTTTCCATCCTGTAGGCTGCCTTTTTTCCCCCCTCAATTGATGGTATCCTTTGCCTTACTCTTAACCTCTAAGCCATCTACTGCAGCTCTGGAAATTACCCCTTAAAGCTTCCCGAGCTCCTAAGACAATACCAGCTACTGAAGACCCACGGCACAAACACACGAGCCTGCAGGAGACAAGTCACAATCCACCTGTGAAGGAGCTGCGGCATTCTGAGGGCAAGAACAGTGGGGAAAGACAGAGTTGCCCGGTTGCAACAAGAACTTGATACCGGTGCAAACTCCGGGCAGTGAGAGGGATCTGTGGGCAGGGGAATGGCGAAAGGGCAAGGTGGGAGGGGGAGGTGTGGGCGGGTCTGTGTTTTCTTATGCAAATAATGAAGGACTAGTAAAGCTTTGGGGGTGGGGGTGGGGAGTCTGTCGGGGCTGCTCCTCAGAATTCGCCTTCTGGCACCCTGGGAGGCGATTGGGCAGTAGGGCCTGACTTGACCCCTGGGAACGCTGTTAGAACAGCCTGGTAGGGAAATGAGGGCGGCAGGGGCAGCCTCTTCCTCGGTCCCTTATGGGACTTCAGACATTCCGCCTTGTTCTTTTCAAGTGACCTTGTTGGGAAATGAGGTGAAGAGACCACCTTCCTTCTTCAGCCTTTGTGACTCCCCTTGGCCCTGCTACAAGCTTGGGGAACCACGCTTCTAGTCTGACATAGCTGGCACCTTGAATGGGTGTGACCAGTACCTCTCCCTTCCACCCACTGGTGGTGTCCTGGGATCTGCAGCCTGCGTCTGACTCCCATGTTCCATCAGGAGGCGGCTTCAGTTATTTAAATTTGGGCCATGGTTTGCAGGGTCTGGTCTCTACTTGTAGCAGCGAATTAAGTGTGCTCACCAATGGAAAAATAAGAATAAAAATGTAAGGTGGCACCCTTTTGGTTTCTGCACCTGGCGAGGTTTTCAAACTGGAAATTGCCATTTCCCAGAAGCAGGGTCCCACTGGTACCCAGGTTCACAGTCAGGGTTTTCTGATTACTTCTGGGACTTGAAAAGCAGCTTCCAAAAGCCAGACTAGTACTTGGGCAAAACCAAAACCAACTCAGTATAGTGGTGTCTGCTCTTTCTAGATGGGAAACTTGGGACAGACACTGAAGAGGGACAGGACTCAGGAGGGAAAGAAAAAAAAAAACAAGGCAAAAAGTTAGATTTAGGTTCTCTATGTAGCAATATCCTCCAAGTTGGGGTCTTGGGGATCAGAACAGGCTTTTATAGCGCTCTTTTTTCTTTTGTTGTTTTGTTTCTGTTTGTTTGTTTAGCAGGTTAGCACATAGCCCAGGCTGGCCTTGACCTTGAGATGTAGCCTAGGATGACCTTGAACTTACGATCCTCCAGTGGCACCGAGAATGGAGTGTAGGAACCCAGTGCTTTCTGCATCTAGGCATACGCTCTACAAACTGAGCCGCACCCCAATACTTCTTTTGTGTTCATTGGAAAGTTTGCCCTAATTCAAAACGAAGCAACAATTCCTCTAAGGAGGAGACCCCAGACTTTCAGGGGGAAGGTTTGCTTCTGGGCCGGATGTTCGCCTTTGAAAGCTGAGGATGCCATCTTGTTCTGGGTAGCCTCTTCTTCCAGCATCTTGGAATGTGCTGCTGAGGGAATGATGCTCACTTCTGGGCTTGACCTCCATCGCCATCCAAGGCGTTTTGGTGGTCCTCTGTGGTGTGTGTGCGTGCATGTGAGCATGAGTATGATATGCTGCTAGGAACAGAGAAACGGGAAGAGAGGAACAGATGGGCCCCCTGAGCTTCTTCTTGGCCCCAAAATTGAAAGGCAGAAAATCGTTATAAAAAATGGAAGCAGCTGTGGCAAAGAAGCAGCAGCTTTTGGGATGGATCCACACTCAAGGGGCTTTGCACTCTATTAGGGCTCTGCTCAGAGTCAGGGGTTGGGGGTTGCTGCTCAAACCAGAGTCCTTTGTGGGCTGCCACCCACCCCACCAGCCCTTTTCCTCATTGCCGCTCTCCAAGGCAGAAGGTCTACAGGGAATGGAAGGATCTTTCAGTATGCAGTGAAGATTGGCAGGTAGTCCCCAGTCCACAAGCTCCGCTGGTGTTTGGCTGCCTGTGTGGTGCACGGCTCTTCCCTTGAATCTCTCATAAATCCCCTGACTTCGTTGGAACCTGTCTTTTGTTGAGTTCCTGGCATGTAAAGGCAACAGCAGGTTAATACGCCATTTGTCGACAACTGACCGGGAGGATGCCCTGAGTAAGCAGAAAAGACCTGTAGTCATGGTCGCTGGCTGCCTTTCAGCAACAACTAGACACTTTTCCAGGGGGACTTTTGGGCTGGATAGCACTGAGAAGTCAGGAATGAAAAAGGAGCGACTTGAGAGAAAGGGGAGTACAGATAGCCTATCGGGAGAGGCGAGAAGTTTCTGGGAAAGTAAAATATTTGCTATTCTCTAACCTAGTTCCCACTATCAGTGCTTGAGAGATAATAATAATAATTATAATTTCAATTAAATCTCAGAGGCAGGCACACACTGCAGCCTTGTTATGTCGAATCAACTGGCTGCTAATTAAATGCTAGATGACTCTACACATCAGAATGTTGAGCTTGCTTCAGATAATCTTGTTTTTGCATTCACGTGTGTATGTGTGTGTGTGTGTGTGTGTGTGTGTGCATGCACGTGTGCCATGTACAAGTGTGAAGGATAGAAAACAACTTTCAAGAGTCTGTTTTCTCCTTTCATACCATATTGGGCTGGGAATTAAACTCAGATCCCTCATTAGACGCGGCTGCAACTGTCCTTATGAACTGAGCCAGCTCTTTGGCCCTTAAGTAATTTTCTGTTTATTAAAAAAAAAAAAAGTAATCCATGCCTTGACAATACCCAGGAAAGTCTTTTTTAAAAGATATATTTATTTGTATTTTATGTATATGTTTATGTTTTTGGCTGTGTGTATGTTTATGCACCATGTATGTATGGTGCCCAAAGAAGCCAGAAAAGGGTGTTGGATCCCCTGGAACTGGAATTACAGCTACTTGTGAGCTGCCATGTGAGTGCTGGGAGTTGATCCTGGGTCCTTAGGAAGACCAGTCAGTTCTCTGAACCACTGAGCCATCCCTCCAGCCCCAACCTAGGGAATTCTTGATTCTAATCTCTCTAATCCAGAAACAGAAATTTCCAGCTTTTGTTAACATACTAGACACCACACTGCCTCCCTCTATGCCTGGGGTCTTATTTACCTTTGCACTATAAGTTTCCTGCTTTGAGTCTGTGACATGGGACACAAGCAGGGAACATATATAGTCATATGGACTCTTAGGCAATGTGGCTACACCAACTAGAGTATGGGAAAAGTTTGATTAATAGCTGATCTCTATCTGGGTAGCTGAACGCCATTTGGCCCCAAGTCCATTGATTGGCTCCTGCTCATGGTTAATTTCAGATCTGTCTTTGCTGTTGTTTCAGATAACTTCCTTGCCATCTCCATTTTGGAGTCTAGCATGATGGGCAGACGTTATTCGGACAGTGATCCACTCATGCTAAGGTTGGATCAAAATGATGAGACAATAGAAATGAAGTTCAGAGGCCCAAGCGTCCTGATAGAAAGAGAGGGTGAAGAGGCGGGGGCATTAGGGTGTGGGGTGAGTTCACAATGCTTTGTCATTCTTTGCTGAAATCCCAGAAAACAGCTGCAGGTGGAGCGAATACTGGATTTCCAGAATTCTCCATGGAGGCCAGGGTTCAGGCAGGGGCCAGCTGGGTGATGAAATCGCTCAGAGAGGTTCCACGTTTCCTCATGTTTGCTGCAGGCTTTTGAAATTTCAGAGACTTGGAAAACTGGCTTGAGGTGGTGGGTGATACTTCCGTGGTCTGGGGAGGCACAGACTGAAGCATGGTCATTCTGAGATCCATGAACGCAGTGTGAGGGAGATGGGCACTGGGGTACTTTCCTCCATCTTTGATTTGGGGAATCAAGGAGAGAAGCAGCAGCTGTTCTTATCTCTGCCTACAAGGAAGAGACCCCCTACCTTTGCTTAAAGTGTCCAGGTACACAAAAGTCTTTTTACAAGACCCCTTATCTGCATAGCTGTATATTTAGCAGCGCATAGGCCCAGGGATAAAGATGCATTTGTACAAATGCTACCTCCAAGCTCAGCTGTTTGCTTGACTTTACAGTTTTACTGTTTTATCCTTTGGCATCTCCACCTCCCAAGTTGTCATAAGTGGTCCCAAGACACAGATTAGACATTTCTGGAGTCCCTTTTCTGTTTATCTCCAGCTGGACCTGGAAAGACATTGCAACTTACTCCCTCACAGATCTTGGCGTGTCCCCATCCAGGGCTAGCTGGACTGAGACATCACCGAGGCAGCTGCAAAAATGAGAAGTCAGGGGAAAAAATGGACATCTAAAGCCATTTCCCTACTAAGAAAAAGA
The DNA here is from genome assembly GCF_903992535.2 of Arvicola amphibius. NCBI lineage: Eukaryota > Metazoa > Chordata > Mammalia > Rodentia > Cricetidae > Arvicola > Arvicola amphibius. Next base: position 9,043,735 of record NC_052050.1, read on the forward strand.
GTAAGCATCCAGGCTCCAAAATAATACATATACTGGAGGGTGGTCATCACCTCTGACATCCCTTGAGTTCTGAACGCTCAGCAGTTGCAAGGGAGCTCCTTGGGGGTAATGAGGAAGGAAGGGCTGGCAATGCCAAGGAAACAGAAAATACTGTAAAGGTTTATATTATCAACTTGACAGGATCCCCTTGGTGACAAGCCTCCGGGCATGGCTGAGAACAAGTGTCCAAGGCTTGCTCACTGAAGTGGGAAGACACATCCTAACAGGGGGCAGGGGCAGTGCCATCCCATTGGATCGTAGGCCAAAATGGAGAGGGTGAGCTGAACACCAACATTCTGACTGTGGGTCCAACATGGTCAGTCACCTCGGGGTGTGTGTGGGGGAACAATTCATGCGTTCTCCACTATGCTGTGAACCTAAAGAAACCCTTCCTTCCTTATGTTGCTTTTGTCTTTTGTCTCAGCAATGAGAAAAGTAACTAGTGGAGACACCATTTCCCACCCACGATATGGAGCACGAAATGTAGAAGATCTGATGACCAGCATTAGCATGGATGGATAGAGCTAAAATGGTCCTTTTTTTGCCTTGGGAGTCGAAATGATCTGAGTACTTTGCAAAATGGATCAGCAGCTTCTTGTCAAGTTGAGCATTTATCTTTCCCGTGACTCAGCAATCATATTTCTAGGTATTTGCCCAAGAGACAGTTATATGGATTTTATTCACAGTAGTCTCAAACTGGGCACCGTGTAGATGGCAGGAAAATGCACAAACACATTCCTACGTAGTAGTCCAATGGAATAGTACACTGCAGTGAAAGACTACTGACACATAATGGCACTGGCAAATCTTGAAACATTATGTGGCATGAAAGAAGTCAGGTATAAATGGAGCCATAATGTGTAATTCCAGTTATGTTAAGAACAGGGTCTAAATCAGGGAGCCTGCATGGGGCTCATCTAGGCTCTCTGCATATATGTTACAGTTGTGCAATTTGGTCTTCTTGTGGAACTCCTAACAGCAGGAGCAGGGACTGTCTCTGGTCCATCTGCCTGCTCAGCCTTATTATGAGGGCAGGTGCCTAGTCTTATTGCACCTTGACATGCCTTGTTTGGCTGATAGCCCTGGGAGGCTCGCCTTTTTCTGAGGGGACAGTGAGGAGGAGTGGGTGGGTGGGGAAGGATGGGGGGATGGAGTGGGAGGAGAGGAGGGAGGAGAAACTGGTTAGGGTGTAATATATGAGGGGGGGAAACCCCAGCAGAATCTGATCTATGGTGGCATGGGACCAGAGATTAGACATAGGAAGATGGGGAATGGCTAAAAGACGAGGTGCATAGGCTTTTGGGGGCAATGGATATATTCTCTAATGAGATTGGATGCTGAGTTAAGTAGATGTGTATATAGATCAAAACCACCACACTGAATGAGGAAGACCCGTGTCCTTTACTATTGGTAAAGTTTAGTTTATTTTTTGTCTTCCTTCCTTCCTTCCTTCCTTCCTTCCTTCCTTCCTTCCTTCCTTCCTTCCTTCCTCCCTTCCTTTCTTTTTGCTGTTGTTTTCCACAGTAAAGCAAGGAAGGGGGAATTGGAGAGGAGGACCATCTTTGGACGCTTTTAGGGGAGTTGTTACTGTGCAATGGGACTCACCTCGTCACTGACAGACATGAGCAAATATCTCATGGCCAACACCAGATCAAGGAAACCATCTCACCCAAATCCAGCTTGATGACCCAGTGAGTTAGGGGGCAGGCATAGGTAACTCAAAGACAGGTACATCACCGAAAGCCTAGCCTGAGTAGAAGCATGAAAGCTGCATCCCTGGCGCTCTTGCATGACTTGCAGGCAGAGCTGACAGTTGCTACCACTTGTGTAACCTTGGGGAGAGGTCTAGTCAATCTCTAGATGTTAGGAGCTTGCTGGGGTTTGCAGTTCTGTATACTTCCTAGACCTTGAGGGGCTTTCCCCCAGTGTGTGGTGTTTCAGTTCAGAGGAAATAGCTACTAAGCAGTGGGACATTGTGACAGGCACCTGAGGTTTGGACAAGTTCCAAGGAAGAAAGTTGTTGGCTAGAGTGTATAGGTGAAATGGTAAATCCTTTCTGTGGAGAGCCAGACAGAGCATGCTTGGGCCCTGCTGTGAACATGAACTCACTGTTCAATATTGGAATGCGAATGTGAGCTGTCCCCCATGGGCTCATGTGTTTGGGAAGCACTGCTTGTGAAGACTGCAGAGCCTTCAGGATGGAGAGCCTCATGGAGGAAGTGGGTTCCTGGGACTGTACTTTGAGCTTTTCTGACCGGGCCTCACTTCCTGTTCATGGATGTAATGGGATCATCGGACCTCTCTCATTCTTGTGCATTTCCTACCACAGTGGACTGTGTACTCTAAAACTGTGAGCCAGGATAAATAAATCTTTCCTTAAACAGCTTCCTATCTTTGGTGACTGTAACAAAAAAGGGACTCCTTCACTCCAGCCACTCAGCTTGGCCACCACAGCAGGATCGCTGGTAGATGATATGCAGGTGTACAGCTGTTTTTTACAACAATATGTGGCGGGCCAGATTCGGCATATATGTAGGCTATAATTTGTCCTGGAGTAGGGCAACTGAACTGCAAAAAACAAATAAATAAAAATTGGTTTTTCTTTAGAGGGACAAGTAGCTATTGGATGGTCAGTACTTACTTTAACAAGATTCCCTGTGATATAATTTACAACCTAAATGTTGTATTTCTTCTTTTATTCTTCCGTTGCTGTTGCGAACTCTATTTCAAATGCTCTTTTGGAAACTGGTGGGAGGTGGGGGGCGAGTCTGTGGTGCTTGCCTGGGCCATTTGGTCATAGTGTGACCGTAGGTTAATTGTTTAGTATCCCTGTGCCTCCGTTTCTTTCTTTGTAGAAGAGTAATAGTAATGGTTGTCTCGAAGGGATATTAAATGAATTAGATACAATCATGTATATAAACCATCTGACAGAATAAAGGCTCGGTGATGGGAATCCATGTTCTTCTGCTTGTTTCTACTGATACTGTACATGCTTTCCCCCTGTCAATACAGGAGTAAATGTCATCTTGGTGATTGGGTTCAACGAATCAATCCCTGGGATAAGGAGGTGACTAGTAAGTAAAGTGCTTGCCATTCAAGCATGAGAACCCGAGTTTAGATGCTTACCCCACTCCCCTGTAAAGGCCAGGCATGTGCCTGTAACTTCAGTGTCGGGAGTTCATAGACAAACAGCTCCCTAGAGTTCACTGCCCATCAGCCTGGCCTAATGTTTGAATTAGGTTCAGGAAAAGACTGGTCTCTTTAAACGTGTACATGTGTACACACACACACACCCAAATAAACACACACATAATTGCACACTAACAATACGTGAGAAATTGTGTGCTGTAGTCTAAGAAGGTGGTTGGCTACCCTAAGAGCTAGTACAGCTGTATCTTAAAGAAATAAGATTTCCATTTCTGTTTCCCGACTGTGGATGTAATGGGACCTCTTGGCCTCTTGTTCCTGTCGTATCTTTTGGAGCTATGATGACTCTATGCTTAACTATTCCTAAGAGAGAAAGTGTCAGAGTGAAATAATTGGATTAAGGACAGTTAAAATCCTGAGAAATCCAGGAGATGTGTCTAAGAGTGGAGTTATCTCTGCATACATATCTGTCCCACAAACGTGTCTGGCTGTTTAGAATTCATGCAAATTTGAGAGTGTCTCACCGTGCTGTATTTGTTCTTAAAAAAAAAAAATAGTGCCAGGTCTGGGAAGACATCTCCATGTTTAAGAACACTGGATGCTCTTCCAAAGGACTTGGGTTGGATTCTTAGCACTCATCCGACAGCTCACAACTATCTGTACCTTCTGTTCCTGGGGATCCAACACCCCCTTCTGGCTTTCATAAGCACTATGCATGCAGGTTGTGAATAGACATTTGCCGGGAAGACATCCATACACATAAAATAAATCAAATTAAAGTAAGAATGACTCTCCAGAAATCCAGACGAGAGCAGTTGTGATCCGTGGATGGTGGAGTAAGACTCCAGCCAGAGTTCCACAGTGGTTTGGCTGTGAGAGTTCACGGGGACCCTGGGAAAATCCAGAAGTAAGGAGATGTAAGGAAGGAGAAGACGAATGTGGCAAGAAGAGCACAGTGTGAAAATGTGAACGAGGTCACATTTCTTCTTGACTTTCCCTAACTTAAGCTCTGTGGTGCTAATGGGTGATACTACTGGAGTAGAGAAACCATATGCGTCTCCGAACAGTAAGTGGTTTGTATAAGGACCAGCGATAAAATGCCATCCATTCTTGTTTAGTTTCTGTTCTGTGTGTGTCCATAAGCAGCTTGGGAAGGAGAGGGGTTGTTTCACCTTACAGGCTACCGTCCATCGTTGTTGGCGTCAGGGCAGGAGAGCGAAGCAGAAATCCCGTAGGAATGTTGCTTACTTGCTTGCTTTAGGGTATATGCCCAACTGTCTTTCTAATACAGCCCATGTCCTCCTGCCTTGGAATGGTGCTACCCGCAGTGGGCTGGGCCCTTTGGCCTCAGTCAGCAGTCAAGAAAAGGCCCCACAGACATGCTGCAGCCCTATTTGATGGAGGCAGTCCTTCAGCTGAAGTTCCCTCTTTGACATATGTCAAGTTGACAACCAAGGAAGAGCCTTTGGAGTCACGTGGGGTTCTCGGTAATGTAGTCTATGTTTGTGCCCTCATGTTCATGGATGTAATGAGAAGTTGGCTTTCGTTTAGGACCTACTGAATGCCAGGCACTACTGAGAACAAACAGAAAGGTCACGTTTCCAGTATGTGATGGCGGGGTTTACTGGTCAATTTATGATCGAGGGCAGGTCCAGCTTCACCCTCCCGCTTTTAGAGAATGACTCTTGCAATAAAATAGCATAAAAGGCCGTGGAGATGGCTCAGCTGGTAAAGGGTTTGCAGCACAAGCATGAGGTCCTGAGGATATCTTCTGTGATAGCTCATGCTTGAATCTCAGTGCTGGGGAGGCAGAGGTAGGAAGCTCTCTGGAGCTCACTCGTTAGCTAGCCTAACCTACTGGTAGAGTTCCAGACCAGTGAACTCAGGTTTCATCTTCTCCATAGTAAACCTGTCTCTGCTTATAGTGACAGTGCACCTATCAATTCAATGTAAAAAAAAAAAAAAAAAAGTCCCACAAGGATGAGGATGTTGGAAAAGACAAGAGGATTGGGAGAGAAAAAGTCAAAGCCCAGCTCAAATTCCTCCATGTGGTTCAAGATTAATAATGGACAAAGACACTGATTCTAAATTGCTTGTTTCATTCGTTTTTGTTGAAAAAAAAAATTCCCCCTCCCTTTTTTTTGTTAAGATAGAAAAGCTGAAGTTGAACACAAATAAACAAGTACCCTTGGGTGTAAATGCAGACTTTTTGTTGTTGTTGTTTTTGTTATTGCTGTTGTGGAGGGCTCTCCCAGGTTCCCAGCCCGTGTTCATGTTGCCAGGGTGATAAGCCCCATGGTTTTGGATTTACCATAAAACTTTCTCTAAAACATTTCATAATCTGGTGACATTGGGCTTTGGCTAGATCTAGTGAGTACGTGGGTGGGCGGCGGCGAGGCGGATTCTGAAGAATGTTCTTGGGACCCTCTGCTGTATCCTGGGTATTCATTCCATATTGGAGACCACTAAGGAGCCCTTTATGAGTCTTGCTTTACCAAATCCTAGTACAGAAGGGCTGTTTTCAGACCATCAGTCAGCCATAGTGTTGGAGTAGTGTTGACTGAAAATTTCTTCAAAAATAAACTTGTCGAGGGTAAGGTGCAGCTGTAAACATTCTCAGAAAAGGGGGAAGCTGAGGCATCAGGTGGTTAAATTGCCCCGAGTCACCCTAATACATGTATGTCACAACACAACATCCTGACTCTCAGAAGGCCCGACTAGGCACAATAAGGAAAAGGCAGCAGGCTTTAGACTGGGCCCGTGGGAGAGTCGGTGTGTGGAGATTAGGAGGAGTAAGGTGGATAAGACTTAGAGGCTACCACAGACTGTTTCAAACAGGGTTTTCTGAGAGTTGGCAGGAGTGGGGAGAAGAAGAGACTTTTGTCAGGGTGGTGGACAAACTCCGGACTATCTCACTCCTAAGGACAAGAACCTGATGTCTGGAGGTGCAGAGGCAGTTCTCCGGAGTCCCCCACAGATCCCAGGCCCTCAGTCAAGGTTTGTGGGAGGAATTTGCAAGGGAGACCTCAAACTAATGTTACCTTTGTTGGATAACTATCGTTGTCCTGGTTGCCCTGATCCTGGTGTGGGAGCTCAGCCAGGAAAGCAGCAGAGCCCAGGCCCTGCACTCTGCCTGAAGTGGTGGAGGTGACTTTACCTTCTTAGACACAGGGCCCCATCAGCTGGGGGGAGGTGCCTGGAGGAGGTGGGAGGGAGGGAGGAGTGACTTCATCTGTTTAATGAAAAATGACCTGAATGTCGCTCTGAACCTGGAAACTCCCCATCGAATTGGGGCCAAAGAAAACAGGATTAGGCCATATTTCTCCTAGGATGGCTCCTCTGCATCTCTCTGTGATGAGTTAAACCGGAGGGGGGTGGGCGGCAATCTCTCTTCGTTGTCTCTGCAGAGAAATCAGGAGAGGCGGAAATGGTTTCAGGGGTTAATTGGGCAGGCTTTCCCCTGTCTCCCCCTTGTCTCCTTTAGGTAGGCCAACCTTCTTTCCCTCTGGCTTCACCGCCTGGCAAGTGGACACCCCATTTCTTTGGTATGTGTCCATAATAACATAAAGTTTGCCATATGGCATTCAGATAAAAGAGCCACTCCCTCTGGCATTTGGTCTCCTGACAGGCGGCTGCTGTCCGGCCTAATGTTCCTTCTCCCCTCTGACCTCCATAGGAGAACAGTGTCTGCCCCGAAGCAGAGGGGTTTGAAAACCACAACACACGTTTTGCCAGAGCCGGCAACACTGACATGACATTTTCTGTGTGGCTTGCTGGGGTGACCCTTTCCAAGAGGCTTTGTGTTCAGGTTTGGGGGTGTGAGAGACGCAGTCTTTCACTGCGCAGTTCAGTTTCAAATTGGCAAGGGAAGCCATCAAATCAAATCGAAACCACCACTAAGATCATTCCCCTCTTCCAATCTCTTTAGTGCCCCGACTCCTCACGTCAGCCTTTAACTGGAGAACGTAGGAAATAAATCCACAGGGCTGTTTTCACTTTAATGCAATGTATATTTATTGTAAACAATAATATACAAAAAAGAAAGGAGGAAAGAAGGAAAGAAAGGTGAGTTCCACAGAGAACAAAAAGTTTAGAGGGGGAAACAAACAAAACACAAACACAAACCAAACCTTACCTAAAGAGAAAATAGGACTTACATGTCAGGTTTTTTTTTTTTTTTAAGTTACAGAAATATTTTTTAAAAGGTCTGTTTTTATACAGAAATCGAAAGATGCCATATTATAAGAATGCTGTAAGGTTTTACTCTACTGGCTTCTAAGACTGTTAATATATCTTTTTTTTTTTAAATTAAAAAAAAAGTCTGCTGTCGTTGAAAGAAAAGCAATCCTCATCTTCTCCAGCCACAGCAGCAAGTAAGAACTAAGGTCTGTCCATCCCATGGATGTCTCTGCAGGAGAGCAGGCAGGGGGCTAGCCACGACACAGGCTTGCAGGGGCTTGTGTTGTTCCTTGTCACAATACGTGGACACTTCCACAGACAGTCCAGGCAGCCCAAAGGCCCGTGGCAGAAAACACTGCAAACGACAAAGTGATGAGCAACGGCATTTGTACCTTCTCATGTGTACACGACAGAGAGAAATAGGTTTCCAGCTTGTTATCAACAACAAAAACAACAAAGAAGGGGGGGGGGGACCACGAGAACGGACAAAAAGAAAGCATTTGTACAAATCTAGAATGAAGACTTCAAAGACACTTGCTTTTAATAATAAAAAAGATTAAAGATAAATTAAAAAAATGGTTACAGTTAAGAACATAATTTAACAGATGACGATGCCCTTTGAGGAAGGCGCCAACAATCTACCTTAAAGACAGTAAATTAAAAAAGAAAAAAAGGGAGGAGATTTTTTTTTTTTCTTAAAAAAATGAAAACTCCTCCTGACAAAATAAATAATTTTAGCACGTGGAATGTCTTGAAGGTTAAACGCTGGTGTTCAGGGAGGCACAGGTGACAGTCACAGTCTGAGCAGGCCTACTCCAGCATCTGCTGTGCACATGGGGCCCAGGCAGGCAACTAGGGGGCAATGTGCTTGGGCACTTACAGGCTGCTTGAAAAAAATCTTCCCCAAGAAAATTTGGTCTCCTTTGCTTGCCGTTGGCTTTCCTTCTGAGGTTGCAGCCAGCAAGCAAAGGCAGGCACAGTGAATGTTCTAGGAACAGCGTTTGCATCTTCCCAGCAGCGGGGGTTTAAGGCTCAAGGTGTTTTTCTTCTCATTTAAAAATATATATATCTATATGATAAAGCTCACCAATGTTCTCTATGTTTATTCCCCTTATTGCAAAATAAGGTTTTCTTTTCTTTCTTTCTTTTTTTAAGGCAGCTGCTCCTGAAATCCGAGAGCCTGGAAAATTAACCAAAGCTCACCCCCAAAACTGGTGATGTAACAAAACTCTGTGTTTATTTTTAATGTTATTATAACAATGCCTTTTTTTCTTTTTCTTTTTTTGTTTTTTTTGTTTTTTTTTGTTTGTTTAAGGAGAAAGCATATCTGTACACAAATATTCTGGTTGCAAGGAAGGCTAGGGGACACTGTTGAACTACGAGTAGTTAAGCTGTTGGAAAAATAAGAACATTTAATTTTTTATCTAAAATATGTATAAATCCCCTCAAAATGGTAATGAATCATACACAGTACATACTAAAAGTATTTAAAATAGAGAATATTCCTCACAGAGGACTTTTTTTTTCTTTAATTACGGCTAAAAAATAATTACAGAGTCCAAACAGGCAGGGAGATTCTCCAATCGTCCTCCAAGCTGACTCTGAAGGAACCAAGTCCTTCCTTGATGATTCAGGTGGGTCCATCTGGCCACGAGTGGCCCGGCCATTTGCCATAGGTTGGCATGTGCTCGGATAATGTCTTAAAGTCTCTCTCCTGGAATCTCAGCACTAGTTACCTTCTCTTACATGTCTTTAAGAAATAGGGACAACGACAAAAAAAGTGTCCAAAGGAATTTCAACTGGTTCTTGATTTCTTCGGTTCTTTCTTCTTTCTTTCTTTTCTTTCTTTTTTCTTTCTTTCTTTCTTCTTCTTCTTCTTCTTTTTTTTTTTTTTAACGATCAGCTCCATCGCCATCCCTCTTCAAGGGCTCCTCAGGGTCTGGTGAGCTGTGTGTAGACCGGTTGTTCCCAATGCTGCGGGCTGTGGGTCTGCGGGATGGAAGGGACTCCGGAGGTGTCAGCGATGGGGGTGTACATAGGGCGCTGCGCGGGGTTCATGTAGGTGAACGTGGAGTAGAGCCCTGAGCCCTGGCCCGCTGCGTGGCTGTAGTAAGAGCCGGAGTTCTGGTGGTCTGTGTAGTCGTACTGCGAGCGCGTGATGGGCGGGTAGGAGGGGCTGTAGTGCGGAAGGTTGAAGGGGCTGTAGGCGATCTGCTGCGGGGAGTGTTGCTGCTGCTCGCTGTAGTGGCTGGGGCTCAGTTGCTCCGTCTTGATGTGTGTTCTCTGGGACTGGCCCGGCTCGCTGCTCAGTGTAGTGAGCGTATGTGCCTGCTGCTGCGGGGGTGCCTGCTGCTGCTGCGGGGGCGCTTGCTGCTGCGGAGGCGCCTGCGGGGCTTGCGGGGCCTGCGGGGGCTGCGGCGGCGGAGGGGGTGGCGCCTGCTGCTTTGACATCCACACGTGGCCCGCGGTGGCAGGGGAGGCAGCGGTGCTGCTGATGCCGTAGCTGCCGGTGTAGGTGACCTGACCGTGTGTGGCCGGCACCCCTGGGTGGCCATTGGGCGGCAAGTATTGGTCAAACTCATTGACGTCAAAGGTCTCGATGTTGGAGATGACGTCGCTGCTCAGCTCCCCGATGTCCACGTCGCGGAAGTCGATGGGGGGCTGTCTGCCCCCCTCTGCCAGAGGGCGCCCCTCTCGCTTCAGGTCAACTTTGCCAGTTTGCACGTCGGTTTTGGGAGTGGTGGGTGGGGTCGGCGGACCCTGAGATTGCCCTGCAGGCAATAAAAGAGAAAGACAAACCGTAAAAAATCAACAAGGGCTGTGCAAAGCCTCCGGTCTTAGGAGCCCCCTGGTGAACCTCCCTGGTTGCTAAGGTGTCATTAGGACCCGAGCCCGCGCAGGAGGCGCGCTGCACCAGCGATAAGTCGCCGAATGATTAACCCGCAGGTACACACTAGGCAAGCTCCTTTTATCAGGGGAGGGGTCTGAGGTCCCAAGGGTCCGGAAGACTAAATTGCTACCAGTAGAAGAGTGTGTGCTTTGGGGGTGAGGCGCAAAGAGAAAAGTGGGCAAGTTTCGCGAGGTGTGTGTGTGTGTGTGTGTGTGTGTGTGTGTGTGTGTGTGTCCAGCGCGCCTGCCCATTTAGGTGGGTACTGGACAGGGAGGGAGTGCAGGGAATTCCCTACTCCAAGGAATGCGAAGTCCCTACCCAGATTCTCGGGGAGGAGGGGAGAGCGCGCTTTAGGGTGGGCCGGGGGGCCCAGAGTGGCTAAGTCTAGTGGGCCACTTTTGCTTTACTCACCGGAGTGCTCTCCCGGTGAGTGCACCTCGCTCATGCCGGAGGAGGAGTGCGGGGAGTCGGCTTGGAGCGCCTTGAAGATGGCGTTGGGAGAGATGTGAGTCTGTTCTGTGGCCTCCTCGGCTTCTGCCTGCCCGTTCTTCACGGACTTCCTCCGCCGTGGCTGATACTTGTAATCGGGGTGGTCTTTCTTGTGCTGCACGCGCAGCCGCTCCGCCTCCTCCACGAAGGGTCTCTTCTCGCTTTCGTTCAGCAGTCTGGGAAGAGGGGCAGAAGAAAAGGGGGGGGGGGTCAGTGAAACCCCAGGAGCTGTCATGTCCCCACCCCTCCTTCGCACACTTCCCCTCCTCCCTCCATTCGGCTTGCCATCCTCCACTGAGACTCAGAACTTTTTTTTCTTTCTTCTAAGTGCTCTGAGTCGACCTGAACGGTCACTCTTCGCCCCGCCCCCTCCCCGGCCTCCTATTTTGGAAACCCTGAAGATGAAAATAGCTCCCTGCTGAGGCTGCTCTAAACGCCTTTGCTACCGGAGCGGTCCACCCCCCCCCCCAACACCCTGTAAAAACTTTCCGAAAACCCACTTAAATAGCAAGACGCTCTCTGTCGGTTCACGCCCCTACCGGTTCTCAGTAGCTTTCCCTAATTCTTGCCTGGGTCACCTCCATCCCAGCTTTCCCTTCATCCCGTCTTCCCAGGAAAGAACGCAACTTGCAAGGGGGGGGGGGGAGTGGCGGGGGGGGGGATTGCTTCTCCTAATTGTTCCTTTCGAGGGGACCGAGTTGGCACACCCCTCACTCCTTCACCGTTCCTAAAAGCAATCACGTACGTGCTACACAACACCGCCCTCCCCCCACCCCCCACGCGCCGTCGCCAAGAGCTAACCCAAGAACTTTCTCAAACTCTGAGCCAACCTCCCCTAGACGCTTCCCATCTCGCATCCCGGCCCCTCAGATCCTAGGCTGCCACTCCTTGGCTCAGGGAGGCGGCCCGCGGTCGGTGAGTGCAGCCTCTGTCCCGGAAGCCACCGAGCCCACCCTGCGGTCCTGCGCGCTCACCTCCAGAGTTTGCCCAGAGTCTTGCTGAGCTCGGCGTTGTGCAGATGCGGGTACTGGTCAGCCAGCTTCCTGCGCGCAGCTTGCGCCCACACCATGAAGGCGTTCATGGGCCGCTTGACATGTGGTTTGTTCTTGCTGGAGCCGTTGACGCGCACCGGCATGGGCACCAGCGTCCAGTCGTAGCCCTTCAGCACCTGGCTGACCGCTTCGCGGATGCACACGGGAAACTTGTCTTCTTCGCTCTCCTTTTTCAGATCCGGCTCGCCCTTTGGGAACGTGTTCTCCTGGGGCCGCGTGTTCTCCGTGTCGGAGCCTGAGCCCGACGGGCAGGGCGAGCCAGCCGAGTCGTCGGACATGGTGGGGCTGGGGGCGCCGGACAGGCCCTTCTCCTGCTCGTCGGTCATCTTCATGAAGGGGTCCAGGAGATTCATACGCGAGCCCGGGGCAGGGGGCGGGTGGCTGGGAAAGGCGAGAAGCCGCAGCGGCTGGGGCTCCTCTTCCCTCGGCTGCCCGGACGCGGACGCCGAGCGAGCGGCTCCCGGGGAGATTCGCGCGTCACCGGGCTGCAGCGGTGAGTACTTAGCAGAGGCGCTGGGTGGCGGGTACTCAGCTGCCCGCTCCAAACCCCGGGAAGGCGAATTGGAGCGGAGAAGGAAGGTAAGACAGAGAACGAAACCGGGGCCACTTGCACCCCGTCTTTCTTGCAAAGAAAAGTTCCTGGACTGAGAACTGGTAAAGTTGTCCCACTGAAGTTTCCAGGCAGTTCCGAGCTGCGCTGTCGGCTCTCAGACTCCCAGCCCCGGGTCTCTTTAATAAATACTCCCCCCTTCACCTTAGAGACCTCCGGCCAATCACGGCTCGGCAGTCATCAGGGTTGGCAAGTCGCTGATTGGACCGGATTTTGGAGAGGGGGGGGAGGAGGAGTGTGGCTCCGGGTTGGGTGACGAGACACGAGGGGAGGAGAAGGGAGGGGAGCGCTGCCGGAGGGTGGATGGTGGGGTGAGGGGACTTGGAGGGGGGGGCGCCGCGGTGCAGGCGGGGGACCCGGGACGTCCGAGTGTGTAAGTTTGCTCTCTACTCTAGGAATGTCACAGTTTTGGAATCTCAGTGTGAAGCGGTGTGTGTGTGTGTGTGTGTGTGTGTGTGTGTGTGTGTGCACGCGCGCGCGCGTGTCTAGACTAGGACCCCCCCACACACGCATACATCCCACTACTTTTTGAAACTGTCTCCGTGGTACCCCGGGCTTCGCTGGCGTTTACAGCACTGGAAATTGCTACAGCCGCGCCTCAATGCGGAGCTGGGCTTCTGCTCCCGGAGCCTGCCGGCTTCCAAAAGTGCTTAGAAATGGTCTTTTGGAAGCAAATGTTTGGGTGACTCAACGCCCGCTGTTCTTCTGTAATAATCCATATAAATAGATTAACGCGCTCTGGTTCTCCAAGGCTGGTGTGGTGGCTGGAGATTCTGCAGCGCTCTCGCAGTGAGAATCAATGAAAACCAAAGCTGAGCGCCAGCGAAGGCTGGCGGCGACCAGGCATTCCCCGATTCTCTTGGCGTGTCCCGTGGGCCAAACCGGCCTTGAACTGACAAGTCTTTTCCGGACCCCTCCAGCACTCGGACGCCCCTCGGTGTTAGGGTTATTACTTTAGAGTTCTGCTTCTTGCCTGAGTCAGAAACGTCAGCAGGGTCACCACGGGAGCTTGCAAAAGTGCTCCTGCATTGAGGATGAAGTTTCCAAAGGTGGCAAAGCAGGGCGGCGAGGCCGAGGAGACCCGTGTCTTGGACTGGAAAACTTCAGACCAAACGGGCCCTTTGGCGGAGCCCTGCCGCTCTCTCGCTTGGGCCTTCCTTTACCTGGGAAGGCTAAGCGCTAGGCGTCGGGACTTTAGTGGTGTCTTTTTAGACCTAAGCACAGGTGGACGGTCTGGGGGAGGCCACGTAGGTGTCCGTTGTACTTTAAGAGTGCTTGGGGCCAGAGCTGGTGTCACTGAGAACTCTTAGAACAAGGTTGGGTAAGGAAAGAATTATCTTTTTTTTTGGAACGAATAAAAATCAGTTGCTACCGGGTGACATGCTCTCAGAACCACAAACAAACTCGCAGCGGTGTAAAAAAGAAAAACAACAGCAACTTAATTTAAAAACAAAAAGCCCTTTTCTGTTTCTTGCAAAACTTCTCTTTGAACGTATTAAATTATGGATAAAGTGAATCGGCCTGTAGCATATCAAAGGTCCCCCCTCTAATTTGCCAAGTGTGGACACTTAGATGTAAACGAATCTTTTCTTTGGGATAATTTTGTAAAGCTAGTTTTCCCCTTCGTTTTCTCCCGAAGTGGACATTTGTTATATGGGGAAAGGAACCCGTGAGGAGGTAGTAAGCCACAACCCGTTCAGTCGGTTGTTTTTTAAACGAATGTTACTCGAATTCCAAATCTCTAGTGCCCTATAGTCTGCCTAGAGTTTAAGAGACGAACAAACAATAGCCACGTATTCGCACCTCTCATTATTCTCGCAATCCGTAGGGGGAAAAAATATCATTTTCAGAGTGGGGGTCAAGTTTTGCTAGTGTGGACATATTTCTGGGTCCTAGGAAGAACGTATTTGTGTGACCCCCCCAGACACCCGGTTGAAGAAATCAGGGCCCACTGGCAGATGTACTAAACTAGCAAGATGTAATTTGTTGCAATTACCACGTTTTCTGGCACAAAAGCAAGGAAAACGACTGTGGCCTCAAGGCATTTTGAAATATTTTATTAAACATTTGTTCATGAACACATACATTTATAAATATATCTTTAATACAACACATGGATAGATGCGCTACCATATTTTAGCGAAGCTTCTTACATGTTTCTACTCTTTCACGCAAGCGTTTTTATATTCTTGAATCTTTTCGGAAACATTTTGAAAGAGTCGAAATTAAAATTGCACTGCAATTTTCAGCAACATCCAGAGGGGGCGCCAAAAGCCCAGAAACTGTCTGGAACTTTGAGAAGCGGCTGGAAAACTCTCTCGCTGTGGTGGAGGGGCAGGGGGCCCGAGTGGGGGAGGCGGCAGTGGTGTGTTCCCCACAGTCAATACTGTTTCCAGGACGAGACTTATCTCTACAGGAGTTCCTATTCTCTCCTGTGCGGATCCAACTGTGTGTAGGAACCTGGGAAGTGCTTGTCTTCGGGGAATGGGGGTGGGGGAAAGACCCGCAGATGCCAGCGTTTTTTTCTTTAGCTCGTAACTTGGAGAGTAAGATGAGGGGAAAAGGCCCCCCTTACTTCCCCAGGTGCCAAGAGTTATCTGTTTTGCCAAGATCGGGCCAAGTCTGGTGGGTAGGCACCCTCAGTTTAAGAGTGACTGGGTCTGAATTTCTTTCAGGGCCTGGGCAGCCCACTCCCCACTCGCCACTGGGGCTCAGCCCACTGTGAGTTACCCTTTTCAGGTGCCCAGGCCTCTCCTTCCCGACCCGGTTCTGGAAGGGCCTGCAGTCCCCCAGCCTGGGGACCCTGGCTTGGGATAGGGGGAAGGCATCCGGGTCCAGACTAATGTTTAGATTACAGATTGTGAAGTTGAGGCTTGCTGCTCTACAAGAGCCTTCTGCCCTAGCTGGATGCTCTGGGGTCTGCCATCTCCTGGTAGCAAGGAATGAAAAGAATGGAGACCAAGACTTTATGGCGGACTAAAGGTGCTTCACAAATGACTGGCACAGAGGTGCTAGTGGATCTCTAGAGATGTCGTCAGGGAAGTCTTAGTCTGGGACCCTCCAGCAGTGCAGGATCCAATTTCTTCGGTGGAGGCCCACTCATCCTCTACTCCCCTCCCCCCCGACTAGTGCAGGGCAGGAGGACACGAAAAGAGGGGCTTAGAGGTGCTGCACGGTCAGAGCTAGAGAGGATCCAGCTTCTGCCGGCCTCCCGGGAACGTGTGAAGGCTCACATACTCTTTCCACTGGAAGAATTAAGGGCCCAAACCTCCCTACTTCAAAGTCCTTAGCAAGGACTTTTAGGTCGAAAGGGGCCCTGGCTAAAGACTTTCACCAGGGTCCCAGATCCTAGGACGTACCAGCGCGTGGTAATCGATGCAATCCCCAGTAAGATCTCAACTCGGGGCAGCGTTCACCGATATGATTGATCCACAGAAAAGACACCCCTTCTGCCTTCCAGTGACCAGACTGGGTCCACTTGAATCTCACATGACTTCGGATTCTGGCTGGACCGGAGGTTCTGGCACAAGGGGCTCCCAGACGCTCCCTCTTTCGTGATTTCCATTTTTCGCTGAGGCATGCAAATGTTTGTTCTTTGCTTTTCCAGCCACAGTTTCCTTTGGGAAGAGAGCGCCAGGTAAGCCCGAGACTCGGGACAGGCGACAGGCGACAAGCGTTGGGCTGGATCGCAATAGCAACACAGCGGGAGAAAGAGGCAAAGCAGCAGAGTATTTTGTAGACGCGCAATAAATATCTGAATCAATGCGGCCTTTGGACTGTTTGCTTGTGTGATTACAACGGCCAGACCTCCCAGCAACGCGTTCCTTAACCGCCTTTACACAGACATGCTTACGAGTCCGTTTCTCTCCAAACCTGTGTTACTCAAACGGTAGCCCTAAAATGGGCAATTTTACCCCCTCCTATATTTGAAGAAAGAGAAAGATGAGTCACGGGGGAGGTGTTGGATGAGGAGGTGTGACCAGCTATATGCCTCTATTTCCCCCCTACCAACCAGGTCCTGAGACCCCCCCCCTTTTACACACACACACACACACACACACACACACACACACACACACACACACCCCTCCCGGGAGCATGAGGACCAGAGACTGACTATAAACTGGCTGGTTGAGCCTGGAAATGGAAAAGGAGTGGAATGAGGGTGGGAGGCGCCTCCCTCTCAAGGGAGGACAACACTTCCAAGAGGAGAGCGATCTGCCTTCATCCTCGGCTTTCCAAAAATATCTGTCCTTGGAGAGGTGGTACTGGTGAGCCTGCGGATTCCTTCCTGCAGAGTCCCTAGAACACCCTGCGGTAAATTTCCTGGGCCCTGTCTTAACCCCCTACTTGCCCACCTCCAAAGTCCCTCCTTTTAACTATAGGAGCTTTGCCTTGTTAATTTAAGAATAAAAATAAAGTAGGCGCTTAATGTGGAGGTGCCTGGGGAGAAGCAGGGTCTGTGGGTAGGCGCCTCAGGCTGGTTCAGCCACCAGGGCGCCTTGGGCAGTCACAGATTTGACACCCCCTCTTCTGGCTCCTTGTAATCTTTCTGAGCAAAAGTGTTTAGTCCCAGAAAAGGGGCCCACTGGAGGGCCAAATTCCTCAGGGCAGTTGTGTGGGTTCGTCTAGGGAAGGGTGGGTACTGTAACAAGTTTTTTTTTCCCCAACCCGGTGAGAGTCTAACCTGCTTTGCCCTCTACCATTGCCCGTGGTAGGAGGGTGAGTTTTTCAGGTATTTATAAAGGTTTCTACCAAACCATGGAAAGGGAGGGCACACCTTTGCCATACAATCCCAATCCCCAAATCCCGATGGCAAATTGTCAGAGTCAGGAGGAATCTGTTTTGCCTCTTCCTAGGTATTACCATCTCAGCAGAACTCGGGAACCCAGCCTGAAGCAGCTAGCTCTTCCCTTTCTCTCTACCCTAAGTTTAGCCTGGACCAAGCTGAGGGTCCCTTGGGGCTGCTTTTGGAATCTGCCTTGGGTTCTGGGTTGCAGGAGTGAGACCCGTGAAAGACAGGCAGAATATGGGAGACATTTTAACCAAACTGGGAAGGCACTGGCCACTAGTGGTCACCTGTGAACCTTGAAGTCACAACACAGTGCTGAAATCTCATGGGGAACCTGCCTCCTCCTCTTCCTTCTCCATCCTCCTCTTCCTTTTCTTCCTCATCCTTGTTTTGTCCTCCTCCTTCTCTTCTTCCTTGCCCCTCCTCATCCTCCTTTTGTGACAGGTTCTTAAGTTTCCCAGGCCAGCCTGGTGCTCACTATATAGCTAACCTTAACCTTGCCGTTCCCCTGCCTTGAAACTCTGAGCGCTGGCATTGCAGACATGCCCCACCACACCGTGCCAAGTCTTGTCACTTGGTTTGGGACAAAATGTGTTTCCATCCAGTAGAAGAGGCAGGTTGTCCTAGAACTGGGAGCTGCGTTAGCTCTTTTCTAATGGCCAGCTTGGCTAAGCCATGTTGACGGAGGGGTGACTGAGAGAACAGTCCTGAAGACACGACTTCTCTGAGTGTCGCAGGACTGTCATGCTCACTGAGCCCATGAAGATGACTTTCTTAGTCTCACGTGCCATGAAGGGGCAAAGCTGTTACTGTTCATAAGCTGGGGAAAGACACTATAGGCTCTGGCATCTGAACGTCTTATCTTCTCCTTCAGACTCATTTTCCTGGAACTTCAGACATACCTGGAAAGATGTTTCCGGAGTGGCCAGGTGCTACACGACAGAGGGCTTGCTCTCTGAGGTAGGAATTGAGATGGGTGGATAGACATGCTTTGGGGGAAACTCCACTAGGTTTTTACCTTACACATCCAGTGTCCCCCATCCCTAGTGGATCCTCTGTAGAAACTCCAGAGGGAGCCCCAAATAGACCCCCCCATTGAAGACAGAAGCTGAGCTACTTGAGGTAACCAGAAGTGTTTGCAAACTGACAAACTCCGGAGAAGCAGTAACTGGGAGAGTAGGGTGAATAGCTTTGAGGGTTTGACCTGGGGCTCTAGAGGGAGAAATATCACACTGCAGGACATCCTGTCCCCTGCACCCCATCTTCCCCTGTCATTTCCACTTTTCATCCTCCTCCCAGGGAGCACAGAATCAAACCACTCTCTCCTCTTTTCCACCCAGTGATTGTCACTTGCTTCCTGTGCATCTGAACACCCGGGGGGGGGGGGGCTGGCATCTGGCTAAGCCATCCCAAGGTCTGCTTTTTGGCAGGACTCAGCCTCCATTTTAACGTATGCCCAGCATTATCTTCAGGGTATTCTGAAACTCTGTTTCCTTCTATCATGGACTCAAACACATGGTCATGGAGAAGGACCTGCTATCCTGGTACTATCCCAGGGGCACACTGAACAGTTGGCAAAGCTGGTGAGGGGAAGTAGCCCCATTCCATCCCCTTTCCCCCCACCTCAACCCTGATGACACAATATCACCAGCTTTCGGACTGAATCATATTCTCTGCCACCTCTCCTTAGCCCTCTCCTCCCCGTCTTGGTCTGGGCCCAGAAAAGCCTTGTAGTGTGTGGTACACTCTACTCGCTCTTTGGGAGACATCTGCCAACCAGCACAGTGGTGATGACAGTCTTCAGATAAATTTCTAAAAGCAAAGAAGTCTTCCAGGGGGTGGAGAGGGTGGCACAGGCCCAAGGCTGAGTGGGCTGAATGCTGTGCTTCCAGAAGATGCCCAGGGAGGCGGAGATTCTGGATACTTAGATTTTCTTTCTCCTTCATATTCTACAGAAAGCAAAATCCCCTAATGGCTTTGCATTTCCCTGGAGTTGGAGAGGATCTTTTGATCCAGGTGCTTCTTTGGAAACTTGGGTTTTAGGACCAACGACTTGACAGTGACATCAACAAGGTGTCTTGCTCTGAGCTCACTGTCCTTGCTTAGCATCCCCCAACTCAGTGTGATGTCATCAAGAAGAGATGGAGTCATATTCTCTTGGCCCCATTTTCTGTCCTTGGTTTTTGGCACCCTAATCTCGCCGTGGTCTGAGGCTCGGTAGGCTCGAGTACAGGGAAAAGTTAGTTTCTCTATTTGTTCTGGCATATTCTGGGTCACTCTATTGACTTATTCCTCATCTTTTATGGGGGGGGGTGTGCTTCTTTCTACTACTTTTGTAACCTTTGGGCTCACAGAAAGCAACCTTCATGAAGGAAAGTTACCTACTGTTGGCATGGGAACCAAGTGAGACTTCATTAGATTGTGGAGGGAAACCATCAACAAGGCTCACCAGGCCTCACTCTCAGAGGCAGCCAGACTTTAACATGGATTGGTGATGTGAGTCTAACTGTTTACCCCTTCTAGGAAGATGTAAGGGCTCTCCAGTCAGAGCTATTTGCTCCCATCTCTGTCCTTGGGACAGACATGCGATGCTGGGTTTCTTTGTGTCTCTAATGAGCCCAAATAGACTCCAGCGACCAGATGCTCATCGGCGGAACACATGCCACAAGTTAGCGAGAGAAGTGAATATTTGATGGTACAATTTAGGGCATCGAGTCCAGAGTGAAGGTCTTGGGGCACTCCATCATGTGTTCAGTCCTTGTCCTGGGACCTTCTGTGTTTCCTGTCTTCTGACATCTTCCTCTGAGGAGGACTGACTGATTCTCTTCTGTAGGCTGTTTCGAGTTATGGCTACCAATCTTTCAGGGCACAGTCTTTCTGTATTTTTGGCTTGGATTTACAGGTCTTGAGGAGGCAATCACAAACCACAAACTGGAATCATTATTAACACATCTGACCCTCCCAGACCTTGCTTACCTAAACACACAGTGATCAGAAATGTTTTTCTCGTTTTTTTTTTTTTTTTCCTTCTCAGCACTGTGCGCAGACTGTCCCCAAGTGAGGTGAACAGGTGGGTGAGGTGGTGGGAAGTGACCCCGATGCTGGTGCTTGGGGACAATGACATTCCACAACCCACCTATCAGGACAGTGGTTTCTGTTGTCTCCTGTTTATTTTGAGAGGCAGGGCCATGGGTATTGCATGATTGGGTGGCACACATCCACGTGCATGTGTTTGTTTAAGCTTGTATGTGTGCATGTATATAAAGATGCATGTGTATATGGACTTGTGTGTGTTTTTGTGTTTCTGTGTGTTTGTGTGTCTGCGCATGTGTGCGCATGTATTTGTGAGCATGTGTCTGAAGTTACCTGGACTCTGTAGGCTAATCATTTCCAGGTGGCTCCAGGGACTGCAGTCTGGTCCCCAGAGCCCTAGAGGCACTGACCCATCCTCACCTCTTCCTGGGGAAGGGAAGGCGGTGGGACTTAAAGGGACAGTGAGCCGGAAAGTCCATGCACAGGCTCTGGCCTGCATAGGAGCTTTGCTGGCTTGCAGAACTTTGTCCCTAGCACCCTATGGACTGTCCAGCTTAAGGCACGCAAAAGTCTAAGCCACCCTTACCCCCACCCCCAGTCTCTGAACTATGAGACTAATTGGAAGACAAAAGAGGAAGGTTAACAATCAGGAGCAGAGGAGGGGATGGCGAGCATTAGGAACTAGGATTTCACTGGCCTGAATGTGGGGGTGTATCTGAATAGGGATTTACTTACTTACTCAAATGCTCCTCGCTTTCTGCTGCTCCTGGTAAAATCTACTCAGTTGGGGGGGGGGGGGTGATGCAGAGAGAATTGTTCTCTTCTAGCCGGGGTCAGCCAACCCACAGAGGGAATGTGGGGGTTCTTGCTGGGAGGAGAGATGCCCTGGGCTTGGCCTCGGCATCTTTGGAACCCATGGCCCTCCCTGTTTCAACCACTTATACCAGTATCGGCGCCACTATCCCTGTCCAGCCACAGCTCACGCAACTCACACGCCGGACTCACACACTGAAGAGATTCCTTACGAAGGGAATTCTTCCAGAGCCCACACCTGCCCACTCCCTGGCGTGAACTCCACTCTGGAACATGCACACGCCTTTGCTCTCTTGCTTTCTCATTTATGACTGAAGAAAGTACCCCACTGCTGATGACTATTCCTTTTCTTCTGCTTTCTCTCAACCGCTTGTGAACCTCCGCCCTTGCATCCTCTCCTCCTCCTTGGGTGTCTCCCGAAGGCTGGCGAGGGGAAGAAGTGACTCCCTTTGCTTTCCATGTGAAAACAGTAGCTCTGAAAATCGTGTGCCATTCGCTCAAGGTCACAGAGCTAATGGGAGAGGCAGATCCCTGGTTGCCCTGTGCTGGGAGCCATGACTACCTCCCTCACAGTCCCACGCACGCATGGAGTTCTGCAGGCAACCATCAGCATGAAGCCAGCAGTCTTCAGACCTACTCCCTCCATGCCCTTAGTGACTCCCCACGACTCTCACTTGGCCACTAGCCAAATGGGTCCCATGGAAAGATAGGGATTCTAGTCTTTTGTGTGCTTTTGATTTTATCTTCTACCTTGTTCCCTAATCAGTGTTTGGCTACCACTGCCAGGAAGGAAGAGAGAAGAAAGTATGTTCAGAACAGCTGCATCTAGCAGCTTCCCTCTTCACCATCTCAATTTCATAAGCATGCCTTTGGGCTCGTGTGACTTTTTCTTGTTGTTTTGGGACGAGGTCTCACTGTGTTGCCCTGGCTGGCCTGGAACCCACTCTAAAGACCAGACTGGCCTTGAATTTACAGAGATCCACCTGCGTCTACTGCCTGAGTGGTGAGATTAAAGGGCTTTTCCTTCATTATACTTGCTCTACATTGCTTTCTTTATTCATCTTAATTTAAAAAATGCTATTTATCTATTTGTGTGTGCCCCCAAGTCGTGGTGCCATGTGTGGAGGTCAGAGGATGATGTATGGGCATTCCCTTAGGAGACTGAGACTCAGGTTGGCAGGATTGGCAGTTAGTGCCTTTGCCTATAAGCCATCTGGCCAGCTCTTCTACCTCACTTTGGGCTGATGTATACTGAGGGACCTTATCATGTCTTGACCCAGACTTATCTAGATAGTCAAAATGACTTTGCTTTCCACAGTAAAACTGGTACCTGGTTACCCTCTAAAACCTGCTAAAGCACTCTCCATTTTGTGAGGAGAGACCTACCACTCTCAGCCCGGCCTTCTTATGCTTCTTGGGATGTTCACTAATTAGAGGGAATGTTTGCATGGCCCTTGGCAGATTGCCTTCACTTGGTTACCCGTATTTACCCCGCTTCTGAAAATCTTTTGTGGGATTGTTATTTTCTTCATTTGACAAATGAGAAAGCTGGCTAATTCACGTGTCCAAAGTCTCAAAGCCCTTTAGGGGTAAAAACCAGTGTTAACAATAACAACCAAGTAAGCAAGCCACGGCTGCCAAGTCCTGCCTGCTTCCCATGCAGAAACTCAGCAGAGATACCCGATGGGCAGCATTGCTGGAATATCTATTCGACCTGTGAGGAATTTTTGTTTTTAAACCTGTGGGCTTGTTTACTTTCTAGTCTGGTCCTGTTTCTTTGGGATTATGAGTTTTGGAGAGCACCCTTAGGCCATATTTAGGGATGACCATCCTTAAATAAAGTTGCCAGTGGAAGAGATTGGGTCAAAGGGGAAGGGCCAGCTTGGATTTCAGAATCTGAATGTCTATCTTGCATTTGGCAGGGAGCATGGCAGGGGCTCCCTTCCATCTGTCCTCTGCATCTGCACAGGTGTTTGGGTTTGCTCTTGAGTCCTCTTTTCCCATCTTCCCCTAGTTCCAACTTGTCCTCTATTACTGAAGGACCATGTCAGAGAAGGCCCCATTCTTCTTAGGAGGAATAGAGAGTCGAAAGTTCTGGCTCAATCCATGTCCAGATGATAACGCGTTGCTTTCATACCTGACCCTGTGTCACTGGGTAGAAGAGGGTGAAGTGAGCCTATCATTTGAGGAACACGGAAGGCCGGCTGGGCACAGTGAAGACCACATGGCAGATGCATGGCCCAGGGGACTTGCAACTCACATACTCTGATTCTTTCTTTCTTTCTTTCTTTTTCTTTTTCTTTTTTTTTTTTGAGACAGGGTTTCTTTGTAGCTTTGGAGCCTGTCCTGGAACCAGCTCTTGTAGACCAGGCTGGCCTTGAACTCACAGGGATCCACCTGCCTCTGCCTCCCGAGTGCTGGGATTAAAGGCATGCACCAACACCACCCGTCTCTCTGATTATTCTTTAGCTCTTTTCTCTAAGGAAGATTGGGTCCAGCATTCACCTGGGGTCTAGAGTGGTAGCTCAGTGGGTAGAGTGTTTGCCTGCTCTTCATGAGGCTCGGGATTCAATCCCCTGGACTGTTTGAACTGGGTATGATCATTGCCAGAACTCAGGAGGTTGTAGTAAGGGCACTGATCAGAAATTCAGGGTCATCTTTGGCTATAAAGAGAGCCTGAGGCCAGCCTGGGCTACTGGGTTGGAAGATGGCTGCTGTGAGGGACTGTGTATCGCCAGAGGATACTTGCTGGCCTTCTTATTTGCGGGCTCCCTCTCAGCCAACCGTGGACTGAAAATTGGTGTTCATACTGGGCAGGCGCAGGCTTTTCTTCTTTCGTCTTTTATCTTATAAACAAAACAGTATGCTCGCCACTTGCACAGACTCTCCATCATGTCAGGTGTCATAGGTAACAGATGATTATCACACTCAGGGGCATGTGTGTTAGTTCTGTGCATACGCCACACTGTTTTATAGCAGACTCGAGCATCTCTAGATTTCAGTGTCTGTGAAGGGTCCTTGATCCAGTCCTGGTAGATGCTGAAGAAAAGTGGTGTGCAGAATGGGGCCCAGAGAGTTCAAGAGGACAAGGCCATTTAACTGAGTAGCATACTGTGTGGACTGGCCCTGAGCTCAGACTGCTCTCAGGAAGTCAGAAAGGCTGGAGGAGGAACAAGAATACTCCTGCCTCTAGAAGGATCCTTGTGCTCTATCAAGGTCAGTGACCTGGAGTGTCTAAGTCCCGCCTTGCTGTGTGAGCCCACGCTTACCAGTCAAAGCACAACCACATTCTAATTCACCCAATCCGTGGCCACGGTCTTCTTTCCTTTGCAAAGAAATGACACTTTGTGGCTCCCTTAGAGAAAGAGAAAGTGGCGCATTCATGCCACCGGACTGGATGTGTGACTTCCAGGCCACCGACACTTGCTCATAGCCTCATTCTGAGGCGGTGACTGTTTCCAGGGAGTCTCTGAAGTGCTTGTGTGTTGGAAACTTTGAATAAAAAGGTATGAGAGGAAGAAAGGCCAGCCATTGAGCTCACCCAAACTCTAAAACTCAGACTCTTGGAAAGAGTCAGCTGTAGAGTATAGGCCTAGACTGCAAACGTACCAATATGGAAGAGATGTTCCGGGAGATCCTGGGGCTTCTGCTGAAGGCAAGAGGCCTCTAAGCATGAAGGTTGGTGGGGGAAGGAACTTAAATTCCTGGGAGCAAGGTCCCCTTCTGCCTGCTACCTTCACCTTACTTTTTTTTCAAGGAGCCAGGCACTTGTGGCTGACCCTGGGATCCTTGCAGCCCACCTCCCTGTTGTTGGTAGCTGCCACCTCTTCTTCTGCCCCTTATCTGGGAGAGGAGAGTTTCCCTTTCTTAGCCAGAAGCATTGTTATTTTGTGAAAAACTGCCCAGGTTAGGAACAAAGGCCAAGGCCCAATCTTCTTCAGGCGGGGCAGAACTGAATTGACACTCCTTTAAAATGGCTCTGTATTACAGCTGACTTCTGTCAACAGTTGTTCAACAGTAGAGAAAGGGCACCTGACTCCTTTAGGGAGCTGTGGAGTTTTCCTTTTCTCCGTTACTCCCTCTGGGGCTTGAAGGAAGCTGGTACGCAGTTGGAGTTCAGATTTAGACGGGTCTAGCATATTGACACCTTACGTTGATGGCATAGGCAGAGACCTTACTGGACAAATGCTTATTCGATACATGTGTGATGGGTGTGCTTTCTCAGGGTAGAGAAAATGGGCTATCTTCCTCTCCTTTTGTAGTGAACTCATATGCTCTTGTAATGGCATCTTAAAAAAAAAAAAAAAAAAAACCTCAGGGTGAACTCCTGAGTTTGGAAGCGCATATAGAGAAAGAGTAATCAGGAGGGCTTGTTCCACAAGTGAATTTAGCTGTTTATTATTATTGTTGTTGTTGTTATCTGACTCTAGAAAAATGCCTTCATACACAATTAGTCCTCAATGCACATTTGGTGAAAGTAATTGCGCCTGTTCTACTTGAGAAGGCAGAGAAAGCTCAGGATACACTGCGTGCCTTCCTCACGTGCTAGCATTGCTTAAATGGGAATAAAACAGTCTGTTCCCCAGGGAGATAAGAGAGTTGAAGGCAGCCATGCATACAGTCTAAGTATGTGATCATCGTATTTGTTGAAACCCAGAAGCCCATTTTGGTCAAAGCAATAATTCTCTAAGTCTGTTTCAGATCATACCAAGACTTTTTTTTTTAGGGCTATGTATGGAGGTAGGTATGCAGCTAGTTAAGTACAAAGGTGCTTCATATTTGGGAAGCCGTGGCTTCCATCCCCAGCACTTCATAAACTGGGTGTGGTGTGGTAGATTCTCCTGTAATCCCAGCTCTTAGGAAGTGGAAGCAGGAGAATTAGGCATTCAAGGTCATCCGTGGCTACCTAGTGGGTTTCACATCAACCTGGGATGTACGAAACCCCTGTGCCAAAATAGGAGTGTTTGTTTGTTTGTTTTTTGAGACCTGGTCTCAGCCCAGGCTCATCTAGAACTCACTACGTGGCAATTCTGACTTTGAACTCTGGATAAACTTCCTGTCTCAGCTTTCTGAGAGCAGGTATTACAGGTTCGAACGACCAGCCCCAGATCTGACAATAATTCCAAACCAGGGGTTCCTTCGATCCAAAACAGACCTTGAAGAGTCTCAAAAAAAAATGTCATGTGGCCAACTATAAAATACTCCGCTTCTCAGCAATTCAGTCTCCTCGTGCAGAAAGGAAGAAGCAGGCTTGCCTGAGTCTCTAGAGCTAGTTAAGACGTCCAATCTCAGGCCAGCAGGGGATTCTGACCCGTGGTAAAAGACCTGGATTTAAAAAAGGAATCCAAACCACACACCTGGTGTTATCAGAATGGATATTCCATTAGATCTGCCGGGCTGATAGGCAAGGTAGGGGTGAGTACTCCAGATATATCCTCCTTTAGTGGAAATATGGTTGCTAGTAGCTCTTTCAGAGAGAACGTGTGCCGGGAGGGGTCGAGTCAATGCGTTCTTCTCTGTGATGTGTGCTGTCACCAAATATACAGAATTAGGTAGGATTTTGTTTGTTTCAACCCAAGCCCAGAATTGCCTGCCTCTCCCCACTCTCCTCTGTTCCCACCATCGTAGCTCTCCAGACAGGGCCCACACATTGATTTGAATTTTCAACACTTAACACCTGACTTAGATCACTGACTCAAAGAACAGGACAGGTCAGTCTGCCTCACACCTCACCCAGCGTCTTGGGATTAGCATCCAAAACAAACAGATCAGAGCCGGGATGTGGACTCCCGGAGAGAAGTTCCCACGTGTGAGAAAGCCCAGGAGATGGCGTTTCTCAAGCTCACTGATGTCACCGAGGTTTGCAGTCCAAGACTTTACCTTACTGAGGTCACTGGCGTTGGAGCCTTCCAGAAGTACCCAAGAGCTAGGCTGGTGGATTAAGAAGAGTGGGGGATGGGGAGGCGAGGGGGTGGAGTCCTGCCTGCTAATCAAAGAAGAAACCAAATAAAGTCCAAGAAAAATACAACGCTATTGTTTTGGGGGCACGGGATGCTGGTGGCTTGGAGGCTTCATTGAGTAATCCAACTTACGCCCTTTCTCTGTGGGACTGAAGGAATGTTGGCTGTGTCCCTGGAGGCCAGGTGGGAGGTGGGTAGACAGGTCTATGAAGATGAGAATTTCTGGAGCCTGTAAGTCTGAATGTCCTCTTGGCCTTGCAGCTGGGAGGCTGGGACGCCAAGAAGAAGTGCGGATCAGGATCAAGGAGCAGTGGCCAGGGTCGGGATGGGGAACAGGAGAAGGGGTGTGATTGATGAAAACAGGGTGAAGAAGAAGGTCGTGGCAGTGCCACCCTCTCCTCCACAGGGGCTCTGTGTCCTCAAGAGCTCCTGGTGGCAGTGGCTCTTTCTCATGGAGCCACAGGGTGGATACCCAGGGAGAGGTGGCAATGTCTGAGTCTGGGGTGTGACAGGAAGCAGGAAGTGCCAGTCATTTCACAAGACACTTTGACATCGGAAAGCGAGCCAGCAAAACCTGGCAGACCCCCAAGCTGGGGTGGGAAAGTCTGGCCCAGCGTGAAGAACTCTTGGCTTCCCGTCGGGCTGTGGGTTTGTTGAAAAACAGGGCAGTCTACACGGTTGGGATGCCAGTCCACCTCAAAACTCACTTTCTCTTCCCAACCTTGATTGTTTTTGTGTGATGACATGCCTACTGCTGCTTCTGCTGGTGAACTTCCACAGCCCCAAAAGGGGTTATGTGACCAGATGATGTCTTGATGGGAGTGTCTGTCTTCTAGCAAGTCTGAAATGTAGTTCTTATAAATGTACGCCAGTTCCCTGCATCACTTTTCCTCAATCTTCCTCATCTTTTAATTAAAAAAAAATTAAAAATTTATTTGTGTTCTGCTTGTATGTCTATCTGTGTGAGGGTGTTGGATCCTGGAGTTACAGACAGTTGTGATCTGCCATGTGGGTGCTGGGAATTGAACCTGGGTCTCAGGAAATAGCATTCAGTGCTCTTAACCATGAGCCATCTTTCCAGCCCCTCATCTTTTGATTTTTTTTTAAAATCAAGAATCCTCTTCATGTGTCCTCAGCTCTGGATTTTCTTGTCCTTCTCTTTTGAGAGACTTTTCCCACTGGGTCAGCTGGTCCAAGTCAACCGTGGATCTTCATCCCTTCCCGGACTGAGGACTTCTTTCTCAAACTCTGCCTCAAACTTCAACTTCTTAAACTACAAAAGATGAAGACCTGAGGGTGTTCCCTTCCATTCCCACCCAGATGGGAAGAGTGTCAAAGATGTGTCCACCATGTCTTGTCTTGGTGTCTCTGAGATTTCTTCTGAAGCACTTGCTGGAATTGTTTTCATTCCCAGGACTCAGGACTTGCAGGGTAGAAGTGAACACCGACCCCATGTGGAGCAGCACGCTTGATTCAGAAGTCCTAGGTTCTCTCTTGATCAGCTTCGTCTGAGAATTAGAGTCATTTCTCTTGGCTTCAGTTTCTGTCTTAGGCAAAGCCACCTTGACGAGAGTTAGTGTCCAGGGACTGGGGAGATTGCTTAGCCAGTGAAACACTTGCCCTGTAAGTAGGAGGATCCCAGGTACTCTCATAAAACAAAACAAAACAAAGAAACAGGTGCAGTGGTATGCACCTGTAATCTCAATGGTGGAGAGGCAGAGAGAGGAGAATCCCTGGGGCTCCCTGACTAGCCATTCTAGCCAATCATAACCCCCAAGTTCAGTGAGAGACTCTGTCCCTAAAAACAAGATGGAGGGCGATTGAGGAAGGCATCTGATATTGGCCCCCAACTTCTACACACACATACACACATTGTGCACACGTGAATGCATATATACCTCATACACATACATGTACATCCATGATATACACAGACGCACACATGAACATATGCACCATATGCCCACCCACCTCAAAGTTCATGTGCAACTCTTCATTCATTCATTCATTCTTTCATTCATTCATTTATTCAATCATCCTCAAATTTACTTAGGCTGGGAGATTTCCCTGGGAGATTTAAAAAATACTCCCCGGTGGAGAAACCGAGCCAGTGAACTCAGGAAGAGTTTTGGATGAAAGAGGGGTTAGAAGCATTCAGTCTTTCTGGGTTGAAAGACAGCAACCCACTTGCCTTGAAGCAAACCAGCGCTTTACCCTAGCCACAAGGAAGAGCTGGTCACAGATGTGGTGCTAACCCCAGTCTCTAGGGTTTAG
Source organism: Arvicola amphibius (assembly GCF_903992535.2). Classification (NCBI taxonomy): domain Eukaryota; kingdom Metazoa; phylum Chordata; class Mammalia; order Rodentia; family Cricetidae; genus Arvicola; species Arvicola amphibius. The sequence goes on from NC_052050.1 coordinate 9,073,013, forward strand.
AGTATGCATGATACCCACTACGGAAAATATCCTTGAGCCAGACAGACAAGGGATGAGCCAGTCTGGAAAGACTCCTATCATGCCAACAGCTCTGTGAACAGCTGAACATATGGACAGAAGAGTTTAGATTTGATTGATTTCCATCACTTGAAAAAGCAAGCAAGCAAGCAAGCAAACAACAACAATAACAAAAAGCGATCTGGTCAGTAAAAGGCACCTGAACACGTGTCTGTGTCTGTCTTCTGTTTCTGTGATAGGACATGATAGAAAAATATTCCACCCCAGAATTCGAACATCTCCTCTGTCCTTACCATAACCAATCCATCTGTGTCCTCAAATAGAAATTTGAGCTTGCTGGACAATGCTTTGGATGTTCTTTGCCACGTACTCAGTTAATGGTCCTCTCCATAAATCCTTGGTTGGGAGAAGGGGACATCCTAAATTCCATAGCTGGGAAGTGGAGTGGCTGGGAACGAAAGCCAGGTCTGTCTGTTGCTGGAGCCTGGGCCTTGCTCGTCTCTGAACAACAACAACAACAAAAGCTGGGATGCCAATTGGACAAACGATATGGTCCTGATAGTTTACGCCACAAGTTTCCCAGGACAAATGTCATGACAAACATCACTTGGACCTGGCCAGATGGCTGAGTAGGTAAAGGTGCCTGCTGCTAAGACTGACTGTCTGAGTTCGGTCAGGTCCTAGGGCCGACGTGTTGGGAAGAGAGCTGACTTCTGAAAGTCACCCTTGAACTTCACACATGTATTGCATATACCTCCTCCTCCCATAAATAAATGTACATAATCAAAAAGAAAAATATCACTATTGCCTGGAAGGAAAGATCAAAACTCAAGAGCCATATAGAAGAGAGGAATGTCTTTAAGGTCTATCTCAGCATGGTTATTATATGATTCCCCCAAGTTTTCTGAATGTTTGAAAATTTTATAACAAATTAGTAGAGAGAAAAAGATTGTACAAACGATTGGAAAAAGAGGGATAGTACAAAGGAGTGAGGTGAGGTTCTCCTGAGACCAGGCAGGATGGCACACCCCCGTAATCCCAGAACTCAGGAGGCTGAGGCCTGTCACTGTGGGTTCTATGTTAGCAGGACTCTATAGTGAAATGAGATAGGTAGGTACGTAGGTAATAGATAGATAGATGATAGATAGACAGATGATAGATAGATGATAGATAGATAGATAGATGATAGATAGATAAATAGATAGATAGATAGATGATAGATAGATGATAGATAGATAGATAGATAGATGATAGATAGATAGATAGATGATAGATAGATAGATAGATAGATAGATTGATGATAGATGATAGATAGATAGATAGATGATAGATAGATAGATAGATGATAGATGATAGATAGATGATAGATAGATAGATAGATGATAGATAGATAGATGATTGATAGATGATAGATAGATAGATGATAGATAGGTAGATTGATAGATAGATGATAGATAGGTAGATTGATAGATAGATAGATAGATGATAGATAGGTAGATTGATAGATAGATAGATGATAGATAGGTAGATTGATAGATAGATAGATGATAGATAGGTGGATAGATAGATGATAGATAGATAGATAGATTGAGGCTGATGAGATAGAATAGCAGTGGTTTTCAACCTTCCTAATTCTGCGACCCTTTGATACAGTTCCTCATGTTGTGGTAACCCCCAACCATAAAATTATTTCATTGCTACTTTATAGCTCTAACTTTACTACTGATATGAATCTTAATATAAATACCTGCTATGCAGGGTATCTGCTATGCGACCCCTCAGGGGTTTTCACCCACAGACTGAGAACCACTGACATAGAGGGTAAAGATGTTTGCTGCCAAGCCTGAGAGCCTCAGTTTAATCCCTGACATTCACATGGTGGGATGAGAAAAGTGACTCCCTCCAGTCGTCCTTGAATCTTCACTTGTGTCATGGTACACACACACACACACACACACACACACACACACACAAAATGTAAGCAAATGTAATAAACACCCATGTATATGCTTATGTGTATATTTGGGGAGAGAGAGAGTGGAGAGAAAAGAAAAGAAAGAAGAGCTATCATTTGGAAGCCACAAGGAGGGTCTTTGGCCAAGAATCTAAATTCTAAGCTCAGTGTTCTCTAGAAGAAAGACATTGCTCCAGTGGCCTGACACACTCGGGATTGACGGGGGGGGGGGGGGGGAGGGAAGGGGGCGGGGAGCGGGTCTCCTCAGCCTAATTCAGAGAACTCAGACCCCGAATACAGGAACAAAATACTCTTTTCTCCAGACCTTACTGGCCCACACATTACATAACGTAGAGTTATGTGTCTGCCGCAAGGCTGGCAGGAGCCTGAATGTGATATGTTGATAATACATGGAGTCTTGCATGCAAACTTTGTTTATATGTTAGGCTCTCCCTCCGAGCGCAAGGGCAGGTAGCTGGCTGCAGGTCTGCACCGAAGCTTGAAAGACTCAGTATTTTATGGTCTCTGGTGTTTATTTTGCTGTCTAACTGTGTTATCCATTGTGAGTTTGGCTAAAACGAAACCCTGTAAAGAAATGAAGAAAGCATCCTTTGATACCAAAGCAACGTATTTCCTCATGGGTCTTATTGTCTAGTGGTACTCTGTCCACAGAGAAGGGCCACACATGGTCAGAATGCAAACTTTGGTTGCCCTATTTTTTTGTGTGTTGTTGTTTTGTTTTTCAATTTTCCTCTAAGTCCTTTTTTTGATATGAAGGCCCACTTAAATACTCAACCAAGTTTTATGTCAATGTTAACTCTGCAAACAGACAGCTGGCCTCTCATCTTTGAGTTGTGGAAGCCACATTCTGATCTGGAACTTCCAAACCATCAGCTTGGAGTGGGGAAAAGAGATCAGTCCCTTTCAGGAAGCCTTCACTGCTCTAGCCAAGAGGAAGCTTAGGCCTCAGGTTGAGGCAGGTTCCTATGAAGCAGCCAAGAGTTTGCAAAACAAGCATTGAGACAAGATGAGGAGGCTCAGGCGTCGGAGACATCGTAAGGTTGCAACAGTCTTGGAAAACTGAGCTGACAGAAGAGCCCTGAGGAGCCAGGACTGTGGCACAGCTGTCTGGGCAGGGCTAGGGTCCCCTTGTGCTCACTGCCTGGGTCTCAGGTCTCAGCAAAGAAGGGCTAACTGGCTGGGATAATAGTCCCATGTTTATATTTGAGAAGGGGATACCGCATTTCCAGGATAATCCCCTCCAGCCTCCTCTTAGGCTAAGATTTCCAAGTGGTCTAGAATGTTGAAGAGAAATCAGGGGCTGATTACCTGGCCGACAGGGCTGCAATCACACCTTTCAATATGAATTATGCCCTCTTTGAGTTCAATGACATTGAGCATCCAGGCTCTGGCTAGGGCAAAGCCTGTTCAATGGTTTCCATCAGCGGCTTAAGACAATGATTTGAATGGACAAAGTCCCCTCACTGTGCTTGATAAGCAGGAAATGAGCGCTTGTTTGCAAATAAGATTGAGAAACGTGATCAGCTTCTTGTTTGGCATCTGTCTTGGGGTAAGCAGCTCCCGATAAGACTAATGTCGAAATATGTTAGAAGGCACTAGTGGTGGGAACCTTCCCTCTCCTCCTCCAGTCCCACCCCTACCCTCTGTGTTTGGTTTGATGGGACAGGGTCTCAGCCTGTAGTAAGCTAGCTTTAAGCTGGCTTCAAGTGCCTGACAGTCCTCCTGCCTCAGCCTCCCCGGTGCTAGGATTACAGATATGAGCCATTATGCCTGACTGTATTCCCAATTTATATGTGTCTGAAGCAGCAAAGGCAAAAGAAGTTGTAGCTTGAAAGTCTGTTTCTTTGAGGGGATTTAAATACAGTAGGGACCGACTTGACATAACACATCTTTTATATTCTGTTTTTTTATTTAAAATTGTTTTCATTTTTGGGTTTTGAGACAGAATCTTGCTGTATCAGGATGGGCTGGAATTCTCTATGTGGGCCAGCCTGGCTTAGAGCTCCCAGCAATCCTCCTGCCTCAACCTCTCCTTGCTTACACAGGGCTTTGCCTATTCTCTGCCTTCTCTGGAATCTTCCCGGAGGAAGATCTCCTTTATCGAATAGAATAAAAAGTTTGCTGACTTGGATGCAAGCCGATATCATACAGTCATTACACGAGCAGCTTTGGTGCAGCCTCAGTTTGGAGACAAGGTACTTGGTACATGGAGAGCATGGAGTGTTAGATTAGGAAGAAGGGGACTACAGTTGGGGAAAGAGAGAGATTACAGGCTTCTGCCTGGCTGGGAGTTCTTTGAACCCATGTATATCTCGATGCAGTACTTTTTGGGAAAAAATTGGCATCCACAGTCTTTCATTTTGGGAGAATATTATTTTTGAGTTTTGAGTTCTTGATAATCTTTTTGCATGTGTGTATGTATATGTGCAGTGTGTGTGTGTGTGTGTGCATGTGTGCAGTGTGCGTGTGTACAGTGTGTGTGCATGTGTAAAGGGGCAGAGGACATCCTCAGGTGTCATTTTCCAGGCCTGCCAACCCTTTTATTTTAATTAAAAATTATTTATTTTGTGTGTATGTGTGTGTGCTTGAGTATGCATATATACTTACATTTACCATGGGGGTGAGTGAAGGTGACTATGAAAGGCAGAAGAGGGTATTGGAGCCTTAGAACTAGAGTTATCAGGCAGCTGTGAGCTTCCTGGTATGGGTGCTGGGAACTGAACCTGGGTCTTCTACAAGAATAAATTCTCTTAACCACAGAGCCACCTCTCTTGGTTCTCCTTTCAAAGCTTTTATTTTCTGTTTATTTCTTTACTTTTATGTTTGAGTGGCTTTGCCTGCTTGTGTGCATGTGTACCGTGTGTGTGCAGTACTCGCCCCCTTCTGCAAAGATGACAAGAGACAAACATGTACTGTGACTTAAAACAAACAAGCAAGCAAACGAAAACAACAACAACAACAACAACAAAGTAGAGTCTCAGTGGTTAGGATGAAGTGATGCAGGGGTAGGATGGTTCTGTGTAAATAGGAAATTTAGAGTCTCTTGCAGAGGGGAGATAACAAGACGCCATGCAACCTGAGCCGTGTCTAAGACGATGGATTGGTGTGGAGGTACCCACACATCAAGGAACCCTGGTGTGGGAAGTCCTTTTGTATAGGAATTGCTTTTATTGGTTAACAAAGAAGCTGGCTTGGCCTGTGATAGGGCAGAGTAGAGCTAGGCAGAGAAAACTAAACTGAATGCTGGGAGAAAGAAGGTGGAGTCAGAGAGACGCCATGTAATCGCTAGAGGGGAAAGACGGAAGCTGTCAGCTGGAACCTTGCCGGTAGGCCATGAGCCTCATGGTAAAATATAAAATAATGGAAATGGGTTAATTCTAGATGTAAGAGCTAGCCAATAAGAAGCTAGAACTAGTTGGCCAAGCAGTGACTTAATTATACAGTTTCTGTGTGGTTATTTTGAGTCTGGGCAGCTGGGAACAAACAAGCACCCTTTGACAGCAGAACCCCTGAGATCACTGGAAGCTGGGAGAGAGAGATGGCAGAGATCCTTCTCCAGAGCCTCCAGAGAGAGCCATCACCTTCGTTCTCAGCTTCTAGATGGATGATAGAATGCTTTGCATGCTGTTTTAAAGCACCCAGTGTGTGGTAACTGTTTGGCAGCCCCAGGATAGGAATTTGTTTAGCTTCCATAGGGACGAATGATTTGGAAAGGAGTAGCAGTTACCAGTTCACCTGAGCCAAGCAGCACCAGTAGCCCATGATTTTCCAACGTAGTCAGTGGGAGGTTCTCAGATCATATACATCTGGTACCACTGGGGCCCCACGTCCTCTCTTAGCCTAGAGGAGTTTCTGTGGCAGAGAATGTGTCAGCAGCAGGCATGACTTGGGATGCATCGCTAAGTGGTTAGGATGTCATGGAGACATCCTTTGGTATGACAGCCTTCTGCTTTGACTCCCTTTTCCTTCTTCTCTCTCCTTACCCTGGAAGGGAGGGAGGGAGAGAGCGAGAGCGCTAGAACTTCATTGTCGTCTTTTTGCTGCTGCCAGGACCACAGTGTCTACACGATTCTGAACTGAGATGGTTCTTTGCCCACTTGGCTTCTGCTCCAGGGGAAAGACAGCCAGGGAGGAGGCTTTTCTTGTCACAGGCCTTATGTTTTGCTTAAAACCCTGAACCAAGGAGCCATGGGAAATGCTCTGAGAACAATGTTAAAACTGTCTTCCTTTTGCTTGAGGCTGCTGAGGTTCACAGAAGAGACGGATGCTCAAAACACCCTTGTCTCAGTGACACTCAACTTTACATCTGTGCACCATGATCCTTGCTGTAGTTGCACAGCACAGCTCTCTCTGCCTTCTGCTTCTCAACCAGAGAGATAGCTCAGTGGCTAAGAACACTGGCTGTTCTTCCAGGGAACGCTGGTTCCGTTCCCAGCACCCACATGGAGGCTCACAACTGTTTGTAACTCCAGTTTCAAGGTATCTGATGCTCACTTCTAGCCTCCATGGGCACTGGGCACTCATGTGGGTCACATTCATAGATGCAAAAAACCATGCAGACCTGTAAAATAAAAATTAAAATAAAATCCAGATGCATCCATGCATTTTCTATCAGATCAGATGGGGTTGTTGTTCCTTTCTCTGTGCAGTGTCTGCTTTCTGTGGGCCACTTGTGTGTGTGTGTGTGTGTGTGTGTGTGTGTACATTTATACAGGTGTGGGTGTACATTTAGTGATTTCATGCAGAAGTCATAGGACACCAACCTGGGGTGTTGTTACTCAGGTGCCATCCACTTAATGCTTTTATTTCAAACCAAGTCTCTCACTGGCTTGGGACTTACCAGTAGGCTAAGCTGGTAGGCCCAGTAACAGTAGGGAGTGAACCAGAGGGTTCCTTCTGTCTTTTCCTCTCTAGCTCTGGGATTATAAGCACTGATATCATGCCTGGTTGTATTTTCATGGGTTCTAGAGATGCAACTGAGGCCCTCATGCTTGCAAGGCAAGCATTTTACTACCTGAACTATCTCCCCAGCCTGCATGGGTCACTGTTTTCAAGAAGCGATGGAGAAAGATGCTTGTAGGGCACGTGTCTTTACATGTACCATGCTAAGCGTTGCCCTGACTTAACAGAAGAGGAGGGTGTGGCTCAAAGAAGTCCAAGTCATATACAAGATCATGTGGCTGTGAAGCAGAGCTGGGATCCAGATTTCTCTGGGGAGGCTGGAAGAAAGGGACCACACCCGTGAGACATGCTACTTTCCTGGGGGTATGGTAGCAACCCGCAAAAGGAGAGGGAAAATGGCAAGACCATGCTACCTTTCAACTCCCCACCACTTTCTTCCAGCCCTACTGTTTCTTGTTTCTATGGCAACAAAAGCAATTTTAATAGCAATGCTTATCTCAAAAAAAAAAAAAAGGTGCCTATTTCTTTCCCTGCTCTGCACCCTCCTAGCAAGGAGAACACACAATGGAAGAGTACACACAAGACAGCCCATCTCCCACTTAAAGGTCCAGTATCAGAATCAAACCCCAGTCAACAGGATGTGCATAGTTAGTGGGAACCCACGATGCCCAAGAGGCCAGGAGCAATGTTTGAGCTCCTCTGTTTGGGTTGGTCACTGGTCTTGAGGGAGATGACTCAGGTGCTGCTTGGCAAAGTCAACAGGCCCAAAATAAGGATGCTCTATGAAGGAAGCAGCTACTGGCCACCACTGGCCACCCTCGGTCCACCTCCCCTCCTTTCTGGTCACGTCTCTGCGTTCCTAGTCTCGTCCCAGTTGCTCTAGTCCCTACCACATCCTGCTCTCTCTCTTGTTCAGGGCTCTTGGCTGAGATTTGACCCCACCTCTCTCCAATGACCTGAATTTTGCAGTGGAACGAGCAGAAGTCCAGGCATCTCCAGGGCTCTGCTCTAACGCGGAAACCAGGTATCTGGAGAGCAGCACTCATTTTCAACACTTATAAATAATAAGATTTATACTTAATGTCATAACAAATATGTCTTTCTGTTCTAAAACTTAATCTATTTTAGGTTGTGTCTCAGGTAGTCTGGGCAAGACCTTGAACTTACTGTATAGCTGATAGTGACCTTAAATTTCTGATACTGTCTTTTAAAAAATATTTTATTTATTTATTTGTTGTATTTCTGAGACAGAGTCTCACTATGTAGTAGCTTTGGCTGTCCTGGAACTCACTATGTAGATAAGGCTAGCCTTGAACTCACTGAGATCCAATTTCCTCTGTCTCCAAGGTGGTGGGATCAGAGGTGTGGACCACTATGCCCAGTTAACTCAGTGCTGGGGATCAGACTCAGGGCTTCATGTATGCTAGGTGAGCACTCTGCCAACAGAGTCATATCCTTAGCTCTCGTCCTAAAACTTTAAAAATGTGGGTGCTATCCCTTTTCCAATCCTTCTCTTAAAGGTCTTCATGAAAAAGGCCCTTTCCCCACCCTTTAACAATGACTCACGTTGACCTCCAAAGCACTTATAAAAGTTAATAGATATTCTTTTATGAATTTATTGGTTCCTTGAATTATTTTACGGAGGTATAGTTTGTTTTCTGAACAAGCTGATAAGCTAGCCATAGTAGAATCATACCGTTTACATATTTGTAGAATTATTCAATTGCCCGTTGTAAGGCTTTCCCTCACTGGGTCTGCAGTTTAAGTCTTCCACAGTGTAGCTATGTTTACGAATGCACACTGGGAAGTGTAAGGAGGATTCCCAACCAGATATAGGCAAGGGCTATGTCATCGGTTCTATGTCTTGTGCTGACCCCAAATGAGTTCAACAAGCTGCGTTTTTGCGAGGTCCCCTCTGGCTGCAGGCTCCTCTGTCTCGTTGGCCTTTGGGGCTCTCTGTCTTTCCACCACTGTCTTGTTGTCTTTCATTCACCTAAGCTCGGCTGGAGATAGAATTACCAATAGGGTCTGTGATTAAGGGTTTTGGTGGCTGTTTTTGATCTCTCCCCTGAACTAATTAAGGCTGGACAAAACAAGGCCATGAGTTCATTAAAGGAGCAGGCACTGATTGAGTCCCTGTCCCATTTTAGGCACTGCGCTGCACCGGCAGGCAGTAAACCTCACAAAACGGACAGAGCAAATGACTAGAAATTGGACTGGGGAGATGGCTCAGTGAGTAGAATGTGACACAAGGTGGAGGACCTGAGATCCCCACACCCTTCAAAACCCGAGTGTTGGGGGCATGTCTGAAATATCAGCACTGGGGAGCTGGAGACTGGCAGATGAGGCTAGCTGACTCAGTGAACTCAGGTTCATTGAAAGACCCTGTCTCAAAAACTTAAGACTGAAGGAAACATCCAGCATGGAACTCTGGTTTCGGCATACAAGTGCACACATGTGAACATATACAAACACACACACGACATACACATGGGCATACGCACACACAACACACATATTATTAGATCTGTAAGACACAGTTGAAGAAAGGGAGCAAGCTAAGAGGAAGAGGTGGAGGGTCCTTTTTTTTTTTTTTTTTTTTTGGCCAGGGTAGATAGGGAAGGACTCCCTACAACCTGATACCTAAACATGAAGGGTTATAGGTAAGATGGTGGTAGCAGGACACCCCATGTGTGTGTGTGCATGTGTGTGCACGCACTTGTGTGCACAGGATAATCCAGGCAGAGACAAAAGTATAGTCCAAGGCTCTGAGGTATGGAGGAGGTTGGTATTTTAGAAGAACCCCACCACCACATATGTATGTGTGTATGCATCTATAATATATATAATATATATATAATATATATAATATTATTCTCTCTCTGTATATATAAGTGCATGCAAGTGTCACGTGCCTTGGCTGGAGGTCAGAGGCCAGGTTTAGAGAACCAGCCGTCTCCTTCCACCAGGTTCAGAAGGAACTCAGGTCACGGGGTCTGGCTGAAGTCACCTTTCCCTGACTGAGACATTTCCCCTGACCCCATCATGCCAGCATCTTAAGAGCCAGGCCTGGCTTTTCTGAGGTTTCAGATGTAGATGGAGCCCGTAGCATAGAGGCAGAGGATGCAAAATGTACCTGCAAGCCTGTGGAGAGATGAGCTCTGTGCTCCCGTCTGCCCACCATGCTTCAAGCCTGCAGCTCTGAAGGGCAGTCGGAATGGATCAGCTGTCAGAACCGGAGAGTCTGGGGCTCAGCCGTCAGGATGTGGGGGTGTGTGTATCTTCTGTTTATTCTTGCAGTTTGCTTCCCTGAAAACACACGCCTAGCTGCCATGCTCCTCTCCCAAGGAGGCAGCGCCAGCACTCCATCGCTCATGAGCAACCCTGCAAAAACAAACCCAGGTCCTCAAGGCGGCTGAGGTGCCAGGGAGTCAGGCCTGTGCTGGCTGGGCATCCCAGAGCCTAGGAACAATCTGGTCTTCAGGAAGAGAGGGAAGAAAAACAATTTCAAATTCCAGGCGCCCAGGGCCTCTTACAGATGGCCATTGTCAGGGGAAGGGAAAGCTAAACTGTGAGTTAGCACGGTGGCGCCTCTGGGAAACGGGGAGGATATTGAGGTTGGGGGCCGCTGCTTAGGGTGTTTGGGCATCGAGGAAGGGGCTGGGTTAGTTGAAGAAAGAGCTGAATGGCTCCCTTGTTGGGAAGCACGCCTTTAAATGCCTCAGTTTCCAGTACTAACACTGCGTGAGGGGGCACGGGTGAGACGGCTCAGCAGGTAAAGTTGCCTGCCTGTGAGCATGGGGACCAGAGTTTCATCCCAAGATCTCACGTGCTGGAAGGAGGGACCTATCTTCCAAAAGGCATCCTCTGACCTCTACACATGCGCAGTGGCACATGACCACACACATGCGCAGTGGCACATGACCACACACACACACACACACACACACACACACACACACACACAAATAAAATAAAATAATTAAAACAGTTATACAGTGAATAGCTACATGTGGTAGCAACAGGCATATTGTCCCAGCTAGTGGGGAAGCTGAGGCAGGAGGATCATTTTATCCCAGAAATTCAAAGCCAGTAGGGATAACACAGTGAAACCCATGTCAAAAAATAAGCAACGGGGCAGGAGAGATGGCTAAGTGGTTAGAAGCAGTTACTGTGACCCCAGTTCAATTCCCAACACCCATGTGGCAGCTCCAACTGCTTGTTACTCCAGTTGCAGGGGATCTGACAACTTCTTTTCTTCTTGGGCACCGGGTACTCAATGTAAAGGAAACATGCCAAGGCTGGGATGTGGGGAGGTTTGAGCATTCAAGAACCTGTCGAGCATACACGAAGCTCTGGGTTCAAGCCCAAGCGCTGCATGAAGGAGTCATGATGACGCGTGCCTGGAATTCCAGGCCTTGGAAGGTGAATTCAAGGGAGTCAGTAGCTCAAGGTCATCCCATAAAAAGATAAAGGTCAGCTGGTGCTACACAAGACCTGGTCTCAAAATAGCAACCAAAATGGAATATGCTAGACTGAAAACGAATGCAGTCTGCCATCCTCTATCCTTCTAAACTTCTCTCTTTCTTGAGTCAATGTTTGCTAATGCTTCTCTCTTCAGTTCATCCCGGAAGACTACAGATCACCATGGCGAGGTGAAAAGGGAAAGTAGCCCTGGATTTGTGCTTATATCGGGTGTTCCTGCCAGTTTTCTTCCCCAATGGCTCCACTCCCACGGTTTGCTAAATGCAGAGGTGGTGGGGCTCTGCCGCAAAATTCTAGCATTTGGCTAAGAAGACCCCGGGTTATTGCTGTGCCAGGAAGTAGAATGGGGAATTCCTTCCTGGCTGCTTCATAGATGTCATGTCTTCGCGAGGTGACAGATTCTTGTTTGCAGGGTGGATCTCCCTGGCCTGTGTGGTGCTTGGGAAACTTCACAGCTTCGTTCAGGACTCTTCTGGAAGGAGACAGAACAAACACTGGAGGTCAGTGACTACATCACGTCCTAAACACTTTCCATGGGAGTCAAATTCCACTCCGAGTTGCTCAGCCAGAACATCCGGAACCAGAAGGGGATAGGTAGACATTTGTGTGTGTGCATGATCTTGTGTTTGTGTGTATGTATGTTCCTGTGTGTGAAGGGTGTGTGTGTGTGTGTGTGTATGTGTGTTCTTGTGTGTGAAGGGTGTGTGTGTGTGTGTATGTATGTTCCTGTGTGTGAAGGGTGTGTGTGTTTGTGTGCACATTCCTAAGTGTGAAGGTGCATGTATGTGTGTGCACGTAGATGCTAGAGGTCGGTCTCACCTTAGGAGCTGTCCCCCTTTTTTTTTGAGAAGTCTTTCACTGGGACCTGGAGCTTGCCAGTTTGACTTAGCTGTCTGGCCAGCGAGCCCCAGGCATCCTCTTGTCTCTACCTTCTCAGTCCTGGGATTATATACTCCACTGTGCTTGGTTTTTTTAAATGTGTATTTTGGGGCATTGAACTGAGGTCTTCACGGTTGTGTGGCAAGCATTTTACCGATAGAACCATGTCCCTGCCACTGGAGGTGGATGTTTTAATATTAACTTTTTTTGAGGGACATTTTTAGTGAAGACCTGTCACTACCCTTGGGCTGAAGGTACAAGGCAGCATGCATTGTATACCGTTTGACTTACATGGTTTTGCCACTTCTGTATCCTGTTTGAAAGTTGGATATTCAAAGTGTGATTATAATACACATTTCTATTTGATTTCTTCAATTTGGCTTTGCTTCATGTTAGACCTCACGATGTGGCTAACTTAGGGGAAGAGGGACATACTGAGGTCAAGCAAACCTGTGGAGTTCTTTCAGTGGACTTGTGCTGCAACAGTTTTGGCTTTCTTTAGAGCTGAGCATGAAAAGGTTGATCAGATCTACAGAGCGAACCACGAACTCTTGTGATCAGTAGGGATGAACCACACTGGCCATTTTCCTTAAATGTCTGCTTGAGCAAATTGCACACTGATGATTTGGGGAATGGGAGCAGGAGCTTTCCAGAAGATCCTTTCTCATACCATTCTTGTTGTTTATGGAGTTTGCAGAAAAACATCACTGGGAAGTCATTTACCAATGCATTTTGTTCCAACATTGAGTTAATTTTCTAGGAATTTCCTTTACCCTCTGCCTGCATGTGTGTGTGTGTGTGTGTGTGTGTGTGTGTGTGTGTGTGTATGTGTGTGTGTATGTGTGTGTGTGTGTGTGTACCTCTAAGTGCAGTGCCTGCAGAGGCCAGAAGAGGACCTTGTATCCCCCGTAGCTGTGATCATCCAATGTAGAGGCTGGGGTTCAGTAACTGAGGTTCTCTAGAAAAGCTGAAGTGCTCTTAACATGCTCTCTCTCTCTCGCTCTCTCTCTCTCTCTCTCTCTCTCCCTCTCACCCTCTCTCCCTCTCTCCCTCCCTCTCTTCCTCTCTCTCTCTCTCTCTCTCTCTCTCTCTCTCTCTCTCTCTCTCTCTCTCTCTCTCTCTCTCCCTCTCTCTCCCTCTCTCTCTCTCCCTCCCTCCTCTCACTCTCTGAGACAAGGTCTAACTATGTAGCCTTAGCTGAACTTGAACTGCGGATATGAATCAGACCGGCCTGGAACTCACAGAGATCCGCTTGCCTCTGCCCTTGTGAGCTGGGCCACCCCAGCTCAAGAGTTCCTTCATTACTGCCATAAAGCTAAAACTCCTCCTTGTATCAATCTATTTGATTTCACTTATAAAGCGAGGGATGCCTGAGTATTTCTGAAGATCAGTCCTGAAGAGTGCTGCTCCTCAGCAAGGGTTTTTGTTCAGAGGCTTCTGGGAATAAATTGGCTAAAATAAAAATACGGACTTTGCTCTTTAGTGGTTCCTGTTCTTTTTCCTGCAATATTATTTATTTATGTTTCGGTGCGTGCGATGTATGCTTAGAGTTGCACATGTTTCTTCAATCACCTCTACACACCAGCTTTCCGTGTAGGTTTCTGGGTAGATTTGAACTCAGATCCTTATGCTTGCACTGTAGGTGTTCTCCTGCTTAGCTGTCTCCCTGCCACAGCTCTTCTCTTGCCCTGCATTTAGCTTGAATTATGCTTGTTCTGTAAACATTGCATCACAACACAAACAGCCTTTGGAAGTTGTTTGTTAAATTTGCTTCTGTTTTTAGTATATTTCTTTATTTTTGAAACTGAAATATACTTACATCATTTCCATCTTCCCCTTCCTTCCCTCCCAACCCTTCTAGTATACCCCACCTCGCTCTCTCTCAAACTCCTGGCCTATAGCTTTGCAATTGTTGTTATATAAACACACATGTTTGTGAATTCCTAAATAGATCAATACAATCTTCTTAGTCCATATATTGTTACTTGCATGCATATGATTTCATAGCTGACTTCTTAGTGTTGGACCATTACTTTGAGGGCTCTTCCCTGGGGAAGACTATTTATCCAGCTCTCATAATTCCTTATGTGTTTGTCGCTCTAGGGTTGGGGTCCTGTGAGATCTCCCCCTTCCTTGTGAAAATGTCTGTGGGTGGCATTTTTGTTCAGGTCTTGTTTCGGTAGCTGTGTTGGTGTGATGTTCACAGGTGTAGCCTCTCTGACGTTTCTAGGAGACATAGTCTCACAGCAACCCCCCGTCCCCTTGTCTCTTTCAGTCTTTCTGTCCCCTGTTCTGCTAGGATCCCTGAATCTTAGGTGCTGTGTTGTAGATGTGCCAGCTGGGGCTGGACACCACATGGTCTCGTGTTCTCTGCATTTTGGTCGGTTGTGGTTTTCTGAAATGATCTCTGTCTGTTGAAATGAGACATTTCTTCTTCTCTGCATTTTGGTTGGTTGTGGTTTTTTGTAATGATCTCTGTTGTAACGAGACATTTCTTTAATGAGGGTTGTTTTATGTCTTACATGTCCATTTCTTGCAAATCCAGGATCTGGGTGATTGAAATCCATTGGACACAAAATACAAGGAGCCGCTCATTCCTAGCCATCCAGGGACATGGCCAGTGCATGAGTTCGAGAATCTCTGACCTTGTATCTCATCTCATCTCAAGCTCTGGCACCGAGTAATAGAACATTCCCATTAATAATTTCAAAACAGTATTTTTAAGAATGACTGGCATGGGTCTGGAAAGATGGCTCTGAGGTTGAGAGTCCCCTTGCAGGAGATCTGAGTTTGGTTTCTAGAGCCAACATGGAATGGCTCTCAATTGCCTATAACTCTAGCTCCAAGGGATCTGACATCTTCTGAGCTAAGGGTACCTATACTCACAAGTGCATGCTAACACACACATACATAATTGGAAATAACAAAAATAAATCTTTTAGAAAGGAAATAATGATGAGTGTCATATGTTCCCTCCATCTCAGAAGAAGTGACTCAGAACCATTTGCTTACCTTTTCTCACAGGAAACCCTGTAAAGCAGGCACCGTCCATACCGTCCCTGTTTTATAGGCCGGGAAACTAAAACATGGAGTTGTTAACTGAATGTTCCATGGCTGTTCATGGAGGAAGCGCCAGAGCTGAGATTTGGATTTGGGCCATCTGATGTTCAGCTCTTGACCTCATCTTTTCCACTATATACCTCCCCAAGGATGCTGCATGCCCTAGAGAGGTGGCTCAGCTGGTTGGCTGCTCACCCGAGTCCCACACAATGTGAGAGATGTCAGTCTATTACTTGGGGTTGGAAACTAGCCTCAAGAATTTTCAGAGTAGGGGCTGGAGAGACGGCTCAGTGGTTGAGAGCACTTGCTGCTCTTCCAGATGACTGGAACTTGTTTCCCAGCACCCACTGCGGGGCTTACGACCACTGTGACTCCAGATTCAGGGGATCACGCACTCTATTCTGACATCCATGCGCATCTACATGCACATGTAAATGCACACAACATTAAAAAAGAAAAGGATTTCCAGAGTAGCTCTCCAAAGAGAAAGAGTTCAGATGGCAAACCCCAAGATGGCTCATTTCTCCTCAGGGTCTTTGATTTTAGGGTCAGACCATTTATACATCTATTCAATGAATATTTATGGAGTCTTTCGTATGCGCCCAGGTACAGTTCTGATTGTTGTAATTGGGGCTCTGGGGACTTTGATGCCTTTATTGTCATTCAGCTTCACTATAATAGGGAGGAGAAGTCAGACATTCATAAACAAGCAAACACAGAAGCCAAGGCCAGAAAGAAAAGCTCAGCTTCCTAAAAGACCGTGAGGGCGAGTGTTGTGTGGCGGAGGTCACGGAAGGCCTTTCTGAGGAAGTAGCATTTGAGCTGAATCTTGAGTGACGTGAAGTAGGAAACAAGTGTGAGCTTCACATGGTAGCATGATCGCTATTTCATAAATCAAAAATTTCCATTGTGTATTTGACTTTACAGCCCAAGATCAACATAGCCCACAAGAATGTCACTCACCAAGTCATCAAGGGCCATTTTAAACTCGTTTTTGTAGCGGGAGGGAGTAGGTTGGGGAGATGGTCCAGAAAACTATTTGCCTCATGGGCATACTCTTCTGACCGTGGGCTTGAGGACTGTTGAGTGATCCCCTGTTTGTCCTCCCGGATTAAATTAGGGCTGGGGTAGCTTCCGTTTTGCACTTTTGTTCTTTGACCTCAGGCAAACGGGACCATCGGGCAGTTTTCATTTGTATTGACTCCCTTGGAGGAAACTGCCCTGGGCGTGCAAAACACGCCCTGATTGACAGCCATGACCCCTGTTTCCATTGGCTGTTTCTCAGAGCAGAGCTGTCAGGCCTCTGATTTGAACAGTTGCAAACTGAAACAGGAGGCTTTGGTTCTTACTGGGAACTAGGCCAAGGACAGAGGCGGAGAAGTCAATGTCATGTGTCATATCCTGGACAAGTGAGCATCCTGGGTGAGGCCGGGTGCCTCTTCCATGAAGGGATAGATGTGATGATGTCTTCAGTTTGCTTGAGGATGTGGGGCCAAGTTGGCTAGCATCTTTTGATTCTAGCCCAGATTCACTAGACGTTTCTATCAGCAGGTTATCTGGGTAAACCTGAGTGTCATGAAGGTGGTGAATATTGTGGATGTTCCCAAGGCACCTTTGGGTGGAGGCAACAGTTTAGCTCTGTTCAGAATCAAATTTTAGGCTTTCTGATAAAAACCACTTTTTGACGACTCAGAAATTCTCTTCAGGCTTTATGCTGTTCCTTGTAAGACTCTGAGGGTCTCGACTCTGCCCCTCTTTCAGACGACCTCTCGCTTAGCTGGGAACTCTAAGTTCATGGCAGTGTGTGGAGTGGGGAGTTGCCACTCTGTAGCAAGTCACCTTGGGATAAAGGAGAAAGAGAGGAAAGGCAAGGAGCGTGGGTCCAAGGTAAGGAAGAAATAAGACATTTCTAATCCATTCAGGGAGATAATGATTGTCTGAGGGCCGATGCGAACCCCAGGAATTAGTGCCAGAAGATTAAAAAACACTGGGTGATTTCCCACAGTGACTCAAACTTTCTGAGCCTCAGGTTCTCTTCCTCTGGGAAAGAAGAACCAAGAAACCGATTCCCTTGAGATAAGCCCAGTCAGATGTGGTCCCGTCTGTGGTGTCCAGTGATAAGTTACCAGCCTGTGATTACTCTATCTTGACTCTAGCCAGACCCTGAGACCTCCGTTGCGTTGCCTGCTCTGGGGTGAAGTGGTCCCCTTGTGTTAGTCGGAGTTCTCTGGAGGAGCGAGACAGACAGAATGAACACAGGCTCTAAATGGGACTGGGTTACACAGGCTGGGGCATTTGACAGTGGCTCTCTGCACGCCACAGGGGCCGAGTATAAAGAAAACAGAGTCTGATTCCAGTGAGGATGGCACTGTAGGTAGCACCAGCAGAGACAGCCACAGTCAGAGACAAAGGCAGCAACCAAGTGACCCTGCTGTTTCATCTGGCCTCCTCCACCTGGGCTGCAACTGGTAGGTGCCCACCCCTGCCCCCCATGGTAGGCGAGTCTTTTTCTCTTTGTTAATCTTTCCTGGAAGTGCCTCCACAGAGCTGTCCGAACATGTGTCTTCTAGTTGCCTCCAGAGCCAATCAAGTTGATAGCCAAGATTAAGCATTATACCCCATATCTCTACCAAGACTGTACATAGCCAAAACTTTTCTCATTAAAGAGCCCTTCTCTATTTTCTATATGTATGTGGTACAAATATGTGTCTTCATGTTTGGGGACACGTGTAGGGAAGGATGCTTGTGCATGTGTGTCTACACGTACATGAAGGGCAGAAATTGATGTCTGGAATCACTGAGTCAGCTTCTCAGTCAAACCCAGTCATTGCTGATATGGCTAGATTTCCTACCCAACATGCCCTGAGAATCCTCCATCTCTTTCCAAGGCTGGAGAATTACAGTCAGGTCACCATGACCACCGGGCATTTTACATAGGCTCTGGGGATCAGAACTCTGCTCCTCACACCTGCATAGCAAATATTTTAACCACTGAGTCGTCCCCCCAGCCCCCGATGCAAGAATTTCACAGCAGTTAGATGCCAGCAAAGCCACCGGAGGCTGCTAAGATGTTTTCTCTTGGTGCCGTCTTGGACGGCCTGCTGCTGTCTGTTGACTGAGGTTTTCTATTCTACCCAGTTCTTGCAGTCGTTAAGTCCCAAAGAAATCACACAGAGGTCTACATTAAATATAAACTGACTGGCCCATTAGCTCAGGCTTCTTATTAGCTCTTATAACTTACATTAGCCCAATATTCTTGTCTATGGTAGCCACGTGGTTCTGTACCTTTTTCGGCGAGGCAGTCACATCTTGCTTCTTCTGTGGCTGGGCCATGAATGCAGATTGCGCGTCCCTCTTCCCAACATTCTCTTTGCCCTGCTTCTACTTCCTGCTTGGTTGCCCCCACCTATACTTCCTGCCTGGCTACTGGCCAATCAACATTTTATTAAAAATAATACAAGTGACAGGATAAAAGACCATTGTTCCACAGCACCTGTCGGTCTTCAATCATGCATCATTCTGAAGGTTGTCAAGAAGGGGTTTTGTGGCATGACTTGCATTTGAACCCTTAAGTAAAGCATATCACTCCCCCTATGTGGATGGACTTCATCTAACTGATTGAAAACCTTGAGAACAAATACAGGCTTCCTAGAAAAGAAATTCTGCATGGTAGCATCCATTGCTGCCTCAGTTTCCAGCCTGCCCTATGGAGTTGAAACTTTTCTCATCTCTCACCATTGCATAAGCCAGTTCTTGAAAATGCCTGAACAGACGAGTATCTGTGTTTTCTATTATAGGTTAATGTATTGCTTTGTAATTATTGTATTTCATAAGCACAAATTACAGTTCCTTATATGTTGAATAAAATTTTATTATATTATGTACTATTACATATTATCCTATGTATAATATAAGAAATTATAGATTACTATAAGCACACATTTATACTTGTGTATATAGGGGTCTGCTCTAGATTATGTTTTCTGGAGAAACTTTATGGCAGTAGAATCTTCTGCTGTGTATGCATGCACTCTCACACACACTATGCTCATCTACAATTTTTAAAAATTTTTATTCATTCTACATACCAACGATAATTTCCCCTCCCACAGCTTTTCTCACCATAGCTCCTTCCGCTCTGTCCTCCCCACCAACCCACCCCCAATCCACTCCTCTGAAAGGGTAAGGCCTTTCCATGGGGAGTCAACAAAGCCTGGCACATCAAGTTGAGGCAGGATCAAGTCCCTTCACACTGCATTAAGGTTGAGTGTTCCACCATAGGGAATAGGCTCCAAAAAGCCAGCTCAGGCACTAGTGATAGATCCTGGTCCCACAACCAGGGGCCCCTCAGACAGACCAAGCTACACACTTGATGCCCTCATGCAGAGGTCTTTGTTCAGTCCCGTGCAGGCTCCACAGCTGTCGGTTTAGAGTTTGTGGGTTCCCATGAGCTTGGTTCAGCTGTCCCTGTAGATTTCCCCATCACAATCTTGATCCCTCTAGTTCATATAATTCCTCCTCCCTCTCTTTGACAGGACTCCCAGAGCTAGGCCTGGTGCTTGACTGACATATAATTTTAAGTAGGAAGGTTTGTTGTTGTTGTTCCTCCATTATGGGAATTCAGGCTTCAGATCCAACAGAAAAACAAAGGGCAGTGGAGAGCACTTCCTTGACTGGATGAGCTGCAATTCCTAATCCCAGGTTGAGAAGAGGACTGCAGGGTAGCTTGGATGTCTTCCCAGCCCTAGACCAGTGTCTAGTCCTGGAAAAGCTCCCCAGCCATTGGGTGGAGTATGCCAGGCTCCGTGTCATGTTGCTTGGCTTTTCTGGGCATTTCCCCACCCCAAGATTGGTGGTGGTGGTTTGTTTAAAATTAGTTTTTGTTTGGCCTGTGGAGAAAGAGCAAATTGCAGAGTCTAGGTTGGATTCAGAGATTTTTGCGTTTGAGGTTCTGGGGACTGTGTTACTCGTCTATTTTGAAAATAGGCAGCCACGGATCTAAGACTGCCATTGACCTAAAGTGTCCTCCTGGCAAGAAGTGGTCAGAAGCCTAAGGGGTGTTGAAGTCCATCATTTGAGGGAGAGAAAGAGTGAGTGACACACACACACACACACGGGGGGGGGGGGAGAGAGAGAGAGAGAGAGAGAGAGAGAGAGAGAGAGAGAGAGAGAGATTAAAGAAAGGCTGAATACCTCCCAGAAAGGTCCCAAATTGTTCTCTGGGTCTCAGTTTCGAATGGAGCATGGCAACTATTTGCTGGCTGGTGTGTGTAGAAGGGTCACATGTAAAGAAAGAACCACACACTAAACTTTGTAGCCCTTGCCTGCGTGTATTCCTGTTTTATTTGCCAACATTGCATGCCTTTAATCCCAGCACTTGGGAGGTGGAGGCAGGAGTGATAAGGCTGGGCGGGGAGAGGAATATAAAGGGGAAGAGACAGGAACTCACTGGAGTGTGGAGTCTGAGGATTCGTGGAGACAGGATCTCGCCCCTTTGCTCTAAAGATTTGATAGAGGTAAAGGTCTCTCTAGAGGTTGGCTGCTTTGCTTTTCTGGTCTTCAGCTTGAACCCCAATATCTGTCTCCAGGTTTTTTTTTTTTTCGAGACAGGGTTTCCCTGTAGTTTCTAGAGCCTGTCCTGGACCTAGCTCTTGTAGACCAGGCTGGCCTCGAACTCAGAGATCCGCCTGCCTCTGCCTCCCAAGTGCTGGGATTAAAGGCTTGCGCCACCACCGCCGGGCTGTCTCCAGGTTTTTTTTTTTTTTTTTTTTTTTTGGTTTTTCGAGACAGGGTTTCTCTGCAGCTTTTTTAGAGCCTCTCCTGGAACTAGCTCTTGTAGACCAGGCTGGCCTCGAACTCACAGAGATCCGCCTGCCTCTGCCTCCCGAGTGCTGGGATTAAAGGCGTGCGCCACCACCGCCCGGCTTGTCTCCAGGTTTTTAATATTCATGTTGCGTCTAAGGTCTTTGTTCCATGCATCAGCCCTTCGAATACTTTCATCTTTACTGCCGCAAACACAATGGAATAGGGCGGTGACTTGAGCAGAGTCCCAAAGCCACTAGCAGCATAGCTATTTGTTGCCCAGAGGCCCCTGATCCTCGTAGTTTGTTATCCTATCTTCAAAAACCAACATTTTTCAGCTATCAACCCCTACAGAATTTTTTATTAGTATTTGAGCATGCTGTGGTAGTCCACAACGTTGTCTTCATCTGGAAGGGCCACCTTCTTCAGCAGCATACTGAAAACCTACCCGATTTCTTTCGAATCTTTGCAATGATTAGTTGATGTCTCCCTGGTGTGGGGCCACCCTTACTTTAGTACCTGCGTGATCTGTGTTCATGTTCCCCGTCTTAAGAGACTTGTGTTGCCAACCGCATTTGCTCACTATGTGGTCTGTGATTATGTGATCTCATCATCTAGAGATTATGTGATCTCAAAGTAAAAGCTTCAATCAGGCCTTGATCACAATTTTTGCATCGTGTCTTGATACACAAAGATCTGACTCCGGCATTCTCCATCCTCAAGGCATTTCAGTTTCTCCTCTTCTCCACAGCAGTAGATAATTCTGGAATTTTGAAGCTGTATATAGGTTGCTGCCAGAGCTGACGGCTCCAATTTTATTTTATGTCCCATCTGTTTTATAATTTAGAACAATTTCCTCTCTTGTTTTGTTTCAATGGCTGTCTGTTGGAGCAAAAACTTTTGAAGATATAAAATGCTCAGTGACTTTAGCTTCTGCTTGGGAACACCCCGATTAAACCTCCTTTTCCATTTGTTCTTGAATAGGAAGGGCGTACTCCAGAATGGGCCAGTAGAGTACTTCAGTCAGTGGCCCAGTGGTTACCTCCACACTTGAAGTCATTTGTTGCTGTCTCTACTCTCATGAAGGCCACTGAAAGGAGGGTCACGAGGTCTCTTTCATAGCTACCCTTATCACTCTTTGGAGACCAGCCTTGCCTTGTATGTCTTTAATTTCTGCTGATCACCTGACTTCCATTAATAACATTGCTGACCGAGGGGTGTGTCTGTCATCTCTTGCCCACAAATTCCTTCTTGAGGGACAATGACCTAATTGCTACTCTTACAACTACATTTATCCCAGTCCCCTTCTTTTATATAACCTATAAACAAACTCTTAAGTACCTACCTACTGAATCTATCTATACATCTTTACGTCTAGTTTATTTTTCCTTAGCCCATCCAGTGAGTGCATTCTGGTTCTAAAGGCAATAACCCTACAATGTAAAGACCTGTGAGACTTGGAACAAACTACATTACCAACATCTTTCTGCCCATCTAGCTTTTAATCTGAAGTTCCATCAAATTCATTAAACCTGGGTCTCTCAATTTCACATAGCCCAAAATCATCTGGGAAGAGGCTCAGTGAAGGGTTGGTCTGTGGGGCATGAAAGATTGTTTTAATATAGTTAATTGATGTGGGGAAGACCTGGTCCACTGTGGGTGGCAACATTCCCCTGAACCAGAGGGTCCTGTACTATGTAAGAGTGGAGAACTCAAGCTGAACTCAGGCATGTAAGCAAGCGAACAAAGATGCATTAATTTCTCTCAGCTCTTGGTGATGGATGTGATATGGTATGACTTGGTTCTTTGAGTTCCTGCCTTGGCTTCTTCTCAGTGATGCGTTGTAACATGGGACTGTGAGATGAATTAAGCCCCTTCTCCTCTAAGTTGCTTTTGTCACGGCATTTTATCATAGCAACAGCAATGAAAGCAGAACATCTGCAAGCCCTGCGTAGAGTTCACCAGGATTCTTCTACTCCTTCCATCTTTTGCATTCCCTCATCATTTCCTGTCTTTTAGATGAGTTTTATCCCACTCCCTCCGATTGTCCTGGATACTAACATTTGATTTCACAGGCTCTTATACAAGTTTGGCCCGAGACAAAGCCCCACACTTCTAGAATATGTCTGACCAACATGAGCTCCCTCTGGTCACATCTTTGATTTATGAAATGTGCCACTGGGCAGCACCTACCTATGTCCCTAACAATGGAAAGGAGAATACATATTGAGCTTCTTAGCACCCGTTCTAACTTGTCAGTTCATGGTCTCCTATTGCAATTGCCACCCTCTACAAAGGAACAACATTGCTGTTGGGAATTGTCATACTCGTGACAACATTTCAGATTCGGAGAGTGACAGTCTTCAGCATTTCTAAGTGTGTGACCTACCAGAAGGGTCGATTCCAGGTGCTGGGCTAGGTTTAGAAGGGATCCTCTGTAGGAACAGCTACATCTGGGGCTAAATGCATGAGCAGAACATTTATAACCTTGGTAATTGAGTTGCTTATTCCATTGCCTAAGTTTCAAGAGCCTATCAGAGGTCTTAGAGACCCTTTCCTAAGGATCCTGGATAAGGGAATTACATTAATTATGTTCTTGATATGCAATATCTTTTCTTTGTCATTGCAAATACCACAAATTGCTCATCAGGTATAAACTGGAGACTTCTAGCATCTTGAAATTGGCTAAATCTGTAGGGAAGACCCTTCAGAGGGTCCAAGTGTATTGGCTCAACTCCCTAGGTCAGATATTTTTCAGCTTACTACCCTCTGACATTAGCTCTCTCTTGCATTCTGCTGTAATTTTCTCATGACTTGTCTAGGAGTTGAACTAAGCATTTGGCTATTCTCTAAGCCAATTCTAACAAAACGCTCAACCTTGCATTGTATTAATCCAATGCGGTGGCACTGAGATGCGATAATTTTATTTTAACCCATTATTAGTACTGGCAGACGATAGATTCTGATGAAAAGGTGGGAAATGTGAGCTTAAAAGAAGTCGAGCCTCCTAGCATGGGCTCTGTAGCTAAGAGGCCTAAATGCAGAATGGAGCCTGGTAGCACGGTCGGGGGGCAGACATGTACTCTGTGTTCCTGGAAGAACCACAAACTGAACCTTTCAGCCCTTGTCCAGCATGTTCCCATCTCACCTGCCAAAGCAAACAGACTCCAGAAAGTCCTATTTTGCTACCTGGACCTGATCGATGAGCTGTGATCTGCGGTCAGCCAATCAGGACTGACTATTTCCCACAGGTCAACACTTCTCATTTTCCTACATGGACTGGAATGAGTGTGAACCTGGGCAGGAACTTTCTGTGTATAGGACAGTCCCCCTCCTCGTGCTGTGGAGTGCCCTTTCATTTTGCACTTAAGGTTGTATTTCCCCACTTTGTTTTTCATCTTAAAACCTCCCCTTTCTTTGCAATATTCTTTCCTGAGACTTTTGGCTGGCAACACACACACACACACACACACACACACACACACTCCAGATTAGTGGGTAGAGTTCTTGCCTGGCATACACGAGGGCGTACATTCTATCCCAGCACTACATAAACCGGCTGAGAGGAGACGGAGGCGGAAAGCTCAGACAGACACTCAAAGCCATCCTTGACTACATAGCCTGGGCTACATGAGAACCCATCTATTTAAAATAATTAACCAACAAGAAACAAACCCCAAAACCTCAAACAAAAACAAGAGACCTCCATCTACAAAGACATGCACACACATACAGACCCCCATACCCTCTTGCATATATCCCACATACCGTTTTATCATCATATTAGCTAAATTGTTTTCTTCATTTTCCACTCCAGGATTGTTTGATTACTTTGGTGGCTATCAGTGGCAAGAACAGACGTTGATGGAAGGTGACCACTTCTAGTTACCTGAAGGAAGAGTTCTAGATCTTTGATTGGTTGTTCAAAGAAGGCATGATCTTGGGGCTGTGACTGTTTGAGTAAGAATGTCTTCCATGGGCTCATCCATTTGAACCGAACCATTGGTCCCGAGTTGGTGGTGCTGTTTGGGGGTGGTTATGTAACCTTTAGGAGGTGGAGCCTTGCTGGAGGAAATATGTCACTGTGGGCAGGCTTCGAGAGTTCATCGGCTCACCCTATTTCCAGTTCATGCTCCCTCTGCTTTGAGTTTTGAATTGAAGATAAAGCTCTCACTTTTTTTTTCTGTCTGCCTTTCACCATGCCTCCCGCCATTATGGCTCTCCTTCTGTAACCATATGCCCAGATAAACTCTTTCTTTTATATGATGCCTTTGCCATGTATTTTATCATAGCAAGAGAAAAAATAGCTAATACAGGAGGGAGTAGTTTTCAAAGAATATGTGATTTTTATTGCCCAGAAACCATTAAAAAAATTTCAAATTGGAAATTTGCTTTAAATTCATATTATTTTACAAGACGACTTCCACATACTCCTGTTGTAAGTAGATTTTCCTTCTAATGATAGGTAGGCATGCACTTGGTCATTTAGTAAATAGTATTTATAGAGTTTATTTAAATAGATAATGAAAGTGATGGGAAAACTCGGTGGCTAGCATATTGTGGGTTACTAACCCAGTGTCCAGGTCATGCTTTCCTTTTCCTAACAGAACTCTTGATTGGTTGAGCTTTCGGTAGCAATATTTCAGGGAATGTGGATGGGTCTGAATGGGGAAACTGAGGCAATCAGGATATGCAGCTAACAGCTAACCCACTGAGCATCTCTCCAGCTGCATGGCTGGCTTCTCGTGATGGTTCTGGGACTCTGAACTTGGATCCTCTTGCTTGTGTGGCTAGAGCTTTGCCAACTGAGCTGTCTTCCAAAGCTGGGCTTTTATATCTTCTTGGCTGTAAGAATAATGAGTTGTCGATTCTTAGATAGGTAGAGAAGGGAAGAGGAGACCTAGAGCTCTGCCACTAGGGAAGCAGGAGGGGAAAGCAGTTCTCAGCTCTGCTGAGACTTGGCCGGAGCTCCTCACAGAGCTAGGAGTTAGCGGTTAGGAGATGGCTCTCTCGGTAAAGCTCTGGCCAGCAAGCATGAAGATTTGTTTGATCTCTTCCACCTGGGTGAAAGCAGGGCCTGGCAGTGTGCGTCTATAACCCGGAGCTCCGGGAGCAGATACAAGATCCTTCAGGCTTGTTAGCCAAACTCTGTCTCAAAAAACTGAGGAGAAGGATTGAGGAAGACTCTGGTGACTTCTGGTCTCCACGTGCATACATGTATGAACACGAGTGTACACTCAAGAATATATATACATACAGAGACATGGACAAACACACCCAGACGTACACACACACACACACACACACACATACAGAGCAAGATGCAGCAAAGTCAGGACCTGCTCCGAGGGAAGAATGGCCTGAGTCCCAGTGTTTCCCAGGACAGCCCTTCCTGCCGGCATCTCCGCTGACCCCTCCTACGGAAATGCCCTGCATGCCTGTTGCCTTGCTATTGGCTGAAGGTGAACTAACCCCTGGCACTGCTGGGCTTCCTCAGGGTTGGTCACAGGAAAGATGGTTTTCATTTGAATTCACGCAGCCATCTGGACTGCTCTGGCCCTAATTGCTCACTGCAAGAAGCTGCATTTGGAAGAGATAAATTTACTTTTGTGGCCTATGAAAGGGGTCAAATGGGTCGCTCTTGGGGCCTTGCCAACACCAGACGGGCCGCTGCTGGAGATCCTAAGTGTGCATGACAGGTCAGAACACCAGGCTTCCAGGTTGCTCCAGGGACACACTTCCTGGCAATCACTTCTCATTGAAACCTTTCTCGTGGCGGCCCAGCCATGAAGGCATGGCATCCATAACCTCCACCCGAGGAGCCAAAGAAACATCCAGAAGTTATCGTCCGAATTCTAGTCTGATGATTAGCAAGTGGCTGTTCGGGATGAAGGTTCTGTGTGAGATGCTGGTCTAAATGAGGATGGAGGGAATCCAAGCGCCATTCTACTTTGAGTATGAGCGTTTCCAGGGAGTGAGATGAGAACAAAGAAACATTAGGAGGACACACACACACACACAGACTCACACACACGCCCCCCACTCACACACACATGTCCGTGTACACACACACACATACTCACACATACACACACACACATTCACGCACACATACCCCCCTCACACACACACACTCACACATACACACACACTCACACAATGCTCCCCTCACACACACATCCCTGCACACACACACACACACACACACACACACACACACACACACACACCACTCACATACATGATTGACGAGGGACATGATGAATAAAACTTCTAACAGGGTCTGGAGAGATGGTTCAATGGATAAGGACAATTTCTCTGCAAGCATGAGAACCTGAGTTCAAATTGCCAGCCCCCACCTAAATTGCCTGTAAGCCCAGCACTCTGTGTGTTTGTGTGTGGGGGGGCAAGGGGGCATAGAAACACAGAAATAGGGAGGTTTCTGGGGCTTACTGGCTGCCAGTCTAGTTTCCAATTCAGGGAGAGACTCTCTCAAGGGAATAACAAGAGAGTGGTGGAGCACAACAGCCAGCATCACATCTGACCTCTCTGAGTGCACATCTGGACCTAGGCACGTGTGTATACCCCAGATCTTCTGACCCCTCTGAGTGCATATGGATGTGCACATCTATATATAGGCAAGTGTGTATAACACGCACGTGTGCACACATGTGCACACACACACAGGCGTTTTAGGGAGGTACAGAAACTCTCACTTTCTACAGTTTACGCATGCCTTTCTTTTGGTGACAGTTCTCAGGTGGCAGTAGCTCCTTCCCCATGGCCTGTTGTTTCCTCTACCTTATGAGTTTAGACGCGCGAGAAAGGGAGAATTGGTTTTCTTTTTTAATTTTCCAGTGTGTGAAATCAGTTCATTTAATCACACAGGAAGCCAGCCACAGTCATAGAGTATTGGCGGGGGGAGGGGGGTTAAGGAGAAGAGGGAAGACCCAAGGGAAGGGCTAGGGCCATACAGGAAATGTAAAGTGCAACTGGAAAAGACCATGCAAATAAATTGTGTGTGTGTGTGTGTGTGTGTGTGTATGCTTCTATACATTCTGTTTTACGTCTGTGCAAATCAGAGGACAGACTGCTGCCGAATTGCGTCTCTCTCCTTGTAGGTCCTGGGCATCCAGCTTGGGTTGTCAGGCTTAGTGGCAAAGTCATTTACCTGCTGAATCATTTCATTGACTGACTCCAGGCATTTTTTTAGAAGACATTATTATTATTATTATTATTTTGCTCTACCTAGTACTTTTTAAAAGACTGACTCATAAATAGCTTTGTAATCACGAGTGAGAGGTTTGATACAGAAGTAGCACCAAATAGTTCATTGACGAAAAGTATTCGTAGGCCACTGAAACATAGCTGTGGTGACCTGGTGACCTTCCAGCTTTTGTCCTCGTCCCTCTGAGTTGTTGCTTGAGTTTCAGCCTTTAGCTGTTTTCCTCCCTAGACACTGGGTGGCCCACACTTTCTGCTCTCAGTGAAGCCCCGCTCAGCTGGCAAGCTCCTGTTTAAGGAAGTGAGCTTCCCAGGGTCTGGTCCATAAGTCTAGACAGCGCCTCACAGTAAGTGTGTCAAATCTGCAACCCAGGAACTTCAGAGAGCCAGGGAGAGCTATGAATGTGGCCCAGCACAAAACCGTAGGCGTGATTAAATGTGTGTGTGTGTGTGTGTGTGTGTGTGTGTACCTCAACTTTGTAGCTCTCAAGTACAAAATCAGGTGTGAACTTTGTAGGTGACAGCATGGTCCTTCTAGTTTCTATGTAGAATTTTGTGGGCTAAATCCGTTCAGTTCAGTACATTGATGTTATACTACATCATCTTAAACATTTGACTCCATCCTACATTTTTGCTCCAGCTCTTGCATTTCATAAGTGACTGGACTCTTTATTTGCAATGTGTATCACATTGGTAAATTGTCACAGGCTGCTTGAGCTGATAGAGATGATGACTCTGGAATTGGGGGTTCCTTCCCCCCAGATCCAACCATGCTTGCATCAAATGGCCTTCAAAACCTCTCGGCCTGAGTCAGGCCACACCCCTGGCTATGTCATCAGAAGGACAAATGCCAAGTAATGAATATTAAAACATGGTGCTTTTGAGAGCCACTAGGAAGCAATCATTTCCAACACCGCTTGCTACTGCAATTACTTGTTATCTAATTGCCTGCAATGGGTCAGAGATGCTGGAAGCTCAGCCCCAGAGAGGATGGGGAGGGTTCTCTGCTTGGAACTCTCTCAGTTGGGAGCATCCACCAACTGCCTCAGGGTCCCTAGTCCGTTTCTGCTGGATGACTGCCCAGTGCCCATTCTGATAATGTTGTCTATCAGCTACTGCTCATTTTAGTCACTTGGACTCAACCACGGGGACACCCCCCTCCATCCAGGACTCTGTTGATGGAGAACTCCAGTTGGCTGCTTCAACGAGGTTTCCCCTGTCAATGTGTGCTGCATGTTTCTAAGTCTCCAATTTGATGACACTACCTTTCTGCTCTCTTGGTTGGGCTGACCGTGGTGTTCTCTGCTGTGTGTTGAGAGCACCTGATTTGATGTGACTTCTTTCTATCTACTATCTATTATTTATTCTTTTACTCCTGCTTGCTATATCCTTAATAAACTCACACATTTCAAACTGAAAACACATCTATCGTAGATCACAGTTCTTCACAAAACAATCGATACCTTCCTCTCAGTGGTTAGGGACAGAACTTGTCCCTTTGCGATCTTCATCACCATCTTGTAAGAGAAGTGACTCTCAACTTGGTGTCTCATTGCTCACTTCTGAAACAGCCAATGAGAAGCTGCCAAGTTTTTCACAGTTGCTTATTTTGGTCCCAACACACTCTCCATGCCCTGCTTGAGTGTTTTGCCAGATTGCCTCCAATTTATTGCAAAACCAATTGGCAGAACAATCAGGAAATCTGTCTGGGGCCAATTTTAGCCAATGCTGGTGCCGCCTCTTTCTCCACCCCCACTTTCCGCTAATCCATCGAGCTTCTTCCTGACCCAGCCATTCTTCACGGGAATATAACACCATGGCATGGCTCCAGATGTAAAAAGTAAAGTAAAATAAAAAGAATGCATTCTTCCTCCCCTGGCCCCCACTGGGCATCTCTCCCTTCACCCTATTTCTTATCCTTCCTTGAACATCTTCAACCCTCCCCAACACACACTTCCCTCAGCAGAGACCTAGACCAACCTGGCATTGCAACATTGAAAATGAACCCTATGTGAGAGGTGACAATCCTCTTATCAATACCGGAAGTGGTGGATTCAAACCTCTTCCTGTCAAGGTGTGACAACTTTGCAAATCGCAAATATTTCTGGTACAATTGGGGAAGGCAGGGCCTGTGGAGATTAAGCTCTGGAGAATCCTTGCTGGTCTTCTGATGTTGACTTCATTCTCAGGTTTCTTCACTAGGTGCCAGACAGAGGAGCTTGTTTTGGATGGGGTACTAAGCAAGGGTTCAGGCAGGAAAACCAAAGGCCATGCCAGTCATTTCAACAGAGAGAGGTTGGTAGAGGGAATTGGATGTTCAAGTGCTGGCTGGCTGAGAAGCAGAAAGGCTAACAACAGGATAACAGGGGTGGTTATCGCAAGGAACTCCACAATAGAACCATGGAGCAAGAGGAACCACTGGGGCTCTTGGGAGTTGTAGGAACGGTCCTAAATGCCTAGGGTAGACACTTCAAAGCATGGTGGTGGTGCTGGGGGTGGTGGGGGTTGTGTTCCTGTGTGGCTGCGGATACCATCTCAGGGGCTTGGAGGAAGCCTTAGAGTTGGAGTTCTTGCCTCTGAGGAGGAAGCCATATTGCTTTCTGGAGCTTGTACCTTCAAGAAAGCCCCGTGAGGATGCCACCAGGAGATGGAGGCTGCCTCTGCCTGCTGCTGTGGGGTGAAGTAGGGGCCACTGTGGGAGTAGGGGTTGTTGTGGGCATAGGGGTTGCTATGGGAGTCGGGGTTGCTGTGGAGTAGTGGTTGCTATGGGAGTAGGGGCCGCTGTGGGACCAGTGAGAAAAACTGCTTTCTAGGTTTTCCTTTATTTTTCATGTGTATGTGTTGTGCCTGCGTAAGCATGGTTTTTTGCACGTATTTGGGCTCGCTTATGTGGATGTACGTGCACATATGCATGTAGAGGCCTGAGGGTGATGTGGGGAACCCTCTTCTGCCTCTCTTACTCATTGAGACAGCATCTCTTAGGAAAGCCCAGGGCTTGCTAATATGTTTGCTCTTGCTTGTCAGCTTGCTCTGGGATTCCCCTTCCACCTTGTGAAGATGGAACTACAAGAGGACCCACCACCCCGCTTAGCATTTCAGTGGTTTGGGGGATACAAACTCCAGGCTCTATTTGCACAGCCGGAGCTTTAACCACAGAGGCCTCTCCCTGGGTGCCCCCTCCTGTTTTCAATCCCCTCCTTGTCCCTTCTTGTCAGAACTGATCGGAAAACAGGCAGCAAAGGAAAAAAATAACAGTTCTCAGGATTCTTCTCAGCACCCCAAAGGAGAGTCTGGGAAGTTTTGGTTCTGCGAAACAACTGCTTACGACCTAAGACAGGTATGCAGGACAACTGCGGTCACCAGAGGATGGGGCAGTCATTCATGCCAACACGTAGTATCAGGAAGAGACTGAGCTAATGCGAAGTTCGCAGGTCATAGAGGTATGGCTGGCCTTGAGCTGCCATGTGAGTCACTGGGACCTGAGATTCCTAGGCCCTGTCTTTCGTTTGCGTTGCCTTCTTGCTTGGGGCAGAGAGTGTGGGCTGGTGTGGGAAGGGAGAGATTGCAGAAGGCAGAGCTGTGGGTGATGATGCCAGGGCCCCTCATCCAGCTGTGTAGGACTAGAAACTGCCGAGTGGCTGGGGTGGGGCTGCAGGCAGGGGACAGGTGGAAAAGGGAACTGGCAACTGATGGAACAGCTGGAGGATAATGGCGATGTCATTTTTTTTGGTAGAGCAATCATCATACTGGGTTATTGCTGCATCTGAACACACTTATGGACTCGGAAGTAAAAAGAATCTTTGGGATAGTGTGTGTGTGTGTGTGTGTGTGTGTGTGTGTGTGTGAATCAACCTAGGATGTTCTTTGTCAGGTGCTGTCTGCTTGGGTTTGAGCCAGGGTCTCTCACGGACCTAAGCTGGGTGTCCCCAGGTGTCTGGTGAGTTCTGAGCTCCATCTGTTTCTATCTCCCCAGCCCTGGGATCACACAATGCCCTCCTGCTGTTTTTTTCTTTTAACAGGGGTTTTTAGGGAGTGAACTCAGGTCCTTATCCTTGCAAGGCAAGCATTTCAGCAGCGGAACCATCCCCCAGCCCGGGGAAATACCTTGATAACAGCTTTACACACTTAGCAATAATTATGGTGCATCTAGCCCATGCAATGCACGGTGCCACCTGGGACCCAGAGACCTGAAGACAAATGAGGTGAAGATGACTCAGCCTCAGGGGCGCCCAGACGTCAGCAATGCCTGGTACTCACAGCTAAGGTGCATGGGGCAGCGTCACAGAGTTGCTGAGCCCAGCTCTAGAGACGGTACTCAGCAAGTGAGGGACAGCGGGGCCTGGGGTGCCTGGGGAAAGGGTGGGAAAGTTGGAAGGAAGGCCGCGTGAAGGAGCTGGGGTCTTCTTCAAGGCAGCAGCGGTAGCGGCTTTGCTCGAACACGCTCCCAGGGAGCAGCCTGACCGGTTTCGGTTTCACCTTCTGTTCACCTCTGATGAAAGCAGTTATTGTCACTGTCCAGAGGACAACCAATGGGAAAGAAACACATGATCTGGACACGGCATTACCGGGATAAATAGCCATGCTGACTCAGAGACACTGCTGGGGGACTCTCCTGGAGTCCCTTTCAAATCTGAGCGGAGGCTGCAGGTGCCTCCGAAGGACCGGCCCCTGAGAGTACCATCCCGGGAGATGCTCTGTGATTGAAGCCTTGCAACAGCCTGTCGGACTCAGCCGCCTCCATCTTCAACCTTTGGCTTCCCTCTGACCAGCCTTGACACCCAGTGTCCAAACACTGATAAAACTGATCCCTTAAGTGTGGGAAAATCCTAGCACATCGATTGCTTCCTCCCCCGCCCCCGTGCCTGGCAGGAGCACTCTCCCAGGATGTGCCTTGCTTGTTAGGTTGGTAGAGGTCAAAGCCCTAGTGAAAAATGAGTGGAATTCCACAGGATCAGGCCAGTCTTGATAAATGACAGCAGGGGATGGTTTGGGGAAGGGGGGAAGGATGGGGGAAGTGAGGATAATTAGATGGCTTAACAATAATCCACCTTTATCTGGATTTAAATATGTGTATGACTTGCAAGTGGAGGGGCTGAGGAAGAGGAAGTTTAAAGGGAGAGAGGAGGGTGGGGAGAAAAGATGGTGATTTAAAAAAATCTTTTTTCTCATATTTGGAATCTAGGGTGTGTGTGTGTGTGAAAGAGAGAGAGAGAGAGAGAGAGAGAGAGAGAGAGAGAGAGAGAGAGAGAGAGAGAGAGAGAGAGAGAGAGAGAGAGAGAAAGGCAGATGGAAGACTATTTGGGGCCAGGGCCATTAAGAGGAGTGGGGAAGGGGAGGGAATTGGGGGATAGAATGTAAGAAAGTTACAATGATATATCTCTATATTTTTTATTTATCAAAATATTATAGTGGCTGTAGATATAACTAAGTTGGTGGAGTATTTCCCTAGGATACAGGAAACCACATGAATGGGGCACAGTGGTGGATACCTGTAATCTCAGTTCGAGGCCTAAGGATTAGGAGTCCAAGGTCATCCTTGGCCATATAGTAAGTTGGAGGTCAGCCTGAGCTACACAAGAGCCTATCTGAAAATAAATGTCACAATAAAACCAAAACCCACTATTTTGTACTTTCACTAAAAAAGGCAATAATAAAGAGAAAATGAGAACTGGCTTTTGCCTTCCCTTGCTTCACTGTCTGCCTGGTAATTTCACAGGAGACCAACTTTCCACGCCAGTGTTCGCTTCCAACAAACAAACAAAAAACCCAACAACAACAACAACAGCCAAACAGAAAAAGACCTATAGACTCTGTTTATTATTTTTTTCACTTAATGTCCTTTAAACAAATTCTTTTGGCTCTTTGTGAAGAAGGTAACACCTTGCCTTTCAGGCAAATGTATGGATCTGTTCTTGAAAAAAAGCAGAGGTTCAAAGAACCTTGTAGTTCTTGACCCCATGGCCATCAGATTTCTGGGTGAGGCTTCTCGCATGCAGGGGAATTGTCTTTTTACTGTTTAAGCTTCTCTGTAGACTACAGGGTCCTGAGAGATGAGCAACCGGTTTGTGCTAGCTCTGGGCTCATAAATACACTGAATTTCTGGTGAGGGACTCCGTCACACTGCAGTAATTGGGAGTGAGGGTGGAGAGCGGGAAATTTCCGTCTATTTAAGCGCCACAGCTCTCATCGGGGGCAGCTTGATGAATAGAAACCAGCCGTACTGTACTGCTGAAGCCAAGTAACGCACAAGGGACTCCCCACCCCAACCCGACAGCTGAGAGACAGGTGACCTGATTCTCAGTGCCACTCGTTAAGACATATTGGCTAATGTATATAGATTCCACAGCGGTAGGGTAGTTATAGTCAAGCTTTCCTGATGTTGGGTGGCACGATTCAAATTCAGATTTATGTTTGGCGTTAGCTCAAGGACAATAAACATGGCGGATGCGTATGTGGATTATCGTCAGTGATGCTCTCCCTCCCTTATTTATGATGGTATTCTAAGGACGACATCTTATCTTCACTGGGAACCCATCCGGATGTGGAGCAGGATGGAGCCCTTTAGATAATTCGGTTCTCTTGCCTGCAGCTGAACTCGTGGGTCTAACTGGAAATGTCCCCTGAAAGATAGATCGGAATATCCATCACTCACGGCTGCCAAGCCGAGGGAAGTCTCCGAGCATCAAACACCACTGCTCTTGTGACAGCCCCTTAGCGCTTTGCTACCATCTCTGACTTCATCCCAGGCCATCGGTGAGGCACAGCCAGGTTCTTCGCTGGTGCAGAGGCTGCCAGGATAGGAAAGCTCATTTTCCTATGACTGAAGAAGGACTTGGCCTTTCTTCAGGGAGGAGGCATGGCTCTGCCCAGTCTGCTTTCATTTTCTAGAGCTTTTTATGACTCTGTTTTAGAGAAACAAACCCATGCTTCAAAGGCTTGATTGTGTCAATTTCCCCCGCCATATGTTCTTATTAAAGCATTTACGACACACTCTATCTTGGGCTTATTATGTTAGGGTTGCCAGTGGTTAATAAGACATGCTATGGCTTTCAACTTAATGTTTACATGTATTCTTAAATATAGGAGTAATGCTTGTATGATCGGTATCATTTCCAAAGATAGTTCCCAGGTACTCTGAACAGCAATGAAGAATGTTAGCAAGTTGTATTGTTTTCAGAGTTGAAATAAATATGTGTAGATAGTTGGGGTACATTCCTTTTTTTATTGTTAGGGATGTCTAAAGTAGATTTCACTATTAGCAGCCACAGAACACTTGCTGGTATGGTTTAAATAACCTATAACTGTCTGTAATTTCTGTGTCTAATATCTCTGGCCCCTGGCTGGCTTCAGTGATTCCTTTTATGATGCTGTTTTAGTGTAAGTGTGTTATGATATTTGAGTCAAAATTAAATGATAAATGAGCTATCTATTCAATGATTGTATCTTCTGATTAGAAAAATTATGGTCCTTGTTAAAATATTGAAAAAAAAAGGAAAGAAAAATATTCATAGTCCTTTCCAACCACCTATAACACCAAAATGGAGTACCTTGATAGACAGCCGCAGCACACGCATACACACGCATAGGTAAGTCAAAGGCACACATACTGGGCAATTCCATTGCGCAGCCAAGTTTGTACACTTCTGTTAATGCTGTGCTTTGAACATTGCCTCAATTTGGTCTGGAACTTTTTATGCGTGACTTTGAGGGTCTGGTGGTGGAGCTTTGGAAGGGCGTAGCACACGCTTTAGACATTCCAAGATATTTTTAATTCTTTTGCTACTGTAAACAATGCCAGAATGAGCGTTGCTGTCCCAACCTTGTGAATTTTGCAAGGATGAAATGAGATGACCGGCGTGAGGCTCTTCATTGAACACTCAGAGATGGTCAAGAGGTCTCGTGCTCCTCAGCGATTTTCCTCTCTCTACCTTCCGTCCCCTATCTTAATACATTTTTCCTTCCTTTTTTTTTTCTTTGGTTTTTCGAGACAGGGTTTCTCTGCAGCTTTAGAGCCTGTCCTGGAACTAGCTCTTGTAGACCAGGCTGGCCTCGAACTCACAGAGATCCGCCTGCCTCTGCCTCCCGAGTGCTGGGATTAAAGGCGTGCGCCACCACCGCCTGGCTTTCCTTTCTTTTAAAATTAAAAAAATTCATTTATTAGCATTAATGTGTGTGCATGCGTGTGTGTGTGTGTGTGTGTGTTAGTTCAGAGGACAACTTTCAGAAATCAGTTCTTTCCTTCCACCATGTGATCCAGCCATGGAACCCTGGTTAACAGGTTTATTCAGCAACTACTTCTACAGACTGAGCAACCTCATCAGTCTGTCTTTGTTTTTCCACTTTAATAATAAGGTACTAGAATTGTGACGACTTACATGCACCATTTCTAAGAGAATGCTATTGGGGCCACCAATTGGCTTTCTGACTCTGTTTTTACTTCATGAAAACGCCATTGTCATTGTGGATGGCACTGTGTTGTATGAGGACGCACCCACGTAAGTACGTGATTTGTGCAGAGCACATTCTGCCCTCACGCCCTCTCTGTTCTTCCCTTGCACCCTCCACTCTGCCGTCCTTAGTTGCCTTTGTTACTCTACAGTTTGCTTCTACTTTCACGTCACGTTTGCATGCGTTGTCTGATGTGACGTGGGAATCTGGGACCTGCAAATGAGACCAGGAACGACTAAATTCACTCCAGGACTGTCTCCAGTGGTAACCATTTTTCCTGCAGACATAACTTCATTTCCTTTTTTGAAAAAAAAATTAAAAACAAAATCCCATGTGTTTAGATCATGGTTTTCCTACCCAGTCCTCTCTTGTTGGACATCTAGAAAATGCTTTCCTCACTCAGCCTTTGTGATCAGCGCTGTAGTCACTTTGGGTGCGCGAGTGGCTGTGGGGTGAAGACTCTGAGTCCTTCAGGTAAACACTCAGGAGTGATGTTGCTCGGTTCTATGGTAGATCCACTTGTAAGTGTTCTGAGGCGCATCCCTACTGGGATCCATCGTGGCTGGACTCATTCCTTCAGAAGTTGAAGCTGTTTCTACCACCATGTTAAGTTCTGTGAGGTGACCCTGCTTACTGATTGGTGGATCATGTCCCATCAGCCTCTGCCTCCATCTTCACCCCGGGGTTAAATAGGAGAGGGTGGAAGTGAGGGGGCACTCCAGCCAGCTGTCTGTGGGTAAGAAGGCGGAGAGTGAACAAGTTGCCATGAACAAGTCCTTGCTGGCTTCTGGCCACATAGTTTAACCCATTTGAGGAACTGTCCGGCTGGTTCCTGAATGAATCCAGACACAGTAGGGGTGTGTTAGCCATCCTGTCTGCTTTAGGGCTCTCGAATTATGTGTATCATCAAAGATAAAGCTCATACTCCCACCTATTT
This sequence comes from Arvicola amphibius, assembly GCF_903992535.2. Taxonomy (NCBI): domain Eukaryota; kingdom Metazoa; phylum Chordata; class Mammalia; order Rodentia; family Cricetidae; genus Arvicola; species Arvicola amphibius. Next base: position 9,110,743 of record NC_052050.1, read on the forward strand.
GTGAAGTCCATGCGATCCTGTCGTACTTATCAAATGCAGAGAATTGGATCTACTCGCCTCTTCCCTTCTTCCCCTCCTTCCTTTTCTTTCCATGCTAAGATGGAACCCAGGGCCTCAGGCATGCCAGATAAGTGTCTACTAGTGAGTTACCCTCTTTTAACCTGCTCACATTTGTGACTTAAATTTTACCTCTTCATTGCAATTGAAACCCATCCCTGAATGCTAGATTGTTTGGTGAAAGCCTTACACCCTAGTCTGGCTCCTCTTGATCCTTGTCTGGGGGGGGGGATGCACTCTGTTCACAATCGTATAACCCCTGTGGAAGCACACTAGTTAGTCTGTCTTGTCCACTGAGACCTTTGCTTGCTCTCCCACCCTCATGAGCTACCTCCCTCGAGTATATATGGTATTTCCCATCATACGTGCATTTCCCATTCCTATTTAAAATTTCAGCTACACCTCTTTGTATGGCATTGGTCATGGGGGGAGTAAGTCAATCAACTGCTTAGAGTCCATCCTTCCCAGAATCCTCTGCTCTTCCTGGCATTGGTCAGCACGGCCAGGTTCTCAGCCTGCTCATGAAGCACCCGCCACTGGTTTGTTCCTGCTATACCGTGGTCATAGGAGAAGCAGCAGCTGGCAAGAAGCATGTTAAATACACCTGGCTCCTATGGGAATCCCAGAGTTAAGCATTCTCACCCTTCAGGGCCACCTTTCACAAGTGAATGTGATTGAGTTGTTTTGGATTGTATGTTTGCCTGACCTGATCAGAGAGTTGGGGCAGGAGTTTTTGTTGACACTTTCTTTCACTTTGGGTAAAGTTTAAACATGGCTTATCAGAACCCTGACACATCAGAAAGGTGATGTTTGCCCCTCCTGCTTCCTACCTCTTTCCTTTATGGGAAAAAAAAAAAGGTGGGGGAATAAAGGCATTGGCATTTCGTGCATGGGAAGCAACCTGATCACTAAGCTTTCTAAGTGACAAGTCTGGGCTGTTTTAAGTTTTAACCACTATGAAATGATCCTTCTTATTGTTCTCTCCATCTTCAAAATTATTTTACCTCCCATAGAGTAGGTATTCCTTGCAGAGATGCCACCACGTGGCTTAAATCCTAGGACCTGAGTCTGTGTCGCTGGGAAGTGAGTCAAACTTGCAGGTGAGGTTTCAAGTGCTTCAGGGCTGAGTCGCAGACCAGACAGACAGAAGCTCTTAAAGGTCAACAAGGGCAGAAATCCCCCCCCCCCCATGTGTTCATGTGTGTGAACAGCCTTTGGGGGACAGAGGTCAGCTTTGGGTGTCACGCCTCAAGATACCAGTCAGCCTGTTATTTTGAGACAGGATCACTTGCTGGCCCAGAATTTGCTGCCCTGGCTAGGCATCTTCTTGTCACTGGGATTACGAGCACGTGCCACCATACCTGTTTTGTTTTCCCAGGTGTGTTCTAGGAATTGAAGTCAGATCCTTATGCTTGTGCAGTGATCACTCTGCCAGCTGAACCAACTCCTCAGCCTGGCAATCCGTTTTATCGCACCCCACTACAGCACAGTGCAATAATCCTTTTGTACACCCTGAAGGTTTGTCCCTTGGATTGGTCTAATAAAGAAGATGACTGGCCAATAGCTAAACAGGATAAGATTAGGTGGGAGAGCCAAACTGAGAATGCTGGGAAAAAAAAGGGTGAAGCAGAGGAGATGCTGGCAGACACAGAGGAAGCAGGACATATTAAAAACAGGGTAACAAGCCATGAGCCACATGGTAGAATTTAGATGAGATATGAGTTAATTTGAAATTTAAGAGTTAGTTAGTAACAAGCTTGAGCTATTGGTTGAGCATTACAATTAATGTTAATCTCCCTGTTGGTTATTCCAGAGTGGCTCCCAGCTCAGGAAAATTCTGCCTGGAATACAGCAATCGCTGGGTTGTGTACACAGCCCGCAGAATCCAAATTTGGGGTCTTTTTGTAGTTAACATCTTTTTCCTAAGTACCTCCACACTGCCTGATTATATATCACTAAAAATGAAAACAGAAAACATTCTGTTCACACCAAGGTTTAGGTGAGCCATTCCCTACCAGCAATGTGGCTGGACCGTGCAATATATGGTTTGAAAAAGCCCAAGATTTGCCTTCAGGAATTTAATCCCAACATCTAAAGTGTACTTTAAAATGTATAAACAGATAAGTCAAAACAGGTTTCCTACTAACAATTTCTTGTAGCTTAGAAGGCAACACAAGCATCTCTTCATAGTGTAATGGTAATAATAATAATAATAGAAATGCCTTATGTGCCTTGAATTCCTCCTAGGAATGATTGACACGAGCTAGCTAATTTATCCTCCTGGGCACACTGAGGCCGGTGGCTACTCCATTCTTAATAAGATACTCCTTTTAATAATGTTTTCCAACATTATTAAATTATGAGTGCTTGGCTTATTTTTCTATTTTTATTTTTTGATTATCTGCCTGTGTGTGTGCCTCTGTATAGTGGGCATGAGTGTGCATGTGGGCATGAGTGTGCATGTGGGCATGAGTGTGCATGTGGGCATGAGTGTGTAAGTGGACATACATATGCATGCAAACATGAGCGCGCATGTAAACATGTGTACATGTGTACATGCATGTGCACGTGGACATGCATGTGCATGTGTACAGGTGTGTGTGTGTGTGCATGTGAACATGGGTGTGTATGTGAACATGAAGTGCAAGTGTCCCTGGAGGTCACATGAGTTGGAATCTCAGGTAGTTGTGAGCTCCCTGACATGGATGTAGAGATCCAAATTCAAGTCCTCTGCGAGAGCCTGAGTGTGTGCTCTTAGCCACTGAACCACAGAGAAATGGAGATGCCATTGCTGAAGCTCATACATCTAAGAACAAGAGGAACCAGCATGTGTGTTCAAACATTTGTCCTTCAAGGTGGCAGCTTTTTCTTTTATGTTTTGTACACTTTTTTTCTGCATTTTTTTTTCCTTTGGGAATGGAGGGAGAGAGAGAGAGAGAGAGAGAGAGAGAGAGAGAGAGAGAGAGAGAGAGAGAGCACGAGAAAGTGCAAACTCCCTTGTAAGTGTCCTTGTGGGCTTTCCTTGAGTGTGGGTCCAGGTAGGAGGGAGGAACTTACTCCCAGCTCAATGTATTGGTGGCCACCTGTAATACAGCAGGAGAGTTCACAGTCAACTGGATCTTGATGTTAAAAATGATATGCTTTTGCCTTTAGCAGGAGACAATAATAAAAAAAAATCAATGGATTATAATTACGGGATCTTGAGATTTCATGTTGCACCAGACTCTAATGAGAATTTGTTTGTGTTATGACGACTGCAGATTAGCGATTTATCTCCCGCCGAATGGCAGGTGGCTTATGGTGTTGCTGGTTTTGTTACCTTCTACAGAGGGCACACACACCGTGTCAGATTGCCCCATGAGTAATAGCTTGGTTTTATGATGCAGGATAAATCAATCACACAGACTTCTTGCGTTGGCTTAATGAGGTTAGGTCAGCAAGCACAGAGCTTGGGAAAATGTTGCTGGTCATCGGTCGCCAAGTCCTGACAAAGGACCCTCACGGGGCTGAGTTGGGAGTGAGCCCTCAGCAGTTTGCCTGCAGGTGGGTGGGAAAGGTCTAAGTTTTGCTTTGGGAATGAGCACCCAAGAAGTTAAGCGTTCTGGCGTGGAACCGAGGCTACAGAGAGCCTCTGGGGGTTAATAGATGAGGACTTCAATCAATATAATCAATAAGAACCAAATGAAAAACAGCATGTTTTCACCCCCCCTGAGCGATGGCTGTTGTGTTTGGTAGGGCGGGTTCGCAGAGAGGAAGTAGATCAGAGTATCGCAATGGCAGGAGACCTCCAGAGCTGTGTTTGTACACTTGGTGGATACCCCTGGCTGGGGGACAGTTGTTTCAGCATGCTGTTTAGTGACTCCCTATTTTTCCACTTTCTTGCCGTTGCTAGAACCTTCCTTCGTTGCTTGAGTCATGGTGAGGGAAGACATTCCACTCTCCTGTGACCTTTGGACATTGTTCTCTCTCTAGATGACTTAGGAATCACCTCTGATTTCCCTCAGACGTTTTCCAGTAAGGAAAGATTAAACATTATCAGGAACTTCTCACTTGAGTGCACACTTACAACCTGTCTGCCTTTCTGTGTGTGAACTGTGAGCGAGAACACTACACACCAGCAATTCAAGCGGCCACATGGACTGTGTTAGGGGACCTATATGAGAAAGTGGGAAGAGTCAGGGAAGGACAGGGTTGCCCGATATACTTAAATTTTACCTTCCATCATCAGTTGTGTCTTGCCTTTGTAGATGCAGCCCTGATCCCTAAGGACATTCCAGTTGAGTGGAAGAAGAATCTTCTCTGGCTAATGCTACGCATGTATTTCATGTCGTGCTTCTGCTTTGCCCTTCCCATGCAGAGACCTAGACTTACCAGTTACAGCAAAGACTTGATGAAAATGTGTTAGTAACTGAGCAGAAGGTGATGAGGGAGACGGAAAACAGTATTCCCTAATGGAGGCCATGATGAGCCGGGGCTGGCTGGGTTGTGGTGTGGTAACCAACAGTCCCCAAATAGGTTTTAACCTTTTAGTGTAAACACAAGGGAAGCTTTTACAAACTCAACATTTGCCCCCTGACTTAACATAGAGCGAACACTCTTTTTTTCTTCAAGACATGGATTCACTGTGTAGCTCTGGCTGTTCTGGAACTCACTCCGTAGACCAGGCTGGTCTTGAACTCACACAGATCCTCCTGTCTCTGTCTCTCCACCTTTCTGAGTGTGTTACCCCTACCTGGCTCAGAGTGAACACTTTTCTAACCTGCACTCAGGCAAGCACCCCAGAACCCCCTGACACTCAGCTATGGTTTGCAGGTGAAATGGTCCCTCCAAGGCTCACATGTTTTGATCTCTTCATCTCCAGCTGGCAGCACTGTTTTGAAATGATTAGGAGGCTTGGCCTGGTTGGAGGAAGTAGTTTGCTCAGCTGGGCGGGCCTTATGGGTTCTAACTCAGGGTGAATCTGAAGCTCTTGGCTTCCTGATCACCATGGTGATGTAACCCCACAGCTGCAGCCATAACCACAGGCCACTCCCAATACTGTTTTGCCCCACCATGGTTGACTGTATGTGTAGTAATGAGCTGCGGGCCGCGTCCTGCAGCCAGGCTCCCGGCCACCGGCTAGCTTATGCCCCGAAATAACAACACACAAATTGTATTCTTTTAAACATTGCCTGGCCCATTATTTTCAGCCTCTTACTCACATCTTGACTAACCCATATCTAATAATCTGTGTAGCACCACAAAGTGGTGTCTTACCGGGAAAGATTCAGCATGTCTGAATGGCTGGCTCCATCGCATCTCCCTTCCTGAGCAGAGGCATGGCAGTCTGTCTCACTTAGGAGAGGCGTGGCATCTGACTAAGCCATCTACCTCACTTCCTTCTTCCTGTTCTGTCTACTCCACCCACCTAAGGGCTGGCCAAGGCAGTTTCTTTATTAAGGAATGAAATCAACACAGAAGATTCTCCCACATCATGTATGCCCTTAAACTGTGAGACAAAAACTCTTCTCTTCCTTCAAAACTGCTTACTGTCCTTACTTTTTGTAGTTTTAGCCCTCAAAATCCTAATGGTTTAAGACAATTAAAAACATATTAAAGAAATGCTATGAATCTATTACCAGAGGCTGAATATTCTTCATGTGTCATTATTATTTTTATTCTAGCCCAGCTGCCGGCAAAAGTTTTTGGAACATTGCAGAGGGGTTGTTCTGGGGAGACATATTCACCTTTGGAACAATACACATGCCTTTGTTAATACTTTGTTGGTCAAATGGCCACACTGAATTCCAGAGCCCAAGTGTGTAACTCCACAGTATGTCCAGAAGGGAGAGCTGAGGAGGGACCAAGAATCAGTGTTTTTGGGAGAATGAAATTATGTTTAATTTAAAGCTTTAGGGCAACACCTGGCAATCTTAGTATTTGCTGAGAGCTTAAAATCAAGAAGACTGTTCAAATGTTTTATATTTAGGCAAGACAGTCAAGACTGACAGAGATTCCCTCCAATTACCATCTAAGATGAGACAGGGACTAGGGATAACCTATGTGGTCTGAGCCAATAGGAGCTGTTTTTGCATTGCTGGGTCTCAGAATATCTGATAGGAACACGTTAGGGTGGGAAAGGTTTGTTTCGGCTCACAGTTCCAGAGAAATTGCAGTGCACCCCTGCAGGGGGGGATGAAGGTGGCGGACCACCACATTCATGGCAGTGGGAGCATGAAGCACAAGGAGTTCAGACCATGGTGGACTAGGAAGTAGAGACAAAAAGCAATGGGACCTAGGGTCATGGCTAAAACCTTTCAAGGTCTCTCTCTACTGACCCACTTCTGCTAGCCAGGCTCCACTAGCTGGGGACCGAGTGCTCAGAGCATAATCGGAGAGGGGCTGGTGTTTTGCACTGAAACCATAATAAGCCCCATGTGTAGACATGAAGGAGCGGCTCTATGGGCCATGCTTTTATAGTCGCTTGGGGTCTTTCTACTTCCAGTCCACGGTTGTCTCATCTAAGCTGGGGAGCGGAGGGAGGGAGAGGAAAGGGAGAGAGGCCATTGCTAGATACCTTTGTGGTTTGTGTTTTGTCGTTGTTATTATTTCATGATGTTGGTCTCTCCACCCCCCCCCCAACCCGAGTTTGGATGACAAGAAAGTGATTCATGCTCAAGGGGAGGGACCTCCTCCACCGTTTCATTGACAGCACAACCGTCAAAAAGCCCATCCCTATAAACACTGACCTGGCACATGAGACCAGGCCTCCACATGGAAAATCAAAGTCAGGGTTCTGGCAGAGACTTGAAAAGATGGTTTGAATCAGAGGCAGAGACAGCCCATGGATTTTGGGGTGGGGGGCTTGGAAGCTGTCTGCACCATCGTGCCAAGATGGCTGGGGACTTGGGCCAGTAAGTTTCCATTCTGAGGAGGAGGCAGGGCCTGCCCGTCTATAGTGGAAGCCAGAACATGGCAGGTCTCTGGTTTAAATTCGACTCATCAGAGGGTCCTCCAAGCTAATTGGGAAGGAGCAGGCTGTTTTCTTTCCTGCTTAATAATGGGGGGCTGGGATGAAGGGGGTGGGGGAGAATTGCTTACAGCCCTGGACTTTACTAGGGAGAATTTGACATTGTTTTGTTGGACACAGGCTCCGTCCAGGGAGCTAATCTCTCACACCTGTTTGGCTTCGTTAAGGAGCCAGGGGTCCCAGCAGCCTATTGGCGATCGGTTATTACAGAGACTGATACAGGAAGGGAGGCAGCAAGCAGAGAGATGTTGTCGTTTATCTCCCCACCCCTAACTCTGAAACCCAAGCGCTTAAGGTGGTCCAAATGTCTGTGAGAGACTTAATGAGCATGACATCATCATGCAGTATAGATCTACAGAAGGACTAGGCTCCTGAATATTCACTCAGTAGCTGTTGAGTGCATGATATTGTCCAGGGCTTTCGAGAGAGCCAGGCAGGGTTCCTATACTTTGGAAATTAACTTTTGAGAATTTTTATTTGGGGCGTGCGTGCACACACACATGCACACGCACGTTCACACACTTGTGTGTATTGTGTGCAAGTGTGTGTATGCAGACATGTGAGTGCAAATATCAAAGGAAGCCGGAGTCATCGAGATTCTCCTGGAGCTGGAGCTGAGGGCCTTATGCGGGTTCTCTGCAAACACAGCGTGTGCTCTTAACTGCTGAGCCACCTCTCTTCCCCACTTTAGGGAATTTACATGTTTAGGGATTTACATGTTAGTCCATCCCAGGGAATTATTGGAGCATCTTTCATGGTTCTAGGCAGCAGGGATGCTGAGGAAAAGGGGTTCAAAGAGCTCCTGGCCTTGCTCTTTGTCCTTCTCTGGTGTGAATTCCAGCGCTATATAGGTTATTGCGTAAGTTTGGGAAATGTGGCCTTTTATCCTTTAGGGGACGTTTTACCCTCATTAATGCTTCTAAAATAATGGTCAGTAGAGCTTGACTGGGAAACAAAGTGTGTATCGTGTACCTGGGGGAGAATGGAAAGTCCCTTACACAGAGAAAAAAAGGCGGGACTGTGGGTGTCCTGCCACGTACACTTTTTCTTTGGTTACATGGTGCCCGGCAGAAGAATAACCCAGTTGTAGGGTTTGCCTCTGTGCCAGGGCCAAGTAATTCTGCATAAATTCTGGGTCCCACAGCAAATTGAAAATGTGAGAAATGGCTGGGAGCTAGCATGCCATGGACTCATAACCCCACACAGGATTGGTAGCCTAGGAGAGATTGCCACCTCCCTTCTGGAAAAAGTGCAGAATGTGGCTGTCTCAGAGGCACATGGCTTCTGTGTTCCCCACCTAGGAAGTCACAGGGCAGAAAAGATCCTGCCTTGGTCCTCTTGGCACCTGCATTCAGGTCCCTGCTGGACACAGAGGTCATGACAGGACACCGGATTTTCTTTGTCAGGACCTGGGTATAGTCCCATGTGGATGGCAGCAGCCATCAGAGGGAAAGGTGGAGAGGGGCACAGAGGCCTGGGTGCTGGGACACAGAAGTCAAAAGTTGTTGAAACCCCACTTCAGGAGGGTGAGATGTCAGTGGGAGGCACAGGCCTCAATCCTTCGTCCTCCCTCTGGGATTTTGCACTTCAACAGAAAGATTTTAATAAGGTTAATAAGGTTTTTAAGGTGGACGGCACCCTCTAAGAAAGAAGCCCCAAGCCAACTATCAGCTGTTAGTGTCCCCCTATGTGATTGCACCCCAGAAAGCTGGCTTAGACCCTCAACTTTATGCTGGAAAACAGCCAAAGCTTGAGGCACTCAACTGGCTCCAAACCTTTCTGTCCACAAGGTTATGATCAGATGAGTGCTTGTCCCAAAATGATAGGACACAATTGGAAGGCACAGAGCTCTGTCTGTCCTTACGAGCGTCATTCATATGATCATGACATCACATCTACCTGCTTGCTTTTCTACGGTATGAGGCATGCTTATCACTTTATCTTTTTCCACCTGAGTCTACGAAGACACCTTTGTGTTTGCTATTTTGGGACCAGTGGCAGGAGATGCCAAGAGCGCTCTAGGTGTCACGAGGAGACCAACAGTAGAGACATTAGAAGGCCCTGCCTGATCACTCCCACACATTCACACCCACCCAAATATGTGTTAATTAGAGGGGTTCCCCCTTTGGCGATTGTTTGAAGGCCCATGTGAGCAGACAACAGCGGTAGGTACCCAGAATCTTCATCTCGCTAACTCCATCGAATCATTGCAAATCGGCCCCTATTCTGAGCTGTTCGATTCTTCTGTTTCAGAGAGGATTTTGATGGAACAAAGCAAAACAAAACAAAACAAAAACAAAACAAAACAGAGTTCTGGTATAGTAGATAAAAACAAGAACAATATAGCAAGGCTGAGGTCAGACAGCTGTCAGGAGCAGAGGACCTGGGTTCTGCCATATTTACTGGTTTTTTGAGTGTGACACCTCTGACCAGGATCCTCCTAACTAGGGTACGATGGCTATAATAGAGCCGATGAACAGAAACAAACCAGGCTCAGTGTTCAAGGTCCCTCCCACAAGGAGATGTGACTGGTAAGGGTGGGTGGGTTGATAGAATGACCTCAGGTCTTTGCCCTGTAAACTGCCTCTTTGCCTGAACTCTGGTCCAAGAGAGATGGGACTTTATAGAGGTTCTACTCCAAAAGGAGTCTTCATTGAAAAATATATGGCTTACTTGTGTACATGTATGTGTGTGTGTGTATACATGTCATATATGCATAGTCACATGCGCGTGTAGAGACTCAAGGACAGCCTTGACTGTCATTTCTTATACCACACCCTGCCTCCTCCTTTTCTGGGAACATAAATCCCCAAGTGGGCTAAGCTGGGGATCAGCCTACTGGTGCGTCCCCAGTGTTGGGGTGACACAGGGGGAGTAATTTGACTTGGAATTTGCCGATTAGGCTAAGCTGGCTGTCCAGGGAGCCTCAGGGATCTACCTGTCTCCACTAACACTGCGATGGCATAAGCCTGAGAACAAGAGACCTATGTTCTCTTCTTACTTTAGCTGTCCTCTGTTGTGCGAGGCTGGGTGAACTTTGAACTTCATCTTCTCATCCATGAAACGGAAACCCCATCTGGCTTGTCTCTCCCCACCAGGTCTCAGCGAGGCTGCTGTGATAACACTTGTGCATTCTTTTTGGACGCCATGAAGCAGTGCAGATGTGTGAAGGACAGAAGGTTGGGCTCTTGCCGCCCCTCCCCCTACCGGTCCTTGCTTGAGTCTTACCTGTGACCATCCTGACACGGTAGCAGGGTGGGTAGCAAGAACTCGGGCTGTATTTTTCTTCTCTCTGTGGTCTTCCTCAGTGTTCTGTGACCTGCCTCTATGAGGGATATGTTCAATGATGTGCTTAACGTCTCCACATGCTGGCCTGTACACATTCACGGTCATTAAAATAACTCCCTTCCTTTGTATTGCAATTATGTCACTGGTCAATGGTTGTTGGTAAATGTTTAACACCTAGTTCTCTGAAAAGATATGTACATAAGTTTATCATAAGTTATATTGATAGAAGTATGTGGCACATGCTAATAATAGCTACCAACTATGTCGGACCCTTTATTGCAAATTCTACTTGGTTAATTGATTCTCACAAGAACCCTTTGTTGGCATTTTTCTTGGGCAGTCTAGTGACAATGTAAGTGGTGGCTGCCATTTTCATTTGCTCTGAGGAACAAGAAGGAAGAATGAGATATTCATCGAAGCTTCTTTCTTTACGCAGAGGCATAGAACATTTGCTCTCTCATCCTGGGACTAGTTTAGAGTTGAAAAAGAACACTTATTTTTAAATCTTAACTGTGCAATTTGTGATAACAATACCTACACACACATGCACACACACACACACACACACATATAAATGCAATATCTTTATTTTTAAATTATCACTGTTTTCTTCATGGCTGCCCTATGTCTGGATGATTTCGAAGCCACAAATAAAACTCGGGGGCTCATAGCGGTTTTAGATTTTCCTGGCATTTCACATCATGAACCGTTTGGAAAATTTGTGGGTGCATAAGTGCATGTGTACATGCCTGTATACATGTGTATATGTACATGTAGAGGTCAGAGGTCACCCTCAGGTGTTATTCCTCAAACCCCACTTACCTTACTTTTCTTGAGGCAGTGTCTCTCATTGGACCTGGATCTCTCTGAGTAGACTAGGCTGGCTGTCCAGGGAGTTCCAGGGATCTGCCTATCTCTATATCCCCAGTGTTGAGAGTATCGGTACATGCCACCATGCCTTGCTTCTTTATGTGGGGACCATGTATCAAAGTCAGGTTCTCGTGTTTGCACAATCGGCACTTAAGCTACCCCCCAACTCCACTGGCCACTGTCAGATGGATGTGGGACAGCCTTGACTATCAGAATAAGAAATTGGCGAAATAAATATTTCCAGGACAGAAGCACAATAGGTACGTTACCTCAAGAGCATGGATAATAGCATGACCTCGTGAAAGATCAGGGAGAGATGAACTCATCATTTATCCAATGTCAGCTGATAGAATCTGATTTTGAACAGTGCTGTGTTTAATACTCGGCTCGAGAGACTCCTAAAAATGTTTCCATCTGCTCCAGGGAGTGGGCATAGCTTTCCCAGCTCTTCTCCCTAGTTGTTTTTCTCTTTTGCCAGATCTGGGGATTTTCAGGGTTCAGAGAGCCGCCGTAGGGGTGAGTGTGTTAGAGGCAGAGGACTTGGTGACGTGGCTCCTGTCTCAGGGAGCTTGCCACCTTCTTGAAAAACAAATAAATAAGCAGTGACTCAGAGCAGTTTCCAGAACGCGTCTTCACTTTCTTTTTTTATGAGATGGTGGTAACCTGCATGCAAGTCTTGCTTCTGCTGCCCTTGCTGCTGTCTCAGCCTGGCACTAAACTTACAGTTTTCCAGATAAACGTTTTTCCTCTCTTGCTCTCTCTCTCTCTCTCTCTCTGTGTGTGTGTGTGTGTGTGTGTGTGTGTTGAGGTCAGGGGTCAATGTTAGGTGTCATTCTCCCTCCCTCCCTCCCTCCCTCCCTCCCTCCCTCCCTCCCTCCCTCCTTCTGTCCCCTCTCCCTTCCTTCCTTCCTCCCTCCCTTCCTCCCTGCCTCCCTCCTCCCTCCCTCCCTGCCCCTCCCTCCTTCTGTCCCCTCCTCCTCCTTCCTTCCTCCCTCCCTTCCTCCCTGCCTCCCTCCTCCCTCCCCTCCCTCTCTCCCTCCCTCCCTCCCTCCCTCCCTCCCTCCCTCCCTCCCTCCTTCTGTCCCCTCTCCCTTCCTTCCTTCCTTCCTCCCTCCCTTCCTCCCTGCCTCCCTCCTCCCTCCCTCCCTGCCTCCCTCCTCCTGTCCCCCCCCCCTCCTTCCTTCCTCCCTCCCTTCCTCCCTGCCTCCCTCCTCCCTCCCTCCCTGCCCCTCCCCCCTTCTGTCCCCTCCTCCTCCTTCCTTCCTCCCTCCCTTCCTCCCTGCCTCCCTCCTCCCTCCCTCCCTGCCCCTCCCTCCTTCTGTCCCCTCCTCCTCCTTCCTTCCTTCCTTCCTTCCTTCCTTCCTTCCTTCCTTTCTTGAGATAAGGTTTCTCACCGAGTCAGTCACCTGTTGATAGCCTGGCAATCCTCCTGTCTCCAACCCCTCCCCACCAGATCACAGATGCACTATGCTGCTATCCAGCTTTTTAAGAAGAATTCTGGGGATCAACTCAAGTCCTCATGTTTGTTGATCAAGTACTTTACCAGCTGAGCTGTCTTCCCAGCCCCCAAATCCTTTCCTCTTGATGAAGAATTTTGGCTGACGTCCATGGAGCAAAGAAAGCTGGTTTTTTGAAGTTCGACTCTATTCATGATACTTTTCCTCATGTAAAAGAGAGCTAATTTAAACACCTTCCATTGTGTTGAGAGACTCCATGCAATCTCTTCTTTAACACCAGAACTTCTTTTTGATACTTTTAGCTTCTTTTATGGGCGAGTACTCACTTGAGATCCCAAATAAAAAGAGTCCATGCCTAAAAACTTCTAAATGCTCATTGATTTTTAAGAGCAAACTGGAATTCATTTGGAGAGGGCTTTGTCATTTTGTAGGCTTCCCCCAACAGAGCAGGGACTTGTCGAGTCATGGTGACACCTCTACATGCAGAAGAAAGATGTAGGACTGGGAGATTATGGACCGTTTTGTCCAGAAATGGAAGCCCATGGTGTGCATGGGCTTGCTTACATGGGGACCCTTGCACAAAGGGACAAAGCATGTCATCGCGTCTTAACAGAGGTTGTTCAAAGCCAAGGCTTAGCAGTGGACTCTGTCATCATGCCTAATATCACCCAGAATGACTTGGAAAACTTTAATTATGCCAGGGTCTTATTTTTCAGCTCTCGATAGCTTTTGAACCCATCAAGAGTAGGGGGAGGGGTTATCCCCAGCTTGAGCTTTTTCTAAAGAGCCTTTGTCTCTCTGCCCAGGTATTAAGTCGGTGGTGCAACAATCACAGGTACCTTCGGTTCACTTTTCTCCTCTCCACCCCCACTCCGCAAGCACCATCTTGGCCCTGAATGTGAGCCTGTGTTCTCCTGACCTACCATCCTGCACAGGGGACTGAGGAAGAATGGGCCACAGGAATGCGTGCAGAACAGAGCCAAATTGTTCAAGCTGCGTGAAGAAGAAAGAAAAAAAATGGGAGAGGGGTGGGGAGGGAGAAGAAGAAAAGATTCCCTTGTCGGGTCAATTTCTCTGGAGATATTTGGAGGATAACACAGTCATTTTTAGGAGGGGGGAGTAAAAAATGAGAGAGCCGAGTTTTATCGGCACAGTGGCGTACACAGAAAGGTGACATTTGAGAGAACAATTGCGAGGTTGTTTAGCCTCATTTGCCACTATGAATGAAGCCTAAGAGAAGGTGTCTTTGGACTGCTCCTAACAGGCATCTTCATCGTTCCTGCTCACCCTCTCTCTCTTTCTCAGTTCCCTTATGAAATAAGGGCACACAGGTAATAAACAAAGCACTATAAAAGATCAGATTGAGGTATTCTGTAGGCTCATTCAATGTCTGGAGCACACGTTGGCCACTCCACCTCGGGTACTCTGAAGCTGCATGGAGACTGGGGGATAGTGTTGGGATGGTCCTGGACCCCCTCTCCATTTCTGCAACCAGGATGAATTTTAAAATGACCATATCCCTGGCCAGCTGCACCATGCCAGATGGTCAAGAGACAGAGGAAAAAGTGTCAGGGCAGACCCCCTTGGATTTGCCCACGTGGAGTTTGGATATTTACCTGATTGCTTTGTCAAGCCTTGGGCCTGGTTCAGGTGAGTAGGAGCCGAGGTTCGGAGGCAGTCTGACCACTGGATCTGATTCCCCTTCAGCTGTGACAGAGGGTCCCCTTGCAATTAATTCCCTACTTCTTCTCATTTGCTTTGGGCCAGACGCTGACTTGAAGCTCCAGGCTAACTGCCTATTGTGCAAGAAGCAGGCGGATGTTGCAGAGATGTAGGAACGGAGGGCCAAAGGACAGTTAGGTGGGTTTGTTTGGCTTTGAGGGGTGCTCTGCAATGGAGGATTCTACTGCCAACAGGCAAAGCCACGCGACTTCTTTCTGGCCTCACCCCTGCCTTCTCTCTTTACCTCCTCTGTAATTGTCTTTTGCTTTCAGTCTGTATGATTCCCCATAATCAACCGAAGGAACCGTCGAGGGAGGAATGCGCAACAGTGCTTGAAAAAGGCAGGAGATAAGCGTGGAGTGGCGGTGGGCACTGGTGGGGAGATCTGGTTTCCTACAGCATGTGGCTAAGCAGTGCCTTATCTAGAAACTTCATCCACATACAGGTGCCCATGAGCTAGGCTCCCATAGGCTAGGCCTGGAACGCTGGAAAGGGGGATCCCAGAGTTTGGGGGACTCTTCGTAAGAGCCTTGCTATTCTTGGTTTTCCTCTTTGTTCTTTGAATTATAATAAACATTCCTGGAGATGCCGTCTAGTAATAGACATGAATGAAGTCACCCCAGCTTTGCAGAGAAAAATATAGGGGCTTGTGCGGGTGCTGTGTTTTGATGGGAGTGCCTGGTTGAATGTAACGGGCGTGTTTAAAAGATTCACTTGGCAAAGCCTTGGGTTGCCTGGATTGCTTATAGACACCTTGATTGTGTTACACTGGGTGATCGGTTCTAGGTGGCCAGGAAAAAATTCTCCTAGCAGCTATCCATCTATTCACCAGTGTATGATAGGAAAAGGTTGTTCCATATCCAGTGTACGAGACTAAATTTTCTTATATTTATGTCGTACGTTTTTGTCCTTGGATTCGAGGTCTTTTCTGAATGATCTGTTTATTAACCTATATTTTGTGAGTATAGAATTTTGTGAGTATAGTATAGTCGTTCTCAGTTTTATTTATCTTTCCATTTAGCTGCAACCTTGGCCTTGCAAGGTGAGAAACGGATTCCGCCCCCCCTTCTCTGTGTGTGGGTAGTGTAGTGTTTCGATATGAGTGTTACATACAAGCGGTTTGCCATTTGCTCCGTTCATATGAGTGCATGAATGCAAAATAGTAACTCCGTCGAATCACTAGGATTTAGTGACCTTAAATGCAGGCGCCAGAACCTCCCAGAGACAACTCCAATAGCATACTGCCTGAGAAAGGAGACCAAACCCTGCGAAGGCGTGACATTAATTCGCAGGAACGGGGTTATGCTTACAACTCCGTCAGTGTGGCTCACAGACTTGTAGCTTAGCATCTCTGGCTCTTTGAACATTTCCCTCACTTTCCATAGCATGGAAAATCATCTTTTTATTTGCTTGGCTGTGAGAATAGCTCTCATTTCTCTGTGTTTTCTAAGTTGCATGCGTTTCTTTGGAACTAAACAAGCTTCCTGTACGACTGTCAGGGAGAAGTGACTTAAACCTCTGATGTTGACTTGTGTCTGAAATATTATAGAGATTTCCCCACTGTTTGAATATCAAAAGGAAACCTGAACAGTTCTCAGAACTATAGATATTGATTTATGAAGCATGCACTTCTGTTTGTTTATATACGTACCTGCTTTCTTGAGTGCACATTTCAGGTTTTTGCTCCGTTAACCAATGCTTTCCTTAATGTCTCATTTAATTTGTCCGTGGTTGATGTTTGGTCAATCAATTGTTTGCTTTGATATTAGTCAAGTACCTTTGCATTTTTTGCGACCGTTGTTCCTTGCGTGTCTTCCAGTGTCACCCACAGTTAATTCACATACACTTAAGTAGCCTGTTAGAAATGTTTTCTCTCAGGCTGTATCATGATACACGTAGGCAATGTAAATATGTGAATGTCAAATCTTAGAATAGAATTTAATTTATTTTCCTTTAACTCCTGAGGAGAGGCTTAGAATGGTCAGGAAAGTCATTGGTAGCCCATGGAGGTAAGGGACCATTAGTCCTTTGAGGTAAAAGGTAGAAAAAAGAATACAACCAACACTAATGCAAGTCACAATCTATACTCTAAAAAGCTATGCTCTAAAAAGCAGTTTTCCTATTTAATGTTGGGTGAGGTGATTGCCAGGGATGTCTGACCCTGGGCACCTATCCTTTGCAGACTTATGGGGGCATATGGACCTAAGGCTTAGACAGATGCATTAGTTAATGTTTCTTTCTGTGCTTATTAGCCTTGTGGGTAAGGGCAGCATTAAGCACTGGCCTAGAAGCCTTCGGGAACAACATGGCAAAATTTAGGAGAACACATAGTCTTGTGTTTGGGATTTTAAGAGACTTCGCGGCGACTTGGTGCTCAGGAGGATTTGAGAGCAGTTTGGCTTATAGCCATTACTGTTGGCTAATAATTGCACTAATCTTTTCTTGAGGGGGGGTTGTGTGGGCATTCCCCCCTGTCCCTCAGCCCTCCAGTTGGAGAACAATAGGGACATTGTATTTCTGCACTGTTCCATAAGATGGGTCAGGGGCTGCTACTGGGTGGATGAGGTCTTCCGTGTGGATGACCCACCGGGCATTAGCTCCCAGCCATAATTAAGGAACCCGAGAGCTCAGCATTATCGCTTTGGCCGGATGAGAGGAAAATGCTTTATCCGATGAGGGATCTGAACAGCAGCTGAGTTGGGGTTATCAGATCCAGCGACCCTTGTGGGGGGCAGGCAGGCTCAGCAGCAGGTGCAATGCTCACCGGAAGACAATGGGAGGCTGCGCACCCAGGAAAACCATTCTGCCTTCTTAAGAACAGAAGCTAAAAACAGGAGTAAAGGCATCAAGCAGAGATGCCTCTGCAAAACAAGCCTTGGGCACACGCTTGTGTAGAAAACATACGGATTTTTAATAAAGTCCAAACTGCCGGCTCTCCCTGGAGATGTTAAAATGGTTTGTGAGGGTTAGCTAAGATGACGGAGATGTCTCTGGGTGCAACTGGAGATAGCTATAACGCAGCCCGCCACAGAGCACAAACTTACTTAAAACACCATGAGAGGTTTTTTTTTTTTTGCCTTGCAATGTATTATCATCATTATTTTCATCATTATTTTTGTGACCTGAATGTGAATGTCTCTAGAATGAACTTTGTAAAGGACAATGTCAAATTGAAATGTCAAAATTTGGCCATGACTGATTTAATGATGTGGAGGAGGAGAAGGGATGTATGTAGGCTATATACGAACAACATGCCATTTTATTTAAGACGTAGTTTATATAAATATGTCTCTTAGGGTTTCACTATCCTGCTGGGTCTTGGAACCAGAATCCTGGGGTTACTGAGGGCCACCGGTACCCTCAGGTGTTCAAATGGCTACTTGAGTATTAAAAGGTGAGGAGGTGCACTCCACCGTTTAGGAAGAGAGTGCCCTGATCACACCAAGCTCCCAAGAGCAGGTAAATACATTATCTCACAGTTTCTCTGTACTCCCCTGGAAGCAGGGCACATAACTGTTTTATTTAATTCAAACTTCTTTTTGTGTATGCAGGTATGTGTGTGTATAGGGATGCATTGATGTATGTATGTGTGTGCAGGTGTATGTGTCTATAGATATGTGTGTGTGTTTGTGTATGGGTATATGGACATGTGTGTGTGCAGGTTTGCATATAGGTATGTATGTAAGCAGATGTATGTGAGTATAGATGTGTGTGTGTGTGTGTGTGTATGGATGTATGGGCATGTGTGTGTAGGTGTGTGTATGAATATTTGTATGCAGGTGTGTGTGTATGGAGATGTGTGTGTGTGTATGTGTGTGCCTGTTTGTGTGTATTTAAAGGTGTGTGTGTATGGATGTGTGTGCATATGGATGTGTGTGTCTGTGTGTATAGGGATGTGAAATGTGTATGGATGTGTGTTTGTGTGTGTGTGTGTGTGTGTGTGTGTGTACATGCACATTCATTCAGTGGCGTTCAGAGGACATTCTTTAGTTGTTTTTACTTTTTTTGAGGCAGAGACTTGCTGATTAGGCTAGCCTGTCAGGTCCGTGAGCTGTAGGGATCCTTCTATCTCTGCCTCCCTGGTGCTGTGATTATGAGCACGCTCCCTCTTCCTCTCATGTTTCCTATACTCATGTTCTGTATGCTCCCTGTGATCCCCATGTTCCTCATGCCCCTGTGCTCTCCGTGCTCCCTGTGCTTCCCTTGGTCCCTTCTCCCCCATGCTCCCCCAGCTCCCTTGCTCTCCGTGCTCCTGTGCTCTCCGCGTTCCCCGTGCTCTCCATGCTCCCCTTGGTCCCTCCCCCATGCTCCCTGGGCTCCTTGCTCTCTGTTCTCCCCGTGCTTCCTGTTCTCTCCGTGCTCCTCATGCTCCTCATCTCCCTCATCCCCTGGCGTGTACTTGGCTTTCAGGTCTAGACTCAGACCATCCTACTTGCACAGCAGGGGCTTTACTGAGCACACTGTCTCCCAGCCCACATAGTCTTTGAAACAACCAGCTCCTTTCAGTGAGTCCCCACAGGGTTGTTCAGCTATTCGGAGGGGAAGGCTGTGCCCTTGCTTGTGTATCACTATGACTGACACTGGACATTTTTATTACTGTACCCTTGGTCCCGTGATCCCCAAGGGTCATGGATGTCAGTGTCCCTCTTCATCTTCTCTAGAGCTGCTGGACTTGGCAAGGAGGAGACAGTGGACAGAACCCACTGTTTGTATGACTTGGCTTGACGTGCACACTGGCACAGAAGGTCAAGGAATGGAGAGGGAGTGAAGATGTGTCTGTGACATGGTGGGTGGAGGGCAGGCAAGAGCGGTTGGAAGTCAAGTCCGTGAATAGCTAATGTCCAAGGCGGGGACTGTTGACCTGAATTTGACTGACATCCTAGCAAACGCAAGATCCCTCCTCCTCAGACTCCAGGGGTTCTCCAGCCTGCATTTTCCAGCTCCCCATGAACATTTCCAAATTACAAAAATAAAATAAAAATACGTGTGGAAAAATACAGTATAAATGACAGCCTCCCCAGTTTCCAATGGTTCTGTTTTGACTTCACCATCAGCCAAACTGGAGCCCCTGAGTAGCTGGCTTAATTTGTCACCTTGAGTTATTAACCGTTTCCCTGCCTCTCTCAGTGGGTGTCCTTCTGGCTCCTGGCCCTTGGCTGGCATGGTGAGCTGTTAATCCTGTGCCCTCTCTCTTGGGCTTATGGCTCTGTCTGCCAAGGAGTTGGGCTTCCCTCATGGAGACACATCTGAAGTCACCGCCCTGTCACCTCCCAAGTGGTTATTACCGAGGAGTGGCTGAAACCCAAGGGTGCTGGGGAAGGACAAGGAAGGACCCTAGGACCAGCTTTCACATGGTGCAGGGTGCCCTTTAGAAGTTCAATGCCGTGGTCTGTTTCTCTTGGTTGAAGGCCAAGAGGCAGGGAGAGGTTCATTCTAGAATTGGGATGGTACAGAAGACTGTCTACAGGGAACCAGAGGGAATGTAATCCTACTGTGTATTTCATTTATGTTTTTAGTTAAAAGCGCTCTCTCTCTCTCTCTCTCTCTCTCTCTCTCTCATGTGTGTGTGTTAGTGGCACTTGTGTTCATGCATGCTCATGCAGAGGCCAGAGAAGGACATCAGATGTCTCCCTCCATTGTTCTTCACCTAATTGCCTTGAGGTAGTTTCTCACTGAACTTGGATCTAGGCTTGAGGCCAAAAAGTCCCAGCAATCCTCCTGCCTCTGACCCTGACACCCTGAGGTAGAGGCAGGCTTGTGGTCATGCCCATCTTTTTACCTACATGCTGGGGATTTAGACCCAGGTCCTCATGGTTGTACAGCACACTCTCTTGCCCACCGAGGCATCGCCTCAGCCCTTCCTAGATACTTTATGCTGCTTAATTGGTCTCTGTGTCTAACTTCTCCCTTTAGACGTTTTATCTCTCCTTTTTCCCATCATTCCTTAAGAACTGTAGCCAGGTGATGGTCGCATATGCCTTTAATCCCAGCACTCGGGAGGCAGAGGCAGGTGGATCTCTGTGAGTTCAAGGCTAGCTCAGTCTACAAGAGCTAATTCCAGGACAGGCTCCAATGCTTCAGAGAAACCCTGTCTCAAAATACCAAAAAGAAAAAAAAAAACTGCATGTTTTTTTCCCTATTCTTGATTCAGAGGACTACTTAAATCCTCTCATTGCTCTCAACATGTACGTATTCCTGATACCATTCTCCTTGGACCCTTGCAGTTTTAAGCTATGTAACTTATGGATATGAGTGAGCACATTTAATGAACTCTCTCAAGAGGAATGGTTCACTGCTTTACTAAAAGGCGGTGCTTCAGAACAAAGGTATCTTTTAGAAACAAGCAGCTTTGATTAATTAACTTTAATTCTGTACTATTGAGACTGTCTTATGTCTAAAGAGGCTACATAATGGCCTGATTGACAGTTCAAAATATAAAGCTGGCTACTGTGAAAATCTCTCCAGCAACTTAGGGCAGCCACTGGAGGCAATTGAAGTGGCTAGTTCATTTCCTATTCTTCCAAAGAGGTTTTATTTACGTGTAACTACTTGGATAATTTCTACTTTGTTTTTATTTTTAAGAGATGTTTTCTTTTATATATAGTTTTGTGTTAGGGAAAAATTGCCAGGATAAATCCCATCACTCAAGTGTCCCATTTGCTAAGATCTTATATTTGAATGCTACACTTTACACAGCCACAATAACAATTATAATTAATTTTAATGTGGGCAAAGAGAAGATAGCTGAATTTCATAGCTTATCAGATTTTTTTTAGTTTTACTCCAATGTCCCTTCTCAGTCCCAGGATCCCATCAAGGCTGCCACCTTAAGTTTAACTATTGTTTGTCCTTTATTTAGCTTGTTTTACAGTAATTGCTCAGACTTTGTCTTTTCTTCCTTTTTTTTAAAAAAAATATGTTAAGAGATTTTCACATGTCAGCTATAAGCCATGCTATCTACATATTCTATATTTAGGGATTGTTTCAATGTCAAGTACTTCCATGATCTTGATTAATTTGCATTTATTTTATGGGCATGTTGAGATCATAGCTGAATTAACTAGTTCCTTTGTAATAGGCACTTAGGTTACACCCACAATTTGGTCTAAGATACAATTTTGACATGAATAACCTGGTGTGCTTTCAAGTATATCTACAAGATGAATTCTATAAAATTAAATGGTTGTGCAACGATAATTGTTGGTAATTTCATGAACTGTTGTGTTTTGCCTTCCGTGGACAGTGAGCCATCTTAGGTCTACAGAAGTAAATCACCAAAACAGTGCTGTAGGTGAAGTCTCAGTTTGGTGGAAGGAATGGATCCATCCAGCGCTTTTGTAAATCTCCGTAAATCAAGTGCCAAAGAGATGCCCACAGGAAACACATTGATTAGCGAATGGTCTGCGAGCTTCTGAAATGGAATCTCAGTTCCCGCTTAAGACCGAGGATCTACCTGTGCTCCATCCAGCTCCTTAACTAAACTTGTCCACAAGATAGCTCCATCACACACCTATGAACCCTTCCCATCTTTGCAGGGGACATTCTTCCCTCTTCCGAGACTTGTATCAAGGAGTTGCTATCAGTCACATCTTGTCTGGCTTATCACCTATCACTTCTCCTTTTCAGACCATGGTCCTTGGGTTGACCTTCTGACCTTAAAGGCAATGGTGTCAGGAGGCAGGGCTGTTGAGAGGGACTATCCACGCCCTCGTGAGCAAGATCTGCGCTCTCCCAGCAAAGGCTTTAAGACCATCTCACCCCCACCCCAACACACAAGGAGACAGAGAGAAGATGCCATCCATGAAACAGAAAGCAAGCCTTTGCCAGAAACTGCCTTGATCTTAGACTGTCTCTGTACCCAGGGTATGATGTACTATCACCTTTTCAGTCGAAGTATGCTCCGTTCATCTTATGGTTGCTCAGAACTGGGGGTTGCTCTCTCTCCAGCCTCTTGAATCATTCTAGGAGGACTTGGCTTTCTGTGTGTTTTATGAATGTGCCACATTAACAGACTATAATTTCCTCTCGATTGCTTAATTCTTCCACAGGTTCCTGACAGCCGTATGTGTAGTTGGAATTTGTTATTGCCCTCTCTCTCCTCTCCTGTCTTCTAACACAAGCTATGGAAAAGCATGCCTGGGTGGGATGTTGTATGAAACTTTTCATGGGGATCTGTGGGCAAATGCCTGCTCACTTCAGAGAGGGCTTATTTCCAACTTGGAGAACCAATAAGCATATTGGGGTTACTTACAGGGGTATAGGTAAGGAGTTGCTTTACGAATGACTTAGAGACAGTTGTATCACCAAAAATCTCACTCCAGCGTGGGTGGGGACAGGCCACCATATCTCTGAAACTCTGCCTAACTTGCCTGCATCTGGAGAGGTGGAGTCTCTTCCTGTTAGTTGGGTTGATTGGAGCATCTCCTCTCTGCGGCAGTTAGTTTTGCATCTATATCCTTGGAAAGGAGCCTTCTGGATCTTTTTAAATTTTGGTTTTCTGGAACTTGGGAGGTTCATTTACTTCCCGAATTTCACCATCTTTCTTCTTCTAGGAGGGAAGGTTTCATTATAGAGGACGCTCCTATACAAAATGGACCTGCCTGCTAACTTGGGATTCTTGGTGCTCCCATCTTTTCCTCAGAGTAAGACCCTAACCATGGATGTTTCCTTGGGGACTAAGTGATGATTTTTCAGAGCTAGTGAGAAATGGCTATAAAGACACGGGCTTATCCAACACTGTAGGAAAGCGCACCTGGGTGGCTTTGGGTCACAGAAGAAGCAGTGGGTATTGGGAATGTGACTGATGTGATGTGTTGGCAGGGGCTGCCTTGACTTTAGAAGGATCTAGGTGAGATACAGGTGAGGTATCTAGAAGTAAGATGGCCTCTTGAGTTTTCTACACGAGTCCTGCTGCGTTGTGATTTGGGGATACTTGGGAAAGTGTTGAATGATCTACCATCTTGAAAGTACTTCCTCTGTCCACCTGGAGTTTCATCTGCAGCATCTTCTATCGGAGCCGTGCTGGGAACACTCCACAGCTAGGCCATCCTGATACTGCACCGGCTATTTCTAGTCTGTTTGGGATGTTTGGGCGAAAATCCCACAATCGGGGTAGCTCATCACCAATGTACACTTACCTTCCACAGTCCTGGGGGTGGAGAGTCCTGATGAAGACAGGGGCGGGTTCAGTTTCTGGGGAAGAATTAAAAATTTGTGAACGAAACCTTCTTTCTATGTCCTCATGTGGTAGGAGGGTTGAGGAAGTCATGTCGGAGGTGATGAAGCTCACCTCCCAAGTGTTCCACCTCCCTGACACCATCACCTTGAGGGCCAGGAGAGGACACATATACAGGCAATAGCACCTTGCTCCACTGACAGAATATTCTAGTTCAATGTCATCTTTCCTTTAGTTTCTGCAAATGTAGATTTCCTCAGAGCAGGACAACAAGAAACTGAGACCAGGTACATTTTGTGTGGAGACAGTATTTAAAAGAAAAAATATAGCCAAATACCCCCCTTTCCTTTTTACTATTTTTTTGTTTGAAATTGACTATATATTGATTGTACATCATGGGTTTCCTTATGTCTTCATATGTACCTATAAAGAATTTTGATCATATGCATACTATGTCCCTTCTTGTCCCCCCTCTCACTCCTGCGAGCCCTTTCTCTTCCCAACTGGTCCCCCATTTTACTTTTACAACTCACCTCTCTCTTTTCTCCCTCCCCCCACCCATCTGTGTGTATCCCAGGGAGTTTCATTAAGATTATTAGAAGAATAAGGGCACCTGACCAGTAGCTATACTACTGAAGAAAGTCTCGTTCCCAGCAAACACCTGTGTATAGATCCTCAGACTGGTGTGGGGCCTCCTGAGCTCCTCACCACTCCAGATGAGGATGTTGTCGGGCCATTGTGCCCTCTGGGTAGGTAACCACAGCTGCTGTGAATGACTTCAAGAGTGTACTTTTGCTTTCTAATCCCCTTAGCCCATAGGTATGTCTGTTAGCGTGGTTTTATGCCAGTGGGTTCTCACCCATTCTGTCCTTTTAGAACACGGGATTTCAGAATTGGAAGGGATGCTACAACCCAATGGAAAGGTCAGAAAGTTGGCAGAAGAAGCCCAGGGTTATCTCAGACTGCCTTCAACTCCCGTGGGCCCTCTTGTTTCTGCCACTCTCCCGTATCCATCAAGCGTTCAACGGTAGTGGTGACACTGTAATAAGGACAGTGCTTATTTACCGAGTACTTGCCTTGAGCCTACTGGGTAGGAAATTATTTACTTATATTCCTTCCCCATCACATCCAATCTTAGAAAATTGTCATTTTCCTCACTGACCAGACGAGAGGGTTTAGGAAACAGTGGTCAAATTACTTTGCCTAAGAAGGCATAGCTAGTAGTAGGCAAAGCCAGCATGGTGGTACATCTGCAGAGAACACATACATGGTCTGGTTCTTACATCTTTCAGTGAATCTTACAGAGCAAAGCCATACACAGACTAGAGAGAATGCGGCAGAAACTGCCTTGAGTTCTCATTCTAGTGAGGAGGGAAAGCTGTGGGCGAGAGTAAGATTCAGAAAAGCCCCCCCCACACACTTTCGCTTGAATTAATGCCCAACACTGGGTAGATGTCATATGTCAGATATTGTATGGGACAGACTTAGACCAAAACTTCTTTTGATTGAATTCGAGTTTGACTGAATGTTACATCCCTATTAACATAATACAATTTGATTTCTTATACTATAAATATGTCCGAAGAGTACATGCTACATTCTTATGCTAAGGAAATATTGCATGGAATGTACTTATACCAAAACATTTTTATATTCCAAATTCAAAATAACCAAGTGTTAGATTTTAGCTAATATTATGCAATATCTATCTATCTATCTATCTATCTATCTATCTATCTATCTATCATCTATCTATCTATCTATCTATCTATCTATCTATCTATCTATCTATCTATCTATCTATCTATTGGTGTGTCTTAATGTTGCACAGAATGTACTTACCCTAATGCTATGCATAATACTTCAAAGGGCATCTTTATTTTGAAAAGAATATTTTCATGTTGATCTGAAATTCATATTTCACTGGGTGTCTGGATTATTTGGTTGCCAAACTGGGTGACTTCTCAGGGGCAGCCCTTTTGGGGGACATGGAAAAGCATAGATGTGGCACTCTCTTGCCTTTCCTTAGTCACAGTGGTTTCTCCCCTAGTCCTTCCCTGTGCTGCTTTCATTCTATTGCTAAGAGAAAACACCTTGATCAAAAGAGACATAGAGGGGGGAAAGGGTTTATTTTAACTTACAGTTCCTGGCTACTGCCCAGTATTTTGGGGAAGTTAAGGCAGGAACTTAAGCACTCAGTCCCATAACATCCTCAGTCAAGAGTTGAGAAGAAGAAAGAAAGACATGGATCCTTGATTTCTTGCCAGAGTTCTTTACTCTTATACAGCTCAGGGCCAAGCCTAAGGTGTGGTGCTGCCCACGGTGGGCTGGATCATTTAACAATCAAGATAACCCCTCTACCCCGACCTACATGCCAATAGGCCAACCTGATCTAGATAATTCCTTAGTGGAGACTCACTTTCTGGGTGATTATAGGTTGTAGCAGGTTGACTGACATTTAAAACTAACCATCAGAACCCCTTGTCCTTCTCCCTCTTTGTTGTGTTCATGCCGTCTCGAAGACACAGCCTATGACAGCAGCAGCATCTTCTAGAGCTGCCCAGACTGCCCAGGAGTAGACAAGGAGTTGTTTTCCTTCTCTGACCCTGGGACACACCCTATGACTTCCAGGCTTTCTCTCTACTCCAAGAACACCTTCCTCCCAGTTCTCTGCGTTTGCTGTACCACCTAATCCTCTGCCCCACCCGAGACCTACGCTTTGCCAATGTCCCCACCCTGCCTGGAGGCAAACACTGGCTTGCATCTGTCTACTTGGTGTACATTAATATTCACCTAAGTCCCAGGGGTCCCCCTGGAATGAGGCAGCAGCAAGTCTGGCTACCTTGCTGTCCACTCTGAGATAGGCTTTCAGGGGATGGTGTGAGCCCTTGGGGTAGGCTGGGTGGTGCCCTGAACACACTAGCTACAGTCAGAACTTTTGTACTCTCTGGGCTGGGGGGGGGGGGGAGGAGGCGTGCCTCAGCTATTTTAAGGCCAGTCTGGTGAATGCTGGGTTCCCTTCGTTTACCTAGGCTTTCGATATTTTCCCTGGCAGACACCGAGGTGGTCACAGAATGTGGGGAACCAGGCGAGGGAAAAAATGAGCGCTCTGTGATGACGCCCCTGGTAGCTGCAGCTAAATTCCATGGAAAAGCTGGGGGCTTGCTATCTTGGCCTATGGGTGTCTCCTAAAGCTGGTAGCTGCATTGGCACCTGCTCAAGTCCAGAGACATGGAAAAAAGCAATTCGTCTACAAAGTTGGTGCTCAGCCTGCCTGGTAGCCCAGCTCCACCCGTTCCCGTGGAATGCCTTTGCCCACCGTGAATGCCCCTTTATTGTCAGCGGACGATACTGGCTTTTCAAAAATACTATGGAGGCCTTGTATCCCACATGCCTGTGGCGTGAAGGACCTGTTTCCCTTGCAAGGATGCTGGCTGAAAAACTCACCTAGAAATCTGGAGAAAATATCTTTAGTGGTCAGCTGGGGAAGCCGGCACTAACTGCCTTCTCTTTCTTAGTCCACTGGCCACAAGTGACCAAAGGGATTGTTGCTGTAAGAGAAAGAGGCGACTTCAATACTTAAGCAAATCTCCTCAGACTGTCAAGAAGATAGAATTTGTTACCTTCCATGAGTGCTTTGCAAGCATGGTGTCCTGCTGACATGATGCAGGGTTGGCCTTCTTGGCTAACCCTTCCTCGTTAGGGCTTCAGTGGAAAGTAAGGGTTTCCATGAGACTAAACTTGGATACATGGTTAAATATCAGCCGTTTGCGTGGACCACACATTTGCTACACACTTAGATGAGCTTGTTTCTGAGACACTCTTACAGCACACACGATGACCTTCAGCCTAGATAACAGGACTGTTTGGAGGGAGGGGGTCTTTGCATTTGCCATATAGAGGTCAGAGGAGGTAATTTGATAATTTCTTCTTTCTCTACACTTGAGTTTTTGATCATCTGCTTGTAACTCCATCCTTTTGGGAAAAAGAAGTCATGTATGGACTTGAAGACTTTGCATTCATTTGACTACACATTCATAATCGTTCCT
Source organism: Arvicola amphibius (assembly GCF_903992535.2). Lineage (NCBI taxonomy): Eukaryota > Metazoa > Chordata > Mammalia > Rodentia > Cricetidae > Arvicola > Arvicola amphibius. Next base: position 9,138,370 of record NC_052050.1, read on the forward strand.
AGTCACATCTAAGGAATAAATATCTTAACTCTTGTCACATCCAGTTATAAAGGCTGCACCCCTAAGCAGTTCTGTATCTCTCTGTCTCTCTGTCTCTCTCTTCCTGTGTGTGTGTGTGTGTGTGTGTGTGTGTGTGTCTGTATGCACATGAGTGCAGAGTCCAGAAGTCTATAGTCTATCTCATTCAGCCTGGCTGGTCAGGAAGCCCCAAGAATCCACCTGTCTCCACCTCACAAACACTGGGATTGCAAGCTTATGTCAGAGCACCCATTTTCTTTCATGGGCTCTGGGTTTTGAACTCAGGTCCTTGTGTCTGCAAGGCAAGCACTACCTACTGAGTTATCGTCCCAGCCACATAGCAGTTGTCTTTCTGTGGTGTGGTGCTGTTGGCTGAGAACCAGTTTCCTATCAGCTAATCAAAAGAAAGAGACATATAGGCTGAGGATCCATTTCATATCAACCAATCAAAAAGACAGAGACATATAGTTCCAGGTTACTCAATGTGGGCATCAAGATATCACAGACAAACTACTAGGGGCCGTTCATGTGAACTTTTGTTACTGGGAGGATGATGTCCAGATTTGAGCAGTAAGTGCTATGAACTCCCTAGTTGGGAGTGAACATGGAAAACTTGTTCAAAGGCCCTGGATGTACTAGTTAATGTTTGGCAACTTGACACAAATCTTCACATACATTGGAAGAGGGAATCTCAGTTGAGGCATTGCCCCTACCAGATTGGCCTGGTGCTAATTGGTATAGGAGGGCTTAGTTCTGATGTGGGATTGCCCTCTGTATGCTGTGAATACCATTGGTTAATAAAGAAACTGGATTGGCCTGATAGGATAGAACAGAACTAGGTGGGGAAAACTAAACTGAATGCTGGGAGAAAGAAGGCAGAGTCAGGGAGAAGCCATATAGCCCCACCAGAGACAGACACCAGATGGAATCTTACCGGTAAGCCACAGCCATGTGGCAATACATAGATTAATAGAAATGTGTTAAATTAAGATGTAAAAGTAGAGCCAATAAGAATCTAGAGCTAATGGGCCAAGCAGTGATTTAAATAATAAAGTTTCTGTGTGATTATTTCAGGGAGTCTGGTCGTCTGGGAAACAAACAAGTGTCCTTCTTACAATATAGTCCACTGTGGGCAATGCCATCCCTAGGTAGGTGGGACTGGGCTGTATAAGAAAGTTAGAGAAGCAAGCCACATGGAGCAAGCCGTTAAGCAGGGCCTAGGAAAATGCATCCTCAAGTGGGTTGGAATTTCTTTTGTGTTTGTTTCCTTTCTTAGTGTTGCTGATTGAACTTGGGTTTTTTTTTTCACATGCTAGGCAAGTGCTTTACTGAGCCACACCCCAGGCAAAAATTTGAAGTCTATCCTTGATAGACAAGAAGGTCTTTTTTAAGGAGGCAGACTTTCCCATTGCCTTAGAGATTTGAGTTAACTAAACACAACAGAATGTACCATTTCTTGTCCTTTGACATGAACCCAACACCTTATAAAGGAAGGGGATGTGGCTTAACCCCCAAACCCATCTGTTGGTCTCAGTCAGACATATCTCCTTCTCTGTGTGAGCACTGAATTAACCCCAGGGTTTTTTTTTGGGGGGGGGGGTTGGCTAGCTTTAATTTATCTCATTGATTGTCTTTTCCTACTCTGGGCTCTTTATATGGAATAGGCAGGGCTTTATATCGAAGTTCATGGCTTCCTGACCTTCCCCAAAGTACCTGCTATGGGCTCACTGCTCAGAAGGACATGGCTGAGATCAAGCACGCTGAAGGGACTCCATGACTATGCCTAGAATGAACAGATCAAAAAACCAAACCAAAGCAAACCAAACAACAGCGGTGGCAGGTGACCTCCTCGAAATCTCATAAGCCTTGGGCTGTTCTCCCCAATGGTCAGCTACAGTAAAGCTTGGGGAAATGGATTTGAAGAGTTCACTCACTTGGTCATTCTGATAGACATATTCAAAAATTACTTTCTGAAGGTTTTTAATGTCCAAAGTCCTGTAGGAAGCACCAGGAGGAAGAGTGGAGACAGATGGGATTCACTGGAGAACTTAGAAGTGGGTTTTGCTTGTATTTCATTACAGGTGATAAGCAGAGAGCTTGTTGTATACCACGGGATTTATCATTTTTGAAATGCAAATTACACTGACCAGAATCAAGCAGATTTCTCTGTCAAGGATTTAATCTTTAATTTGGCCAGAACACTTCCAATTGATTTGGTAACTGTAGTGCCTTACACACACCCAGAAGAATACTTTACTACACATCTAGGCATTTCTTTTTGCATGTGTGTGTGTGGTGTGTGTGTGTGTTCATGCATGTATCCATGTATGTGTATGCATATGGAAGATAGAGGATATGGTTTATGTAGAGTGTTTGTCTTGATTACTCTTCACCTTTTAAAAAAAAAAAAAAACAAATTTCATCCCTGAACCTGGGACTCACTGATTTGGTTAGAAGTACTGGCTAGCATGGCTCAGGGATTCTTCTTCTTTCTCTCTCTCTCTCTCTCTCTCTCTCTCTCTCTCTCTCTCTCTCCAGCACTGGGATTAGAGGATTATAGGGAAATACCACTGCTTACAGTTCTTCATATGAGTGTTAGGGATCTGAACTCAGGTCCTCATGCTTTGGGTAAGCCCTTTGATAACTGAGCCGTCTCCCCCACTAAACCTATGTTAATACAATCAAGCTGGCACTCCGGGTTAATTATCACAGCCATTATAAGGTTCCCCCCTACTGTGCATATAACTATGTCTCTACATCTATTCATTGTGTGTGACGTGTGCTGGGGAAGGGATGCATGAACACGGCAGTGAATGTGCAGACCGAGGACAACTTTCAGAAGCCAGACCCCTCCTTCCACCATGTGAGCTCTGGGGATTGACCTCACGTCTTCAGGCTTGGCTGTAAGCTCACTTAGGAACTGAGCCATCTCATTGGCCCCGCTAGTACAGTCTGAACTTGAGTATTTCAAAGTGGAATCCCATGGACGAGAGGGTCCAGGTTTCTGAGGGATTCAGATGCTGATACGAGATTTGCCACACTCAATGCTTTTTTAGATCTCTCACCTTCTTGTCTTCCTTCCAGATGTCTGGGGATATCTTCCGGGCTTTGAAAGCAGTAAAACCATATGGACTGACTCAAGATCCCTCAACTCTTCTGGTCATAGAAAATGCCCAGGGGCTTGTTAAAAGCATTAAGTACCTTCTACTCCCAGAAACTAAATCAGATCCTTCGACAAAGGCATGGGAAGCTACTTGAACACAGCCAGACATATTTTGGCAGGAAAAGGCAACATTCCAGATTTGGATGTGGGACTCAGGGTCAGCGTAATTCAGAGTCATGGGAAAGTGATAGACAACCCTCATGGGGTAGATATCTGAAAAGGATACTGAGCTGGGATAACCCCTCCCTTGGAAAAATTTCACAGGATCCTGGATGGTGCTTTTCCACCGATACATTCATTAGACATGCAATACAGGAATTGGGAACCTGATAGAGAAGTCAGTCTTTTGCTTCTCATTCATGAAATATACAGCCCTGTAGCTGTTACAGCAAAAGCGCCCCCCCCCAAAGATCACATCAGTTTGTGTAGCACAGCCTATGTGCCTGACACTTTGGTAGATGGCCAACCTATATGGTCTCTATGTCGCATGGTGGTGATCTAGGGTAGGTCATTTTTGAGGCTCCTCAGAATAAAGTAATCTGTGGAAGTCCAGTCATTCTGTCAGGAGGAAAGCTAGGACTGAAATTTGGTTCTCTTGGATTCTCTAATCCAGAGGACCATGGGTTTGAAAATGCATCAGATGTATTTTTCAGAGTGGCGTAGAAAAAGTCACAGGGTGAATACGGCTCACTGGGGCAAGTCGGTTGGCACATTTTTACCTTCAGACATATAAAATACTATTCGAGGGGAGACAGATTCGTCAATTAAGTGCTTGCTGTGCACACACAATGGCCAGAGTGCCATCCTCAGCACAGGTGCTCATATATTCTCAGTGCTTAGGAGGTAGAGGCAGGAGGATCCTTGGGGCTCACTGGCCAGCTAGTCTGCCTGAATCTTCCAAGTTTAGTGAGAGACCCTGATTAAAATATAAGTGACAACAGACTGAAGAAGACCCCAATGTTTGTCTTTGGCCTCCAAATGCATACCCTGTTGCCCCCACACCCCTCCTCACATGCAGAAAAAGCCGCAGGATAAACATAGAGAGTTATTTTCAACGTTTTTACCTTAGCACAGAGGAAAGCTAGCTCTAATGTTAAAGCTTAAAATAGGGTCTATAAAGCGCTTTTTGTTGTCAGCTGGCTAATCCCGAGCCTCAGAAATCTCCCTTGATTTCTGTTTTGCATTTGCTTACTTGAAAACTTTGAGGAATACCGTGTTCTTTTCAGTCACCAACATTCTCCTTTCAGCTTGTACACTTAACAGGACATGCCATGTAAAACATTCAGGGCTTGAAAAGAGCATGGTATCAAAACACCTAAAGCAAACATCCTTTGAATATGCAAGAGCAATTTAGGGGAAAAGAAAACACACTTGTAAACCCAAATAAGCACAAAACCACAAAAAGAAGGGAGAGGACTTCTGTTGCAAATGGCTCCTTGATGAATCTCTCTTTCCTTCCTTCCTCAGGTAAGCGTGGTGGGGCCCTCAAAGATACGTAGGAGCAGTTGCAAGGGGGCCCTGTAGTGCAGTTCCCCAGGATGCAGCATTTGCACGTTTCACATACTGCGCTGCCGAGGTGTAGAGCCGCTTGCTACAGCTGAACATAACTGTGACTCTTTGCCATTCATCCCACGTAAGGAGACTCCGTGGAAGATGATGGTCGGCTTCTGCTGGATGGCTAGCACCTTGTGGCCTGCTTCTTTTTTGTTTGCTTGTTTTTGATTTTGTTTGTTTGTTTGTTTTGAGCTAGGGTTGTTTCTCTGTGTAGCCTTGGCTATCTGAAATGCTCTTTGTAGACCAGACTGGTCTGGAACTCACAGAGGTCCATCAGCCTCTGTCTCCCAAATGCCGGAATTAAAGGTGTTTGGCACTACTGTCCGGCTTGCTCTTAATAATTTTTAAAAGGATGTAGATGTATGGCAGCCAGTTCAGGGACTTCATAGAACAGAGGAACTGTCACCACGGCAGGTGGAGAGTACTGACAGGAGTGAGTGTAACCATGACAACACCGAGCAGTATGGAGCAGCTACTCTCTGCAGGGCCCATATGGAAATGTCCAATGACTGTCTTTTTTGTAATAATGGGCAAAATAGTGGTCTGTGGATGAGGTACTGATACTACCTAGTGCATATAAGCCAGGGACGCTTGGGCTGGAGAGACAGCTCAGTGGTTAAGAACACTGGTTTCTCTTCCAGAGGACGCAGGTTCAGTTCCCAGCACACACACACAATAGCCCACAACCCTCCCTAACTCCAGTGCCAGGACTTCCAACATCTTCTTCTGACCTCTGAAGGCACTGTCCTCAAGTCCCATCCATGACTTAGTCCCCTTCCCATGAAATAAAAAACATGTTAAAAAAAAGGAAACAAACAAACAAACCTAAAAGCCTGGGATGCTGGTCGTAACTCGGGACTGGGGCAGCAGTTGAGTTGCTCAGTGTTTGTCTAGAACACACAGAGTTCTGGGCTCAGTCCCTAGAACTGTATAAACTTGGTATGGTGGCATCTGCCTGTAATCCTGGCTCTTGAGAGGCAGAATGGTAGGCCTGGGATACTTAAGACTGTTTCCAAAACCAAACAAAGCAGAAAAAAAACAACGTTTAGTGTATAGTACCGAGCCGCTCCTAAGTGCCCAATGAAGAACTGTCCCACCCAAAATACCGAAGGTGTCAAAGCCTGGGTGAACTTACAGCAGGCAGACTGGTACATGCATTTCACCTTCAAAAGAGCTGTCATGGCATATCATTGTCATTCCCATTTTACAGAGAATATTTACGTCTAAGGAAATTAGCTATAATTGTTTCAGTTTGGGGCACACTCAGATTTCTTACTTAAGATGTTTTAGGTCCTGCGGTCATTGCAAGCATTGCAGTGTCTGGGGAATGGTTCCTTAAATGTCAGGATGAACGTCGCTCAGCTTAAGCCGACCGATCCAACTCCCATTCTAGTGTGGCATCAGGCCGGCGAACAGCTGGTGACTGGAGCAGGGGCCCCAGATATATACTGTCTCCGAAAGTAACGAAAAGTTGACCTAACCATGAGATAACAAGTCAGTGAGACAGAGTTGGGCTCTATGCTGATTGAAAAATATTTTTCCATGTGCGATCACTAGGCTGTTTTCCCACATCCTGAGTTCTTCCTGGGGTCTGATAGTGATGTGGCATACGCGATTGAGAAAACAGGGGCTCGGGTGCCACGAGACTCAGACAGAGGCAGTCCCCCTACCACAGCGTTAGACAGAATTAGGTCATAGAATTCCAAGGGTGTTGGGTCCTTTGGAAGACAGTGTCTATTTTTCTTTCTTCTGTTCTGATAAATGCCAAACTCCCTGTCAAAGTGTTTATGACTAGACAGAAAATCAGATTGTGTCTTCTGAGTCATTTCTTTGCTTCTGGCCTGGATGTTTGATTTAAATTTTGGAAAACCAGTGGGGTGTGTGTGTGTGTGTGTGTGTGTGTGTGTGTGTGTGTGTGTTCATGTGTACATGTGTAAGTCAGAGAACAACTTTTCGAGTTGTTTTTCTCTTTCTTCTATGAGATCCAAGGAGCCAGGACTTGAACTTAGGTCTTTAGCCTGTGTGGCAAGCATTCTTACCTACTGAGACATGTTGCTGGCCCAGAGCTGGAGGCTTGACTATGTCCTTTTCTCATGCTCTATCAGTTTCTATCTGGATATTCTCTATTATTTTTGATTTTTTGCACAGTACTTTCTGTTCACATTCCTCCCTCTCTTTTATTTCTTATACTCCCTTCTGCCCATGTAAAAGTGTAGAAGGAGCAACATTCATGAGAATGGTCTAAATAATTAGACCCTTCACAAGGCAAATCTGTGTATTTGTTCCAAAAGGGGAGGGGCAAAGGCATCTTCAGTACAACGAGAGATGGACTTTGAAGTCTTTTGTAAGTGGGAGTTTCCTAAACGTTCTTGAAACATAAAGAGGGCACAACCAAGGTCAAATCCAAATATCATTTTTTCTTCCTCGTAATAAAAATCCTTCCTGTCTTCAATAGCTACTTGCTTTACCCTACTGTGAATGAATACTTTTATAAATTGCTATTATTTAAAATAATTGAACAGTGACTCTCACAGACATTAGTTGTTGGCTGAAGTTTCTGTCCCGCCCAGTCTCACAGTCATTCAGCCCCAAAGAAATACACAGAGGTCTACATTAATCATAAACTGGTTGTCCTGTTAACTTAGGCTTCTTATTAATTAATTGTTACATCTTAACCCATAATTCTTGTCTGTGTTACCATGTGGCTTGGTACCTTTCATCAGTGGGGCATTCTCATCTGCATACACGTCTGGGTGATGACTTCAGACTGAGCTTTCTTCTTCCCAGAATTCTCCTGTTCTCATTGCCCCGCCTCTACTTCCTGCCTAGATACTGGCCAATCAGTGTTTTATTAAAAATAATACAAGTGACAGGACAAAAGACAATTGTCCCACAGCATTTAGTTGTCATGGATATGGGGTCAGTTTGTTTGTTACTGTGAGACACATAAAAGTGTTGCCTCTACCCAAGTTGAACTTGATATCTTGTTGGAAAGGGAGTGACTGGATGTCTGATTATCCTTACATGTAGCTGTAGCAATTATGTGTTACCCTCAAGTTTAGAGGCTTAAGATCATACCTGTTCATCATCTTATGGCTCACGTAAGCAAGGATTCTGACATTGGCACCCTGGGTCCCATGTGACAAGATTTATTACAAGGCTAAAGTCAAGGTCTAGGGTCTCTAGTCCCATTTGCGGCCTCAACTGAAGAAAGATCCACTTCTCATCCCTGTGGCTGTTGGCAGCTACCGTTCTGTGACAGTTTGGGTCAGTGGGTCTTGCTGTCTCACCAACCTACTGGTTGGAGCCACCTTGGTTCCTGCCTTGTGGCTCTTAACACTGTAGATCGCTTCATGGAAAAGGAACTCTGAGAAGGCGGTTGAGAGAACTTGCTAACAATATGGAAGGTCTGGCCAACTGGCCTTGTAGTGGGAGGTGAGAACCACTTATTGGTTAGAAAACCATGATTGGATTTCAAGTCTTGGGAGGCTAACTACTTCAGGTATAATGCCCCTGTTTGTGATGAAGGATGGAGGGTTTCCTCAGCATCCCCAACCTCATAATGATAGTCTTTGCCTTAGAAAATATTTCAGACCTAAAAAAAAAAAAACAATGAATTATTTATGTTCTCTCACCTGTTTTATGTATCTGTCAGTGCTAAGTAGTGATACTCCGAAGTGATTTGCCTTTGAAGGAGCTGCATAATAAAGCTCCACCAGGAGTAAGAGATGCCTTTGTGACCCTCTCCTCCGTGGAGACCAGGAGTGGGTACCATTACGTGTAGAATCAGTCAGGGTGTTTAAATCCTCCTTTGCCCATCCCATCTACATTTGTATAACCTAAGGAATAAAGAGCCTGTTTTATATTTTATTAATATTTGAACAAAGGACAAGAGAAGAGTAATATTTTGTGACACATGAAATAAAAGGACATTTAAGCTTTAGTTCCAATCAAATGATATCGGAACACAACCCCATCCATCTGCGCCCATCCTGTTCTGTTCATATGTGGATACCTGATTTCCGATGTGCTGGTATTTGGTGGCCGTGGTGGGGTGCTTCCATCGCTTATTAGATAATGAGGATGGGGCCCTTGTGAACGGTGTTACCGTACTTATAACAAACCCTCCAAAAAGTTGGTTCTTCCCATTTGCAATGTGAGGATATAGTGAAGCAAGCACCTGGGGAAAAGCAGGCTATAGCAGCTACAGCAGCTGCTGGCTCCTTCTTCTTGGACCAATAGGACACCAGAGCTATGAGAAGGTGATTTATGCTGTTTATATACCATCCAGTCTCTGGCATTCTTTCCAAGAATCTCAAATAGAGCGAGCTGTTGTTTGTGGCTACTTCAACTAAAATGGCTACATCAAACGGTTGCCATAGAGATTGTGTGTCTCAAAAGCCTGAAATTGTTACTACTTGGCCCTTCTAGAGAAGGTTCCTCTGCCTCTGACCTAGAGGACAATTTACATCACTGTACCATATTAGAGAATCAGATTGGGGCGTTTGGAGAGCTAAAGGCTTTGTGGACAGATAGAAGAAGGTCTTGCAAAGCAGGAGGAGAAAAGAAAAGAATGTGGTATTTCAAAGGCCACATGCTGTTCATCTTTTCTTTTGAGACAGAGTCTCTCATGGACTTGGTTGGAACTTACCAAGAAGACAAGGCTTGCTGGCTAGTTAGATCTACCTGTCCCTCTTCCCCAGAAATGGAATCCCAAGTGTGTACCACCATCTGCCCTTTGGGGATCCAGGTTAGGTCTTCATGCTTGTACAGCAAGCGTTCTACCAACTGAACCTTCTCTCCAGCCACTCTCCTCAATGGGTTTCATTAGGTTAGAGGGCCATCAGTGTGTGCAGTCATGGTGATCCATAGAGCATCATAAAAATGTAATAGAGTCAATGGTGGTGACAGGGCCACAAGGACAGGCCAACTGGCAACAATGTAGCTAAAACAAATGATCTAGCCCAGAGGTTCTCAACCTTCCTAATGCCATGACCCTTTAGTAAAGTTCCTCATGTCATGGTGCGCCCCCCCCAACCATAACATTATTTTTGTTGTTACTTCATAACTGTAATTTTGCTCCTGGTGACCCCCAACCATAAAGTTATTTTTGTTGCAACATCATAACTGTAATAACTTTTTGATTGGGGGGGGGGTCAGATGAGATGGTGTGCATTCAGGGTGGTATGGTTGTCATTTTCTTGCTACTTCATAACTGTAACTTTGCTACAGTTAAGAATCAGAATATAGCCAGGTGATGGTGGCACATGCCTTTAATCCTGGCACTTGGGAGGTAGAGGCAGGTTAATCTCTGTGAGTTCAAGGCCAGCCTGGTCTACAGAGTGAGGTCCAGGAGAGCCAGGACTGTTTCACAGGGAAACCCTGTCTCAAAACCAAACCAAACCAAACCAAACAAAAAAACAGATATGTAAATATCTGTGCTTTCTGATGGTCTTAGATAACCCCTGAGAAAAGGTCGCTCAATCCCTTTTTGCCACCCACAGGTTGAGAACTGCCATTCTAGGCTGTCAGATGAGTCAAAGTTGAGATGGATCTGAGTTCTGGGGCTGACTCAATAATGGGTACAGCATTAATGAGTCCAAGTATGCTGATCTGACCCAAATACAACAGGTCAAATCTTTGCTTTCAAGTGACAGTCCCATCAAAAGAGTAGCTAACGCTGAGAGAAGGTTCTCTGAGAATAGGTGAGAACACGTATTTGTAGTTCAGAATATAAGCAGCCGAGAGGGAGGTGTGCACTCTGTCAGCCCACAGAGGGCGGATGTCCTGGCACTTTACTATGTTAAAACGAGAAGGTCTGACCAGACCATGAATCAATCTTTGATCAAAATCCCATCCCATACCCCAATTCAAACTCAAACAACATGGACTCACTCTGCCTCTGGCTCTAGGAACATCTGGCCAAGCAACCAACCTCCTCCAGCTAACGACCCAGCTCCTTCTGGACAGCCTGAGCCGTTAACTCTGCATTGTGTGGAGGGCAAGCAGAACACAGAGCTGCAGTGTGGTAGTTTCTGGAACTCGCTAGGAAAGGGGTCTCTGAACACAAAGCACATGGGGAGGTGCGGTATAGAGGTAATGGTTTTCACCGGATGCCTTTTTATATTTTATTTAGATTAAGTTCTTCTCAGCAGGGTGATTTCTTAGTTAGAGTCGTCCCAGCCAGGCAGCCCCTCTAGCTCAGGCCCCTCCACTGCCTTCTAAGGTTTCATGAGGGACCTTGTCCAGCCTTATTTCCTGAGTTCTAATATTTAAATAGTATGCCGTGGATTTCAATGGGAGGAAAAGACCTGTAATTTAATCATCTTTATTAGATTTTGCCTGTGGACGGGGAGAGGAGGAGGAAGGAGAAGAAGGGACATGGGTCTTCCCTGAACTTTTCTTTTTCTGTACCTTTCTTCCAGTAGTCAAGGAAGGAAGAAAATGGGTGCCTTCCCCAATCTTTCTTTTAAACACGAAGATGCTAAACGGAAACATTGAGTCAGAGAAAGAAGTCCATAGGTGGTAGCGTGTTTCAAGGTCTGATGGAGCCATTCAAATGGATTATACGCTTACTTTGCTGGTGACCTGGATGCTGGGTGTGATGGTTCTGAAATCCCTTGCCCTCTTTACTACAACAGAAGCTGCATGCAGACTGAACTCAACAAGCCTAGTGACCCAGCATGCCTAACCTATGGCCTGTGAGCTGCATGGCCCCAGGACAGGTGTGAATGCATCTTTATCCAGAGACCAGGAGCGCTATTCTTTTATTTTTTTTTGTCTGTTTCTGTGTGTAAGAAATTGTTGGCCTGTTTAGATTGCCTCATAACAGACATAGAATATTGTTTACTGCATGAACTTTGGGGCAGCAGCAGGGGGATTGATTTAAGAATATTAATGCTGTCTCTAAATGGACCATGGGGGAAGTGTTCTCCTAAAGGTCTCTTGCCAGCAGAGCCCATGTATAGGCAGATTTTGGCCCTCACAGTGTTAAAAATACTTGAACTGGGAGTCTTATTTACATATCAGATACCTTCATTAACTAATTATATGAGCAGAAAGGTATTTTTGTAGCAATTATAATATGTTTGATGAAAAGTGGTCCGTGGTCCTATAATAGCCTACTTTATTTTAAATCTATGAAGATGGGATTCTAAGAAAGCCCAACATACAGCCCTAATTTTGACAGTTTCTTACACTATCTCTACAGAGGGTTACAATGTCCTAGCCAGAGTTAGCAGGACACTTGTCTCCAGATCCAAAGGAAACTGGAAACCTAGCAGCCTCCTGTCCACCCCTGGACACCTTGGCAGTGCTACAGTACAGTTTGCCTACAGAGCCCAGTGGGTCTGTGTCCTCGTTTCCCGTCTGGTAGCTATGATAAGAGACCCTGACAAAAGGAACGTGGGGGATAAATGGTTTGTTTAGCTCCCAACTCCAGGTTACAGTCCACCGTTGTGGAGAAGTCGAAGCAGAAACTTAAAGCTGCTGGTCATCCACAGTCAAGGGCGGAGAGAATGAATGTGTGCTTGCCTGGGCCCAGCTAGGTTTCCCTACTCTTACGTAGCCCAGAACCTCACACCAGGAATAGGGGCGCCCGCTATCAGGCTGACTCTTCCCACATCAGTGAAGACACGGCAGTCCCTCACAGACATGCCCACAGGGCAGCCTGCGCTAGATGGTCGCTTGCTGGGACTCCGATGGTTAGGTTGAGAATTAAAACCACCATCACAGTCTGGGATGTGGTCTTCGATTTAAAAAACTCAAACGGCAAATTCAAAGACAAATCGCTCTGTAAATCTTAGGAGAGCTCTCCTTCTCATTTCCAGAGCACTCTGTGACAGCCTATCCCTTAAAGACTTGGGTGGTAAAGAGGTATCTGGGTCTTGCGCTGGACTCCACCTGCTTCCCCTATTTTCCTAGGGTCTGAGGCGGATTAGGTTAATGCTGTTTTAACTAGGAATGGGAAGGGAATGGGATTTTGATCAAAGACTGGTCAATGAATCTTGGTATATTTGGATATTTGATTTACTGACATATATGTGTGTGTGTGTGTGTGTATGTGTGTGTGTAATATTTGAATGCACAATTAATTCATCCTTTCTGTACTTAGAGAAAAATTCTATTCAAAACTCTTCTGCCAAGGAGGAAGTACTTTTTTTTAACCTCTAGTGTTTGATTCACATCTTGTTGGAAAGAACCAGGAATGATGGTACAAACTTGTAACCCTATCACCAGCCAGTGAATACGGGTTGACCCCTGGGACTTGCTGGTCTGGCTATCTAGCCTACGCGGCAAGCTCCAAGTCAGGAAGAGGCACTGTTTCAAAAGCAGTGGATGGTGCCTCAGGGGCATCACCCAAGGTTGATACCCAGCCTTCACATACATATGTGCACACATACCACACCCAAGTGCACATTAAAAACATATAAACAGCCAGGCGGTGGTAGCACTCGCCTTTAATACCAGCACTCGGGAGGCAGAGGCAGGCAGATCTCTGAGTTCGAGGCCAGCCTGGTCTACAAGAGCTAGTTCCAGGACAGGCTCTAGAAACTACAGGGAAACCCTGTCTCGAAAAACAAAAACAAACAAAAAAAAACATATATAAACAACCGCAACAACAGAAGAGATTAAATGTGAAATAAGACACAGTGACTTGACCTGAATGAAACCTCAGGGGTCACCACTGTGTTCCAGCAGAGATGACATGGCTCTGGTTGATATCAAGAGAAGTGGAGCGTGTCCCAGGCTTAGTCCTATGATGTACTGAAAACCCTTTTAGCCTTTCAAAGGTGATTAGCGCAAATTGTCTTTATGCTCGTTCTGCCTGTCTGTGTCTTACAACCTGATATAATCACGAAGGACTTGACTTGCCATGTTAAAAAGAAAGCTTCGGGACTCAGGATGGATTTTCTCTGTTTGTTTAATTGTAGCGAGGATGCACCCATGGCCGGCCATTATGCAAGGTCTGGCTTAGATTAGCCCCTGGCTGAGTGGCTGAGCTAATTTAGTACCTGCAATTATGTCTGCCCCTGATGGCATGCTGCTGTCTGCAGGACAAGCCCATCTAGTTGTTTTTCTCAGATAGGAGCCCTGACTGTATTGGGCCATCTATATTTTCTTGCCCTAGGCCTCTTATGATGCAAATTGGTGAGACAACTGGCTGGGATTCGGGATGTGATCTATGACCTTGAAACAGCTTGAAGTTGATGGACATTAAGGGCGTCCATCCTAGGAAAATTCTAAGTACAGAAATGTATGATCACCCTCCCCGCAACTGTATCAATGTGGGCCCACTACCAGAATCAGAAAGACAAACAAATAAACAAGCAAATCTTTTATAAGTTCAGTGCTTTTCTTGGGGTACTGCCCAGCCTTGGGGTTCAGGGTAACAGTGTTCATGTTGTGGGAGGACTGAGGGACCAGCCTGGGATTTCATTTTGCAGAAGATGGTTAGCTGCCTGTTAAAACAAACCACTGTGTAGTTATAAATCAGAGTGTGTTGGGGCTAGGGAGATGGCTCAGTAGGTAAAGTGCTTGCTGTGTAAGCATGAGGAACTGAGTTTGATAAATTCACCTGTAAGTCCAGCCTTGGCCAGGTGGAGGCAGAGCTGGCCACCCAGGTTAACTGCATCATTGTGCACCTGCTTCAGTGAACGACCCTGCTCGCTGGTTTCCTAGCCTCCTAAACCTGGAATAATCACACAGAAACTATTTTAACTAAAACACTGCTAGGCCTATTCGCTTAGGATTCTTATTAACTAACTCTTACATCTTAAATTAACCCATTTCTATTATTCTGTGTATTGCTACAAGGCCATGGCTTACCAGGTAAAGTTTCTGTGTCTGTCTCCTTTGGCAGCTATATGGTGTCTCTCTGACTCTGCCTACTTTCTCTCTATATCTCTGTTCGGATTTCCCGCCTGACTTTACTAAGCCATTGTCTGAAAGAGCTTCTTTAATAGTCAATGGTAATAAAGCATATTCATAGCATACAGAGGGGAATCCCACATCATGAAATTGCCACAGACTAAACTTAATAGTAGAAAAGAGAGTGTGAGAACCCTTCCTCTTATATTTCTCGGTTTCTGCAAGTCTGAAACTACACCAAAATAAAATGCTTTTTAAAGTAAGATTTAGAAGATTGAGGTAGACATTCTTTGTTGACCTCTGGCCTCCGCAGGAAGAAACATACATACTGCTACACACGTGCGCACTCCCACACACGTACACACCCAAATAAGAGCGGGTGATGGGCAGTGGTGCCCACCTCTAATCCCAGAATTTGGGAGGCAGAGACAGGCAGATCTCTATGAGTTCGAGACCAGCCTGGTCTACAAAACTAGTTCCAAGACAGCTGGGACTGTTACACAGAGAAACCTTGTCTTGAACCCTGCCCCCCCCCAATAAAAAAAGAGTAAGTGGCTATATTAGTACATTGGTAAGGGGATGGGTTTTTCCCTTTGCTGTTAAGATGGCCACAGTCCCAGGTTTGGGTTTATGTTACTGCTTGACCCCAGAGAATCATAGAAGAAATGGTACACTGAAGATAAATCAATCCCAAACAATTTCAAGGTATATGTTATGAAATCCTTCTTGCTAATGTGAGTGGATGTTTTCTATCAGCTGAGAGAGGCATATGTCACGGCTGCTTTGAAGTCCCTCTGTGCTTTCAGTGCTTTCAGGGTTACAAACGATACGTGCTGGGCAGCTGCTATGCTTTCCTATTTGGGGAGCTGGGGGTCTACAGAGGGAGAGCTGGCTGCTCATCATCAGTGAGGACCATTTCTCTCATCCTGAGTTGGGGAATTTAGCTGGGAAGCCACAGGAGGCTTGAAGTGCAGCGGGTGAAACAGGAAACAGGAGGAAGTGAACAGTGGGCTGATGCCCAGGAGGGCTCCCAGAGAGTAAGCAATCCCATCAGTGGGGGTAGGTGGAAGTCTCCCCGGTGCCTAGGTGACTCTGGCACAGCCTTACAAAAGGAAGGGAGGAAAGGTGATTTCCGCAAGTCTCCAGCATCCCCTCCTGCCTGCATCCCACCTTTCCCTAGCTGCTGTTTGCAAGAAATAACTGAAGAAAGGATGTATCAAAGCCCAAGAAGAAAGAACCCCTGCCAGTCTCCCACATGACCCTCAACTCCAATCCTGCCTGGGCTGTTTTTCTTTAAAATAACTAACTGAGGTGCAGGTCCCATATCAAAGGACAGAGGAATAACACCAGGTCCTCCTGGACTGGTGGGGGAGGGGTTTAAGTCCCCACAGATGGCAATCAAACACCAGCTAAGATTCTCTACCTCCTTTACTTGGCCCTTCTGGGGAAATATAGAGTACGTAGCCATTATTACCCTGTGGCTGCTGTTCAATGCGTGTTTCATTAAAAATATTAACTGTATGTATTTGCTCCTGTATCTCCTGATGAGTATCTCCTGAACTGTAAAGAGTTCCTACTTGTGAATGTGTTGGAATATATCCTTTTTAGGAGCTGGAGAGATGGCTCAGTGGCTAAGAGAGCTCTTTGTTCTTTTGGAGGATCTGAGTTTAGTTCCCAGCATCCCTGTTTTGGCCACTCACTACTCCCTGTAACTCCAGGGAGACTGATTCTGTCTTCTGGTCTCCATGGGCACCCACACCACATGAGATATACACTCACATAGGCACATAAACAATTAAATATAGGTACTCTTTCTATAAAATAGATAAGCCTTATTATATGTATAATAAATTATTTCAAGTTCTATATAAAACATCCTACAGTTAGCCCAGGGGAGGACTGAGTTAGCAGGAAGGACCAGCCTTCTCCATGTGATAGTCTGATGTATCTGGAAGTGTAATGCTTTTGTATTGCTTGCCATTTGCTTTCGCAGAACACGGCTGTGGGGAGTTGGATCTTTGCTAGCACTGGGAATGACGGTGGGGGTGAAAACATGCAAGGAGAAAGCATCTCAAATCACTGGGCACAAAGGATGGGTCTCATATTTGCTCAGAATTAAGGCACACTGGTACCCAGGGTGGATGCATGCATTTGTCCTCATTTCTGCCCGTTGCAGACTTAGGAAAAGTCAAATATCTTTATCCTCCATTTCCAGGTGCAAGAAGAGGGGCCTGGTGAGGGAAAAAGTATTCCCTCTTGATTATTTAGGGAAAGGGAGTCTGATCCCACCATAAATATGTATCTCTTATTACAGTATATGTGTGTGTGTGCGTGTGTGTGTGTGTGCATGTGTGTGCATGTGTGTGTGATGCATGGCAAAGTGTTGTTTGCAATGCAGAGGATAACTTTGCAGAGTTAAGTCTCTCTGGTCATCTTCACGTGGATTCTGCAGATCCAACTTGGGATACCGGATCTGTGCAGAAAGTTTCTTAACCCACTGAGCCATCTTGCTGGCCCCCTCTATCTCTTCATGCCCTTGAAGTTCACCTTAGAAATGTCTGAGCTAGCTGTATTGGAACTGAACATTTCTGATGTCTGCCCCAGTTCCTGCCTGGATTGACAACATTTTCTTTGATTTTCAGAGCTTCCTGACAGGACCAAGGGTGGCCATTAGACATCTATCTGTGTTTCTGAATTGTTCTGGTCTACCAGTTCTTGCTAAGTTATTCCTCTGAAAATACCCAGGAGCTCTGAAGAATAGAGAAGGGTAAAAATACAAAGCCAATGGAAGCAAAGGCACCTTTAGCTCATGTTCCTTGTGATGTCTTAATGCTGAGTTGCCAGTCTTCTTGTTTACCAAATCCTAGCGGTTTTTATGTGGAGGAAATGGAATCAGGGGCCAGGGGACTATTGGAGGTGCAAAATTCCTGTTCCAGTCTTTAATTTTTCATTCATCTTTGCAAATTTTCTGCAAGACAACCTCTGACACATATTAACTCATTGACTGGCTCACTTAGTCATTCAGCCATGTATCCACGATATGCTTCAAGTAGAATTAGAGGGAATATTATCCTTGCAAGGCACTTTGTTCTCAAATTTGTCTGCCTCCCCTTCTGCAGGCCCTGCCAAGCTTTTGAGGGGGTGTGTCTTTGAGAAAGTGTAGGCAAGGCACAATCTCCCTTCCACCGGAGTCGCCTAAGACCATCGGAAAACATAGATATTTACATTACAGTTCATAACCATAGCAAAATTACAGTTATGAAGTAACAATGAAAATAATGTTGTGGTTGGGGTTACCACAGCATGAGGAACTGTGTTAAGAGGTCGCAGCCCCAGGAAGGTTGAGAACCATTGCTGTAAGTGCTTTCTGTCTGAGCATTTCCTCACAGCCACAGAAAACAAACATCCCGGCTCATGTGGCAAAGAGCTCTTTAGAGTTCATGATGTTTCACGTGATGTCACAGAGTGAGAACTAGCTTGACGATCGACAAACATGAGTCCAGTGTTGGTTTCTGAGGCCTTGCACACCTTCACTGGAAAGCCTGCCATATTCACGGTTGCAAATATCTGTGACCCTATCCCAAGTGACCAAATGACCTGGCATGGCCATTGAGGAAAACACTGGAATCTTGGTCACTGGACTGAATCCATTGTGTTGTCACAGAGGTCTGGAAATTGAATAGCCCCCAAAGCCCCACATGCTGAAGCCTTCGTTGCCAGCCTGTGTTGTGACTGGGAGGTGATGTAACTTTGGGGAGGTAGGGCCTAGTAGGAGCAAGTTAGGTCATTGGGGCATGCCTCCGAAAGAGCTATTTGGATTCTGGCCCCCTTCCTGGTTTCCTTGCCTTCCTGACTTCCATGAAGCAAGCAGCGTTGCTTTGCCACTCACTGTCCGAAGTGATGCTTGACCCTGTCACAGGTTCCTAAGCAAAGGAATCAATTACAGACCAGGTGTCTGGTTTGCACCCAGATCCCAGCACACCTGTGTTCTCAAAACTTGCAAAGTGAAGCTGGGAAATCAGGAATTCAAGGCCAATCTTGAACTGTGCCTCAGAACCACCACTACCACCACCATCAGCAGCACCACCACCATCATCACCACCACCACTCGCGAATGCAGTCAGTTGAAGATGGATGCAAACCTCTGCAGATGTAAGGCAAACAAACCTTTCCCCTTTTAAATCAGTTGTTGTAAGCTATTTTATTACAGAGACAGAAATATGACTGACATGGTTTCTCATCTGGTTCACGCTGTGTTCATAAAAACCAAACCAAAGAGTAGCTTAAAATTAGAGAACAGGTTGTTGGAATGACCCTGTCTGCTTTGGCATGTTCAGACACTTTTGCTCCTATGGGTATTTTATTCAAAATTAACATTCAATACAAAACAGAAATACTGTCTAGGTTCTCAAGTCTTTTATTTTTAATTGTTTTTTATTGAGCCATATATTTCTTCACTCCTTTCTCTTCCTCCCCTTTCCCCGTCTACTTTCTTCCATGACCCCCACACTCCCATTTACTCAGGAGGACTTGTTTATTTCTCCTTTCCATGTAGATTCATGCAAGTCTCTCTTAGGGTCCTCTTTGTTGTCTAGGTTCTCTGGGGTTGTAGACTCTGTGCTGGTTTTTCTTTGCTTTATGTCTAAAAGCCACTTATGAGTGAGTGCATATTATATTTGTCATTCTGGGTCTGGGTTACCTAACTCAATATGTTTTTTTTTTTTTTCTAGAACCATCCAATTGCCTGTTGTTGACAGAGGTTTCTATCCTGCCTGGTCCTGCAGTTATTCAGTCCCAAAGAAACACACAGAGGCCTACATTAATTATAAACTGGTTGGCCTATTAGCTCAGGCTTCTTATTAACTCTTATAACTTATATTAGCCAAAAAATTCTTATTTGTGTTAGTCACAAGGCATTCTCATCTGTGTCCTCTATGTTTGGGTGACAACTGCAGTCTGTATCTTTTCTCTTCCCAGAATTCTCCTGCTCTCATTGCCCCGCCTCTACTTCCTGCCTGGTCTTCACCCCCCCCCAATACTTTCTATCTGGCTATTGGCCAATCAGCGTTTCATTAAAATACAAGTGGCAGGGTACAGATCATTGTCCACAGCACCCCCCCATTATTTTTCAAAACAAGAATTCTGAATCTAATCTCCCTTGTTTAGCTTTCTTCCTGACCTTTATCCATAACAACTTGTAACCAACACTCTAAACAAAGAAAAATATCCATAGTCCATTTTTTGGGAATGTAGGCATAATTTTCTAGGTTATTTCCTGCTTACTGGGGGTGCTGATAATCTTATGGGGACCTAAGGAAAAATTAGAACTATGGTCAGATCTTAACTGGAGTATCTTGTGAAGCTTGATCATCTCAGGCAACATCTTGAAATCTGTTCTGGATGTAGAACTCAGACATCTGGGCCAACCGCTCCTATAGGAGATTTCTCAGGGTCTTCCTTGATCAAACCTGATTTTTCTTAGCTCAGAATAAATCCACAAGCTCTCATTTCCTGTGGAGACAAAAACAAAACCTCTTCTCCAAAGTAACATATCATTGACTTCAATTTTGAGATCAAAGCATTTTCAATATATGTATGTTGGATTAATCCAGCAACATTTATAATCAAATGTCTTTTAGCAGCTGTTGCTCCTTCCTCAACATTCAAACAATTCAAAGAGAACATAATAACATACAGTATCCAAATTCTCTGTGTTTTCCATCTTTACATGACTTTATTTTCAATTCTATTTCTTTTATTTTTAATTTTAATTTTTGGCTTTTTTGAGACAGGTTTTCTCTGTGTGTCTTTGGCTGTCCTGAAACTCACCCTGTATAGACCAAGCTGTCCTTGAACTCACAGAGATCTGCCTGCCTCTGCCTCCCAAGTGTTGGGATTAAAGGTGTGTGCCACCACACCCAATTTATCTCTTTTTTATTTTAAGGACTTTATCCTTTTTCTTTTCTCTCACAAGCCTGCACATATTTTTAAACACACTGTAAACAGTTGAGGTTTTTTCCATTGGAATCTATCTTTACTGTATATCAGTCTTTTTCTGACCACATGAGTCTTTAATTTGCTAAGTGGTATGGCTAGGATTAAAATCATGGCTTTAACAGCTAGATCCAGCCCATTCCTTAGCTTTCTGAGAGTCTAGCCTTATGGTGGAGGTACCAGCCAGAGCCATGTTTATTTCCACAACTCAATGGAGTTTTAAGGTCCCTGCCACCACCAAAAAGCATGTTATTGGCTACTCATAAACACCATTTAAGTGTTTGGTGGTGGGGCCTCTTTAAAGAGCTGCAAGGGTTTTGCTTCTAAAGCTGAGTCAGGAAGCCTCTCTTAGATGAGACGCGCTTGCCTCCTGTAAACAAGGCCCACCTGAGAAAATGCTGCTAAAAAGAAGCCAAACTTAACTCTGTTCTTTTATGTCTAGAATTCCTTTTCAAGCTCTCTCAGGTTTTTAAGTGGATTTAGTCAGCCCCATGTGGGGTGGGACAGAAATCTCAGTCAATGGCCTGATAATTTCAAGATGTCTTTTTTTTTTTAAACCACCATGTAGTACTCCATTGTGCAAATGTACCACATTTTTTTTTTTTTTTATCAATCCTTTGGTTGAGGAGCACCTAGGTTGTTTCCAGAACCTGGCTATTACAAATAATTCTGCTATGAACATAGTTGAGCACATGTCCTTATGTCATGATTGAGCTTCCTTTGGGGTATATACCCAAAAGTGCTATTGCTGGGTCTTGAGGAAGGTTGTTTCCTAATTTTCTGAGAAATCACCATACTGATTTCCAAAGCGACTGTACAAGTTTGCAATCCCACCAGCAATGGAGAAGTTCTCCTTACCCCACATCTCATCCAGCATAAGTTGTCATCAGTGTTTTTGATCTGGGCCATTTTGACCATGTAAGATGGAATCTCAGCGTTGTTTTGATTTGCATTTCTCTGATGGCTAAGGATGTTGAGCATTTCTTTAAGTGCCTTTTAGCTATTTGAGATTTGTCTGTTGAGAGTTCTCTGCTTAGGTCTGTTCCTCATTTTTTTTAAATTGGATTATTTGTTCTTTTTATGTCAAGTTTCTTGAGTTCTTTGTATATTTTGGAGATCAGTCCTCTGTTCAATGAGGGGTTGGTGAAGATCTTTTCCCATTCTGTAGGCTGCTGTTTTGTCTTGTTGACCGTATCCTTTGCTTTACAAAAACTTCTCAGTTTTAGGAGGTTCCTTTTATTAATTGTTGCTCTCAATGTTTGTGTTACTGTGGTTATATTTAGGAAGTGATCTCCTATGCCAATGCATTCAGGTGTACTTCCCACTCACTTTCTCTTGTATGAGGTTCAGTGTGGTTGGTTTTATGTTGAGGTCTTTGATCCATTGGACTTGAGTTTTGTGCATGGCAATAGATAAGAATCGATTTGCATTCTTCTACATGTTGATATCCAGTTATGCCAGCACCATTTATTGAATATGCTTCTTTTTTCCATTTTAGATTTTAGCTTCTTTGTCAAAAATCAGGTGTTCATAGGTCTGTGGGTTGAGATCCAGGTCTTCTATTTGATTCCACTGGTCCTCCTGTCTGTTTTTATGCCATTATCAGGCTGTTTTCATTACCGTAGCTCTATAGTAGAGTTTGAAGTCAGGGAGTATGATACCTCCTGAAGATCTTTTATTGTACAGTATTGTTTTGGTTATCCTGGGTTTTTTGTTTTTCCATATGAAGTTGAACACCCACAGTTTTGGCCTACTTTAGCTGCTGCTGAGACCTAATCACAATGAGCAGGCCCGTGACATCTCCCAGCCAAATTGGTCACAGGTTGGGAATATTACTCACTCTTTGTTAGGCATCCACATGCTCACATTCTGGCTTTGAAAAAAAGTTCAGAGCATTTTTTTTCCATTAATTTTTAAAACCCAGCATTTATGTTGAATGAAATTTAATATATAGGGTTCTGAATCATTTACAGTTAAATTCTCAAAATATTCTCTAAGAAGCAAGACATCTTAAGTCACATACCTATGCACACATGCATATGTATGCATGTGCTTTTAAAAATTTTGCTGGGATTTTGATGGGCATTGTATTGAATCTGTAGATTGCTTTTGGTAAGATTACCACAAGCAACCTATGGGTTCTCAAGTCTTGATCCTTGATTTATTTATCATAAGTTGTCATGGGATTCTTAATTGAGCTCATCTTCAGGGGACAAATTGAGTCCTACTTTATTTTCAAGGGCCCCTTCAAACCCAAGTAACTTTGTGAATGATGTCTGCTCTTCTCTTCTATGTGTGTTTATTTCGTTTTGACTGAAAAAGAAAAGACAGGTCCAGTGAGTGAGACTCCACACACCCACAGTTTTGGCCTACTTTAGCTGCTGCTGAGACCTAATCACAATGAGCAGGCCCGTGACATCTCCCAGCCAAATTGGTCACAGGTTGGGAATATTACTCACTCTTTGTTAGGCATCCACATGCTCACATTCTGGCTTTGAAAAAAAGTTCAGAGCATTTTTTTTCCATTAATTTTTAAAACCCAGCATTTATGTTGAATGAAATTTAATATATAGGGTTCTGAATCATTTACAGTTAAATTCTCAAAATATTCTCTAAGAAGCAAGACATCTTAAGTCACATACCTATGCACACATGCATATGTATGCATGTGCTTTTAAATTTCTTTGAAACATTAAGAATCAGATGTTGGAGTCTCTGCAGTGTAAACAGGAGTGAACCCCACCCCCACCATTGCAGGAAGGAAGACATGAAGGTGGAGCCAGGGAGATGAAGGGGCCAAGAGGCACTAACCTCAGCCTCCACAGACATGAACACAGCCAGGCTCCCAGGTCTCTACTTGGTTAACAACGTCTCATCCACAGTCAGGGGAGCCGTGGGTGGCCACGACTTTTCCATTTTGAAGGTGTGCTGAGGTTGGCAGAGAGAACTCGCGCCACCTGCTGCAGAGAAGACCCACACAGGCAAGACCGCTCCTCCCGTCCCCTCCCGCCCCCCCCTTTTCCCCTTTAAAGAAAGTGGTCACAGTACACCCTTTCAGTTACAATTTCATGGCGGGCTCAACTGAACGTGTAGAGAAAGTGGAAAAAACGCTAAGTAGCCGTGGACGTTTGGCTTATTGCCTGCTATACTACAAGCTGCTCTCTCCCCTAGAGCAAAATTATTTCAGAGGTTCTGATAGAGGAAGAATGCAGCACAGAGAGGCCAGCGATCAAGAGTCAGGGCCTTCAGGACAAATACTTATTTTCAAATATGATCGGTTTAGCTTTTAACACGGTGAAAGGGAATTCCGTGGCATCCCCGCCACGCTTGTTAACTCCCGCAAGCAAACGCTCTCATCTGACGGCTTCTTTCAGTAAAGGGTCTGCTAAGTCAGTTCCATGGCTTGTATGTGTTTGTATGCATGTCTGCACACACATGAGCACGTGTGTGTGAGGGTGAGCATGTGTGCGGAAGAAGGATGTCAGGAGTCATGTTCAATATCTCTGATTCATTGGGGCAAGGTCCTTCAATTCAACTCATAGTCAATTCAGCCAAATGGCTGGCCTTATTGGCCAGCTTGCTCTATGGGCACCATTGTCTCCTTCTAAGGCTGAAATTACATGTGGCTGCCACAATCACCAGTATTTACCCAGCCTCTGAGGAACTGGGCTCTGGTCCTCAACTTTTGTGGCAAGTACTTTAGCCACTGACGCATCTCCCCAGGCCCTACTTTTCGATTTTTAGGTTATGTTTGGTGAGTGTCACGGCATTCTCCAGAGTGCAGGCATAGGGCTGTACCTTCCACTCTCTGGAAGGATCTGCCCCCATCTCTAGTGTAGCTTTCACCTCTGGAAATGACTACTAGAGAATAAGGCTGTGCGTGTTTTAAATTGCTTTCTTTCGAGTCAAAGTCCCCATAGGCAGATCAATGAATGTTAATATTTGCTGGCACTAATGGAATGGTTACTACCAGCTAGCATTATGTTTAGGGCATTTATTTGGCATGGTCATCCATGTCCTTGCTAAGGAAACTGTGGCTTATTAAAAACAACTCCTGATGTAGATATTGATCAGAGAAACCAACTGCTGCAGTGCCTGCCAGACTACAGCGGAATACAGGCCAGACAAATTCCTGTGTTGACATTTATATTGACAATGCAGGATCAGAGATGGGTTTTTCACCTGAGAAGCTGAACCACGCCTATAGCACGGGCTGTTTTATTTTACTTAACATTCTCATTGCTTTTTAAGACTTCCATATACTATATTTTGGTCATATTATTTCCCCTTTCCTCAGATCTCCCAAATCCTCCTTTACCTCCCTACCCACCCAACTTCCTATTCTTTCTTTCTCTCTAAGGAAGAAATATAGAAACAAAAACACTCTTTTCTCTCAAAAACCTAAATATTTAGGGTCTGATATTTATTAACCGTGAATGTGCTAAAACATCTTAATGTGTTTATAAGATATTTATCTCTTTAGTGTGTGTGTGTAGGAGGGCAGGTGCATGTGTATATGTTAGGCCTATGTGTTAGTGTCTGAGTTACTGGGGAGGCCTGATTTTGACATGGAGTATTTCTATCTTACTTTTTAGACAGGGTCTCTCACTGAGTCCAGATCTCACTGATTCTGTTTAGCCAGTGAGTTGTCGGGATTGTTCTCTCTGTGCCCCTGCAGTGGCCAGGCTACCGGTGTGTGCTAACACACTTAGCGTTTTTATGGGGGTGTAGAGATGTGAACTCAGGCCTTTATGCATGCCCAGCAAGCACTTGAGCCACCGAGCCTGGTTAAAAAAGATATTCCTGTCTCTGCATAGTTATTTTTAAAGCTCACAGAATAATTTCCATACAGCTAGATTTTGTTCTCATCAGTGTTTATGGATATTTCTTCTTATTTGCTCATAATGTGCTGGTTTCGTGAGCGCCAGCCCTGGGTGGGATGGATAAGGCTGGAAACAGAAGGACAAAGGAGACGGAGTGCCTCGTGTTGACTGGCTTAGTCAGGAAACTGTAGTGGGGAAACTTAGAAATCCATGGAAGAGTTCCTAATGTGTGCTTCTTGAGTAGCATTTAGCTTTGCTACATCGCTTTCAGCTTGGACTTAATGTTCTGTGAGGAACACTGGGAAGGAAGCGCCTCCGCATACTCAGACACCTCTTGTCATCCCTATAAACTTTCCTGGGTTTTGCCACAAGGCTTCCGTTCATGCTATAATACGAAATTCTGCTAATTAATACTGTAAATGATGCAGGACCACCTAGTGCTATTTTTGGTTCCTTTGTGGCTTTAAGCACCGGAAGAGGGGAGAATCTATTCACAGTTTCCCTGTTTTGAGCATTTTAAAACACTTTTCTTTTTTATTATACTGAATTACATTGACTTAAAAAGGTTATTACTTTTTCATATGATATATTTTCATAATTTTTCCCTACCTCCCAACTTGTTTTTAATATTCCAGTAGGTTACAGACATCTCTCCCAGCTTGTGGCAGTATTGGAAGTTCCACCCTCTGTATGGCTCTCCTCTGTAAGGACCATAAAGACCAAGCAGAAAACACTAATTAACTGATCATTAGCAGGAAGGTGAAAGATCGTACTTAGATTTACATGTTGCCTTCTTGTTCAAAGAACGGCGTCAGCATCCACTAATTAATCCATGGGCAGAGGATGCTGCCAGCATTACCCCATCATTAGCCAATCTCCAGAAGAAGCCAGAGAGAGGACTGCCCGTGGGCATCAGATGGCTTCGGACGCTACTGTGCAGTTCATCTTTCAGCCGTCAGGTAAACTGGCCAGGCCTGAATCCAATTTCCAACCCATTGCTTTTATTTACAAGTAAATTGTCATTTATGAAAAAACCCAAATCTATAGAACAGACTAGGCAATGGACATAAAAACCAACTAATAACCAGAAATACCACCTTTAATTTCAGCCTTTGAGGGTTTTAAAAAAATATGCTATTTCCCATAAACAGTGAATTTAAGCATGTTTGTTTTGTTTTATGATACAGAATAGGGTGTTCCTTCTTTTTATGACTTTTACCAATGTATTTGTTTCTATAAGTTGTGTGTGTGTGTGTCTGTATGTCTGTGTGCTGTGGCTTTCTGTATATCAAAAGGTTTCTGCATAACAAATAATTAATTGAGAATGAGAATTTTGTGCACACTTTTGTATCCCTGAGAATCATCATTCATTCACCTGATTTGGGAAATTCCTTTTGTAATGATAGGCATAATGAACATTTACATGTTTAAATTTGTAGGGAAATTCTTTCTAAGAACACAAAACAAAAAAAAAGTCACTTTAAAAATGAGGACATTCTGGTGCTGGAGAAGATGACTCAGCAGATAAGAGCAGGTACTGTTCTTACAAAGAACCAGACTTTAGTACCCAGTACCCACAAGGGGTGCTTCACAGCTGCCTGCGATTCCAGCTCTAGGCTGTCCAGTATTTTCTGCTCATGAGGATATACTACCCCCACTCCTCACAATAAGTGCGTGCACACGAGTGCACGTGCGCACACACACACACATGCACTAAAAAAATGAAAAACAATCTTATAAAGAAGAAATAAAGGAAAGGGGGGGAAGAGAGGAGGTGTGTTGCTGTTGGGCATCAGACCTCTGAATCCAAATGGGTATTTACTATCCTTTCTCTGTAGCACAGCCAGTCTCCCTAGCTTCAAAAGATAGACAAACAGGAAGTTAGCTCATATATATTTCTGTTTTGGGGTTGTACTCAATGACAGAAATCTCCCCAATTCAGTACAACTAGATGCCCTATGGACATCATTTCTAGAGGCTCTTTTCTTCCTATTCACTTTGTTGGAAATCTGTAGCTCAGCTCTGATGTCTACCAACTCCCTTTCCACCCTTTGCTTAATCACAGTAAACGGAAGTCATGATACGTTTTTTTAAATTAGGACTTGATAAGTTCATTTTCTCACTGCGAGTGGGGAGAGCCCACCGCCTCTGAGAGGAACGCTATGAAACACAGATCACACTCAGGAGGAGAGAGGTACACGGAAAACACACTTAAGAAAAGGAAAAGAAAGCAGAGATGCAGTGAACTAACGGACTCCAGCCTAGATGGTGGCGGAAGCAACAGTGGAAATTCACAGCCTGCAACACCACTGCCAGTGATACTCAAGAGGACAACTGTCTCCAAGAGCCATCGCCTCTGACGGTAGTGGAAGCCCCTTTAGAATCTCATCCGTTACCGGGACTCTTAACGAAAGGCTGGAATCTTCAACGCAGTGTGGCTTTTCTCCAGTAATTGTGTGTTTTCTTTTTCTTCAATGAACTCATTAAAACTTTTCATCTTCTCACCCCTAAGGATTTCCCTGTGTTCATTTTGCAGACATGTCTGCTACAGATAAAATGCACAACAGTCAATGAAACCCCCGCCGCCTTTTCCTTCATCATGTCAAGAGGATCACATTTCCCTTGGGATTTTAGAGTGGCCCTAAGCACCCTGTAAGTCCACTGCGTTCTTGCAGCCACACTTAGTGGCTCATTTGGAAAGGTACTTAGGCTCTTGACTAAATCAATCCATTCAGGGACAATTATTGGGGACACTGGCAACTGCTTTTCCATGCATGAGTCTTTCTTTCCTTCCAAGGCCTCTGCCTAATGAGTTGGTGACTCCTCTGGTTCACACAGCAATATATATCTGATTCATTCTAGGAGTCTGTTTTATAAGCTAGTATAACAGGTGACGTGTAGCCTTAAAATACCTTGGGGAGTATATAGGAGCTAAGAAAATAGCCCTTGAGAGTCACTGGTGACTTGGAAATTCTAATTCATAGACAGTCTCTCGATAGCTAAAAGTTCTTACTGAAAGAAAAGCATCACGAAGGTTGAGTATCTTATATTCCACATGCTCAGGAACAAAAGCGCCTCAGATCTTAGAGATTTCCAGGGTTCTTTTTTTCTTTTTTTTTTTTTTTAATTCGTGTAATCTTTACCAGTTGAATTCCAGTACACTCAGAGTGTTGGCATTTAGAGTCTCTGGGACTTTGCATTTTTAGGTTAGAGCTATTCCACCGGGAATAGAACTTCTGAAGAAAGCAAGTCTTGATTATCTTAGAGTTGATAATGTTGACACTGTCCATCTCCCCAAAAGATAGACTAGAAAATTGAAAGTGTATGGATGAACAGTTCAGGGTATATACCCCCAAATCCCACAGAAGAACAGCAACTATAAAACATGAAAACCAAACCAAAAAACTACTAAAATGAAAAACTAATATCAACAACAAAACTGTAGTCCAGGCAGCAAAGGAAGGCACAGGTAGCTTGTTTGCCAATGTATTGTCATTTTCCCCCCATAGGAAAAAGCTCCAGCTAGTGTTGTCTATGACTTAAAAGCCCACATTGAACAATCTCACCTAGCTGGATCAGCTATGAGACCTTTACTCCTCATGCTAACTAAAATCCTTTCATCCATAAAAATAAGACCATTCCAGATCAGCTTTGGAGGTTGACCAGCTGTCTGGGCATGCCCAGGACTCTCCCAATCCTAGATTTGAAAACACAGCATTCTAGGTGACCCCTGAGTCCTGAACAAGCCAGTAAAGTGAGTTGGTCACATTTTCTTTCTTTAAAAAAAAAAAAAACCCATGAATAAATACATTCAGGAAGTGTAAGACCATACCCTACATACATGAGATCTCAATTTAGTAAGGTGTCATGGTATGTGTACAGGTTTCAGGCTCTAAATTCTCTCTCTCTCTCTCTCTCTCTCTCTCTCTCTCTCTCTCTCTCTCTCTCTCTCTCTCTCTCTCTCTCTCTCTTTCTCTCTTTCCCTCCCTCCTTCCCTATCTCTTTCTCTATCTCTCCCCCAAACACATTTTGGATATGTCTTTGAAGAACAAGCAGGATAGAACACCTTTCATAACTAGTTGTCAAACCAGGTGACGCCCTTCTTGGTGGCCTTGAGGAACCTGGAGGCAGTATATCAGGTACCTTCCTGAGGACAGAGTAGAGATTTCCCAGTGTCCCCTGTGATTGTTTATGAGCAGATCTACTTAAATCAAAGCCTCAGTTTCTTCCAGGAAGATGAGAAGTGGAATATGACACGTAGGTGGGATAAGCATTGAGCGTGTGCGCGCGCCCACACACACACACACACACACACCAAGGCTTGTTATTGTTCTGTCTGTTGTGGTGGAATCCTCCGGATTCATCTGGGAGTCTTTTCTTCCTACAGATATTTCCAGTTCCAAATCTTCAACTTCTTTCTTTTCTCCTAATCACAGGAGCAAACTCTTATAAACACCCCCATATCTCAGAGGAGCTGTCAGTTCTTTTACATCATTAAGTATTTTAGGACCCCATGAACCCCAGTAGTGGCCATTTGGTGGATGATGGTATGAAGACACAGGGTAGAGAGATTTGCTTGGGGGTTTAAGTATGGGTTGACAGGAGTCAGAATCCCAATGACAAAGCATGATTGATAAAAACTCAGAGAGAGAAACTGGGGTTCAACCTGATGATCCGAAAAGCAAAGCAGCCAGTCACTGGCTTTTACCTTGACCTCAGTCTGAAATGATGATCCTGCCTCCAGGAATCTCAGAATAAGATTGTGAACAAGAGCTGTCTCCTCCCATTTTCTAATCCTCTTTATGCTGGGATTAAAGGCATGCACTGCCCAGTTTCTATGGCAACTAGTGTAGCTACTGGGATTAAAGGTGCGTGTTACCACTGCTTGGCTGCAAGACTGACCAGTGGGGCTGTTTTCCTTTCCTGATCCCCAGGCAAGCTTTATTTATTAAAGTACAGTTGAAATGCCACTCCACAATGAAGGTGAGTGGATTGTAGAACAACTCTTTACCTAGCTCAAAGGCTGACTGGGCTCACAGGGCTGGAAGGATTCGCTGCGGTTCTTCAGCTGGAAGCCAGTGTGCTCTCATTACTCTCTGATCACCACCACTTGGTTGTTCTTGCAGCGACTCGAACTACAAATGCTTTGGGGGCTAACATGCCTGCCCCGAGTAAGGAGGCCCCCTCTTTCACCAAGAAAAAAAAGCTGTATTTCCTTGGGGATGCAATTTAGAGCAAAGAATTGTCCCCAGGTTCTCGGGTCAAGTATGGCTCTGTCCTTCCTTTCCTTTCTGATGGGGGTTCCTGCATCCCTGTGCAGTGTAAAGGTGGACCCTGTAGCTTTGAAAGTGGGAAGCAGATGATAAAGGTTGTTTTAGGATTGAATTGCCATTATGCATGCTCAAACTGCAGATTAATTAGCATTCAGGCCTGCTTCTCCAAAACCCGACTAAACAGGGATGCCCTGAGCACACAAAATAAAAGGAGCTGAGCGTTTGAGCATTCCAGCCAGGGTTTCCTTTGGATTAGAAACCTCACCGAGGGGTGTGTGTTCACCTTCAACATTCCTTATTTAGCTGGACTCGCCTGCTGATTAATGGAGGCTGTAGACTCAAAATGACATCCTCATCGGGGCAGCAGAAGTGGCAGCAACTTCATCAGGTGGGGCTAGTTTACGTTTAGGTGTGGACAGGACAGTCATTGAAAGCTGAGCCTGATTTCATCTCCTACCTAAACTCAACACTTCTACCACCCCGCCCCTGGCAGCATTTCCTTGCCTGCACAGCCCTCTTTTCCTTGTTGGGCATGCACACCTTTCACTCATCAGAGGCCCAGAGCACTTTGGAAGGCTCGGATATGTCAGTATCAGGAAGCTAATGGGAGCCATGTGTTCCCAGAGTGGAAAAAAGCCAGCCTCTCAAGCATCCCAACATGGCTGCTTGCTTTAAGTGAGTCTGAAGCAGATTCTCTCTGCTGGAGTTTATTCTTTTCTTAGTAGTTGTTAGTCACTCTCAAGATCTGCTTGCTGGTGTTCTGCCTAATGGCCCAGTGCTTAAACATAAATGACTCATTCAATAAGGGCTAGGGAAGCTGCTAAGATTTATCAAATAGGTATAGAGGTTATGCAGTTCAGTGATGCGATGATAATCAGAACCATCATCACAGCTAGCTGTGTGTTCATTGCACATACCTGCCTGCTAAGGGTCCCGTACTGATGGACCTATTTAATCCTGACTCCAAGTCGGGAACTAGACATTGCCATTTCCATACTGCCCATCGATGCCTTGGTACAGGAGGGCAGAGAAATGTCTCCGACCATGGACACAGTGGCACGGGATTCTCAATTTAGTCTTTATACTTTCTCCAGATGGTACAGTGGCCTGGGGAGGATATTTCTGATATTAACGTTCCAACTAAGGAAAGAGAAATGTAGACGTTATCTAAAATTTCAAAGGATACGTGGTAGGGAAAGGACAAGAGACATACGTTAATGTAGGGTCAAAAATTCAGTCAATGTAGCCTGCCTTGCCAAGAGAAGTCAGGCAAGGAGCGTTAGAGTTCCCAATAGGCTGACAAGATATGGGCTTAATATGCCCCACAATGACATTGATATAAAAGGAGGGAGAGACATTTTTGGGGGGAGAGGGTTTAGTTATTTGGTGAACATCTTGGTTTAATTTCCATTGCTGTGATAAATGCCTGAGAAAAGAAACTTAGGAGAGAAAGAGGGTGTTTCAGCTCGCAATTCCAGGGTACAGTCTGTATTAGTTACGCTCTATTGCTGTGATAAAAACAACGTGACACTAGGTGACATCTAAGAGGGAGAGTTTCTGTTGGCTTGTGGTTCCAGAGGGAGAGTTCATCGCGGTGGGGGAGAGGGGACACAGCAGCAAGACGAGCAGGAAGTCGAGAGTTCACATCTTCAACCACAATGAAGTGGAGGAACGGATTGCAAGTTGAGGGAGGCTGTACATTCCCAAAGCCTGCCTCCAGTGACATACTTCATCTGGCAAGGTTCTACCTCGTAAGGGATCCGTGACCTCCCCAAATAGCGCCACCAACTGGAGACCAGATATTTCATTGCCTGAGCCTGTAAGGGACATGGCAGGGAAATCAAGGCATCAGCAATTTGAAGCAACTTGTCACATTCATGGTCAAGAACAGAGAAAGGATGTTTGTAGTCAGCTTGCTTTCTCCACTCCTACAGTCCAGGATCCAAATTCAGGAAATGGTACCCCCCGCCACAGTCTTCCCACATCAATTGCCATGAATGGAATCAAGGCAATCACCCAGTTTGCTGGGTAATTTTTCAAAGCAATGAGAAAAGAAATTCATCTTATATTTCTCTGAAGGATATAGGCTAGAGCTCACTCCTCAGATTTCGAAATCTGGTACTCATGAAGTCAAAGCATTGCTCCCCACTTTCCAGAGGAGATGTAAAAGAACATCCTTTGTGTCTCGAAAAAACCAAAAAAAAAAAAAAAAAAAAAAAAAAAAAAAAAAAAAAAAAAAAAAAAAAAAAAAAAAAAAAAAAAAAAGAACATCCTTTGGTTGGTGAACTAAGTAAGCTGCCTTACCTGGAAGAAATGACTTTCTATCAGAGCAAAGAAAAATATTGCCAGAACGCAGGCCAGCTGAGTCTTCCTTGAGTCCTAATGAGCCTCTCCAGGAGTGAGTTCTGTTTCATTGGACAGTATTTGCGTATATGATGGGTGAGAGTTCTCGCAAGCAGAGTAATCAGGAGTCCCTCTGAGTGATCTTCGGAGTTTCAGAAACAGTCATCAGAAGCCAAAGAGGGTGAATAGCAGCAAAAGCATCAAGTTCAAATATCAGAGTGAATCTAGAGTTGTACCTCTCAGAACCCAAGAGCCCAGTGTGGCTGTCCCTAAGAAGTGGGAAGGCAAGTTCTAGGGCTTTGACAGTGCTCCCCTCATAAGCAAAGGGTTTCTCCCCTCCTCTCCCCACTCCTCTCCCATCCCTTTGAACCTAGCCTTGAGATTGTTTAATAAATGCCCAAGACTTGGTGTTAAGAACATGTTCTACTCTATAGGAGGAACTTGATTTATGTGCCTAGCACACACTTCTCACAGCCACCTGCAGCTCCAGCTTCAGAGCATCTGACAACCTCTTTTAACCTCTTCTGACACTTGCACTCTTGTGTGTGTGTGCGTGCGTGCATGTGTGCATGTGTGTATGTGTGCATGTGTGTATGTGTGCATGCATGTACATGCATGTATGTGTGTGTTGTGTGTATGTGTGTATGTGTTTTTGCATGTGTATTGTGTGTATATGTGTGTGTATGTGTATGTAGTTAAAAGTAAAATTCTTAGTGAGTCTTTCTCCAAGACATTATAATTGACTTCAATTGTTTTAATGTATTTATTCATTATTAATTATCAATTAATATTTGTGTAGTGGCCTGGGCCTGGTGGCTCATACTTGCAATGCTTTCACTCAGCAGGCAGAGGAAGGAGGTTATAAAACTTGATGCTAGCTTGGGTTACATACTGGGACTATATCAAAGGAAACAGAACAACAAAATAAAAAAGGAAGTGGACCTACATTTGTGTGTATACCTGTCTGAATTGTCCTTGAAGGAATTATCTTAAGCACACAAAGAGATTTACAGGCTGCCACAGACCAATATCCAATTGTTAGGGCACAGCCTAACTATAAAAAGGATTATTTTTGTTATTCTATTTTCATTTTTATCTATGTTTATGTTTTTGTATCCATGTGTATGTGTATACCACGTGTGTGCTGGTGTCCACAAAGGCCAGAGAGGGCATCACATGTGCTGAATCTGGACCTGTAGGTAGTTGTGATCTGCCAGAGTGGAGGCTGAGAGCCAAACCCACGTCCTCTGAGGAGCACCAAGTGCTCTTAACCATTGAGCTGTGTCTGCAGCTCTAAGCAGGAATTCTCAAAGTGGGTGCTTCACGTCCTGTGGATTCTGGGGTTGCTATGCAGCTGACTTCACTTTCTCACAGATCTCATTCCCTAATGTGGAGGGTGTGTGTAAGCAGAAACGATGCTATATAAACAACTTCTCCCCACTTTTAGAGCTCTCTGCACGTGCCGGGGAACTCTCCATATAAACTGCTCCAGCAGCAAACACCCGAATTGCCCAAGTTCTGGGTTTTCTGATGAGGTGACTTGGAATGGGGATGGATGTGTGGTTTTGTCCCAGTAGACAGCAACAGCTGTTTTGCCTTGGGACTGAGGTGTTTTGGCTCTTGGTTGAGAATGATGAGCACAGAGGAACCCAAGAGCAAAGGGATGATCCTGGCAGTACTAGTGGAATTCAGAAGGGTGGGGATGGGGAAGGATGCTAATACCCTACAAATGAAGTACTCGTCAAGGAACTGGGCAACTGTCTGCCTGAGTCCCTGGATTCTGTTCTCAGCATTCAGGCTGAGTCATTCTATCTTCTTCCTAGGGTTTTTAGTTATCCATTCTCTCTCTCTGAGTTATTAATGAGTCAGACATGCAGCATTGCCTACCGATGAAGTGATTTCAGCTATAAATGATGCAGGTGAATAGCCCAACTCCTTTTACACGTACTGACACAACATACCCTTGGCTGCTATGTGTTAACTGTGTTTTCTCTGAATTCCAGCCAGCTTCTATGATACACGGAGATCAAAGGTAATCCCATGGAAATATTAGGATAATGCGGCAGGGACTAGTGTTCAAATTTTTGATCTATCACTCACCAAGGGTGCCATCTGAACAAAGCTAGCCAACTTCTATGAAGTCAAAGATGTTCAGTGGAAACTGGACTAAGATGCTATGGCAGAATACACAGGAGAAGCACAGGAAGTTACCTCTGGTAGCTGTTGCCCGTAGGTCACCTTTTGGTAGTTGTTCCTTTCAATAGCATTAGATTATAAAAGAATCAGCCACCCCCTAACTATGATACTGAGTGGGAGGAGCCATGAATTCTTTTGTACATATATGGGTATGAGTGCCTATGTTATTATAAAGGTGACTTTGGGTGTCTGCTTCCTCAGGCACACTCCACCCTGTTTTTTTGAGACGGGGTCTCTTATTGAACCGGGAGCTTCCCAATTCAATTAAACTCAGTTGGCTGATCAGTCCCAGGGATCTTCTTGTGTCTGCCTTCCAAGCACTAGAATTACAGGCATGTGGCACCTTACCTGGTTTTCTGTGGAGTATCAAAGATCTGCATTGCAGGTCCTCATGTTCACACGCCAGGCAGTACTGACTGAGCTTCCTGGAGCTGTACATTCTCATGGTTGATTATAAACTCCAGGAGAGTGCAGGTAGAATTTAAGATTGTCTTGGCAGAGCTATCTGTCTCCCATGCCCTCAAGAGCACCTCAACCCTTTCCCAGGCTTTTCTGCAATCTCTCCTGAGGTTTACTCATTTTCCTTGAGATCTTTTTTCTAAGTCCCTGGTGTTTGTCCCTATTGGTTTTCTGGTGGTCTTGCGATGACATATAGACCCAGTGCTCTGTAGGAAATGAAGTTTATTATCATTTCTGGTGGGAAAAGTTTTATTAGGCTAACACAAAGGCATCAGTTGGGCCATTTCTTACTGGAGGCTCTGGGGACGGGTCATTTTCCACATTCATTAAGGCTGTCCAGTTCAGTTCCTGTAGCAGGTCTTTTTTTGGATCACCAGCTCCCAAATAAATACATGGAGATTTATTATTAAGTATGAAAGCTTGGCCTTAGCAAAGGCTTGTTCCTGACTACTTCTTAAAACTTAAATTAACCCATTTGTATTAATCTATGTTCTGCCATGTGGCTTGTTATTTGTCCTCAGTACAGTTTATCCGACTTCCTCCAAGTCTGGGTGGCATAACCTCCAGCTCTCAGATTCCTTCCCAGAGTTCCTATCTCTGCCTGGAAGCTGCACCTATCTTCCCCTGCCTAACTATTGGCCATTTATCCTTTCATTAAACCAATCAGAAGGCACCTTAGGCAGATAAGGTAAAAGAGAGACATATCATCACAGTGTACAAAAAGAGATTATCATTTTAAGTGAGGTAACCCAGACCCAGAAAGACAATTATCATATGTACTCACTTATAAGTGGTTTTTATACATAAAGCAAAGAAAACTAGCTTACAAATCATAATCCCAGAGAACCTAGACAACAATAAGGACTCTAAGAGAGACATACATGGATCTAATCTACATGGGAAGTAAGATCTCCAGAGTAAATTGGGAGCATGGGACCATGGGAGAGGGTTGAAGGGGAGGGGA
Organism: Arvicola amphibius; assembly: GCF_903992535.2. NCBI lineage: Eukaryota > Metazoa > Chordata > Mammalia > Rodentia > Cricetidae > Arvicola > Arvicola amphibius. The sequence continues at coordinate 9,175,027 of NC_052050.1, forward strand.
GAGGCAGGAAGAAGAACAGATAAAAATGTAGAGCTCAATAAAAATCAACCAAAAAATTATCCCACAAGTTCCTTATAGGTAGGACAGACATTCCTCTTCACTTTCTAGCTCTCAGCCAGATTGTCTTCATTCCTTGGTTCATCCTCCCAACCTTCTTCTTCAGTGCTAGCAAAGCAAGTTATAATTTATATTTTGTGTGATGATTGATCTGTCTCTTTAAAGACAAGCCATGCCCACTCCCTCCCTGTCTGCTGAGACAGGCTGATCTTCAGCTTCCAGCCTGAATTCTCTCTATTTTCCTACTCCCTCTCAGAGAGGCAGCTTTGGTCTCTCTCCTCTCCTCTCTCTCTCTCTCTCTCTCTCTCTCTCTCTCTCTCTCTCTCTCTCTCTCTCTCCTGTTCTCTTCTCTCCTTCTCCCTTCCCCCCATAACCACTAAATAAATATCCAACCTATTCTGAGTGGCATGCCTATCTGTCTGTCTCTCACCCGCTGCCACGTGGCTCACCTCCCGGGACCAGCTACCTTCAGAGACCTGTGGCATGGTCTCATGCGCAGTCCCTGCCTAGGACTGGCTGCTCTTGGGACCCCCTTCCCACTGCCTGCTGCTACCAGGGATCTGCAGCAATTTTTAATAATTCATTACATTTTGACCTGTCCTTTGGCTTCATTTCTGGTCCTTGCCTCTTTTGCATTCCTCTTTTTATTTATTCTTTTTACAATGTTTAAGTCAGTTTACTCTTATTTTAAAAATTTATTCATTCAGAATTTCACATATGTGTGCAATGAAATATGAACACACTCCCCCCTCCTTCAACTTTCCCTAGGTTGACTCCAACACATACGCTTTCCAACTCCATTTTTCTTTCTTCTCCTTTTTTCCTCCACCTTTCCCCTTCTGCTTTCTTACCCCCCTCCATTCTTATAAAAATAACCCAGAGTCCAGCTAATGCTGTCTCTCTGTGCGTAGATGTGGGGCCGTCTACTGGAGTAGGGGGAAGCTACCAATGGCCATAGCCCCAAAGAAGAGCTGCTCTTCCTCTCCCAGTAGTCATCAAGTGCCAATAGTTCCTCAGCGAGGGGTGAGGCCTCATGAGCCTATCATCTGTCCTGCTTCTCTGAGTAATCTAGCTGACTTTCCCTGCCTGGAGGCCAGCTGATTAGCAAATCTGATTGCATCTTCAAAACCCCTTCACAACAATACTTGGGTTAATACTTGACAGGAGAGTCAGAAGGGGAATTTGGAGGGTAGGGGAAAGTGTAATTCTTTCTATGACATCCTCCCACAAGGTAACACAGGAAGCCATCCATCACCAAATATCAGCTCCTCTGGGATATGTTTTCCCTTTGAATGCTTCAGAAGACATTCTGGGGGTGGGGCTTTTTAGATCTAGGGGATCGAGGGTTAGTGGGTTTTGTGGAGAAAGCTTGTGAGACCATGCTTGAGGGTGAGAAGTATATCCCGATTGCTAAATAATAAAATGTCTTAGAAATACACATGGTCCTCATTAGTAAAATAAATAGAAAAATGCTTAAATATCTTGAAAATATTTGGAGAGATTTACATAAACCAGAAATGGGGCACAGGAGAGATGGCTCTGCTGTTAAGATCATAAACTGCTTTTGGAGAGGACCCAAGTTCAGTTCCCAGCACCCACATAAGGTAGCTCACTGCCACCTGTAGCTCCAGCTTCTGAGGATCCAAGGCCTCTGGCCTTTTCAGGAACCCTTTCTCACAAGAAAATACACAGATATATAGTTAAAAATAAAATGAATCTTAAGAAAAATCCAACCTGGAGATAGAAGAAGCACCCCTCTTCTTATTTTACTTTTTGAGTTATGGCATTTGCCTCTTAAGCCTGGAGAAATGTACTCTGTAGTTACTATGTTAACAATTTTAGCTATTATAATAGATATCAATTTATGGATAATACCTGTTACTTCAAAATATGAAAATCATAAGATAAAATTCTATTGCCTTGCTTGGTAATATAACGTAAAATTCTACCTACCTATCTATATCTGTATCTATATGTATCTTGCTACGATATAGTCATGGTACTTGGTTACCTCCAAATGAGATGGTGCAGTACGTGCATATAAGCTAGGCACACACCCCCCTATATTTTTAAGCCTCTAGACTACACATACTGAACAATACATCAACACTGTGTAAGTAGTTGCCATCCTGCATTTCTTAGGAATAAAAACAAGAAAACAAGTCCATGTATGTTCACTACAAACACAAGTATATTCTGGGATATAATCAGTCTTTAGCTGGTAGTGTCCACGGACATGAAGGGGTGTTTACACATTGGTATGTATAGATATACAACAGTAGACAGGGCCAAATGTAGGCAGATACAATATATTCTTTCTTATCACTCTATGGCATGGATACAAGTTTTTGCACTCTTGAGCAAAATCAATTGTAGTACTACACAAGGAAAAGGAACGGCTATTATCAAATTTGTTTCCACCCACATTCTATTGTTACATGATTCTCTTTATCTCTCAGGCACCCTTGGATATGTGTTCTGTCATCCTAATATTCACTGGAACGGTTTCCCGCTGCCAGGACTTCTCCTTTGAACACTCACGTTCTTTCTGAGGTCATCTGTTTGCTTGCGTGGTCTTTCTGTGAATCCCCTTTGGCTTGGCTCACATTTGTAGGAAGGACTAGAAGACAGTTATGCTTTTGATAATGGCCTATCATTTCATCAGGTCTGACACATTCAGAATTCCACCGAGCCTTGGCATGGAACCCGGGGCCTTTCAAATCGCACATTAATCTGTGTCAAGTTGACCATTGTCCGGTGTTCAGGCCTTTGACTGGAAGAAGCCGGACGGAGGGAGAAAGGAAATCATATCCTGTCAATAAGCGCTGAAAATATTTAGTGTGGCAGGCTGTGTGTTTTCTTTCTTATGAAAAGCTGATTAATATTCAGCGGTTGGAGGTTAATGCCCCATTCATTTTATCCGCTTTACATCCTGCACACAGCAGTGGTTGTTCCAATTTCAGCTCCTAATTCATACAAGTCTGTTTCCAATCAGGAGATTAGTAACTTACTGCCTAAGCAGAGACAAACCACACAATTGCTCAGCTTACCTCTCCCCTGCTCAGGCATGCGTGTGCACTTAAAACAGACTCGCCCGTGGATGGATGTGGATACTTTGAGGCCAGCAACGTTTCTTCAATGCAGGTATATCTAGGAAATTCTGTTTATGGTGTAAGCACGGGAGAGACACAGATGGATGGAAGCGATGGGGGGATTTTCTAAATACATTCCCAGGCACCGAGGTCTCCAGCCCTGCTTGTGGACTGTATATATTCTTGGAGTTTTCTCGGTCCCAAACGCTCTTCCGCTGAACTCTGTTTCCACTCCAGGATGAGTCACGACAGACAGGATTCTTTCCGCTTCCTCCTTTTGCAGAGAATTGCATCATTTTCTAAGTGCATCGCAGCATAGTTTATCTATAAACTCTTCATGATTATTTTCATCTTTGAGTCGAGGTCTCACTGTGGAGATCTGGATGACCTCCAGTTCACAGAGACCCACCTCTCTCCCTCCCACATGTTGATATTAAAAGTGTGTACCTCTACATACACTGACTTATCTTATAGGATCTTTGATATAATTGGAGCCCCTTCCCCCTCTTTTTCCTCTAAGGAAGTAAAATGCCAGGTAGATGAACTCAAGAGGAGTGGTAATAACTTTTTTTTTTTTTTTTTGGTCATGCAAGAAAAGCCTTTGAATGGGTCAGCCGAACAGAGAGGCTGCCACTTCCTGGAGCACATTTGCAATCTTATCGTATTTGTCTAGGAAAAATTCGGAGTAGGGCTATGGCTCACCAACTTCCCTTGCAGTTATTTCGTCTCTGTAGGGAAGGTATTTGCACTCAGGATAGGGGAGGAGCCACGACAAGGAATTTATACTTCAGGAGTGTACGTGCAGGATGGTTGGCTGAAAGAATTTACCAACACAGTGGTTGTCTATCTTGGTACCAGGTGAGTTTTTGTATGCGTTGATTTCTTATCTAGCCATATTGCGCTTCTAAACATTGGGCGTGCGTTTAGAATGGGGGGGGGGCTGGAAAGACAGCTCAGCTGGTAGAGAGCTTGCCTAGCATGCATGAAATCATGAGCCCGATCCCCAGCGTGACATAAACTGGGCATGCCTGGACATGCCAGTAATCCCAACCGCCTTTGGAGAGTGAGTTTGAAGCCAACCTGGGAAACACGAGACTGTCTCAAATGTAAATGAATTTTAAAGAAAGGGATTAAGAAAAAGTCATATCTTGAATGATTTGCTCAGAGATGTTGAGTTTGGTTGTGACTTCTTGCCCAAAGGGTGTTTTCCACAGATGTTAATCTAGCTTATTTTGAGGCTTAAAATCCACCTCCATTACCTAGACACCACTAACGTACCATCCTTCCTTTTCCTCTTCGATTGATGTATTAGTAATAGGACAAAGGATATTATTTTGAATAAAAAACAAACCAATCGGCTACTGAAAACATTTACTTAATCTTAGGTTGGAATTGACTCTGTTTTAGTTACTAGTGAAATGGCCCTAGTCTCATGTCTGTGAGCCTCATAAGCTTTTAAGAGACCTAAGATAAAATAATTCAATGTACAAAGGCAACAACGGGAGGCAGGCACAGTGAGAAACAGTGCTTACTGTGTGAGCATGAGGACCTGAGTTCAAATCCTCAGCAGTCATGGGAAAAGCCAGGTGTGAAAAGTTGTGTGCCTACAGTTGTAACTCCAGAATTGTGAGGCGAGCTGAGATGGGAGGGTATTTGGGGCTTGCTGGTTGTTAGCCCAGCTCCAGGTTCAATCAGAGACTCGTTCTCAAAAGAATAAAGCAGAGAGTGATTGGCGAGGACACACGTTTTCCCACGGCACCCACAAGTGTGCACAGGTATAGTGTGCATGCACTGTAAGATGCACTGTAAGGGTGTATCCACTACACACATGTCTCCCCACACAATTGGTCTATCCCAGGCTACAATAGTATCGGTTCATCAGAGGTTTGTTGTGAGTATGGCATGATTTGTATCTGTAAAAATACTTGTAAATCTATGCCCTGCTAAACGAATCAGTCATCACAGCCAGTTCTCTGTGCTGTTTTTAATCTGTCCTTGTCTACCGACACCCCAGCCAGTCTTCCAGCTTCGGTCAACCACCTGCTGTGTTCTGTTGGAACTGGGCGAAACACAAGTGTCTTAACTTCTCAACTCAGTCTTAAACATCTTATTCTCCACTCGTAAAAGGGCTTGGCCAGCAAAAGCCCAAGGGATTTTGGGTGAAATTTCTATCAACTACAGCTGTGCTTCTTATAGAATGCATAATGTCCTGTGGAAAACTCTTGAGCATCAGTAACCTTGGGGCCAAGCACCAGCCCCCGGAAGCTGCGTGTGGGAAAATCCTTGGAGTTTTATCTGGGCGCTTCCTAGGCCCTTTGTGACCCGACGTCACATTCTTATCTTCCTTTAAACGGCACTGCAAACCCCAAAGTTACCATCCTTGTCACTTCCAAATGTTATCATTGCTGATATCAATAAATACGTTGCTATGTGACTATCCCCACCCTGTGTAATTCTTCATCTGATAACACCAAAACATGGTCCTCATCAAACATCAATGCCTTTTGACCCCCTTTCATCTTCTTCTAGTCCCCAACCCCCATGGCAGTCCTCCCTCTGTGAATCCTGTCTTATAAGTTGCGTTATCTGATGCTCCTTCTGTCACACTCTTATTTCATGCAGCATCTTGTCTTTCAAGCTCACCCCTGAAGGATACATACAGCCTTTTTGTGTGAGGAAGGGTGGTGCCTACAGTATTCTGAGGCTTCGGGAGGCTGCTGGGGAACCAATCTGCTTGGAGACTCCATAAGCCTCTGGATATTGGCAACGATCCAAGGCGTGGTAGTAACATTAGCCTCAGTCTTAACTGGTGCTGATAAACGCACCCACTGACCAGGCTTCCCTTGAGTCCCTGGGAAGAACACCCAGGGGTCCGGCTCTCTTCCGCAGCTCTTGGGAGGAGGCCATGGCTTGCCTGGAAACCAGGAAAGCCTCGTGCGTGGTCAAGTTTCTCAGCACAGCGAGGCTTGCCTTTTAACTCCTCCCGCATTTTTTTCGTTCACAGATGCCACCAGGAGGGATTCCTTGCCCTTGTGAAAAATACTATTTCTCTCTTCCTGCCTTTGGGTGACCATTAAAAAAAAAAAAAAAAAAAAAAAAAAAAAAAAGCCGGCCCTTGAGCAGCGCTCCACACGGGGTGTCTGGCCAAAATGCAAAGCTGCAGGGCAGCTTGCAGGCAGACACTGTTTTTCAAGAGAGGGAGCAGAGTGCTGTGCCTTTCAGCACCTCTTCCGCCACTTCTTTAAAAAGATGATTTAAATTTGAGGCAATGGGCCCGAATGCTGAACATCTGACACCCAGACAAGACCTAATGAATCATAACCCTTGACCAGCATTGCTCCCCCGCTAGCCACTTCACTTGGCGGCCATGGTGGCGTTTTGTTTTGTTTTTCCTGCCCCCAGAAAAACATTTTTCTTCCACAGAAACCACGTGCTTGTTAGCCATGGGCCAGGGCAACTCTTGGTATTGTGGCATGCAGAAGGCATCCAGGAGAGCCTGCGGAACCCAAGTGCATGCTTCTTCTCCGTGGGTCTGAGTTGCACAGGGAAAGGACAGTGGCGCTCCTCAGAGACTTAACCGGGACCGCATCCCTACAACAGCCCTGGCTGCATAATCTGTGAACCTTCACAGCCAGATGTTCTCACTCTGTAGCATCCAGCTTTGCCACGACGTAAGTGACTCAAAAGGACAGAATGTTAGCAGCTGTGTGTGGACGGAAGTGTCGTGCTGGGGGCAAAGGCCCCAGTTCTAAGTATTGAGTAGAAGCAATAATTCCCTGGTGTGCCGAGTTTCTCCCTGAGGGGGTGCGGGATGGCAGACGAGTCCATAACTTGCCCGAAAACTGAAGG